>NC_090929.1:36392679-37039179 GCF_040938575.1 Ambystoma mexicanum
GTGTAAGGTCCACCCTGTATAATATGTGTGTCTGTGTTCAGTGTAAGGTCCACCCTGTATAATATGTGTCTCGGTGTACAGTGTAAAGTCCACCCTGTATATAATGTGTCTTGGTACTTCAGTGCAAGGTTCACCCTGTATAATATGTGTCTTGGTGTACAGTGTAAGGTCCACCATGTATAATATGTGTCTTGCTTTTCAGTGTAAGGTCCACCCTGTATAATATATGTCTCGGTGTATAGTGTAAGGTCCACCATGTATAATATGTGTCTTGTTGTTCAGTGTAAGGTCCACCCTGCATAATATGTGTCTCAGTGTACAGTGTAAGGTCCACACTGTATAATATGTGTGTCTGTGTTCAGTGTAAGGTCCACCCTGTATAATATGTGTCTTGGTGTTCAGTGTAAGGTCCACCCTGTATAATATGTGTCTCTGTGTACATGTAAGGTCCACCATGTATAATATGTGTCTTGTTGTTCAGTGTAAGGTCCACCCTGCATAATATGTGTCTCAGTGTACAGTGTAAGGTCCACCCTGTATAATATGTGTCTTCTTGTTCAGTGTAAGGTTCACCCTGTATAATATGTGTCTTGCTGTTCAGTGTAAGGTCCACCCTGTATAATATGTGTCTCGGTGTACATGTAAGGTCCACCATGTATAATATGTGTCTTGTTGTTCAGTGTAAGGTCCACCCTGTATAATATGTGTCTCAGTGTACAGTGTAAGGTCCACCCTGTATAATATGTGTCTCGGTGCACAGTGTAAGATCCACCCTGTATAATATGTGTGTCTGTGTTCAGTGTGAGGTCCACCCTGTATAATATATGTCTCTGTGTTCAGTGTAAGGTCCACCCTGTATAATATGTGTCTTGGTGTTCAGTGTAAGGTCCACCCTGTATAATATGTGTCTTGGTGTACAGTGTAAGGTCCACCCTGTATAATATGTGTCTCTGTGTACAGTTTAAGGTCCACCCTGTAATATATGTGTCTCGGTGTTCAGTGTAAGGTCCACCTGTATAATATGTGTCTTGCTGTTCAGTGTAAGGTCCACCCTGTATAATATGTGTCTTGTTGTTCAGTGTAAGGTCCACCCGTATAATATGTGTCTCGGTGTACAGTGTAAGGTCCACCCTGTATAATATGTGTATTGGTGTACAGTGTTAGGTCCACCCTGTATAATATGTGTTTTTGTGTTACAGTGTTAGGTCCACCCTGTATAATATGTGTCTCGGTGTACAGTGTAAGGTCCACCATGTATAATATGTGTGTCTGTGTTCAGTGTAAGGTCCAACCTGTATAATATGTGTCTCTGTGCACAGTGTAAGGTCCACCCTGTATAATATATGTCTCTGTGTTCAGTGTAAGGTCCACCCTGTATAATATGTGTCTTGGTGTTCAGTGTAAGGTCCACCCTGTATAATATGTGTCTTGGTGTACAGTGTAAGGTCCACCCTGTATAATATGTGTCTCGGTGCACAGTGTAAGGTCCACTCTGTATAATATGTGTCTCGGTGTACAGTGTAAGGTCCACCCTGTATATAATGTGTCTTGGTACTTCAGTGCAAGGTTCACCCTGTATAATATGTGTCTTGGTGTACAGTGTAAGGTCCACCATGTATAATATGTGTCTTGCTTTTCAGTGTAAGGTCCACCCTGTATAATATGTGTCTCGGTGTAGAGTGTAAGGTCCACCCTGCATAATATGTGTCTCAGTGTACAGTGTAAGGTCCTCCCTGTATAATAAGTGTCTCGGTGCACAGTGTAAGGTCCACCCTGTATAATATGTGTGTCTGTGTTCAGTGTAAGGTCCACCCTGTATAATATGTGTCTCGGTGTACAGTGTAAAGTCCACCCTGTATATAATGTGTCTTGGCACTTCAGTGCAAGGTTCACCCTGTATAATATGTGTCTTGGTGTACAGTGTAAGGTCCACCATGTATAATATGTGTCTTGCTTTTCAGTGTAAGGTCCACCCTGTATAATATATGTCTCGGTGTATAGTGTAAGGTCCAGCATGTATAATATGTGTCTTGTTGTTCAGTGTAAGGTCCACCCTGCATAATATGTGTCTCAGTGTACAGTGTAAGGTCCACCCTGTATAATATGTGTGTCTGTGTTCAGTGTAAGGTCCACCCTGTATAATATGTGTCTCGGTGTTCAGTGTAAGGTCCACCCTGTATAATATGTGTCTCTGTGTACAGTGTAAGGTCCACCCTGTATAATATGTGTGTCTGTGTTCAGTGTAAGGTCCACCCTGTATAATATGTGTCTCGGTGTTCAGTGTAAGGTCCACCCTGTATAATATGTGTCTCTGTGTACAGTGTAAGGTCCACCCTGTATAATATGTGTCTTCTTGTTCAGTGTAAGGGTCACCCTGTATAATATGTGTCTTGCTGTTCAGTGTAAGGTCCACCCTGTATAATATGTGTCTCGGTGTTCATGTAAGGTCCACCATGTATAATATGTGTCTTGTTGTTCAGTGTAAGGTCCACCCTGTATAATATGTGCCTCAGTGTACAGTGTAAGGTCCACCCTGTATAATATGTGTCTCGGTGCACAGTGTAAGATCCACCCTGTATAATATGTGTGTCTGTGTTCAGTGTGAGGTCCACCCTGTATAATATATGTCTCTGTGTTCAGTGTAAGGTCCACCCTGTATAATATGTGTCTTGGTGTTCAGTGTATGGTCCACCCTGTATAATATGTGTCTTGGTGTACAGTGTAAGGTCCACCCTGTATAATATGTGTCTCTGTGTACAGTGTAAGGTCCACCCTGTATAATATGTGTGTCTGTGTTCAGTGTAAGGTCCACCCTGTATAATATGTGTCTTGCTGGTCAGTGTAAGGTCCACCCTGTATAATATGTGTCTTGTTGTTCAGTGTAAGGTCCACCCTGTATAATATGTGTCTTGGTGTACAGTTTAAGGTCCACCCTGTAATATATGTGTCTCGGTGTTCAGTGTAAGGTCCACCAGTATAATATGTGTCTTGCTGTTCAGTGTAAGGTCCACCCTGTATAATATGTGTCTTGTTGTTCAGTGTAAGGTCCACCCGTATAATATGTGTCTCGGTGTACAGTGTAAGGTCCACCCTGTATAATATGTGTATTGGTGTACAGTGTTAGGTCCACCCTGTATAATATGTGTCTTGGTGCTACAGTGTTAGGTCCACCCTGTATAATATGTGTCTCGGTGTACAGTGTAAGGTCCACAATGTATAATATGTGTCTTGTTGTACACAATAAGGTCCACCCTGTATAATATGTGTCTCGGTGCACAGTGGAAGGTGCACCCTGTATAATATGTGTGTCTGTTTTCAGTGTAAGGTCCACCCTGTATAATATGTGTGTCTGTGTTCAGTGTAAGGTCCAACCTGTATAATATGTGTCTCTGTGCACAGTGTAAGGTCCACCCTGTATAATATATGTCTCTGTGTTCAGTGAAAGGTCCACCATGTATAATATGTGTCTTGTTGTTCAGTGTAAGGTCCACCCTGCATAATATGTGTCTCAGTGTACAGTGTAAGGTCCACCCTGTATAATACGTGTGTCTGTGTTCAGTGTAAGGTCCACCATGTATAATATGTGTCTTGTTGTTCAGTGTAAGGTCCACCCTGTATAATATGTGTCTCGGTGTACATGTAAGGTCCACCATGTATAATATGTGTCTTGTTGTTCAGTGTAAGGTCCACCCTGTATAATATGTGTCTCAGTGTACAGTGTAAGGTCACCCTGTATAATATGTGTCTCGGTGCACAGTGTAAGATCCACTCTGTATAATATGTGTGTCTGTGTTCAGTGTGAGGTCCACCCTGTATAATATATGTCTCTGTGTTCAGTGTAAGGTCCACCCTGTATAATATGTGTCTTGGTGTTCAGTGTAAGGTCCACCCTGTATAATATGTGTCTTGGTGTACAGTGTAAGGTCCACCCTGTATAATATGTGTCTCTGTGTACAGTGTAAGGTCCACCCTGTATAATATGTGTGTCTGTGTTCAGTGTAAGGTCCACCCTGTATAATATGTGTCTTGCTGGTCAGTGTAAGGTCCACTCTGTATAATATGTGTCTTGTTGTTCAGTGTAAGGTCCACCCTGTATAATATGTGTCTTGGTGTACAGTTTAAGGTCCACCCTGTAATATATGTGTCTCGGTGTTCAGTGTAAGGTCCACCTGTATAATATGTGTCTTGCTGTTCAGTGTAAGGTCCACCCTGTATAATATGTGTCTTGTTGTTCAGTGTAAGGTCCACCCGTATAATATGTGTCTCGGTGTACAGTGTAAGGTCCACCCTGTATAATATGTGTCTTGGTGTACAGTGTTAGGTCCACCCTGTATAATATGTGTCTTGGTGTTACAGTGTTAGGTCCACCCTGTATAATATGTGTCTCGGTGTACAGTGTAAGGTCCACCATGTATAATATGTGTCTTGTTGTACACAATAAGGTCCACCCTGTATAATATGTGTCTCGGTGCACAGTGGAAGGTGCACCCTGTATAATATGTGTGTCTGTTTTCAGTGTAAGGTCCACCCTGTATAATATGTGTGTCTGTGTTCAGTGTAAGGTCCAACCTGTATAATATGTGTCTCTGTGCACAGTGTAAGGTCCACCCTGTATAATATATGTCTCTGTGTTCAGTGTAAGGTCCACCCTGTATAATATGTGTCTTGGTGTTCAGTGTAAGGTCCACCCTGTATAATATGTGTCTTGGTGTACAGTGTAAGGTCCACCCTGTATAATATGTGTGTCTGTGTTCAGTGTAAGGTCCACCCTGTATAATATGTGTCTCGGTGCACAGTGTAAGGTCCACCCTTTATAATATATGTCTCTGTGTTCAGTGTAAGATCCACCCTGTATAATATGTGTCTCTGTGTTCAGTGTAAGGTCCACCCTGTATAATATATGTCTCTGTGTTCAGTGTAAGGTCCACCCTGTATAATATATGTCTCGGTGTTCAGTGTAAGGTCCACCCTGTATGATATGTGTCTTGGTGTTCAGTATAAGGTCCACCCTGTATAATATGTGTCTCGGTGCACAGTGTAAGGTCCACCCTGTATAATATGTGTGCCTGTGTTCAGTGTAAGGTCAACCGTGTATAATATGTGTCTCTGTGTTCAGTGTAATGTCCACCCTGTATAATATATGTCTCGGTGTTCAGTGTAAGGTCCACCCTGTATGATATGTGTCTTGGTGTTCAGTATAAGGTCCACCCTGTATAATATGTGTCTCGGTGCACAGTGTAAGGTCCACTCTATATAATATGTGTCTCGGTGTACAGTGTAAGGTCCACCCTGTATATAATGTGTCTTGGTACTTCAGTGCAAGGTTCACCCTGTATAATATGTGTCTTGGTGTACAGTGTAAGGTCCACCATGTATAATATGTGTCTTGCTTTTCAGTGTAAGGTCCACCCTGTATAATATGTGTCTCGGTGTAGAGTGTAAGGTCCACCCTGCATAATATGTGTCTCAGTGTACAGTGTAAGGTCCTCCCTGTATAATAAGTGTCTCGGTGCACAGTGTAAGGTCCACCCTGTATAATATGTGTGTCTGTATTCAGTGTAAGGTCCACCCTGTATAATATGTGTCTCGGTGTACAGTGTAAAGTCCACCCTGTATATAATGTGTCTTGGTACTTCAGTGCAAGGTTCACCCTGTATAATATGTGTCTTGGTGTACAGTGTAAGGTCCACCATGTATAATATGTGTCTTGCTTTTCAGTGTAAGGTCCACCCTGTATAATATATGTCTCGGTGTATAGTGTAAGGTCCACCATGTATAATATGTGTCTTGTTGTTCAGTGTAAGGTCCACCCTGCATAATATGTGTCTCAGTGTACAGTGTAAGGTCCACCCTGTATAATATGTGTGTCTGTGTTCAGTGTAAGGTCCACCCTGTATAATATGTGTCTCGGTGTTCAGTGTAAGGTCCACCCTGTATAATATGTGTCTCTGTGTACATGTAAGGTCCACCATGTATAATATGTGTCTTGTTGTTCAGTGTAAGGTCCACCCTGCATAATATGTGTCTCAGTGTACAGTGTAAGGTCCACCCTGTATAATGTGTCTTCTTGTTCAGTGTAAGGTTCACCCTGTATAATATGTGTCTTGCTGTTCAGTGTAAGGTCCACCCGTTATAATATGTGTCTCGGTGTACATGTAAGGTCCACCATGTATAATATGTGTCTTGTTGTTCAGTGTAAGGTCCACCCTGTATAATATGTGTCTCAGTGTACAGTGTAAGGTCCACCCTGTATAATATGTGTCTCGGTGCACAGTGTAAGATCCACTCTGTATAATATGTGTGTCTGTGTTCAGTGTGAGGTCCACCCTGTATAATATATGTCTCTGTGTTCAGTGTAAGGTCCACCCTGTATAATATGTGTCTTGGTGTTCAGTGTAAGGTCCACCCTGTATAATATGTGTCTTGGTGTACAGTGTAAGGTCCACCCTGTATAATATGTGTCTCTGTGTACAGTTTAAGGTCCACCCTGTAATATATGTGTCTCGGTGTTCAGTGTAAGGTCCACCTGTATAATATGTGTCTTGCTGTTCAGTGTAAGGTCCACCCTGTATAATATGTGTCTTGTTGTTCAGTGTAAGGTCCACCCGTATAATATGTGTCTCGGTGTACAGTGTAAGGTCCACCCTGTATAATATGTGTATTGGTGTACAGTGTTAGGTCCACCCTGTATAATATGTGTTTTTGTGTTACAGTGTTAGGTCCACCCTGTATAATATGTGTCTCGGTGTACAGTGTAAGGTCCATCATGTATAATATGTGTGTCTGTGTTCAGTGTAAGGTCCAACCTGTATAATATGTGTCTCTGTGCACAGTGTAAGGTCCACCCTGTATAATATATGTCTCTGTGTTCAGTGTAAGGTCCACCCTGTATAATATGTGTCTTGGTGTTCAGTGTAAGGTCCACCCTGTATAATATGTGTCTTGGTGTACAGTGTAAGGTCCACCCTGTATAATATGTGTGTCTGTGTTCAGTGTAAGGTCCACCCTGTATAATATGTGTCTCGGTGCACAGTGTAAGGTCCACCCTGTATAATATATGTCTCTGTGTTCAGTGTAAGGTCCACCCTGTATAATATATGTCTCTGTGTTCAGTGTAAGGTCCACCCTGTATAATATATGTCTCGGTGTTCAGTGTAAGTCCACCCTGTATGATATGTGTCTTGGTGTTCAGTATAAGGTCCACCCTGTATAATATGTGTTTTTGTGTTACAGTGTTAGGTCCACCCTGTATAATATGTGTTTTTGTGTTACAGTGTTAGGTCCACCCTGTATAATATGTGTCTCGGTGTACAGTGTAAGGTCCACCATGTATAATATGTGTGTCTGTGTTCAGTGTAAGGTCCAACCTGTATAATATGTGTCTCTGTGCACAGTGTAAGGTCCACCCTGTATAATATATGTCTCTGTGTTCAGTGTAAGGTCCACCCTGTATAATATGTGTCTTGGTGTTCAGTGTAAGGTCCACCCTGTATAATATGTGTCTTGGTGTACAGTGTAAGGTCCACCCTGTATAATATGTGTGTCTGTGTTCAGTGTAAGGTCCACCCTGTATAATATGTGTCTCGGTGCACAGTGTAAGGTCCACCCTGTATAATATATGTCTCTGTGTTCAGTGTAAGGTCCACCCTGTATAATATATGTCTCTGTGTTCAGTGTAAGGTCCACCCTGTATAATATATGTCTCGGTGTTCAGTGTAAGTCCAACCTGTATGATATGTGTCTTGGTGTTCAGTATAAGGTCCACCCTGTATAATATGTGTCTCGGTGCACAGTGTAAGGTCCACCCTGTATAATATGTGTGCCTGTGTTCAGTGTAAGGTCAAGCGTGTATAATATGTGTCTCTGGCCCTCATTACGACCCTGGCGGAAAGGGGAAAACGATGGCGGAAATGCAATACCGCCATCGAATAGCGCTCGGTGCGACTATGACCCGTCACCGCAAAGTACGAAGCCATTAGCGACACCGTAGTGAACGCCAACGCTAACTGCACTAAGCACGCGCGCGCGCGCCATGCCAAACCGCAAACACCACCATGGTGCAACGGTACGCCAATTCCGACCCTAGCGGACATGTACCTAACGCCATCAGGTATGGCGGAATGGACCATTCCGCCATGGCGAGAAGTACGGCATCGCGAATCAACCGTAAACGGCCCCACTGAGTGCCTGTACACCGCTCCCTGCCCACAAAGTACAACTCCCTGTAGGTGCAATGAAGTCACAATGCAACCATTGAAATGTACAAAGCACCCATGCATGCCAACGAACAAAAGAAACACAAGAGGGGCCAATGGGAGCTGCAGGGCACAGATGGCACGAATACAGAAGCCATCCCAATGGACATGACCACAGTCCCCCCCCCCGAAACGCACGCAAACACAGGCACCTGTGACCAGCAACATTCCGAAAATCACATCATTCCACCAGTCCACCTGGCTGACCGCCATCTGTCACACAAAACCCAATCCCCCGCCCCTGAGCATGACAACATCCAAACTGTCATATAGGCAGCCCCCATCCCTGACCTCACGGGCTCAGTAGGCAAACGCGCCCAGCACAGTACCACGCAACTAAACCCCGAAGCAGGAACCCAATGCAGATCTCCTCACAATACATCGCCCCACATATAGGCACATGCCACATCACTTGCAAAGAAAAACGCTACACGGCCCAAATCAGAATAGAAATTTAATGCACAACAAAATCACCAAGCCCATACAGCCATCAGGCCATGAACTCCAAAACACATTTCACCATTGTGGGCTGCATCCGCAAGAAATGACCAGCCACTACTTGTGTGACGCCCTGTCCCATCATGGTACACAGAGCCACAATCACGTACGAAAAGGCAAAAAGGAAGCGCACACAACCGCAGGGCCGTCCCAATGGGGAGGCACTAGTCCAGCTGAAAGGCCGAAATGTTGCTCCGAGCCACCAGTACTGCGTAAGGGCATGTGGGCCACTGGCGATCGTCCCATAAGATCGTAATGCTGCTCCACCGATTAACACGAAGCAGCAGGTGTCGGGAGTAAAATCCATCTGCAGGAGTGGCATACAGATGGCAGTGGCAAAAGGGGAGGAGATACCTGTCAACCAAAAGAAAAGAACAAGAAGAGAATGGCCATCAGAACTACATTCGAACAACTCACTTCAATGAGCACACGAAATCCACAGCCATATGCATGCCAGCCCACTCCAAAGGATCATCAACACCCCAAAGCCACTTGCGACTCATAACCATCCATACCTAGGTGTAAACACCATCACGAACGAGTGTACCTGTGCATGCGTCTGCCAAAACAGAATCCATCAGATGGGAATGTTAACGTGCATGGACACAAGTGTCTGAGGGCGCGTCGAGACAGGGAGGGCTCAACAAGGCCAGATAGACGATGGTCCCACTATGGCAGCCCTGCATCACATAGCGTAGGGGAGGCGGATAGATCCCAAGAAGCCCTGTACATGGCAAACTCTGCACCAAATCACCTGCCCATGCATCCATTCATCATTCCCTCATCCCGGGATAAAAACGCCTGAATAATTACTCACATGACATTAGAAACGTCCATTGAGTCTGTCCGTAATGCAGCCTGCTACATCCACAGTGCCCCAGCCCGTAAATCCAGTGTTGTGAAGTAACATGTATTTGGGAATGGCCGGCCTCATCGCCCACGTAGCTATTGCGCATCCCAAACTATTCATATCAATCATTGCTCCCTCGCCATGGGCCCTGTCTCAAGGACATAGAACAATAGAACGTTATATTTGCAGTCAGACCTGTGGGCATCTCCTCGCCGCTAGCTGGAAACCGAAAGCGCCGCCCTTCGAATTCCTCATTTGCAACATCACGTCGAAAAGGCATCTCTGGCCGTTTGAAATCACTAATTATTCCATCGAGTGCGGCTGTGTGTGAAAATGGCAACTGCCTTCACCCACAAATGGGACGCCCCGCCCGTCGTTGCAACTCGGTACAGTGATGCATGAGGGCCCACCGTTACTCGAGTACTACGTTCCACTGACCCTTCACAAGTCCGTTCGCGACTGCACAGATAGTATGGGAAACAATGGGACCACAGCAGAATGAACATATCAACCAATCTTACACGCCCATCGGGTACAAATACATGATTGCAATAGCAAGATACCATTACCCGAATTGCAGCGTAGTGCGCGGGACGTGCTCGGCCAAAGGGGAGAGCCGTTTGCACAGGTGGAATCAATCACCACAGGTGGAGGCCATACAGCCTGAAAACACATAAATTGCACAGCCAGTCTCCTCCCACAACCACAGCGAAATGCTACCGGCAGGACTCGCGATGTTGGCCCTGGGGGACCTGATAGCACTGCAAGTGCTCCGACTCCAAGAAGAAGACGAACAACAACTACAACCAGCCGCACGGAGGAGACGCAGGAGGAGGAGGAGGCCAAGGCAGGGCCAGCAAGGCCCAGCAGCACAGCCACTACCACCACGCAGGCAGCCCGCAATCCCACGCCTCCGAGCACATCCGTTCAACCTCACTGATGAGCAGATCCACACCCTCTACCGTCTGGACCGGGACACCATAGCCGCCATTGTGGACATGACACAGGCTGACCTAGTCAGCATGATAGATAGCCCAACCGCAATCCCACCCCTACTGAAGGTGGTGTCTGTACTCCACTTCCTGGCCACAGGCACCTACCAGCACACAGTCGGACAGTTGCATGGCATATCACAGCCACTGTTTTCACGGACACTATTCCAAGTGCTCGATGCCCTCCTGCAGCACGCAGACGACTACATCTCCCTACCACGCTCGGAGCAGGAAATTACGAACACAAAAGTGGGATTCCATGCACTTGCCGGCATACCGGGTTGCATTGGTGCCATCGACTGCACCCATGTTGAATTGGTCGTCCCACATGCCATGGAGGCCCAGTACCGCAACATTGTCTCATTGCATGCATGATGATGTGGGGTATGTGATTTGGCAATGTACTGGCAGGAAGGGGGGGGGTGTGCGTACGTATCAATGGCATTCCACATCCTACGTTTATCGTCCACATACAGGTGATGCTGGATATCCACTGAAGAGATGGCTCCTCACACCAGTCCGGAACCCACGGGACCAGCATGAGGAGGACTACAACCATGCCCACTCACGTACCCGTGTAGTCATAGAACAGGCATTCGGCCTACTGAAGACTTGTTTCCGCTGCCTCAGCAGGTCTGGCGGGGCACTCCTGTACCGCCATGAGAAGGTTGCAAAGATGGTCATGGCATGTGTCATGCTCCACAACATGTGCGTACGTAGAAATGTGCCCATGCCCCCTGACGCTGAACTGCAAGCACCGGATGATGGTCATGATGAGGGTGGGGATGTGGCAGCACCTCAAGGAGTCTGCGAGGCACCGGAGGGCCGTGACATCCGTCAGCATCTCATTGATGTATGCTTCTAGCACTCACGCCTGGGGGCTGATACATGGACACGGGACTCGTGGCACTGCGTGTGTCTGGGACATGCACAATATGGACTGTACGCCTATGATGGCCTAGTACACAAAGATCAATGTCCACACATCTCATTGGGTGATCGTGCACTTTTTATGGCATATGTGATATCATGTTGAACACCCTATCGACCCGCCACCCAAGTGAGCCCAACACACCCCCTCCACCCTCCTACCTCCCACCCGAACACCAGTGTCCAAAGATGCTCATTGTCAGTGGCCTGTCGCTATTGCAAGCCCCCTCTGCGGGTATCAGGGGCACCCCTGCCTGTGGAGCGCAGGTTCCTCCCTGATCTACGTTGGGGGCTGCCCTGGACGGAACTTGCAACGGATGATGTGTCTGCCTGCTCACGTCCATGCATGTCCCTAAGGGTTTGCGAGAGCTCAGTGAGCACACGGCGCACTGCGGCAAGTTCGGCACATACGTCTTTGGACGTCGCATGCAGTTCCCCCCTCAGGCTCTCGGTGCTTCTCTCCATTTGGACTCTCAGGCTCTCGGTGCTACTCTCCATTTGGACTCTCAGGCTCTCGGTGCTACTCTCAATTTGTGCCCTTAGCGTCTCTGTACATCTCTCCATTTCTGCCCTAAGTGTCTCTGTTGATGTTTCTATGTCTGCCTTGGTGCCCCCACATTCATCGGCATGGTCCTTGAGGAGTGTGGCCATTTGCTGCTGTTGGACGATTAACTTGTCGAGGGACTGTTGCCTCTGCTGGGCCATGCCCATTTGCGGGGGTGTCACAGAGGGGCTGTTGTCCTCATGTTGCCTTGCCACAGGGCTTGGGGGGGATGGCCAGTCGTCGTCTTGTGGCTGCACCTGCGTGGTATCCTCATGTTGTACGGGATGGGACAGACAGGGGGATTGGGACAGGTCATGGATGGATCTGACCTCGACATCCCCGTCTTCTGTGTCCGAGCATGCTGCCATCAATGGGGTGTCACCTATGGTGCTGCTGCCACCAGAGGCAGTGCCTTCTGTGGCATCCATTGGGGGGACCTGTGGTGGTGGTGTTGTGGCCATGCTGGCTGCTGGGGTGCCTGTTGATGTTCCCTCCTCTGTGCTACCACCTGATTTGTGCTGCTGCCGTGTCTTGATGCGTGCAGCTGAGGTGGAGGGTCTCTGGCCGTTGGTCTTGGCCCTCTTTGCAGGTGTGCTGGTAGGGGTGTCCTGTGGCTCGTCGTTTGGATCGGACCCTGTGGTGGAGTAAAGGAGGGCGAGGGTTATTGATGGGTCTGTGGGAATTGGAATGGCATTGTATCACATGCTTTGGGGTGGTACCTGAGGGTGATTTGGGTCGGGGCCTTGGAGGTGCTTTGATTTGTGTGTGGAGTGAGGGTGCAGTTGTTTGGCAGCCTGCAGTTTGGGTGTGCCTGCTGCACGTGTAGTGCGTGTATTAGGGGTTTTTAATTATTTATGTATTTATTGTGGGTTTTAACGTGCGCTATCAGGCCGATGTGTGTGGACGTTATCCTGGACATGTGTTTCTGTTGCACTATGTGGACGCATGGTGCTTCACATGGATGGACTGTGTGGCTTGTTATATCTGGCCCACCTACCTGAATCTTCGGATGTCTGCACTCCTTTCTCCATCCCTCCGACTCCCTCAATGCTCTCCATTCCGATGGTGGAGGCACAGATTTCTTCCCAGGGGGTCAACTTGATGGGTGATTCAGGACCTCCCCCGGTGGCTGTGGCAATGTTGCGGTTGGCAGAGAGTATGCTGCGGACGCGTATCCGCAGGTCGTCCCATCGCTTGCGGCATTGCTGTGGGGTGCGGGGTGCGGTCCCCACCGCACTTACCCGCTGTGCCACCAGAGCCCATATGGCCTTCTTGTTTGCAAGTGCCGTCCTGGTCATTTGCGTGGAGAAGACCACGGCAGCATTCTCCTGGAGGGTCTCTGTTAGCACGGTGAGTTCCTCACGGGAGAAGTGGACCTGCCGCTTGCGGTCGCACGCTTTCTTCGCTGCTTTTCCCATTTTTCTTGGTTTCGCTAGGGTGGTTGACGGGGTGGGGTGTGTCTCAGGGTAGTGTTTTTAGTGGTTGTGTGGTTTTAGTGTATTTATAGGTGTACGCCGGGATGTTTCCCGTTCCGGGCCCGTGTTTTAACTTCCGTTTCCGTATATTTCCGGCCACCGTACTTTCCGGTAGGCGCACACTGCGGTGACCGCTAAGAGGGGTGGCGGTATTGCACCTGGGGCCCCGTACGGCGGCGGTGTGGGCCGTTTTGGGGTCTTTTCCGCCATCGCGGACTTTGCACTTCCGCCATGCCGTGGTGCTCGTGCCCGATGGGTCGGAATGGGCCGCACTTTGCTCCTTCGTGCAATGGCGGAAACGCTATTTACGCTGTGGCGCTCCGGTCAGTCGATTTCCGCAAGGGTCGTAATGAGGGCCTCTGTGTTCAGTGTAATGTCCACCCTGTATAATATATGTCTCGGTGTTCAGTGCAAGGTCCACCCTGTATGATATGTGTCTTGGTGTTCAGTATAAGGTCCACCCTGTATAATATGTGTCTCGGTGCACAGTGTAAGGTCCACCCTGTATAATATGTGTCTCGGTGTACAGTGTAAGGTCCACCCTGTATATAATGTGTCTTGGTACTTCAGTGCAAGGTTCACCCTGTATAATATGTGTCTTGGTGTACAGTGTAAGGTCCACCATGTATATTATGTGTCTTGCTTTTCAGTGTAAGGTCCACCCTGTATAATATGTGTCTCGGTGTATAGTGTAAGGTCCATCCTGCATAATATGTGTCTCAGTGTACAGTGTAAGGTCCTCCCTGTATAATAAGTGTCTCGGTGCACAGTGTAAGGTCCACCCTGTATAATATGTGTGTCTGTGTTCAGTGTAAGGTCCACCCTGTATAATATGTGTCTCGGTGTTCAGTGTAAGGTCCACCCTGTATACTTTGTGTCTTTGTATACAGTGTAAGGTCCACCCTGTATAATATGTGTCTTGCTGTTCAGTGTAAGGTCCACCCTGTATAATATGTGTCTCGGTGTACATGTAAGGTCCACCATGTATAATATGTGTCTTGTTGTTCAGTGTAAGGTCCACCCTGTATAATATGTGTCTCAGTGTACAGTGTAAGGTCCACCCTGTATAATATGTGTCTCGGTGCACAGTGTAAGGTCCAACCTGTATAATATGTGTGTCTGTGTTCAGTGTAAGGTCCACCCTGTATAATATGTGTCTCAGTGTTCAGTGTAAGGTCCACCCTGTATAATATGTGTCTCGGTGCACAGAGTAAGGTCCACCCTGTATAATATGTGTGTCTGTGTTCAGTGTAAGGTCCACCCTGTATAATATGTGTCTTAGTGCACAGTGTAAGGTCCACTCTGTATAATTTGTGTCTCGGTGTACAGTGTAAGGTCTACCCTGTATAATATGTGTCTCGTGTACAGTGTAAGGTCCATCCTGTATATAATGTGTCTTGGTACTTCAGTGAAAGGTTCACCCTGTATAATATGTGTCTTGGTGTACAGTGTAAGGTCCACCATGTATAATATGTGTCTTGTTGTTCAGTGTAAGGACCACCCTGTATAATATGTGTCTCAGTGTACAGTGCAAGGTCCACCCTGTATAATATGTGTCTCGGTGCACAGTGTAAGGTCCACCCTGTACAATATGTGTCTCTGTGTACAGTGTAAGGTCCACCCTGTATAACATGTGTGTTGTTGTTCAGTGTAAGGTCCACCCTGTATAATATATGTCTCAGTGTACAGTGTAAGGTCCACCCTGTATAATATGTGTGTCTGTGTTCAGTGTAAGGTTCACCCTGTATAATATGTGTCTTGTTGTTCAGTGTAAGGTCCACCCTGTATAATATGTGCCTCAGTGTACAGTGTAAGGTCCACCCTGTATAATATGTGTCTCGGTGTTCAGTGTAAGTTCCACCCTGTATAATATGTGTCTTGGTGTACAGTGTAAGGTCCACCCTGTATAATATGTGTCTCGGTGTTCAGTGTAAGGTCCACCCTGTATAATATGTATCTTGGTGTACAGTGTAAGGTCCACCCTGTATAATATGTGTCTCTGTGTACAGTGTAAGGTCCACCCTGTATAATATGTGTCTTGGTGTACAGTGTAAGGTCCACCCTGTATAATATGTGTCTTGGTACTTCAGTGTAAGGTCCACCCTGTATAATATGTGTCTCTGTGTACAGTGTTAGGTCCACCATGTATAATATGTGTCTCTGTGTACAGTGCAAGGTCCACCATGTATAATATGTGCCTCAGTGTACAGTGTAAGGTCCACCCTGTATAAAATGTGTCTCGGTGCACAGTGTAAGGTCCACCCTGTATAATATGTGTCTTGGTGCACAGTGTAAGGTCCGCCCTGTATAATATGTGTGTCTGTGTACATTGTAAGGTCCACCCTGTATAATATGTTTCTTTGTGTACAATGTAAGGTCCACCCTGTATAATATGTTTCTCTGTGTACAGTGTAAGGTCCACCATGTATAATATGTGTCTTGTTGTTCAGTGTAAGGTCCACCATGTATAATATGTGTCTTATTGCGCAGTGTAAGGTCCACCCTGTATAATATGTGTCTCGGTGTCCAGTGTAATGTCCACCATGTATAATATGTGTCTTGTTGTTCAGTGTAAGGTCCACCCTGTATATAATGTGTCTCTGTGTACAATGTAAGGTCCACCATGTATAATATGTGTCTTGTTGTTCAGTGTAAGGTCCACCCTGTATATAATGTGTCTCTGTGTACAGTGTAAGGTCCACCATGTATAATATGTGTCTTGTTGTTCAGTGTAAGGTCCAACCTGTATATAATGTGTCTCGGTGTTCAGTGTAAGGTCCACCCTGTATAATATGTGTCTCTGTGTACAGTGTAAGGTCCACCATGTATAATATGTGTCTTGTTGTACAGTGTAAGGTCCACCATGTACAATATGTGTCTGTGTTCAGTGTAAGGTCCACCCTGTATAATATGTGTCTTGTTGTTCAGTGTAAGGTCCACCCTGTATAATATGTGTCTGGGTGTACAGTGTAAGGTCCACCCTGTATAATATGTGTCTCGGTGCACAGTGTAAGGTCCACCCTGTATAATATGTGTGTCTGTGTTCAGTGTAAGGTCCACCCTGTATAATATGTGTCTCGGTGTTCGGTGTAAGGTCCACCCTGTATAATATGTGTCTTGGTGTACAGTGTAAGGTCCACCCTGTATAATATGTGTGTCTGTGTTCAGTGTAAGGTCCACCCTGTATAATATGTGTCTCGGTGTTCAGTGTAAGGTCCACCCTGTATAATATGTGTCTTTGTGTACCGTGTAAGGTCCACCCTGTATAATATGTGTCTTGGTGTACAGTGTAAGTTCCACCCTGTATAATATGTGTCTTGGTGTACAATGTAAGGTCCACCCTGTATTATATGTGTCTCGGTGTTCAGTGTAAGATCCGCCCTGTATAATATGAGTCTTGGTGTACAGTGTAAGGTCCACCGTGTATAATATGTGTCTCTGTGTTCAGTGTAAGGTCCACCCTGTATAATATATGTCTCGGTGTTCAGTGTAAGGTCCACCCTGTATGATATGTGTCTTGGTGTTCAGTATAAGGTCCACCCTGTATAATATGTGTCTCGGTGCACAGTGTAAGGTCCACCCTGTATAATATGTGTCTCGGTGTACAGTGTAAAGTCCACCCTGTATGTAATGTGTCTTGGTACTTCAGTGCAAGGTTCTCCCTGTATAATATGTGTCTTGGTGTACAGTGTACGGTCCACCATGTATAATATTTGTCTTGCTTTTCAGTGTAAGGTCCACCCTGTATAATATGTGTCGGTGTATAGTGTAAGGTCCACCATGTATAATATGTGTCTTGTTGTTCAGTGTAAGGTCCACCCTGCATAATATGTGTCTCAGTGTACAGTGTAAGGTCCTCCCTGTATAATATGTGTCTCGGTGCACAGTGTAAGGTCCACCCTGTATAATATGTGTCTCGGTGTACAGTGTAAAGTCCACCCTGTATATAATGTGTCTTGGTACTTCAGTGCAAGGTTCACCCTGTATAATATGTGTCTTGGTGTACAGTGTAAGGTCCACCATGTATAATATGTGTCTTGCTTTTCAGTGTAAGGTCCACCCTGTATAATATGTGTCTCGGTGTATAGTGTAAGGTCCACCATGTATAATATGTGTCTTGTTGTTCAGTGTAAGGTTCACCCTGCATAATATGTGTCTCAGTGTACAGTGTAAGGTTCACCCTGTATAATATGTGTGTCTGTGTTCAGTGTAAGGTCCACCCTGTATAATATGTGTCTCGGTGTTCAGTGTAAGGTCCACCCTGTATAATATGTGTCTCTGTGTACAGTGTAAGGTCCACCCTGTATAATATGTGTCTTCTTGTTCAGTGTAAGGTTCACCCTGTATAATATGTGTCCTGGTGTACAGTGTAAGGTCCACCATGTATAATATGTGTCTTGCTGTTCAGTGTAAGGTCCACCCTGTATAATATGTGTCTCGGTGTACATGTAAGGTCCACCATGTATAATATGTGTCTTGTTGTTCAGTGTAAGGTCCACCCTGTATAAGATGTGTCTCAGTGTACAGTGTAAGGTCCACCCTGTATAATATGTGTCTCGGTGCACAGTGTAAGATCCACCCTGTATAATATGTGTGTCTGTGTTCAGTGTGAGGTCCACCTTGTATAATATATGTCTCTGTGTTCAATGTAAGGTCCACCCTGTATAATATGTGTCTTGTTGTTCAGTGTAAGGTCCACCCTGCTTAATATGTGTCTTGGGTACAGTTTAAGGTCCACCCTGTAATATATGTGTCTCGGTGTTCAGTGTAAGGTCCACCTGTATAATATGTGTCTTGCTGTTCAGTGTAAGGTCCACCCTGTATAATATGTGTCTTGTTGTTCAGTGTAAGGTCCACCCGTATAATATGTGTCTCGGTGTACAGTGTAAGGTCCACCCTGTATAATATGTGTCTTGGTGTACAGTTTAAGGTCCACCCTGTATATAATGTGACTTGGTACTTCAGTGCAAGGTTCTCCCTGTATAATATGTGTCTTGGTGTACAGTGTAAGGTCCACCATGTATAATATGTGTCTTGTTGTACACAATAAGGTCCACCCTGTATAATATGTGTCTCGGTGCACAGTGGAAGGTGCACCCTGTATAATATGTGTGTCTGTTTTCAGTGTAAGGTCCACCCTGTATAATATGTGTGTCTGTGTTCAGTGTAAGGTCCAACCTGTATAATATGTGTCTCTGTGCACAGTGTAAGGTCCACCCTGTATAATATATGTCTCTGTGTTCAGTGTAAGGTCCACCCTGTATAATATGTGTCTTGGTGTTAAGTGTAAGGTCCACCCTGTATAATATGTGTCTTGGTGCACAGTGTAAGGTCCACCCTGTATATTATGTGTGTCTGTGTTCAGCGTAAGGTCCACCCTGTATAATATGTGTCTCGGTGCACAGTGTAAGGTCCACCCTGTATAATATATGTCTCTGTGTTCAGTGTAAGGTGCACCCTGTATAATATGTGTCTCTGTGTTCAGTGTAAGGTCCACCCTGTATAATATATGTCTCTGTGTTCAGTGTAAGGTCCACCCTGTATAATATATGTCTCAGTGTTCAGTGTAAGGTCCACCCTGTATGATATGTGTCTTGGTGTTCAGTATAAGGTCCACCCTGTATAATATGTGTCTCGGTGCACAGTGTAAGGTCCACCCTGTATAATATGTGTGCCTGTGTTCAGTGTAAGGTCAACCGTGTATAATATGTGTCTCTGTGTTCAGTGTAATGTCCACCCTGTATAATATGTGTCTCAGTGTACAGTGTAAGGTCCACCCTGTATAATATGTGTCTCGGTGCACAGTGTAAGGTCCACCCTGTACAATATGTGTCTCTGTGTACAGTGTAAGGTCCACCCTGTATAATATGTGTGTTGTTGTTCAGTGTAAGGTCCACCCTGTATAATATATGTCTCAGTGTACAGTGTAAGGTCCACCCTGTATAATATGTGTCTCGGTGCACAGTGTAAGGTCCACCCTGTATAATATGTGTGTCTGTGTTCAGTGTAAGGTTCACCCTGTATAATATGTGTCTTGTTGTTCAGTGTAAGGTCCACCCTGTATAATATGTTCCTCAGTGTACAGTGTAAGGTCCACCCTGTATAATATGTGTCTCGGTGTTCAGTGTAAGTTCCACCCTGTATAATATGTGTCTTGGTGTACAGTGTAAGGTCCACCCTGTATAATATGTGTCTCGGTGTTCAGTGTAAGGTCCACCCTGTATAATATGTATCTTGGTGTACAGTGTAAGGTCCACCCTGTATAATATGTGTCTCTGTGTACAGTGTAAGGTCCACCCTGTATAATATGCTGGTCAGTGTAAGGTCCACCCTGTATAATATGTGTCTTGTTGTTCAGTTTAAGGTCCACCCTGTATAATATGTGTCTTGGTGTACAGTTTAAGGTCCACCCTGTAATATATGTGTCTCGGTGCACAGTGTAAGATCCACTCTGTATAATATGTGTGTCTGTGTTCAGTGTGAGGTCCACCCTGTATAATATATGTCTCTGTGTTCAGTGTAAGGTCCACCCTGTATAATATGTGTCTTGGTGTACAGTGTAAGGTTCACCCTGTATAATATGTGTCTCGGTGTTCAGTGTAAGGTCCACCCTGTATAATATGTATCTTGGTGTACAGTGTAAGGTCCACCCTGTATAATATGTGTCTCTGTGTACAGTGTAAGGTCCACCCTGTATAATATGCTGGTCAGTGTAAGGTCCACTCTGTATAATATGTGTCTTGGTGTACAGTGTAAGGTCCACCCTGTATAATATGTGTCTCTGTGTACAGTGTAAGGTCCACCCTGTATAATATGTGTGTCTGTGTTCAGTGTAAGGTCCACCCTGTATAATATGTGTCTCAGTGTACAGTGTAAGGTCCACCCTGTATAATATGTGTCTCGGTGCACAGTGTAAGATCCACCCTGTATAATATGTGTGTCTGTGTTCAGTGTGAGGTCCACCTTGTATAATATATGTCTCTGTGTTCAGTGTAAGGTCCACCCTGTATAATATGTGTCTTGTTGTTCAGTGTAAGGTCCACCCTGGTTAATATGTGTCTTGGGTACAGTTTAAGGTCCACCCTGTATAATATGTGTGTCTGTGTTCAGTGTGAGGTCCACCTTGTATAATATATGTCTCGGTGTTCAGTGTAAGGTCCACCTGTATAATATGTGTCTTGCTGTTCAGTGTAAGGTCCACCCTGTATAATATGTGTCTTGTTGTTCAGTGTAAGGTCCACCCGTATAATATGTGTCTCGGTGTACAGTGTAAGGTCCACCCTGTATAATATGTGTCTTGGTGTACAGTTTAAGGTCCACCCTGTATATAATGTGACTTGGTACTTCAGTGCAAGGTTCTCCCTGTATAATATGTGTCTTGGTGTACAGTGTAAGGTCCACCATGTATAATATGTGTCTTGTTGTACACAATAAGGTCCACCCTGTATAATATGTGTCTCGGTGCACAGTGGAAGATGCACCCTGTATAATATGTGTGTCTGTTTTCAGTGTAAGGTCCACCCTGTATAATATGTGTGTCTGTGTTCAGTGTAAGGTCCAACCTGTATAATATGTGTCTCTGTGCACAGTGTAAGGTCCACCCTGTATAATATATGTCTCTGTGTTCAGTGTAAGGTCCACCCTGTATAATATGTGTCTTGGTGTTAAGTGTAAGGTCCACCCTGTATAATATGTGTCTTGGTGCACAGTGTAAGGTCCACCCTGTATATTATGTGTGTCTGTGTTCAGCGTAAGGTCCACCCTGTATAATATGTGTGTCTGTGTTCAGTGTAAGGTCCAACCTGTATAATATGTGTCTCTGTGCACAGTGTAAGGTCCACCCTGTATAATATATGTCTCTGTGTTCAGTGTAAGGTGCACCCTGTATAATATGTGTCTCTGTGTTCAGTGTAAGGTCCACCCTGTATAATATATGTCTCTGTGTTCAGTGTAAGGTCCACCCTGTATAATATATGTCTCAGTGTTCAGTGTAAGGTCCACCCTGTATGATATGTGTCTTGGTGTTCAGTATAAGGTCCACCCTGTATAATATGTGTCTCGGTGCACAGTGTAAGGTCCACCCTGTATAATATGTGTGCCTGTGTTCAGTGTAAGGTCAACCGTGTATAATATGTGTCTCTGTGTTCAGTGTAATGTCCACCCTGTATAATATGTGTCTCAGTGTACAGTGTAAGGTCCACCCTGTATAATATGTGTCTCGGTGCACAGTGTAAGGTCCACCCTGTACAATATGTGTCTCTGTGTACAGTGTAAGGTCCACCCTGTATAATATGTGTGTTGTTGTTCAGTGTAAGGTCCACCCTGTATAATATATGTCTCAGTGTACAGTGTAAGGTCCACCCTGTATAATATGTGTCTCGGTGCACAGTGTAAGGTCCACCCTGTATAATATGTGTGCCTGTGTTCAGTGTAAGGTTCACCCTGTATAATATGTGTCTTGTTGTTCAGTGTAAGGTCCACCCTGTATAATATGTTCCTCAGTGTACAGTGTAAGGTCCACCCTGTATAATATGTGTCTCGGTGTTCAGTGTAAGTTCCACCCTGTATAATATGTGTCTTGGTGTACAGTGTAAGGTTCACCCTGTATAATATGTGTCTCGGTGTTCAGTGTAAGGTCCACCCTGTATAATATGTATCTTGGTGTACAGTGTAAGGTCCACCCTGTATAATATGTGTCTCTGTGTACAGTGTAAGGTCCACCCTGTATAATATGCTGGTCAGTGTAAGGTCCATCCTGTATAATATGTGTCTTGTTGTTCAGTGTAAGGTCCACCCTGTATAATATGTGTCTTGGTGTACAGTTTAAGGTCCACCCTGTAATATATGTGTCTCGGTGTTCAGTGTAAGGTCCACCTGTATAATATGTGTCTTGCTGTTCAGTGTAAGGTCCACCCTGTATAATATGTGTCTTGTTGTTCAGTGTAAGGTCCACCCGTATAATATGTGTCTGTCTCGGTGTACAGTGTAAGGTCCACCCTGTATAATATGTGTATTGGTGTACAGTGTTAGGTCCACCCTGTATAATATGTGTCTTTGTGTTACAGTGTTAGGTCCACCCTGTATAATATGTGTCTCGGTGTACAGTGTAAGGTCCACCATGTATAATATGTGTGTCTGTGTTCAGTGTAAGGTCCAACCTGTATAATATGTGTCTCTGTGCACAGTGTAAGGTCCACCCTGTATAATATATGTCTCTGTGTTCAGTGTAAGGTCCACCCTGTATAATATGTGTCTTGGTGTTCAGTGTAAGGTCCACCCTGTATAATATGTGTCTTGGTGTACAGTGTAAGGTCCACCCTGTATAATATGTGTGTCTGTGTTCAGTGTAAGGTCCACCCTGTATAATATGTGTCTCTGTGTTCAGTGTAAGGTCCACCCTGTATAATATATGTCTCTGTGTTCAGTGTAAGGTCCACCCTGTATAATATATGTCTCGGTGTTCAGTGTAAGGTCCACCCTGTATGATATGTGTCTTGGTGTTCAGTGTAAGGTCCACCCTGTATAATATGTGTCTCGGTGTAGATGTAAGGTCCACCATGTATAATATGTGTCTTGTTGTTCCGTGTAAGGTCCACCCTGTATAATATGTGTCTCAGTGTACAGTGTAAGGTCCACCCTGTATAATATGTGTCTCGGTGCACAGTGTAAGGTCCACCCTGTATAATATGTGTGTCTGTGTTCAGTGTAAGGTCCACCCTGTATAATATGTGTCTCAGTGTTCAGTGTAAGGTCCACCCTGTATAATATGTGTCTCGGTGCACAGAGTAAGGTCCACCCTGTATAATATGTGTGTCTGTGTTCAGTGTAAGGTCCACCCTGTATAATATGTGTCTTAGTGCACAGTGTAAGGTCCACTCTGTATAATTTGTGTCTCGGTGTACAGTGTAAGGTCTACCCTGTATAATATGTGTCTCGTGTACAGTGTAAGGTCCACCCTGTATATAATGTGTCTTGGTACTTCAGTGAAAGGTTCACCCTGTATAATATGTGTCTTGGTGTACAGTGTAAGGTCCACCATGTATAATATGTGTCTTGTTGTTCAGTGTAAGGACCACCCTGTATAATATGTGTCTCAGTGTACAGTGTAAGGTCCACCCTGTATAATATGTGTCTCGGTGCACAGTTTAAGGTCCACCCTGTACAATATGTGTCTCTGTGTACAGTGTAAGGTCCACCCTGTATAATATGTGTCTTGTTGTTCAGTGTAAGGTCCACCCTGTATAATATATGTCTCAGTGTACAGTGTAAGGTCCACCCTGTATAATATGTGTCTCGGTGCACAGTGTAAGGTCCACCCTGTATAATATGTGTGTCTGTGTTCAGTGTAAGGTTCACCCTGTATAATATGTGTCTTGTTGTTCAGTGTAAGGTCCACCCTGTATAATATGTGCCTCAGTGTAAAGTGTAAGGTCCACCCTGTATAATATATGTATCGGTGTTCAGTGTAAGTTCCACCCTGTATAATATGTGTCTTGGTGTACAGTGTAAGGTCCACCCTGTATAATATGTGTCTCGGTGTTCAGTGTAAGGTCCACCCTGTATAATATGTATCTTGGTGTACAGTGTAAGGTCCACCCTGTATAATATGTGTCTCTGTGTACAGTGTAAGGTCCACCCTGTATAATATGTGTCTTGGTACTTCAGTGTAAGGTCCACCCTGTATAATATGTGTCTCTGTGTACAGTGTTAGGTCCACCATGTATAATATGTGTCTCTGTGTACAGTGCAAGGTCCACCATGTATAATATGTGCCTCAGTGTACAGTGTAAGGTCCACCCTGTATAATATGTGTCTCGGTGCACAGTGTAAGGTCCACCCTGTATAATATGTGTCTTGGTGCACAGTGTAAGGTCCGCCCTGTATAATATGTGTGTCTGTGTACAGTGTAAGGTCCACCCTGTATAATATGTTTCTTTGTGTACAATGTAAGGTCCACCCTGTATAATATGTTTCTCTTTGTACAGTGTAAGGTCCACCATGTATAATATGTGTCTTGTTGTTCAGTGTAAGGTCCACCATGTATAATATGTGTCTTATTGCACAGTGTAAGGTCCACCCTGTATAATATGTGTCTCGGTGTCCAGTGTAATGTCCACCATGTATAATATGTGTCTTGTTGTTCAGTGTAAGGTCCACCCTGTATATAATGTGTCTTGGTGTACAGTGTAAGGTCCACCCTGTATAATATGTGTCTCTGTGTACAGTTTAAGGTCCACCCTGTAATATATGTGTCTCGGTGTTCAGTGTAAGGTCCACCTGTATAATATGTGTCTTGCTGTTCAGTGTAAGGTCCACCCTGTATAATATGTGTCTTGTTGTTCAGTGTAAGGTCCACCCGTATAATATGTGTCTCGGTGTACAGTGTAAGGTCCACCCTGTATAATATGTGTATTGGTGTACAGTGTTAGGTCCACCCTGTATAATATGTGTTTTTGTGTTACAGTGTTAGGTCCACCCTGTATAATATGTGTCTCGGTGTACAGTGTAAGGTCCACCATGTATAATATGTGTGTCTGTGTTCAGTGTAAGGTCCAACCTGTATAATATGTGTCTCTGTGCACAGTGTAAGGTCCACCCTGTATAATATATGTCTCTGTGTTCAGTGTAAGGTCCACCCTGTATAATATGTGTCTTGGTGTTCAGTGTAAGGTCCACCCTGTATAATATGTGTCTTGGTGTACAGTGTAAGGTCCACCCTGTATAATATGTGTGTCTTTGTTCAGTGTAAGGTCCACCCTGTATAATATGTGTCTCGGTGCACAGTGTAAGGTCCACCCTGTATAATATATGTCTCTGTGTTCAGTGTAAGGTCCACCCTGTATAATATATGTCTCTGTGTTCAGTGTAAGGTCCACCCTGTATAATATATGTCTCGGTGTTCAGTGTAAGTCCACCCTGTATGATATGTGTCTTGGTGTTCAGTATAAGGTCCACCCTGTATAATATGTGTCTCGGTGCACAGTGTAAGGTCCACCCTGTATAATATGTGTCTCGGTGCACAGTGTAAGGTCCACCCTGTATAATATGTGTGTCTGTGTTCAGTGTAAGGTTCACCCTGTATAATATGTGTCTTGTTGTTCAGTGTAAGGTCCACCCTGTATAATATGTTCCTCAGTGTACAGTGTAAGGTCCACCCTGTATAATATGTGTCTCGGTGTTCAGTGTAAGTTCCACCCTGTATAATATGTGTCTTGGTGTACAGTGTAAGGTTCACCCTGTATAATATGTGTCTCGGTGTTCAGTGTAAGGTCCACCCTGTATAATATGTATCTTGGTGTACAGTGTAAGGTCCACCCTGTATAATATGTGTCTCTGTGTACAGTGTAAGGTCCACCCTGTATAATATGCTGGTCAGTGTAAGGTCCATCCTGTATAATATGTGTCTTGTTGTTCAGTGTAAGGTCCACCCTGTATAATATGTGTCTTGGTGTACAGTTTAAGGTCCACCCTGTAATATATGTGTCTCGGTGTTCAGTGTAAGGTCCACCTGTATAATATGTGTCTTGCTGTTCAGTGTAAGGTCCACCCTGTATAATATGTGTCTTGTTGTTCAGTGTAAGGTCCACCCGTATAATATGTGTCTGTCTCGGTGTACAGTGTAAGGTCCACCCTGTATAATATGTGTATTGGTGTACAGTGTTAGGTCCACCCTGTATAATATGTGTCTTTGTGTTACAGTGTTAGGTCCACCCTGTATAATATGTGTCTCGGTGTACAGTGTAAGGTCCACCATGTATAATATGTGTGTCTGTGTTCAGTGTAAGGTCCAACCTGTATAATATGTGTCTCTGTGCACAGTGTAAGGTCCACCCTGTATAATATATGTCTCTGTGTTCAGTGTAAGGTCCACCCTGTATAATATGTGTCTTGGTGTTCAGTGTAAGGTCCACCCTGTATAATATGTGTCTTGGTGTACAGTGTAAGGTCCACCCTGTATAATATGTGTGTCTGTGTTCAGTGTAAGGTCCACCCTGTATAATATGCGTCTCGGTGCAAAGTGTAAGGTCCACCCTGTATAATATATGTCTCTGTGTTCAGTGTAAGGTCCACCCTGTATAATATGTGTCTCTGTGTTCAGTGTAAGGTCCACCCTGTATAATATATGTCTCTGTGTTCAGTGTAAGGTCCACCCTGTATAATATATGTCTCGGTGTTCAGTGTAAGGTCCACCCTGTATGATATGTGTCTTGGTGTTCAGTATAAGGTCCACCCTGTATAATATGTGTCTCGGTGCACAGTGTAAGGTCCACCCTGTATAATATGTGTGCCTGTGTTCAGTGTAAGGTCAAGCGTGTATAATATGTGTCTCTGTGTTCAGTGTAATGTCCACCCTGTATAATATATGTCTCGGTGTTCAGTGCAAGGTCCACCCTGTATGATATGTGTCTTGGTGTTCAGTATAAGGTCCACCCTGTATAATATGTGTCTCGGTGCACAGTGTAAGGTCCACCCTGTATAATATGTGTCTCGGTGTACAGTGTAAGGTCCACCCTGTATATAATGTGTCTTGGTACTTCAGTGCAAGGTTCACCCTGTATAATATGTGTCTTGGTGTACAGTGTAAGGTCCACCATGTATATTATGTGTCTTGCTTTTCAGTGTAAGGTCCACCCTGTATAATATGTGTCTCGGTGTATAGTGTAAGGTCCATCCTGCATAATATGTGTCTCAGTGTACAGTGTAAGGTCCTCCCTGTATAATAAGTGTCTCGGTGCACAGTTTAAGGTCCACCCTGTATAATATGTGTGTCTGTGTTCAGTGTAAGGTCCACCCTGTATAATATGTGTCTCGGTGTTCAGTGTAAGGTCCACCCTGTATACTATGTGTCTTTGTGTACAGTGTAAGGTCCACCCTGTATAATATGTGTCTTCTTGTTCAGTGTAAGGTTCACCCTATATAATATGTGTCTTGGTGTACAGTGTAAGGTCCACCATGTATAATATGTGTCTTCCTGTTCAGTGTAAGGTCCACCCAGTATAATATGTGTCTCGGTGTAGATGTAAGGTCCACCATGTATAATATGTGTCTTGTTGTTCCGTGTAAGGTCCACCCTGTATAATATGTGTCTCAGTGTACAGTGTAAGGTCCACCCTGTATAATATGTGTCTCGGTGCACAGTGTAAGGTCCACCCTGTATAATATGTGTGTCTGTGTTCAGTGTAAGGTCCACCCTGTATAATATGTGTCTCAGTGTTCAGTGTAAGGTCCACCCTGTATAATATGTGTCTCGGTGCACAGAGTAAGGTCCACCCTGTATAATATGTGTGTCTGTGTTCAGTGTAAGGTCCACCCTGTATAATATGTGTCTTAGTGCACAGTGTAAGGTCCACTCTGTATAATTTGTGTCTCGGTGTACAGTGTAAGGTCTACCCTGTATAATATGTGTCTCGTGTACAGTGTAAGGTCCACCCTGTATATAATGTGTCTTGGTACTTCAGTGAAAGGTTCACCCTGTATAATATGTGTCTTGGTGTACAGTGTAAGGTCCACCATGTATAATATGTGTCTTGTTGTTCAGTGTAAGGACCACCCTGTATAATATGTGTCTCAGTGTACAGTGTAAGGTCCACCCTGTATAATATGTGTCTCGGTGCACAGTTTAAGGTCCACCCTGTACAATATGTGTCTCTGTGTACAGTGTAAGGTCCACCCTGTATAATATGTGTCTTGTTGTTCAGTGTAAGGTCCACCCTGTATAATATGTGTCTCGGTGCACAGTGTAAGGTCCACCCTGTATAATATGTGTGTCTGTGTTCAGTGTAAGGTTCACCCTGTATAATATGTGTCTTGTTGTTCAGTGTAAGGTCCACCCTGTATAATATGTGCCTCAGTGTAAAGTGTAAGGTCCACCCTGTATAATATATGTATCGGTGTTCAGTGTAAGTTCCACCCTGTATAATATGTGTCTTGGTGTACAGTGTAAGGTCCACCCTGTATAATATGTGTCTCGGTGTTCAGTGTAAGGTCCACCCTGTATAATATGTATCTTGGTGTACAGTGTAAGGTCCACCCTGTATAATATGTGTCTCTGTGTACAGTGTAAGGTCCACCCTGTATAATATGTGTCTTGGTACTTCAGTGTAAGGTCCACCCTGTATAATATGTGTCTCTGTGTACAGTGTTAGGTCCACCATGTATAATATGTGTCTCTGTGTACAGTGCAAGGTCCACCATGTATAATATGTGCCTCAGTGTACAGTGTAAGGTCCACCCTGTATAATATGTGTCTCGGTGCACAGTGTAAGGTCCACCCTGTATAATATGTGTCTTGGTGCACAGTGTAAGGTCCGCCCTGTATAATATGTGTGTCTGTGTACAGTGTAAGGTCCACCCTGTATAATATGTTTCTTTGTGTACAATGTAAGGTCCACCCTGTATAATATGTTTCTCTTTGTACAGTGTAAGGTCCACCATGTATAATATGTGTCTTGTTGTTCAGTGTAAGGTCCACCATGTATAATATGTGTCTTATTGCACAGTGTAAGGTCCACCCTGTATAATATGTGTCTCGGTGTCCAGTGTAATGTCCACCATGTATAATATGTGTCTTGTTGTTCAGTGTAAGGTCCACCCTGTATATAATGTGTCTTGGTGTACAGTGTAAGGTCCACCCTGTATAATATGTGTCTCTGTGTACAGTTTAAGGTCCACCCTGTAATATATGTGTCTCGGTGTTCAGTGTAAGGTCCACCTGTATAATATGTGTCTTGCTGTTCAGTGTAAGGTCCACCCTGTATAATATGTGTCTTGTTGTTCAGTGTAAGGTCCACCCGTATAATATGTGTCTCGGTGTACAGTGTAAGGTCCACCCTGTATAATATGTGTATTGGTGTACAGTGTTAGGTCCACCCTGTATAATATGTGTTTTTGTGTTACAGTGTTAGGTCCACCCTGTATAATATGTGTCTCGGTGTACAGTGTAAGGTCCACCATGTATAATATGTGTGTCTGTGTTCAGTGTAAGGTCCAACCTGTATAATATGTGTCTCTGTGCACAGTGTAAGGTCCACCCTGTATAATATATGTCTCTGTGTTCAGTGTAAGGTCCACCCTGTATAATATGTGTCTTGGTGTTCAGTGTAAGGTCCACCCTGTATAATATGTGTCTTGGTGTACAGTGTAAGGTCCACCCTGTATAATATGTGTGTCTTTGTTCAGTGTAAGGTCCACCCTGTATAATATGTGTCTCGGTGCACAGTGTAAGGTCCACCCTGTATAATATATGTCTCTGTGTTCAGTGTAAGGTCCACCCTGTATGATATGTGTCTTGGTGTTCAGTATAAGGTCCACCCTGTATAATATGTGTCTCGGTGCACAGTGTAAGGTCCACCCTGTATAATATGTGTGCCTGTGTTCAGTGTAAGGTCAAGCGTGTATAATATGTGTCTCTGTGTTCAGTGTAATGTCCACCCTGTATAATATATGTCTCGGTGTTCCGTGCAAGGTCCACCCTGTATGATATGTGTCTTGGTGCTCAGTATAAGGTCCACCATGTATAATATGTGTCTCGGTGCACAGTGTAAGGTCCACCCTGTATAATATGTGTCTCGGTGTACAGTGTAAGGTCCACCCTGTATATAATGTGTCTTGGTACTTCAGTGCAAGGTTCACCCTGTATAATATGTGTCTTGGTGTACAGTGTAAGGTCCACCATGTATATTATGTGTCTTGCTTTTCAGTGTAAGGTCCACCCTGTATAATATGTGTCTTGGTGTATAGTGTAAGGTCCATCCTGCATAATATGTGTCTCAGTGTACAGTGTAAGGTCCTCCCTGTATAATAAGTGTCTCGGTGCACAGTGTAAGGTCCACCCTGTATAATATGTGTGTCTGTGTTCAGTGTAAGGTCCACCCTGTATAATATGTGTCTCGGTGTTCAGTGTAAGGTCCACCCTGTATACTTTGTGTCTTTGTGTACAGTGTAAGGTCCACCCTGTATAATATGTGTCTTGCTGTTCAGTGTAAGGTCCACCCTGTATAATATGTGTCTCGGTGTACATGTAAGGTCCACCATGTATAATATGTGTCTTGTTGTTCAGTGTAAGGTCCACCCTGTATAATATGTGTCTCAGTGTACAGTGTAAGGTCCACCCTGTATAATATGTGTCTCGGTGCACAGTGTAAGGTCCACCCTGTATAATATGTGTGTCTGTGTTCAGTGTAAGGTCCACCCTGTATAATATGTGTCTCAGTGTTCAGTGTAAGGTCCACCCTGTATAATATGTGTCTCGGTGCACAGAGTAAGGTCCACCCTGTATAATATGTGTGTCTGTGTTCAGTGTAAGGTCCACCCTGTATAATATGTGTCTTAGTGCACAGTGTAAGGTCCACTCTGTATAATTTGTGTCTCAGTGTACAGTGTAAGGTCTACCCTGTATAATATGTGTCTCGTGTACAGTGTAAGGTCCACCCTGTATATAATGTGTCTTGGTACTTCAGTGAAAGGTTCACCCTGTATAATATGTGTCTTGGTGTACAGTGTAAGGTCCACCATGTATAATATGTGTCTTGTTGTTCAGTGTAAGGACCACCCTGTATAATATGTGTCTCAGTGTACAGTGTAAGGTCCACCCTGTATAATATGTGTCTCGGTGCACAGTGTAAGGTCCACCCTGTACAATATGTGTCTCTGTGTACAGTGTAAGGTCCACCCTGTATAACATGTGTGTTGTTGTTCAGTGTAAGGTCCACCCTGTATAATATATGTCTCAGTGTACAGTGTAAGGTCCACCCTGTATAATATGTGTGTCTGTGTTCAGTGTAAGGTTCACCCTGTATAATATGTGTCTTGTTGTTCAGTGTAAGGTCCACCCTGTATAATATGTGCCTCAGTGTACAGTGTAAGGTCCACCCTGTATAATATGTGTCTCGGTGTTCAGTGTAAGTTCCACCCTGTATAATATGTGTCTTGGTGTACAGTGTAAGGTCCACCCTGTATAATATGTGTCTCGGTGTTCAGTGTAAGTTCCACCCTGTATAATATGTATCTTGGTGTACAGTGTAAGGTCCACCCTGTATAATATGTGTCTCTGTGTACAGTGTAAGGTCCACCCTGTATAATATGTGTCTTGGTGTACAGTGTAAGGTCCACCCTGTATAATATGTGTCTTGGTACTTCAGTGTAAGGTCCACCCTGTATAATATGTGTCTCTGTGTACAGTGTTAGGTCCACCATGTATAATATGTGTCTCTGTGTTCAGTGTAAGGTCCACCCTGTATAATATGTGTCTTGTTGTTCAGTGTAAGGTCCACCCTGGTTAATATGTGTCTTGGGTACAGTTTAAGGTCCACCCTGTATAATATGTGTGTCTGTGTTCAGTGTGAGGTCCACCTTGTATAATATATGTCTCGGTGTTCAGTGTAAGGTCCACCTGTATAATATGTGTCTTGCTGTTCAGTGTAAGGTCCACCCTGTATAATATGTGTCTTGTTGTTCAGTGTAAGGTCCACCCGTATAATATGTGTCTCGGTGTACAGTGTAAGGTCCACCCTGTATAATATGTGTCTTGGTGTACAGTTTAAGGTCCACCCTGTATATAATGTGACTTGGTACTTCAGTGGAAGATGCACCCTGTATAATATGTGTGTCTGTTTTCAGTGTAAGGTCCACCCTGTATAATATGTGTGTCTGTGTTCAGTGTAAGGTCCAACCTGTATAATATGTGTCTCTGTGCACAGTGTAAGGTCCACCCTGTATAATATGTGTGTCTGTTTTCAGTGTAAGGTCCACCCTGTATAATATGTGTGTCTGTGTTCAGTGTAAGGTCCAACCTGTATAATATGTGTCTCTGTGCACAGTGTAAGGTCCACCCTGTATAATATATGTCTCTGTGTTCAGTGTAAGGTCCACCCTGTATAATATGTGTCTTGGTGTTAAGTGTAAGGTCCACCCTGTATAATATGTGTCTTGGTGCACAGTGTAAGGTCCACCCTGTATATTATGTGTGTCTGTGTTCAGCGTAAGGTCCACCCTGTATAATGTGTGTCTCGGTGCACAGTGTAAGGTCCACCCTGTATAATATATGTCTCTGTGTTCAGTGTAAGGTGCACCCTGTATAATATGTGTCTCTGTGTTCAGTGTAAGGTCCACCCTGTATAATATATGTCTCTGTGTTCAGTGTAAGGTCCACCCTGTATAATATATGTCTCAGTGTTCAGTGTAAGGTCCACCCTGTATGATATGTGTCTTGGTGTTCAGTATAAGGTCCACCCTGTATAATATGTGTCTCGGTGCACAGTGTAAGGTCCACCCTGTATAATATGTGTGCCTGTGTTCAGTGTAAGGTCAACCGTGTATAATATGTGTCTCTGTGTTCAGTGTAATGTCCACCCTGTATAATATGTGTCTCAGTGTACAGTGTAAGGTCCACCCTGTATAATATGTGTCTCGGTGCACAGTGTAAGGTCCACCCTGTACAATATGTGTCTCTGTGTACAGTGTAAGGTCCACCCTGTATAATATGTGTGTTGTTGTTCAGTGTAAGGTCCACCCTGTATAATATATGTCTCAGTGTACAGTGTAAGGTCCACCCTGTATAATATGTGTCTCGGTGCACAGTGTAAGGTCCACCCTGTATAATATGTGTGTCTGTGTTCAGTGTAAGGTTCACCCTGTATAATATGTGTCTTGTTGTTCAGTGTAAGGTCCACCCTGTATAATATGTTCCTCAGTGTACAGTGTAAGGTCCACCCTGTATAATATGTGTCTCGGTGTTCAGTGTAAGTTCCACCCTGTATAATATGTGTCTTGGTGTACAGTGTAAGGTTCACCCTGTATAATATGTGTCTCGGTGTTCAGTGTAAGGTCCACCCTGTATAATATGTATCTTGGTGTACAGTGTAAGGTCCACCCTGTATAATATGTGTCTCTGTGTACAGTGTAAGGTCCACCCTGTATAATATGCTGGTCAGTGTAAGGTCCATCCTGTATAATATGTGTCTTGTTGTTCAGTGTAAGGTCCACCCTGTATAATATGTGTCTTGGTGTACAGTTTAAGGTCCACCCTGTAATATATGTGTCTCGGTGTTCAGTGTAAGGTCCACCTGTATAATATGTGTCTTGCTGTTCAGTGTGAGGTCCACCCTGTATAATATGTGTCTTGTTGTTCAGTGTAAGGTCCACCCGTATAATATGTGTCTGTCTCGGTGTACAGTGTAAGGTCCACCCTGTATAATATGTGTATTGGTGTACAGTGTTAGGTCCACCCTGTATAATATGTGTCTTTGTGTTACAGTGTTAGGTCCACCCTGTATAATATGTGTCTCGGTGTACAGTGTAAGGTCCACCATGTATAATATGTGTGTCTGTGTTCAGTGTAAGGTCCAACCTGTATAATATGTGTCTCTGTGCACAGTGTAAGGTCCACCCTGTATAATATATGTCTCTGTGTTCAGTGTAAGGTCCACCCTGTATAATATGTGTCTTGGTGTTCAGTGTAAGGTCCACCATGTATAATATGTGTCTTGGTGTACAGTGTAAGGTCCACCCTGTATAATATGTGTGTCTGTGTTCAGTGTAAGGTCCACCCTGTATAATATGCGTCTCGGTGCAAAGTGTAAGGTCCACCCTGTATAATATATGTCTCTGTGTTCAGTGTAAGGTCCACCCTGTATAATATGTGTCTCTGTGTTCAGTGTAAGGTCCACCCTGTATAATATATGTCTCTGTGTTCAGTGTAAGGTCCACCCTGTATAATATATGTCTCGGTGTTCAGTGTAAGGTCCACCCTGTATGATATGTGTCTTGGTGTTCAGTATAAGGTCCACCCTGTATAATATGTGTCTCGGTGCACAGTGTAAGGTCCACCCTGTATAATATGTGTGCCTGTGTTCAGTGTAAGGTCAAGCGTGTATAATATGTGTCTCTGTGTTCAGTGTAATGTCCACCCTGTATAATATATGTCTCGGTGTTCAGTGCAAGGTCCACCCTGTATGATATGTGTCTTGGTGTTCAGTATAAGGTCCACCCTGTATAATATGTGTCTCGGTGCACAGTGTAAGGTCCACCCTGTATAATATGTGTCTCGGTGTACAGTGTAAGGTCCACCCTGTATATAATGTGTCTTGGTACTTCAGTGCAAGGTTCACCCTGTATAATATGTGTCATGCTGTTCAGTGTAAGGTCCACCCTGTATAATATGTGTCTCGGTGTACATGTAAGGTCCACCATGTATAATATGTGTCTTGTTGTTCAGTGTAAGGTCCACCCTGTATAATATGTGTCTCAGTGTACAGTGTAAGGTCCACCCTGTATAATATGTGTCTCGGTGCACAGTGTAAGGTCCACCCTGTATAATATGTGTGTCTGTGTTCAGTGTAAGGTCCACCCTGTATAATATGTGTCTCAGTGTTCAGTGTAAGGTCCACCCTGTATAATATGTGTCTCGGTGCACAGAGTAAGGTCCACCCTGTATAATATGTGTGTCTGTGTTCAGTGTAAGGTCCACCCTGTATAATATGTGTCTTAGTGCACAGTGTAAGGTCCACTCTGTATAATTTGTGTCTCGGTGTACAGTGTAAGGTCTACCCTGTATAATATGTGTCTCGTGTACAGTGTAAGGTCCACCCTGTATATAATGTGTCTTGGTACTTCAGTGAAAGGTTCACCCTGTATAATATGTGTCTTGGTGTACAGTGTAAGGTCCACCATGTATAATATGTGTCTTGTTGTTCAGTGTAAGGACCACCCTGTATAATATGTGTCTCAGTGTACAGTGTAAGGTCCACCCTGTATAATATGTGTCTCGGTGCACAGTTTAAGGTCCACCCTGTACAATATGTGTCTCTGTGTACAGTGTAAGGTCCACCCTGTATAATATGTGTCTTGTTGTTCAGTGTAAGGTCCACCCTGTATAATATATGTCTCAGTGTACAGTGTAAGGTCCACCCTGTATAATATGTGTCTCGGTGCACAGTGTAAGGTCCACCCTGTATAATATGTGTGTCTGTGTTCAGTGTAAGGTTCACCCTGTATAATATGTGTCTTGTTGTTCAGTGTAAGGTCCACCCTGTATAATATGTGCCTCAGTGTAAAGTGTAAGGTCCACCCTGTATAATATATGTATCGGTGTTCAGTGTAAGTTCCACCCTGTATAATATGTGTCTTGGTGTACAGTGTAAGGTCCACCCTGTATAATATGTGTCTCGGTGTTCAGTGTAAGGTCCACCCTGTATAATATGTATCTTGGTGTACAGTGTAAGGTCCACCCTGTATAATATGTGTCTCTGTGTACAGTGTAAGGTCCACCCTGTATAATATGTGTCTTGGTACTTCAGTGTAAGGTCCACCCTGTATAATATGTGTCTCTGTGTACAGTGTTAGGTCCACCATGTATAATATGTGTCTCTGTGTACAGTGCAAGGTCCACCATGTATAATATGTGCCTCAGTGTACAGTGTAAGGTCCACCCTGTATAATATGTGTCTCGGTGCACAGTGTAAGGTCCACCCTGTATAATATGTGTCTTGGTGCACAGTGTAAGGTCCGCCCTGTATAATATGTGTGTCTGTGTTCAGTGTGAGGTCCACCTTGTATAATATATGTCTCGGTGTTCAGTGTAAGGTCCACCTGTATAATATGTGTCTTGCTGTTCAGTGTAAGGTCCACCCTGTATAATATGTGTCTTGTTGTTCAGTGTAAGGTCCACCCGTATAATATGTGTCTCGGTGTACAGTGTAAGGTCCACCCTGTATAATATGTGTCTTGGTGTACAGTTTAAGGTCCACCCTGTATATAATGTGACTTGGTACTTCAGTGCAAGGTTCTCCCTGTATAATATGTGTCTTGGTGTACAGTGGAAGATGCACCCTGTATAATATGTGTGTCTGTTTTCAGTGTAAGGTCCACCCTGTATAATATGTGTGTCTGTGTTCAGTGTAAGGTCCAACCTGTATAATATGTGTCTCTGTGCACAGTGTAAGGTCCACCCTGTATAATATGTGTGTCTGTTTTCAGTGTAAGGTCCACCCTGTATAATATGTGTGTCTGTGTTCAGTGTAAGGTCCAACCTGTATAATATGTGTCTCTGTGCACAGTGTAAGGTCCACCCTGTATAATATATGTCTCTGTGTTCAGTGTAAGGTCCACCCTGTATAATATGTGTCTTGGTGTTAAGTGTAAGGTCCACCCTGTATAATATGTGTCTTGGTGCACAGTGTAAGGTCCACCCTGTATATTATGTGTGTCTGTGTTCAGCGTAAGGTCCACCCTGTATAATGTGTGTCTCGGTGCACAGTGTAAGGTCCACCCTGTATAATATATGTCTCTGTGTTCAGTGTAAGGTGCACCCTGTATAATATGTGTCTCTGTGTTCAGTGTAAGGTCCACCCTGTATAATATATGTCTCTGTGTTCAGTGTAAGGTCCACCCTGTATAATATATGTCTCAGTGTTCAGTGTAAGGTCCACCCTGTATGATATGTGTCTTGGTGTTCAGTATAAGGTCCACCCTGTATAATATGTGTCTCGGTGCACAGTGTAAGGTCCACCCTGTATAATATGTGTGCCTGTGTTCAGTGTAAGGTCAACCGTGTATAATATGTGTCCCTGTGTTCAGTGTAATGTCCACCCTGTATAATATGTGTCTCAGTGTACAGTGTAAGGTCCACCCTGTATAATATGTGTCTCGGTGCACAGTGTAAGGTCCACCCTGTACAATATGTGTCTCTGTGTACAGTGTAAGGTCCACCCTGTATAATATGTGTGTTGTTGTTCAGTGTAAGGTCCACCCTGTATAATATATGTCTCAGTGTACAGTGTAAGGTCCACCCTGTATAATATGTGTCTCGGTGCACAGTGTAAGGTCCACCCTGTATAATATGTGTGTCTGTGTTCAGTGTAAGGTTCACCCTGTATAATATGTGTCTTGTTGTTCAGTGTAAGGTCCACCCTGTATAATATGTTCCTCAGTGTACAGTGTAAGGTCCACCCTGTATAATATGTGTCTCGGTGTTCAGTGTAAGTTCCACCCTGTATAATATGTGTCTTGGTGTACAGTGTAAGGTTCACCCTGTATAATATGTGTCTCGGTGTTCAGTGTAAGGTCCACCCTGTATAATATGTATCTTGGTGTACAGTGTAAGGTCCACCCTGTATAATATGTGTCTCTGTGTACAGTGTAAGGTCCACCCTGTATAATATGCTGGTCAGTGTAAGGTCCATCCTGTATAATATGTGTCTTGTTGTTCAGTGTAAGGTCCACCCTGTATAATATGTGTCTTGGTGTACAGTTTAAGGTCCACCCTGTAATATATGTGTCTCGGTGTTCAGTGTAAGGTCCACCTGTATAATATGTGTCTTGCTGTTCAGTGTGAGGTCCACCCTGTATAATATGTGTCTTGTTGTTCAGTGTAAGGTCCACCCGTATAATATGTGTCTGTCTCGGTGTACAGTGTAAGGTCCACCCTGTATAATATGTGTATTGGTGTACAGTGTTAGGTCCACCCTGTATAATATGTGTCTTTGTGTTACAGTGTTAGGTCCACCCTGTATAATATGTGTCTCGGTGTACAGTGTAAGGTCCACCATGTATAATATGTGTGTCTGTGTTCAGTGTAAGGTCCAACCTGTATAATATGTGTCTCTGTGCACAGTGTAAGGTCCACCCTGTATAATATATGTCTCTGTGTTCAGTGTAAGGTCCACCCTGTATAATATGTGTCTTGGTGTTCAGTGTAAGGTCCACCATGTATAATATGTGTCTTGGTGTACAGTGTAAGGTCCACCCTGTATAATATGTGTGTCTGTGTTCAGTGTAAGGTCCACCCTGTATAATATGCGTCTCGGTGCAAAGTGTAAGGTCCACCCTGTATAATATATGTCTCTGTGTTCAGTGTAAGGTCCACCCTGTATAATATGTGTCTCTGTGTTCAGTGTAAGGTCCACCCTGTATAATATATGTCTCTGTGTTCAGTGTAAGGTCCACCCTGTATAATATATGTCTCGGTGTTCAGTGTAAGGTCCACCCTGTATGATATGTGTCTTGGTGTTCAGTATAAGGTCCACCCTGTATAATATGTGTCTCGGTGCACAGTGTAAGGTCCACCCTGTATAATATGTGTGCCTGTGTTCAGTGTAAGGTCAAGCGTGTATAATATGTGTCTCTGTGTTCAGTGTAATGTCCACCCTGTATAATATATGTCTCGGTGTTCAGTGCAAGGTCCACCCTGTATGATATGTGTCTTGGTGTTCAGTATAAGGTCCACCCTGTATAATATGTGTCTCGGTGCACAGTGTAAGGTCCACCCTGTATAATATGTGTCTCGGTGTACAGTGTAAGGTCCACCCTGTATATAATGTGTCTTGGTACTTCAGTGCAAGGTTCACCCTGTATAATATGTGTCTTGCTGTTCAGTGTAAGGTCCACCCTGTATAATATGTGTCTCGGTGTACATGTAAGGTCCACCATGTATAATATGTGTCTTGTTGTTCAGTGTAAGGTCCACCCTGTATAATATGTGTCTCAGTGTACAGTGTAAGGTCCACCCTGTATAATATGTGTCTCGGTGCACAGTGTAAGGTCCACCCTGTATAATATGTGTGTCTGTGTTCAGTGTAAGGTCCACCCTGTATAATATGTGTCTCAGTGTTCAGTGTAAGGTCCACCCTGTATAATATGTGTCTCGGTGCACAGAGTAAGGTCCACCCTGTATAATATGTGTGTCTGTGTTCAGTGTAAGGTCCACCCTGTATAATATGTGTCTTAGTGCACAGTGTAAGGTCCACTCTGTATAATTTGTGTCTCGGTGTACAGTGTAAGGTCTACCCTGTATAATATGTGTCTCGTGTACAGTGTAAGGTCCACCCTGTATATAATGTGTCTTGGTACTTCAGTGAAAGGTTCACCCTGTATAATATGTGTCTTGGTGTACAGTGTAAGGTCCACCATGTATAATATGTGTCTTGTTGTTCAGTGTAAGGACCACCCTGTATAATATGTGTCTCAGTGTACAGTGTAAGGTCCACCCTGTATAATATGTGTCTCGGTGCACAGTTTAAGGTCCACCCTGTACAATATGTGTCTCTGTGTACAGTGTAAGGTCCACCCTGTATAATATGTGTCTTGTTGTTCAGTGTAAGGTCCACCCTGTATAATATATGTCTCAGTGTACAGTGTAAGGTCCACCCTGTATAATATGTGTCTCGGTGCACAGTGTAAGGTCCACCCTGTATAATATGTGTGTCTGTGTTCAGTGTAAGGTTCACCCTGTATAATATGTGTCTTGTTGTTCAGTGTAAGGTCCACCCTGTATAATATGTGCCTCAGTGTAAAGTGTAAGGTCCACCCTGTATAATATATGTATCGGTGTTCAGTGTAAGTTCCACCCTGTATAATATGTGTCTTGGTGTACAGTGTAAGGTCCACCCTGTATAATATGTGTCTCGGTGTTCAGTGTAAGGTCCACCCTGTATAATATGTATCTTGGTGTACAGTGTAAGGTCCACCCTGTATAATATGTGTCTCTGTGTACAGTGTAAGGTCCACCCTGTATAATATGTGTCTTGGTACTTCAGTGTAAGGTCCACCCTGTATAATATGTGTCTCTGTGTACAGTGTTAGGTCCACCATGTATAATATGTGTCTCTGTGTACAGTGCAAGGTCCACCATGTATAATATGTGCCTCAGTGTACAGTGTAAGGTCCACCCTGTATAATATGTGTCTCGGTGCACAGTGTAAGGTCCACCCTGTATAATATGTGTCTTGGTGCACAGTGTAAGGTCCGCCCTGTATAATATGTGTGTCTGTGTACAGTGTAAGGTCCACCCTGTATAATATGTTTCTTTGTGTACAATGTAAGGTCCACCCTGTATAATATGTTTCTCTTTGTACAGTGTAAGGTCCACCATGTATAATATGTGTCTTGTTGTTCAGTGTAAGGTCCACCATGTATAATATGTGTCTTATTGCACAGTGTAAGGTCCACCCTGTATAATATGTGTCTCGGTGTCCAGTGTAATGTCCACCATGTATAATATGTGTCTTGTTGTTCAGTGTAAGGTCCACCCTGTATATAATGTGTCTTGGTGTACAGTGTAAGGTCCACCCTGTATAATATGTGTCTCTGTGTACAGTTTAAGGTCCACCCTGTAATATATGTGTCTCGGTGTTCAGTGTAAGGTCCACCTGTATAATATGTGTCTTGCTGTTCAGTGTAAGGTCCACCCTGTATAATATGTGTCTTGTTGTTCAGTGTAAGGTCCACCCGTATAATATGTGTCTCGGTGTACAGTGTAAGGTCCACCCTGTATAATATGTGTATTGGTGTACAGTGTTAGGTCCACCCTGTATAATATGTGTTTTTGTGTTACAGTGTTAGGTCCACCCTGTATAATATGTGTCTCGGTGTACAGTGTAAGGTCCACCATGTATAATATGTGTGTCTGTGTTCAGTGTAAGGTCCAACCTGTATAATATGTGTCTCTGTGCACAGTGTAAGGTCCACCCTGTATAATATATGTCTCTGTGTTCAGTGTAAGGTCCACCCTGTATAATATGTGTCTTGGTGTTCAGTGTAAGGTCCACCCTGTATAATATGTGTCTTGGTGTACAGTGTAAGGTCCACCCTGTATAATATGTGTGTCTTTGTTCAGTGTAAGGTCCACCCTGTATAATATGTGTCTCGGTGCACAGTGTAAGGTCCACCCTGTATAATATATGTCTCTGTGTTCAGTGTAAGGTCCACCCTGTATAATATATGTCTCTGTGTTCAGTGTAAGGTCCACCCTGTATAATATATGTCTCGGTGTTCAGTGTAAGTCCACCCTGTATGATATGTGTCTTGGTGTTCAGTATAAGGTCCACCCTGTATAATATGTGTCTCGGTGCACAGTGTAAGGTCCACCCTGTATAATATGTGTCTCGGTGCACAGTGTAAGGTCCACCCTGTATAATATGTGTGTCTGTGTTCAGTGTAAGGTTCACCCTGTATAATATGTGTCTTGTTGTTCAGTGTAAGGTCCACCCTGTATAATATGTTCCTCAGTGTACAGTGTAAGGTCCACCCTGTATAATATGTGTCTCGGTGTTCAGTGTAAGTTCCACCCTGTATAATATGTGTCTTGGTGTACAGTGTAAGGTTCACCCTGTATAATATGTGTCTCGGTGTTCAGTGTAAGGTCCACCCTGTATAATATGTATCTTGGTGTACAGTGTAAGGTCCACCCTGTATAATATGTGTCTCTGTGTACAGTGTAAGGTCCACCCTGTATAATATGCTGGTCAGTGTAAGGTCCATCCTGTATAATATGTGTCTTGTTGTTCAGTGTAAGGTCCACCCTGTATAATATGTGTCTTGGTGTACAGTTTAAGGTCCACCCTGTAATATATGTGTCTCGGTGTTCAGTGTAAGGTCCACCTGTATAATATGTGTCTTGCTGTTCAGTGTAAGGTCCACCCTGTATAATATGTGTCTTGTTGTTCAGTGTAAGGTCCACCCGTATAATATGTGTCTGTCTCGGTGTACAGTGTAAGGTCCACCCTGTATAATATGTGTATTGGTGTACAGTGTTAGGTCCACCCTGTATAATATGTGTCTTTGTGTTACAGTGTTAGGTCCACCCTGTATAATATGTGTCTCGGTGTACAGTGTAAGGTCCACCATGTATAATATGTGTGTCTGTGTTCAGTGTAAGGTCCAACCTGTATAATATGTGTCTCTGTGCACAGTGTAAGGTCCACCCTGTATAATATATGTCTCTGTGTTCAGTGTAAGGTCCACCCTGTATAATATGTGTCTTGGTGTTCAGTGTAAGGTCCACCCTGTATAATATGTGTCTTGGTGTACAGTGTAAGGTCCACCCTGTATAATATGTGTGTCTGTGTTCAGTGTAAGGTCCACCCTGTATAATATGCGTCTCGGTGCAAAGTGTAAGGTCCACCCTGTATAATATATGTCTCTGTGTTCAGTGTAAGGTCCACCCTGTATAATATGTGTCTCTGTGTTCAGTGTAAGGTCCACCCTGTATAATATATGTCTCTGTGTTCAGTGTAAGGTCCACCCTGTATAATATATGTCTCGGTGTTCAGTGTAAGGTCCACCCTGTATGATATGTGTCTTGGTGTTCAGTATAAGGTCCACCCTGTATAATATGTGTCTCGGTGCACAGTGTAAGGTCCACCCTGTATAATATGTGTGCCTGTGTTCAGTGTAAGGTCAAGCGTGTATAATATGTGTCTCTGTGTTCAGTGTAATGTCCACCCTGTATAATATATGTCTCGGTGTTCAGTGCAAGGTCCACCCTGTATGATATGTGTCTTGGTGTTCAGTATAAGGTCCACCCTGTATAATATGTGTCTCGGTGCACAGTGTAAGGTCCACCCTGTATAATATGTGTCTCGGTGTACAGTGTAAGGTCCACCCTGTATATAATGTGTCTTGGTACTTCAGTGCAAGGTTCACCCTGTATAATATGTGTCTTGGTGTACAGTGTAAGGTCCACCATGTATATTATGTGTCTTGCTTTTCAGTGTAAGGTCCACCCTGTATAATATGTGTCTCGGTGTATAGTGTAAGGTCCATCCTGCATAATATGTGTCTCAGTGTACAGTGTAAGGTCCTCCCTGTATAATAAGTGTCTCGGTGCACAGTTTAAGGTCCACCCTGTATAATATGTGTGTCTGTGTTCAGTGTAAGGTCCACCCTGTATAATATGTGTCTCGGTGTTCAGTGTAAGGTCCACCCTGTATACTATGTGTCTTTGTGTACAGTGTAAGGTCCACCCTGTATAATATGTGTCTTCTTGTTCAGTGTAAGGTTCACCCTATATAATATGTGTCTTGGTGTACAGTGTAAGGTCCACCATGTATAATATGTGTCTTCCTGTTCAGTGTAAGGTCCACCCAGTATAATATGTGTCTCGGTGTAGATGTAAGGTCCACCATGTATAATATGTGTCTTGTTGTTCCGTGTAAGGTCCACCCTGTATAATATGTGTCTCAGTGTACAGTGTAAGGTCCACCCTGTATAATATGTGTCTCGGTGCACAGTGTAAGGTCCACCCTGTATAATATGTGTGTCTGTGTTCAGTGTAAGGTCCACCCTGTATAATATGTGTCTCAGTGTTCAGTGTAAGGTCCACCCTGTATAATATGTGTCTCGGTGCACAGAGTAAGGTCCACCCTGTATAATATGTGTGTCTGTGTTCAGTGTAAGGTCCACCCTGTATAATATGTGTCTTAGTGCACAGTGTAAGGTCCACTCTGTATAATTTGTGTCTCGGTGTACAGTGTAAGGTCTACCCTGTATAATATGTGTCTCGTGTACAGTGTAAGGTCCACCCTGTATATAATGTGTCTTGGTACTTCAGTGAAAGGTTCACCCTGTATAATATGTGTCTTGGTGTACAGTGTAAGGTCCACCATGTATAATATGTGTCTTGTTGTTCAGTGTAAGGACCACCCTGTATAATATGTGTCTCAGTGTACAGTGTAAGGTCCACCCTGTATAATATGTGTCTCGGTGCACAGTTTAAGGTCCACCCTGTACAATATGTGTCTCTGTGTACAGTGTAAGGTCCACCCTGTATAATATGTGTCTTGTTGTTCAGTGTAAGGTCCACCCTGTATAATATACGTCTCAGTGTACAGTGTAAGGTCCACCCTGTATAATATGTGTCTTGGTGCACAGTGTAAGGTCCACCCTGTATAATATGTGTGTCTGTGTTCAGTGTAAGGTTCACCCTGTATAATATGTGTCTTGTTGTTCAGTGTAAGGTCCACCCTGTATAATATGTGCCTCAGTGTAAAGTGTAAGGTCCACCCTGTATAATATATGTATCGGTGTTCAGTGTAAGTTCCACCCTGTATAATATGTGTCTTGGTGTACAGTGTAAGGTCCACCCTGTATAATATGTGTCTCGGTGTTCAGTGTAAGGTCCACCCTGTATAATATGTATCTTGGTGTACAGTGTAAGGTCCACCCTGTATAATATGTGTCTCTGTGTACAGTGTAAGGTCCACCCTGTATAATATGTGTCTTGGTACTTCAGTGTAAGGTCCACCCTGTATAATATGTGTCTCTGTGTACAGTGTTAGGTCCACCATGTATAATATGTGTCTCTGTGTACAGTGCAAGGTCCACCATGTATAATATGTGCCTCAGTGTACAGTGTAAGGTCCACCCTGTATAATATGTGTCTCGGTGCACAGTGTAAGGTCCACCCTGTATAATATGTGTCTTGGTGCACAGTGTAAGGTCCGCCCTGTATAATATGTGTGTCTGTGTACAGTGTAAGGTCCACCCTGTATAATATGTTTCTTTGTGTACAATGTAAGGTCCACCCTGTATAATATGTTTCTCTTTGTACAGTGTAAGGTCCACCATGTATAATATGTGTCTTGTTGTTCAGTGTAAGGTCCACCATGTATAATATGTGTCTTATTGCACAGTGTAAGGTCCACCCTGTATAATATGTGTCTCGGTGTCCAGTGTAATGTCCACCATGTATAATATGTGTCTTGTTGTTCAGTGTAAGGTCCACCCTGTATATAATGTGTCTTGGTGTACAGTGTAAGGTCCACCCTGTATAATATGTGTCTCTGTGTACAGTTTAAGGTCCACCCTGTAATATATGTGTCTCGGTGTTCAGTGTAAGGTCCACCTGTATAATATGTGTCTTGCTGTTCAGTGTAAGGTCCACCCTGTATAATATGTGTCTTGTTGTTCAGTGTAAGGTCCACCCGTATAATATGTGTCTCGGTGTACAGTGTAAGGTCCACCCTGTATAATATGTGTATTGGTGTACAGTGTTAGGTCCACCCTGTATAATATGTGTTTTTGTGTTACAGTGTTAGGTCCACCCTGTATAATATGTGTCTCGGTGTACAGTGTAAGGTCCACCATGTATAATATGTGTGTCTGTGTTCAGTGTAAGGTCCAACCTGTATAATATGTGTCTCTGTGCACAGTGTAAGGTCCACCCTGTATAATATATGTCTCTGTGTTCAGTGTAAGGTCCACCCTGTATAATATGTGTCTTGGTGTTCAGTGTAAGGTCCACCCTGTATAATATGTGTCTTGGTGTACAGTGTAAGGTCCACCCTGTATAATATGTGTGTCTTTGTTCAGTGTAAGGTCCACCCTGTATAATATGTGTCTCGGTGCACAGTGTAAGGTCCACCCTGTATAATATATGTCTCTGTGTTCAGTGTAAGGTCCACCCTGTATGATATGTGTCTTGGTGTTCAGTATAAGGTCCACCCTGTATAATATGTGTCTCGGTGCACAGTGTAAGGTCCACCCTGTATAATATGTGTGCCTTTGTTCAGTGTAAGGTCAAGCGTGTATAATATGTGTCTCTGTGTTCAGTGTAATGTCCACCCTGTATAATATATGTCTCGGTGTTCCGTGCAAGGTCCACCCTGTATGATATGTGTCTTGGTGCTCAGTATAAGGTCCACCATGTATAATATGTGTCTCGGTGCACAGTGTAAGGTCCACCCTGTATAATATGTGTCTCGGTGTACAGTGTAAGGTCCACCCTGTATATAATGTGTCTTGGTACTTCAGTGCAAGGTTCACCCTGTATAATATGTGTCTTGGTGTACAGTGTAAGGTCCACCATGTATATTATGTGTCTTGCTTTTCAGTGTAAGGTCCACCCTGTATAATATGTGTCTTGGTGTATAGTGTAAGGTCCATCCTGCATAATATGTGTCTCAGTGTACAGTGTAAGGTCCTCCCTGTATAATAAGTGTCTCGGTGCACAGTGTAAGGTCCACCCTGTATAATATGTGTGTCTGTGTTCAGTGTAAGGTCCACCCTGTATAATATGTGTCTCGGTGTTCAGTGTAAGGTCCACCCTGTATACTTTGTGTCTTTGTGTACAGTGTAAGGTCCACCCTGTATAATATGTGTCTTGCTGTTCAGTGTAAGGTCCACCCTGTATAATATGTGTCTCGGTGTACATGTAAGGTCCACCATGTATAATATGTGTCTTGTTGTTCAGTGTAAGGTCCACCCTGTATAATATGTGTCTCAGTGTACAGTGTAAGGTCCACCCTGTATAATATGTGTCTCGGTGCACAGTGTAAGGTCCACCCTGTATAATATGTGTGTCTGTGTTCAGTGTAAGGTCCACCCTGTATAATATGTGTCTCAGTGTTCAGTGTAAGGTCCACCCTGTATAATATGTGTCTCGGTGCACAGAGTAAGGTCCACCCTGTATAATATGTGTGTCTGTGTTCAGTGTAAGGTCCACCCTGTATAATATGTGTCTTAGTGCACAGTGTAAGGTCCACTCTGTATAATTTGTGTCTCAGTGTACAGTGTAAGGTCTACCCTGTATAATATGTGTCTCGTGTACAGTGTAAGGTCCACCCTGTATATAATGTGTCTTGGTACTTCAGTGAAAGGTTCACCCTGTATAATATGTGTCTTGGTGTACAGTGTAAGGTCCACCATGTATAATATGTGTCTTGTTGTTCAGTGTAAGGACCACCCTGTATAATATGTGTCTCAGTGTACAGTGTAAGGTCCACCCTGTATAATATGTGTCTCGGTGCACAGTGTAAGGTCCACCCTGTACAATATGTGTCTCTGTGTACAGTGTAAGGTCCACCCTGTATAACATGTGTGTTGTTGTTCAGTGTAAGGTCCACCCTGTATAATATATGTCTCAGTGTACAGTGTAAGGTCCACCCTGTATAATATGTGTGTCTGTGTTCAGTGTAAGGTTCACCCTGTATAATATGTGTCTTGTTGTTCAGTGTAAGGTCCACCCTGTATAATATGTGCCTCAGTGTACAGTGTAAGGTCCACCCTGTATAATATGTGTCTCGGTGTTCAGTGTAAGTTCCACCCTGTATAATATGTGTCTTGGTGTACAGTGTAAGGTCCACCCTGTATAATATGTGTCTCGGTGTTCAGTGTAAGTTCCACCCTGTATAATATGTATCTTGGTGTACAGTGTAAGGTCCACCCTGTATAATATGTGTCTCTGTGTACAGTGTAAGGTCCACCCTGTATAATATGTGTCTTGGTGTACAGTGTAAGGTCCACCCTGTATAATATGTGTCTTGGTACTTCAGTGTAAGGTCCACCCTGTATAATATGTGTCTCTGTGTACAGTGTTAGGTCCACCATGTATAATATGTGTCTCTGTGTTCAGTGTAAGGTCCACCCTGTATAATATGTGTCTTGTTGTTCAGTGTAAGGTCCACCCTGGTTAATATGTGTCTTGGGTACAGTTTAAGGTCCACCCTGTATAATATGTGTGTCTGTGTTCAGTGTGAGGTCCACCTTGTATAATATATGTCTCGGTGTTCAGTGTAAGGTCCACCTGTATAATATGTGTCTTGCTGTTCAGTGTAAGGTCCACCCTGTATAATATGTGTCTTGTTGTTCAGTGTAAGGTCCACCCGTATAATATGTGTCTCGGTGTACAGTGTAAGGTCCACCCTGTATAATATGTGTCTTGGTGTACAGTTTAAGGTCCACCCTGTATATAATGTGACTTGGTACTTCAGTGCAAGGTTCTCCCTGTATAATATGTGTCTTGGTGTACAGTGGAAGATGCACCCTGTATAATATGTGTGTCTGTTTTCAGTGTAAGGTCCACCCTGTATAATATGTGTGTCTGTGTTCAGTGTAAGGTCCAACCTGTATAATATGTGTCTCTGTGCACAGTGTAAGGTCCACCCTGTATAATATGTGTGTCTGTTTTCAGTGTAAGGTCCACCCTGTATAATATGTGTGTCTGTGTTCAGTGTAAGGTCCAACCTGTATAATATGTGTCTCTGTGCACAGTGTAAGGTCCACCCTGTATAATATATGTCTCTGTGTTCAGTGTAAGGTCCACCCTGTATAATATGTGTCTTGGTGTTAAGTGTAAGGTCCACCCTGTATAATATGTGTCTTGGTGCACAGTGTAAGGTCCACCCTGTATATTATGTGTGTCTGTGTTCAGCGTAAGGTCCACCCTGTATAATGTGTGTCTCGGTGCACAGTGTAAGGTCCACCCTGTATAATATATGTCTCTGTGTTCAGTGTAAGGTGCACCCTGTATAATATGTGTCTCTGTGTTCAGTGTAAGGTCCACCCTGTATAATATATGTCTCTGTGTTCAGTGTAAGGTCCACCCTGTATAATATATGTCTCAGTGTTCAGTGTAAGGTCCACCCTGTATGATATGTGTCTTGGTGTTCAGTATAAGGTCCACCCTGTATAATATGTGTCTCGGTGCACAGTGTAAGGTCCACCCTGTATAATATGTGTGCCTGTGTTCAGTGTAAGGTCAACCGTGTATAATATGTGTCTCTGTGTTCAGTGTAATGTCCACCCTGTATAATATGTGTCTCAGTGTACAGTGTAAGGTCCACCCTGTATAATATGTGTCTCGGTGCACAGTGTAAGGTCCACCCTGTACAATATGTGTCTCTGTGTACAGTGTAAGGTCCACCCTGTATAATATGTGTGTTGTTGTTCAGTGTAAGGTCCACCCTGTATAATATATGTCTCAGTGTACAGTGTAAGGTCCACCCTGTATAATATGTGTCTCGGTGCACAGTGTAAGGTCCACCCTGTATAATATGTGTGTCTGTGTTCAGTGTAAGGTTCACCCTGTATAATATGTGTCTTGTTGTTCAGTGTAAGGTCCACCCTGTATAATATGTTCCTCAGTGTACAGTGTAAGGTCCACCCTGTATAATATGTGTCTCGGTGTTCAGTGTAAGTTCCACCCTGTATAATATGTGTCTTGGTGTACAGTGTAAGGTTCACCCTGTATAATATGTGTCTCGGTGTTCAGTGTAAGGTCCACCCTGTATAATATGTATCTTGGTGTACAGTGTAAGGTCCACCCTGTATAATATGTGTCTCTGTGTACAGTGTAAGGTCCACCCTGTATAATATGCTGGTCAGTGTAAGGTCCATCCTGTATAATATGTGTCTTGTTGTTCAGTGTAAGGTCCACCCTGTATAATATGTGTCTTGGTGTACAGTTTAAGGTCCACCCTGTAATATATGTGTCTCGGTGTTCAGTGTAAGGTCCACCTGTATAATATGTGTCTTGCTGTTCAGTGTGAGGTCCACCCTGTATAATATGTGTCTTGTTGTTCAGTGTAAGGTCCACCCGTATAATATGTGTCTGTCTCGGTGTACAGTGTAAGGTCCACCCTGTATAATATGTGTATTGGTGTACAGTGTTAGGTCCACCCTGTATAATATGTGTCTTTGTGTTACAGTGTTAGGTCCACCCTGTATAATATGTGTCTCGGTGTACAGTGTAAGGTCCACCATGTATAATATGTGTGTCTGTGTTCAGTGTAAGGTCCAACCTGTATAATATGTGTCTCTGTGCACAGTGTAAGGTCCACCCTGTATAATATATGTCTCTGTGTTCAGTGTAAGGTCCACCCTGTATAATATGTGTCTTGGTGTTCAGTGTAAGGTCCACCATGTATAATATGTGTCTTGGTGTACAGTGTAAGGTCCACCCTGTATAATATGTGTGTCTGTGTTCAGTGTAAGGTCCACCCTGTATAATATGCGTCTCGGTGCAAAGTGTAAGGTCCACCCTGTATAATATATGTCTCTGTGTTCAGTGTAAGGTCCACCCTGTATAATATGTGTCTCTGTGTTCAGTGTAAGGTCCACCCTGTATAATATATGTCTCTGTGTTCAGTGTAAGGTCCACCCTGTATAATATATGTCTCGGTGTTCAGTGTAAGGTCCACCCTGTATGATATGTGTCTTGGTGTTCAGTATAAGGTCCACCCTGTATAATATGTGTCTCGGTGCACAGTGTAAGGTCCACCCTGTATAATATGTGTGCCTGTGTTCAGTGTAAGGTCAAGCGTGTATAATATGTGTCTCTGTGTTCAGTGTAATGTCCACCCTGTATAATATATGTCTCGGTGTTCAGTGCAAGGTCCACCCTGTATGATATGTGTCTTGGTGTTCAGTATAAGGTCCACCCTGTATAATATGTGTCTCGGTGCACAGTGTAAGGTCCACCCTGTATAATATGTGTCTCGGTGTACAGTGTAAGGTCCACCCTGTATATAATGTGTCTTGGTACTTCAGTGCAAGGTTCACCCTGTATAATATGTGTCTTGGTGTACAGTGTAAGGTCCACCATGTATATTATGTGTCTTGCTTTTCAGTGTAAGGTCCACCCTGTATAATATGTGTCTCGGTGTATAGTGTAAGGTCCATCCTGCATAATATGTGTCTCAGTGTACAGTGTAAGGTCCTCCCTGTATAATAAGTGTCTCGGTGCACAGTTTAAGGTCCACCCTGTATAATATGTGTGTCTGTGTTCAGTGTAAGGTCCACCCTGTATAATATGTGTCTCGGTGTTCAGTGTAAGGTCCACCCTGTATACTATGTGTCTTTGTGTACAGTGTAAGGTCCACCCTGTATAATATGTGTCTTCTTGTTCAGTGTAAGGTTCACCCTATATAATATGTGTCTTGGTGTACAGTGTAAGGTCCACCATGTATAATATGTGTCTTCCTGTTCAGTGTAAGGTCCACCCTGTATAATATGTGTCTCGGTGTAGATGTAAGGTCCACCATGTATAATATGTGTCTTGTTGTTCCGTGTAAGGTCCACCCTGTATAATATGTGTCTCAGTGTACAGTGTAAGGTCCACCCTGTATAATATGTGTCTCGGTGCACAGTGTAAGGTCCACCCTGTATAATATGTGTGTCTGTGTTCAGTGTAAGGTCCACCCTGTATAATATGTGTCTCAGTGTTCAGTGTAAGGTCCACCCTGTATAATATGTGTCTCGGTGCACAGAGTAAGGTCCACCCTGTATAATATGTGTGTCTGTGTTCAGTGTAAGGTCCACCCTGTATAATATGTGTCTTAGTGCACAGTGTAAGGTCCACTCTGTATAATTTGTGTCTCGGTGTACAGTGTAAGGTCTACCCTGTATAATATGTGTCTCGTGTACAGTGTAAGGTCCACCCTGTATATAATGTGTCTTGGTACTTCAGTGAAAGGTTCACCCTGTATAATATGTGTCTTGGTGTACAGTGTAAGGTCCACCATGTATAATATGTGTCTTGTTGTTCAGTGTAAGGACCACCCTGTATAATATGTGTCTCAGTGTACAGTGTAAGGTCCACCCTGTATAATATGTGTCTCGGTGCACAGTTTAAGGTCCACCCTGTACAATATGTGTCTCTGTGTACAGTGTAAGGTCCACCCTGTATAATATGTGTCTTGTTGTTCAGTGTAAGGTCCACCCTGTATAATATATGTCTCAGTGTACAGTGTAAGGTCCACCCTGTATAATATGTGTCTCGGTGCACAGTGTAAGGTCCACCCTGTATAATATGTGTGTCTGTGTTCAGTGTAAGGTTCACCCTGTATAATATGTGTCTTGTTGTTCAGTGTAAGGTCCACCCTGTATAATATGTGCCTCAGTGTAAAGTGTAAGGTCCACCCTGTATAATATATGTATCGGTGTTCAGTGTAAGTTCCACCCTGTATAATATGTGTCTTGGTGTACAGTGTAAGGTCCAGCCTGTATAATATGTGTCTCGGTGTTCAGTGTAAGGTCCACCCTGTATAATATGTATCTTGGTGTACAGTGTAAGGTCCACCCTGTATAATATGTGTCTCTGTGTACAGTGTAAGGTCCACCCTGTATAATATGTGTCTTGGTACTTCAGTGTAAGGTCCACCCTGTATAATATGTGTCTCTGTGTACAGTGTTAGGTCCACCATGTATAATATGTGTCTCTGTGTACAGTGCAAGGTCCACCATGTATAATATGTGCCTCAGTGTACAGTGTAAGGTCCACCCTGTATAATATGTGTCTCGGTGCACAGTGTAAGGTCCACCCTGTATAATATGTGTCTTGGTGCACAGTGTAAGGTCCGCCCTGTATAATATGTGTGTCTGTGTACAGTGTAAGGTCCACCCTGTATAATATGTTTCTTTGTGTACAATGTAAGGTCCACCCTGTATAATATGTTTCTCTTTGTACAGTGTAAGGTCCACCATGTATAATATGTGTCTTGTTGTTCAGTGTAAGGTCCACCATGTATAATATGTGTCTTATTGCACAGTGTAAGGTCCACCCTGTATAATATGTGTCTCGGTGTCCAGTGTAATGTCCACCATGTATAATATGTGTCTTGTTGTTCAGTGTAAGGTCCACCCTGTATATAATGTGTCTTGGTGTACAGTGTAAGGTCCACCCTGTATAATATGTGTCTCTGTGTACAGTTTAAGGTCCACCCTGTAATATATGTGTCTCGGTGTTCAGTGTAAGGTCCACCTGTATAATAGGTGTCTTGCTGTTCAGTGTAAGGTCCACCCTGTATAATATGTGTCTTGTTGTTCAGTGTAAGGTCCACCCGTATAATATGTGTCTCGGTGTACAGTGTAAGGTCCACCCTGTATAATATGTGTATTGGTGTACAGTGTTAGGTCCACCCTGTATAATATGTGTTTTTGTGTTACAGTGTTAGGTCCACCCTGTATAATATGTGTCTCGGTGTACAGTGTAAGGTCCACCATGTATAATATGTGTGTCTGGGTTCAGTGTAAGGTCCAACCTGTATAATATGTGTCTCTGTGCACAGTGTAAGGTCCACCCTGTATAATATATGTCTCTGTGTTCAGTGTAAGGTCCACCCTGTATAATATGTGTCTTGGTGTTCAGTGTAAGGTCCACCCTGTATAATATGTGTCTTGGTGTACAGTGTAAGGTCCACCCTGTATAATATGTGTGTCTTTGTTCAGTGTAAGGTCCACCCTGTATAATATGTGTCTCGGTGCACAGTGTAAGGTCCACCCTGTATAATATATGTCTCTGTGTTCAGTGTAAGGTCCACCCTGTATAATATATGTCTCTGTGTTCAGTGTAAGGTCCACCCTGTATAATATATGTCTCGGTGTTCAGTGTAAGTCCACCCTGTATGATATGTGTCTTGGTGTTCAGTATAAGGTCCACCCTGTATAATATGTGTCTCGGTGCACAGTGTAAGGTCCACCCTGTATAATATGTGTGCCTGTGTTCAGTGTAAGGTCAAGCGTGTATAATATGTGTCTCTGTGTTCAGTGTAATGTCCACCCTGTATAATATATGTCTCGGTGTTCAGTGCAAGGTCCACCCTGTATGATATGTGTCTTGGTGCTCAGTATAAGGTCCACCATGTATAATATGTGTCTCGGTGCACAGTGTAAGGTCCACCCTGTATAATATGTGTCTCGGTGTACAGTGTAAGGTCCACCCTGTATATAATGTGTCTTGGTACTTCAGTGCAAGGTTCACCCTGTATAATATGTGTCTTGGTGTACAGTGTAAGGTCCACCATGTATATTATGTGTCTTGCTTTTCAGTGTAAGGTCCACCCTGTATAATATGTGTCTTGGTGTATAGTGTAAGGTCCATCCTGCATAATATGTGTCTCAGTGTACAGTGTAAGGTCCTCCCTGTATAATAAGTGTCTCGGTGCACAGTGTAAGGTCCACCCTGTATAATATGTGTGTCTGTGTTCAGTGTAAGGTCCACCCTGTATAATATGTGTCTCGGTGTTCAGTGTAAGGTCCACCCTGTATACTTTGTGTCTTTGTGTACAGTGTAAGGTCCACCCTGTATAATATGTGTCTTGCTGTTCAGTGTAAGGTCCACCCTGTATAATATGTGTCTCGGTGTACATGTAAGGTCCACCATGTATAATATGTGTCTTGTTGTTCAGTGTAAGGTCCACCCTGTATAATATGTGTCTCAGTGTACAGTGTAAGGTCCACCCTGTATAATATGTGTCTCGGTGCACAGTGTAAGGTCCACCCTGTATAATATGTGTGTCTGTGTTCAGTGTAAGGTCCACCCTGTATAATATGTGTCTCAGTGTTCAGTGTAAGGTCCACCCTGTATAATATGTGTCTCGGTGCACAGAGTAAGGTCCACCCTGTATAATATGTGTGTCTGTGTTCAGTGTAAGGTCCACCCTGTATAATATGTGTCTTAGTGCACAGTGTAAGGTCCACTCTGTATAATTTGTGTCTCAGTGTACAGTGTAAGGTCTCCCCTGTATAATATGTGTCTCGTGTACAGTGTAAGGTCCACCCTGTATATAATGTGTCTTGGTACTTCAGTGAAAGGTTCACCCTGTATAATATGTGTCTTGGTGTACAGTGTAAGGTCCACCATGTATAATATGTGTCTTGTTGTTCAGTGTAAGGACCACCCTGTATAATATGTGTCTCAGTGTACAGTGTAAGGTCCACCCTGTATAATATGTGTCTCGGTGCACAGTGTAAGGTCCACCCTGTACAATATGTGTCTCTGTGTACAGTGTAAGGTCCACCCTGTATAACATGTGTGTTGTTGTTCAGTGTAAGGTCCACCCTGTATAATATATGTCTCAGTGTACAGTGTAAGGTCCACCCTGTATAATATGTGTGTCTGTGTTCAGTGTAAGGTTCACCCTGTATAATATGTGTCTTGTTGTTCAGTGTAAGGTCCACCCTGTATAATATGTGCCTCAGTGTACAGTGTAAGGTCCACCCTGTATAATATGTGTCTCGGTGTTCAGTGTAAGTTCCACCCTGTATAATATGTGTCTTGGTGTACAGTGTAAGGTCCACCCTGTATAATATGTGTCTCGGTGTTCAGTGTAAGTTCCACCCTGTATAATATGTATCTTGGTGTACAGTGTAAGGTCCACCCTGTATAATATGTGTCTCTGTGTACAGTGTAAGGTCCACCCTGTATAATATGTGTCTTGGTGTACAGTGTAAGGTCCACCCTGTATAATATGTGTCTTGGTACTTCAGTGTAAGGTCCACCCTGTATAATATGTGTCTCTGTGTACAGTGTTAGGTCCACCATGTATAATATGTGTCTCTGTGTACAGTGCAAGGTCCACCATGTATAATATGTGCCTCAGTGTACAGTGTAAGGTCCACCCTGTATAATATGTGTCTCGGTGCACAGTGTAAGGTCCACCCTGTATAATATGTGTCTTGGTGCACAGTGTAAGGTCCGCCCTGTATAATATGTGTGTCTGTGTACATTGTAAGGTCCACCCTGTATAATATGTTTATTTGTGTACAATGTAAGGTCCACCCTGTATAATATGTTTCTCTGTGTACAGTGTAAGGTCCACCATGTATAATATGTGTCTTGTTGTTCAGTGTAAGGTCCACCATGTATAATATGTGTCTTATTGCACAGTGTAAGGTCCACCCTGTATAATATGTGTCTCGGTGTCCAGTGTAATGTCCACCATGTATAATATGTGTCTTGTTGTTCAGTGTAAGGTCCACCCTGTATATAATGTGTCTCTGTGTACAATGTAAGGTCCACCATGTATAATATGTGTCTTGTTGTTCAGTGTAAGGTCCACCCTGTATATAATGTGTCTTTGTGTACAGTGTAAGGTCCACCATGTATAATATGTGACTTGTTGTTCAGTGTAAGGTCCAACCTGTATATAATGTGTCTCGGTGTTCAGTGTAAGGTCCACCCTGTATAATATGTGTCTCTGTGTACAGTGTAAGGTCCACCATGTATAATATATGTCTCGGTATTCAGTGTAAGTCCACCCTGTATGATATGTGTCTTGGTGTTCAGTATAAGGTCCACCCTGTATAATATGTGTCTCGGTGCACAGTGTAAGGTCCACCCTGTATAATATGTGTGCCTGTGTTCAGTGTAAGGTCAAGCGTGTATAATATGTGTCTCTGTGTTCAGTGTAATGTCCACCATGTATAATATGTGTCTTGTTGTTCAGTGTAAGGTCCACCCTGTATATAATGTGTCTCTGTGTACAATGTAAGGTCCACCATGTATAATATGTGTCTTGTTGTTCAGTGTAAGGTCCACCCTGTATATAATGTGTCTTTGTGTACAGTGTAAGGTCCACCATGTATAATATGTGTCTTGTTGTTCAGTGTAAGGTCCAACCTGTATATAATGTGTCTCGGTGTTCAGTGTAAGGTCCACCCTGTATAATATGTGTCTCTGTGTACAGTGTAAGGTCCACCATGTATAATATATGTCTCGGTGTTCAGTGTAAGTCCACCCTGTATGATATGTGTCTTGGTGTTCAGTATAAGGTCCACCCTGTATAATATGTGTCTCGGTGCACAGTGTAAGGTCCACCCTGTATAATATATGTCTCTGTGTTCAGTGTAAGGTCCACCCTGTATAATATATGTCTCTGTGTTCAGTGTAAGGTCCACCCTGTATAATATATGTCTCGGTGTTCAGTGTAAGTCCACCCTGTATGATATGTGTCTTGGTGTTCAGTATAAGGTCCACCCTGTATAATATGTGTCTCGGTGCACAGTGTAAGGTCCACCCTGTATAATATGTGTGCCTGTGTTCAGTGTAAGGTCAAGCGTGTATAATATGTGTCTCTGTGTTCAGTGTAATGTCCACCCTGTATAATATATGTCTCGGTGTTCAGTGCAAGGTCCACCCTGTATGATATGTGTCTTGGTGCTCAGTATAAGGTCCACCCTGTATAATATGTGTCTCGGTGCACAGTGTAAGGTCCACCCTGTATAATATGTGTCTCGGTGTACAGTGTAAGGTCCACCCTGTATATAATGTGTCTTGGTACTTCAGTGCAAGGTTCACCCTGTATAATATGTGTCTTGGTGTACAGTGTAAGGTCCACCATGTATATTATGTGTCTTGCTTTTCAGTGTAAGGTCCACCCTGTATAATATGTGTCTTGGTGTATAGTGTAAGGTCCATCCTGCATAATATGTGTCTCAGTGTACAGTGTAAGGTCCTCCCTGTATAATAAGTGTCTCGGTGCACAGTGTAAGGTCCACCCTGTATAATATGTGTGTCTGTGTTCAGTGTAAGGTCCACCCTGTATAATATGTGTCTCGGTGTTCAGTGTAAGGTCCACCCTGTATACTTTGTGTCTTTGTGTACAGTGTAAGGTCCACCCTGTATAATATGTGTCTTGCTGTTCAGTGTAAGGTCCACCCTGTATAATATGTGTCTCGGTGTACATGTAAGGTCCACCATGTATAATATGTGTCTTGTTGTTCAGTGTAAGGTCCACCCTGTATAATATGTGTCTCAGTGTACAGTGTAAGGTCCACCCTGTATAATATGTGTCTCGGTGCACAGTGTAAGGTCCACCCTGTATAATATGTGTGTCTGTGTTCAGTGTAAGGTCCACCCTGTATAATATGTGTCTCAGTGTTCAGTGTAAGGTCCACCCTGTATAATATGTGTCTCGGTGCACAGAGTAAGGTCCACCCTGTATAATATGTGTGTCTGTGTTCAGTGTAAGGTCCACCCTGTATAATATGTGTCTTAGTGCACAGTGTAAGGTCCACTCTGTATAATTTATGTCTCAGTGTACAGTGTAAGGTCTACCCTGTATAATATGTGTCTCGTGTACAGTGTAAGGTCCACCCTGTATATAATGTGTCTTGGTACTTCAGTGAAAGGTTCACCCTGTATAATATGTGTCTTGGTGTACAGTGTAAGGTCCACCATGTATAATATGTGTCTTGTTGTTCAGTGTAAGGACCACCCTGTATAATATGTGTCTCAGTGTACAGTGTAAGGTCCACCCTGTATAATATGTGTCTCGGTGCACAGTGTAAGGTCCACCCTGTACAATATGTGTCTCTGTGTACAGTGTAAGGTCCACCCTGTATAACATGTGTGTTGTTGTTCAGTGTAAGGTCCACCCTGTATAATATATGTCTCAGTGTACAGTGTAAGGTCCACCCTGTATAATATGTGTGTCTGTGTTCAGTGTAAGGTTCACCCTGTATAATATGTGTCTTGTTGTTCAGTGTAAGGTCCACCCTGTATAATATGTGCCTCAGTGTACAGTGTAAGGTCCACCCTGTATAATATGTGTCTCGGTGTTCAGTGTAAGTTCCACCCTGTATAATATGTGTCTTGGTGTACAGTGTAAGGTCCACCCTGTATAATATGTGTCTCGGTGTTCAGTGTAAGGTCCACCCTGTATAATATGTATCTTGGTGTACAGTGTAAGGTCCACCCTGTATAATATGTGTCTCTGTGTACAGTGTAAGGTCCACCCTGTATAATATGTGTCTTGGTGTACAGTGTAAGGTCCACCCTGTATAATATGTGTCTTGGTACTTCAGTGTAAGGTCCACCCTGTATAATATGTGTCTCTGTGTACAGTGTTAGGTCCACCATGTATAATATGTGTCTCTGTGTACAGTGCAAGGTCCACCATGTATATTATGTGCCTCAGTGTACAGTGTAAGGTCCACCCTGTATAATATGTGTCTCGGTGCACAGTGTAAGGTCCACCCTGTATAATATGTGTCTTGGTGCACAGTGTAAGGTCCGCCCTGTATAATATGTGTGTCTGTGTACATTGTAAGGTCCACCCTGTATAATATGTTTATTTGTGTACAATGTAAGGTCCACCCTGTATAATATGTTTCTCTGTGTACAGTGTAAGGTCCACCATGTATAATATGTGTCTTGTTGTTCAGTGTAAGGTCCACCATGTATAATATGTGTCTTATTGCACAGTGTAAGGTCCACCCTGTATAATATGTGTCTCGGTGTCCAGTGTAATGTCCACCATGTATAATATGTGTCTTGTTGTTCAGTGTAAGGTCCACCCTGTATATAATGTGTCTCTGTGTACAATGTAAGGTCCACCATGTATAATATGTGTCTTGTTGTTCAGTGTAAGGTCCACCCTGTATATAATGTGTCTTTGTGTACAGTGTAAGGTCCACCATGTATAATATGTGTCTTGTTGTTCAGTGTAAGGTCCAACCTGTATATAATGTGTCTCGGTGTTCAGTGTAAGGTCCACCCTGTATAATATGTGTCTCTGTGTACAGTGTAAGGTCCACCATGTATAATATGTGTCTTGTTGTACAGTGTAAGGTCCACCATGTACAATATGTGTCTGTGTTCAGTGTAAGGTCCACCCTGTATAATATGTGTCTTGTTGTTCAGTGTAAGGTCCACCCTGTATAATATGTGTCTGGGTGTACAGTGTAAGGTCCACCCTGTATAATATGTGTCTCGGTGCACAGTGTAAGGTCCACCCTGTATAATATATGTCTCTGTGTTCAGTGTAAGGTCCACCCTGTATGATATGTGTCTTGGTGTTCAGTATAAGGTCCACCCTGTATAATATGTGTCTCGGTGCACAGTGTAAGGTCCACCCTGTATAATATGTGTGCCTGTGTTCAGTGTAAGGTCAAGCGTGTATAATATGTGTCTCTGTGTTCAGTGTAATGTCCACCCTGTATAATATATGTCTCGGTGTTCCGTGCAAGGTCCACCCTGTATGATATGTGTCTTGGTGCTCAGTATAAGGTCCACCATGTATAATATGTGTCTCGGTGCACAGTGTAAGGTCCACCCTGTATAATATGTGTGTCTGTGTTCAGTGTAAGGTTCACCCTGTATAATATGTGTCTTGTTGTTCAGTGTAAGGTCCACCCTGTATAATATGTGCCTCAGTGTACAGTGTAAGGTCCACCCTGTATAATATGTGTCTCGGTGTTCAGTGTAAGTTCCACCCTGTATAATATGTGTCTTGGTGTACAGTGTAAGGTCCACCCTGTATAATATGTGTCTCGGTGTTCAGTGTAAGGTCCACCCTGTATAATATGTATCTTGGTGTACAGTGTAAGGTCCACCCTGTATAATATGTGTCTCTGTGTACAGTGTAAGGTCCACCCTGTATAATATGTGTCTTGGTGTACAGTGTAAGGTCCACCCTGTATAATATGTGTCTTGGTACTTCAGTGTAAGGTCCACCCTGTATAATATGTGTCTCTGTGTACAGTGTTAGGTCCACCATGTATAATATGTGTCTCTGTGTACAGTGCAAGGTCCACCATGTATAATATGTGCCTCAGTGTACAGTGTAAGGTCCACCCTGTATAATATGTGTCTCGGTGCACAGTGTAAGGTCCACCCTGTATAATATGTGTCTTGGTGCACAGTGTAAGGTCCGCCCTGTATAATATGTGTGTCTGTGTACATTGTAAGGTCCACCCTGTATAATATGTTTATTTGTGTACAATGTAAGGTCCACCCTGTATAATATGTTTCTCTGTGTACAGTGTAAGGTCCACCATGTATAATATGTGTCTTGTTGTTCAGTGTAAGGTCCACCATGTATAATATGTGTCTTATTGCACAGTGTAAGGTCCACCCTGTATAATATGTGTCTCGGTGTCCAGTGTAATGTCCACCATGTATAATATGTGTCTTGTTGTTCAGTGTAAGGTCCACCCTGTATATAATGTGTCTCTGTGTACAATGTAAGGTCCACCATGTATAATATGTGTCTTGTTGTTCAGTGTAAGGTCCACCCTGTATATAATGTGTCTTTGTGTACAGTGTAAGGTCCACCATGTATAATATGTGTCTTGTTGTTCAGTGTAAGGTCCAACCTGTATATAATGTGTCTCGGTGTTCAGTGTAAGGTCCACCCTGTATAATATGTGTCTCTGTGTACAGTGTAAGGTCCACCATGTATAATATGTGTCTTGTTGTACAGTGTAAGGTCCACCATGTACAATATGTGTCTGTGTTCAGTGTAAGGTCCACCCTGTATAATATGTGTCTTGTTGTTCAGTGTAAGGTCCACCCTGTATAATATGTGTCTGGGTGTACAGTGTAAGGTCCACCCTGTATAATATGTGTCTCGGTGCACAGTGTAAGGTCCACCCTGTATAATATGTGTGTCTGTGTTCAGTGTAAGGTCCACCCTGTATAATATGTGTCTCGGTGTTCGGTGTAAGGTCCACCCTGTATAATATGTGTCTTGGTGTACAGTGTAAGGTCCACCCTGTATAATATGTGTGTCTGTGTTCAGTGTAAGGTCCACCCTGTATAATATGTGTCTCGGTGTTCAGTGTAAGGTCCACCCTGTATAATATGTGTCTTTGTGTACCGTGTAAGGTCCACCCTGTATAATATGTGTCTTGGTGTACAGTGTAAGTTCCACCCTGTATAATATGTGTCTTGGTGTACAATGTAAGGTCCACCCTGTATTATATGTGTCTCGGTGTTCAGTGTAAGATCCGCCCTGTATAATATGTGTCTTGGTGTACAGTGTAAGGTCCACCGTGTATAATATGTGTCTCTGTGTTCAGTGTAAGGTCCACCCTGTATAATTTATGTCTCGGTGTTCAGTGTAAGGTCCACCCTGTATGATATGTGTCTTGGTGTTCAGTATAAGGTCCACCCTGTATAATATGTGTCTCGGTGCACAGTGTAAGGTCCACCCTGTATAATATGTGTCTCGGTGTACAGTGTAAAGTCCACCCTGTATATAATGTGTCTTGGTACTTCAGTGCAAGGTTCTCCCTGTATAATATGTGTCTTGGTGTACAGTGTACGGTCCACCATGTATAATATTTGTCTTGCTTTTCAGTATAAGGTCCACCCTGTATAATATGTGTCTCGGTGTATAGAGTAAGGTCCACCATGTATAATATGTGTCTTGTTGTTCAGTGTAAAGTCCACCCTGCATAATATGTGTCTCAGTGTACAGTGTAAGGTCCTCCCTGTATAATATGTGTCTCGGTGCACAGTGTAAGGTCCACCCTGTATAATATGTGTCTCGGTGTACAGTGTAAAGTCCACCCTGTATATAATGTGTCTTGGTACTTCAGTGCAAGGTTCACCCTGTATAATATGTGTCTTGGTGTACAGTGTAATGTCAACCATGTATAATATGTGTCTTGCTTTTCAGTGTAAGGTCCACCCTGTATAATATGTGTCTCGGTGTATAGTGTAAGGTCCACCATGTATAATATGTGTCTTGTTGTTCAGTGTAAGGTCCACCCTGCATAATATGTGTCTCAGTGTACAGTGTAAGGTTCACCCTGTATAATATGTGTGTCTGTGTTCAGTGTAAGGTCCACCCTGTATAATATGTGTCTCGGTGTTCAGTGTAAGGTCCACCCTGTATAATATGTGTCTCTGTGTACAGTGTAAGGTCCACCCTGTATAATATGTATCTTCTTGTTCAGTGTAAGGTTCACCCTGTATAATATGTGTCTTGGTGTACAGTGTAAGGTCCACCATGTATAATATGTGTCTTGCTGTTCAGTGTAAGGTCCACCCTGTATAATATGTGTCTCGGTGTACATGTAAGGTCCACCATGTATAATATGTGTCTTGTTGTTCAGTGTAAGGTCCACCCTGTATAATATGTGTCTCAGTGTACAGTGTAAGGTCCACCCTGTATAATATGTGTCTCGGTGCACAGTGTAAGATCCACCCTGTATAATATGTGTGTCTGTGTTCAGTGTGAGGTCCACCCTGTATAATATATGTCTCTGTGTTCAGTGTAAGGTCCACCCTGTATAATATGTGTCTTGTTGTTCTGTGTAAGGTCCACCCTGGTTAATATGTGTCTTGGGTACAGTTTAAGGTCCACCCTGTAATATATGTGTCTCGGTGTTCAGTGTAAGGTCCACCTGTATAATATGTGTCTTGCTGTTCAGTGTAAGGTCCACCCTGTATAATATGTGTCTTGTTGTTCAGTGTAAGGTCCACCCGTATAATATGTGTCTCGGTGTACAGTGTAAGGTCCACCCTGTATAATATGTGTCTTGGTGTACAGTTTAAGGTCCACCCTGTATATAATGTGTCTTGGTACTTCAGTGCAAGGTTCTCCCTTTATAATATGTGTCTTGGTGTACAGTGTAAGGTCCACCCTGTATAATATGTGTGTCTGTGTTCAGTGTAAGGTCCACCCTGTATTATATGTGTCTTGGTGCACAGTGTAAGGTCCACCCTGTATAATATGTGTGTCTGTGTTCAGCGTAAGGTCCACCCTGTATAATATGTGTCTCGGTGCACAGTGTAAGGTCCACCCTGTATAATATATGTCTCTGTGTTCAGTGTAAGGTGCACCCTGTATAATATGTGTCTCTGTGTTCAGTGTAAGGTCCACCCTGTATAATATATGTCTCTGTGTTCAGTGTAAGGTCCACCCTGTATAATATATGTCTCGGTGTTCAGTGTAAGGTCCACCCTGTATGATATGTGTCTTGGTGTTCAGTATAAGGTCCACTCTGTATAATATGTGTCTCGGTGCACAGTGTAAGGTCCACCCTGTATAATATGTGTGCCTGTGTTCAGTGTAAGGTCAACCGTGTATAATATGTGTCTCTGTGTTCAGTGTAATGTCCACCCTGTATAATATGTGTCTCAGTGTACAGTGTAAGGTCCACCCTGTATAATATGTGTCTCGGTGCACAGTGTAAGGTCCACCCTGTACAATATGTGTCTCTGTGTACAGTGTAAGGTCCACCCTGTATAATATGTGTGTTGTTGTTCAGTGTAAGGTCCACCCTGTATAATATATGTCTCAGTGTACAGTGTAAGGTCCACCCTGTATAATATGTGTCTCGGTGCACAGTGTAAGGTCCACCCTGTATAATATGTGTGTCTGTGTTCAGTGTAAGGTCCACCTGTATAATATGTGTCTTGCTGTTCAGTGTAAGGTCCACCCTGTATAATATGCGTCTTGTTGTTCAGTGTAAGGTCCACCCGTATAATATGTGTCTGTCTCGGTGTACAGTGTAAGGTCCACCCTGTATAATATGTGTATTGGTGTACAGTGTTAGGTCCACCCTGTATAATATGTGTCTTTGTGTTACAGTGTTAGGTCCACCCTGTATAATATGTGTCTCGGTGTACAGTGTAAGGTCCACCATGTATAATATGTGTGTCTGTGTTCAGTGTAAGGTCCAACCTGTATAATATGTGTCTCTGTGCACAGTGTAAGGTCCACCCTGTATAATATATGTCTCTGTGTTCAGTGTAAGGTCCACCCTGTATAATATGTGTCTTGGTGTACAGTTTAAGGTCCACCCTGTATATAATGTGTCTTGGTACTTCAGTGCAAGGTTCTCCCTGTATAATATGTGTCTTGGTGTACAGTGTAAGGTCCACCCTGTATAATATGTGTGTCTGTGTTCAGTGTAAGGTCCACCCTGTATAATATGTGTCTTGGTGTTCAGTGTAAGGTCCACCCTGTATAATATGTGTCTTGGTGCACAGTGTAAGGTCCACCCTGTATAATATGTGTGTCTGTGTTCAGCGTAAGGTCCACCCTGTATAATATGTGTCTCGGTGCACAGTGTAAGGTCCACCCTGTATAATATATGTCTCTGTGTTCAGTGTAAGGTGCACCCTGTATAATATGTGTCTCTGTGTTCAGTGTAAGGTCCACCCTGTATAATATATGTCTCTGTGTTCAGTGTAAGGTCCACCCTGTATAATATATGTCTCGGTGTTCAGTGTAAGGTCCACCCTGTATGATATGTGTCTTGGTGTTCAGTATAAGGTCCACTCTGTATAATATGTGTCTCGGTGCACAGTGTAAGGTCCACCCTGTATAATATGTGTGCCTGTGTTCAGTGTAAGGTCAACCGTGTATAATATGTGTCTCTGTGTTCAGTGTAATGTCCACCCTGTATAATATGTGTCTCAGTGTACAGTGTAAGGTCCACCCTGTATAATATGTGTCTCGGTGCACAGTGTAAGGTCCACCCTGTACAATATGTGTCTCTGTGTACAGTGTAAGGTCCACCCTGTATAATATGTGTGTTGTTGTTCAGTGTAAGGTCCACCCTGTATAATATATGTCTCAGTGTACAGTGTAAGGTCCACCCTGTATAATATGTGTCTCGGTGCACAGTGTAAGGTCCACCCTGTATAATATGTGTGTCTGTGTTCAGTGTAAGGTCCACCTGTATAATATGTGTCTTGCTGTTCAGTGTAAGGTCCACCCTGTATAATATGTGTCTTGTTGTTCAGTGTAAGGTCCACCCGTATAATATGTGTCTGTCTCGGTGTACAGTGTAAGGTCCACCCTGTATAATATGTGTATTGGTGTACAGTGTTAGGTCCACCCTGTATAATATGTGTCTTTGTGTTACAGTGTTAGGTCCACCCTGTATAATATGTGTCTCGGTGTACAGTGTAAGGTCCACCATGTATAATATGTGTGTCTGTGTTCAGTGTAAGGTCCAACCTGTATAATATGTGTCTCTGTGCACAGTGTAAGGTCCACCCTGTATAATATATGTCTCTGTGTTCAGTGTAAGGTCCACCCTGTATAATATGTGTCTTGGTGTTCAGTGTAAGGTCCACCCTGTATAATATGTGTCTTGGTGTACAGTGTAAGGTCCACCCTGTATAATATGTGTGTCTGTGTTCAGTGTAAGGTCCACCCTGTATAATATGCGTCTCGGTGCACAGTGTAAGGTCCACCCTGTATAATATATGTCTCTGTGTTCAGTGTAAGGTCCACCCTGTATAATATGTGTCTCTGTGTTCAGTGTAAGCTCCACCCTGTATAATATATGTCTCTGTGTTCAGTGTAAGGTCCACCCTGTATAATATATGTCTCGGTGTTCAGTGTAAGGTCCACCCTGTATGATATGTGTCTTGGTGTTCAGTATAAGGTCCACCCTGTATAATATGTGTCTCGGTGCACAGTGTAAGGTCCACCCTGTATAATATGTGTGCCTGTGTTCAGTGTAAGGTCAAGCGTGTATAATATGTGTCTCTGTGTTCAGTGTAATGTCCACCCTGTATAATATATGTCTCGGTGTTCAGTGCAAGGTCCACCCTGTATGATATGTGTCTTGGTGTTCAGTATAAGGTCCACCCTGTATAATATGTGTCTCGGTGCACAGTGTAAGGTCCACCCTGTATAATATGTGTCTCGGTGTACAGTGTAAGGTCCACCCTGTGTATAATGTGTCTTGGTACTTCAGTGCAAGGTTCACCCTGTATAATATGTGTCTTGGTGTACAGTGTAAGGTCCACCATGTATATTATGTGTCTTGCTTTTCAGTGTAAGGTCCACCCTGTATAATATGTGTCTCGGTGTATAGTGTAAGGTCCATCCTGCATAATATGTGTCTCAGTGTACAGTGTAAGGTCCTCCCTGTATAATAAGTGTCTCGGTGCACAGTTTAAGGTCCACCCTGTATAATATGTGTGTCTGTGTTCAGTGTAAGGTCCACCCTGTATAATATGTGTCTCGGTGTTCAGTGTAAGGTCCACCCTGTATACTATGTGTCTTTGTGTACAGTGTAAGGTCCACCCTGTATAATATGTGTCTTCTTGTTCAGTGTAAGGTTCACCCTGTATAATATGTGTCTTGGTGTACAGTGTAAGGTCCACCAAGTATAATATGTGTCTTGCTGTTCAGTGTAAGGTCCACCCTGTATAATATGTGTCTCGGTGTACATGTAAGGTCCACCATGTATAATATGTGTCTTGTTGTTCAGTGTAAGGTCCACCCTGTATAATATGTGTCTCAGTGTACAGTGTAAGGTCCACCCTGTATAATATGTGTCTCGGTGCACAGTGTAAGGTCCACCCTGTATAATATGTGTGTCTGTGTTCAGTGTAAGGTCCACCCTGTATAATATGTGTCTCAGTGTTCAGTGTAAGGTCCACCCTGTATAATATGTGTCTCGGTGCACAGAGTAAGGTCCACCCTGTATAATATGTGTGTCTGTGTTCAGTGTAAGGTCCACCCTGTATAATATGTGTCTTACTGCACAGTGTAAGGTCCACTCTGTATAATTTGTGTCTCGGTGTACAGTGTAAGGTCCACCCTGTATATAATGTGTCTTGGTACTTCAGTGAAAGGTTCACCCTGTATAATATGTGTCTTGGTGTACAGTGTAAGGTCCACCATGTATAATATGTGTCTTGTTGTTCAGTGTAAGGACCACCCTGTATAATATGTGTCTCAGTGTACAGTGTAAGGTCCACCCTGTATAATATGTGTCTCGGTGCACAGTTTAAGGTCCACCCTGTACAATATGTGTCTCTGTGTACAGTGTAAGGTCCACCCTGTATAATATGTGTCTTGTTGTTCAGTGTAAGGTCCACCCTGTATAATATATGTCTCAGTGTACAGTGTAAGGTCCACCCTGTATAATATGTGTCTCGGTGCACAGTGTAAGGTCCACCCTGTATAATATGTGTGTCTGTGTTCAGTGTAAGGTTCACCCTGTATAATATGTGTCTTGTTGTTCAGTGTAAGGTCCACCCTGTATAATATGTGCCTCAGTGTACAGTGTAAGGTCCACCCTGTATAATATATGTCTCGGTGTTCAGTGTAAGTTCCACCCTGTATAATATGTGTCTTGGTGTACAGTGTAAGGTCCACCCTGTATAATATGTGTCTCGGTGTTCAGTGTAAGGTCCACCCTGTATAATATGTATCTTGGTGTACAGTGTAAGGTCCACCCTGTATAATATGTGTCTCTGTGTACAGTGTAAGGTCCACCCTGTATAATATGTGTCTTGGTACTTCAGTGTAAGGTCCACCCTGTATAATATGTGTCTCTGTGTACAGTGTTAGGTCCACCATGTATAATATGTGTCTCTGTGTACAGTGCAAGGTCCACCATGTATAATATGTGCCTCAGTGTACAGTGTAAGGTCCACCCTGTATAATATGTGTCTCGGTGCACAGTGTAAGGTCCACCCTGTATAATATGTGTCTTGGTGCACAGTGTAAGGTCCGCCCTGTATAATATGTGTGTCTGTGTACAGTGTAAGGTCCACCCTGTATAATATGTTTCTTTGTGTACAATGTAAGGTCCACCCTGTATAATATGTTTCTCTTTGTACAGTGTAAGGTCCACCATGTATAATATGTGTCTTGTTGTTCAGTGTAAGGTCCACCATGTATAATATGTGTCTTATTGCACAGTGTAAGGTCCACCCTGTATAATATGTGTCTCGGTGTCCAGTGTAATGTCCACCATGTATAATATGTGTCTTGTTGTTCAGTGTAAGGTCCACCCTGTATATAATGTGTCTCTGTGTACAATGTAAGGTCCACCATGTATAATATGTGTCTTGTTGTTCAGTGTAAGGTCCACCCTGTATATAATGTGTCTCTGTGTACAGTATAAGGTCCACCATGTATAATATGTGTCTTGTTGTTCAGTGTAAGGTCCAACCTGTATATAATGTGTCTCGGTGTTCAGTGTAAGGTCCACCCTGTATAATATGTGTCTCTGTGTACAGTGTAAGGTCCACCATGTATAATATGTGTCTTGTTGTACAGTGTAAGGTCCACCATGTACAATATGTGTCTGTGTTCAGTGTAAGGTCCACCCTGTATAATATGTGTCTTGTTGTTCAGTGTAAGGTCCACCCTGTATAATATGTGTCTCAGTGTACAGTGTAAGGTCCTCCCTGTATAATAAGTGTCTCGGTGCACAGTGTAAGGTCCACCCTGTATAATATGTGTGTCTGTGTTCAGTGTAAGGTCCACCCTGTATAATATGTGTCTCGGTGTTCAGTGTAAGGTCCACCCTGTATACTATGTGTCTTTGTGTACAGTGTAAGGTCCACGCTGTATAATATGTGTCTTGCTGTTCAGTGTAAGGTCCACCCTGTATAATATGTGTCTCGGTGTACATTTAAGGTCCACCATGTATAATATGTGTCTTGTTGTTCAGTGTAAGGTCCACCCTGTATAATATGTGTCTCAGTGTACAGTGTAAGGTCCACCCTGTATAATATGTGTCTCGGTGCACAGTGTAAGGTCCACCCTGTATAATATGTGTGTCTGTGTTCAGTGTAAGGTCCACCCTGTATAATATGTGTCTCAGTGTTCAGTGTAAGGTCCACCCTGTATAATATGTGTCTCGGTGCACAGAGTAAGGTCCACCCTGTATAATATGTGTGTCTGTGTTCAGTGTAATGTCCACCCTGTATAATATGTGTCTTAGTGCACAGTGTAAGGTCCACTCTGTATAATTTGTGTCTCGGTGTACAGTGTAAGGTCTACCCTGTATAATATGTGTCTCGTGTACAGTGTAAGGTCCACCCTGTATATAATGTGTCTTGGTACTTCAGTGAAAGGTTCACCCTGTATAATATGTGTCTTGGTGTACAGTGTAAGGTCCACCCTGTGTAATATGTGTCTCTGTGTACAGTGTAAGGTCCACCATGTATAATATGTGTCTTGTTGTTCAGTGTAAGGACCACCCTGTATAATATGTGTCTCAGTGTACAGTGTAAGGTCCACCCTGTATAATATGTGTCTCGGTGCACAGTGTAAGGTCCACCCTGTACAATATGTGTCTCTGTGTACAGTGTAAGGTCCACCCTGTATAATATGTGTGTTGTTGTTCAGTGTAAGGTCCACCCTGTATAATATATGTCTCAGTGTACAGTGTAAGGTCCACCCTGTATAATATGTGTCTCGGTGCACAGTGTAAGGTCCACCCTGTATAATATGTGTGTCTGTGTTCAGTGTAAGGTTCACCCTGTATAATATGTGTGCCTGTGTTCAGTGTAAGGTCAACCGTGTATAATATGTGTCTCTGTGTTCAGTGTAATGTCCACCCTGTATAATATGTGTCTCAGTGTACAGTGTAAGGTCCACCCTGTATAATATGTGTCTCGGTGCACAGTGTAAGGTCCACCCTGTACAATATGTGTCTCTGTGTACAGTGTAAGGTCCACCCTGTATAATATGTGTGTTGTTGTTCAGTGTAAGGTCCACCCTGTATAATATATGTCTCAGTGTACAGTGTAAGGTCCACCCTGTATAATATGTGTCTCGGTGCACAGTGTAAGGTCCACCCTGTATAATATGTGTGTCTGTGTTCAGTGTAAGGTCCACCTGTATAATATGTGTCTTGATGTTCAGTGTAAGGTCCACCCTGTATAATATGCGTCTTGTTGTTCAGTGTAAGGTCCACCCGTATAATATGTGTCTGTCTCGGTGTACAGTGTAAGGTCCACCCTGTATAATATGTGTATTGGTGTACAGTGTTAGGTCCACCCTGTATAATATGTGTCTTTGTGTTACAGTGTTAGGTCCACCCTGTATAATATGTGTCTCGGTGTACAGTGTAAGGTCCACCATGTATAATATGTGTGTCTGTGTTCAGTGTAAGGTCCAACCTGTATAATATGTGTCTCTGTGCACAGTGTAAGGTCCACCCTGTATAATATATGTCTCTGTGTTCAGTGTAAGGTCCACCCTGTATAATATGTGTCTTGGTGTACAGTTTAAGGTCCACCCTGTATATAATGTGTCTTGGTACTTCAGTGCAAGGTTCTCCCTGTATAATATGTGTCTTGGTGTACAGTGTAAGGTCCACCCTGTATAATATGTGTGTCTGTGTTCAGTGTAAGGTCCACCCTGTATAATATGTGTCTTGGTGTTCAGTGTAAGGTCCACCCTGTATAATATGTGTCTTGGTGCACAGTGTAAGGTCCACCCTGTATAATATGTGTGTCTGTGTTCAGCGTAAGGTCCACCCTGTATAATATGTGTCTCGGTGCACAGTGTAAGGTCCACCCTGTATAATATATGTCTCTGTGTTCAGTGTAAGGTGCACCCTGTATAATATGTGTCTCTGTGTTCAGTGTAAGGTCCACCCTGTATAATATATGTCTCTGTGTTCAGTGTAAGGTCCACCCTGTATAATATATGTCTCGGTGTTCAGTGTAAGGTCCACCCTGTATGATATGTGTCTTGGTGTTCAGTATAAGGTCCACTCTGTATAATATGTGTCTCGGTGCACAGTGTAAGGTCCATCCTGTATAATATGTGTGCCTGTGTTCAGTGTAAGGTCAACCGTGTATAATATGTGTCTCTGTGTTCAGTGTAATGTCCACCCTGTATAATATGTGTCTCAGTGTACAGTGTAAGGTCCACCCTGTATAATATGTGTCTCGGTGCACAGTGTAAGGTCCACCCTGTACAATATGTGTCTCTGTGTACAGTGTAAGGTCCACCCTGTATAATATGTGTGTTGTTGTTCAGTGTAAGGTCCACCCTGTATAATATATGTCTCAGTGTACAGTGTAAGGTCCACCCTGTATAATATGTGTCTCGGTGCACAGTGTAAGGTCCACCCTGTATAATATGTGTGTCTGTGTTCAGTGTAAGGTCCACCTGTATAATATGTGTCTTGCTGTTCAGTGTAAGGTCCACCCTGTATAATATGTGTCTTGTTGTTCAGTGTAAGGTCCACCCGTATAATATGTGTCTGTCTCGGTGTACAGTGTAAGGTCCACCCTGTATAATATGTGTATTGGTGTACAGTGTTAGGTCCACCCTGTATAATATGTGTCTTTGTGTTACAGTGTTAGGTCCACCCTGTATAATATGTGTCTCGGTGTACAGTGTAAGGTCCACCATGTATAATATGTGTGTCTGTGTTCAGTGTAAGGTCCAACCTGTATAATATGTGTCTCTGTGCACAGTGTAAGGTCCACCCTGTATAATATATGTCTCTGTGTTCAGTGTAAGGTCCACCCTGTATAATATGTGTCTTGGTGTTCAGTGTAAGGTCCACCCTGTATAATATGTGTCTTGGTGTACAGTGTAAGGTCCACCCTGTATAATATGTGTGTCTGTGTTCAGTGTAAGGTCCACCCTGTATAATATGCGTCTCGGTGCACAGTGTAAGGTCCACCCTGTATAATATATGTATCTGTGTTCAGTGTAAGGTCCACCCTGTATAATATGTGTCTCTGTGTTCAGTGTAAGCTCCACCCTGTATAATATATGTCTCTGTGTTCAGTGTAAGGTCCACCCTGTATAATATATGTCTCGGTGTTCAGTGTAAGGTCCACCCTGTATGATATGTGTCTTGGTGTTCAGTATAAGGTCCACCCTGTATAATATGTGTCTCGGTGCACAGTGTAAGGTCCACCCTGTATAATATGTGTGCCTGTGTTCAGTGTAAGGTCAAGCGTGTATAATATGTGTCTCTGTGTTCAGTGTAATGTCCACCCTGTATAATATATGTCTCGGTGTTCAGTGCAAGGTCCACCCTGTATGATATGTGTCTTGGTGTTCAGTATAAGGTCCACCCTGTATAATATGTGTCTCGGTGCACAGTGTAAGGTCCACCCTGTATAATATGTGTCTCGGTGTACAGTGTAAGGTCCACCCTGTATATAATGTGTCTTGGTACTTCAGTGCAAGGTTCACCCTGTATAATATGTGTCTTGGTGTACAGTGTAAGGTCCACCATGTATATTATGTGTCTTGCTTTTCAGTGTAAGGTCCACCCTGTATAATATGTGTCTCGGTGTATAGTGTAAGGTCCATCCTGCATAATATGTGTCTCAGTGTACAGTGTAAGGTCCTCCCTGTATAATAAGTGTCTCGGTGCACAGTTTAAGGTCCACCCTGTATAATATGTGTGTCTGTGTTCAGTGTAAGGTCCACCCTGTATAATATGTGTCTCGGTGTTCAGTGTAAGGTCCACCCTGTATACTATGTGTCTTTGTGTACAGTGTAAGGTCCACCCTGTATAATATGTGTCTTCTTGTTCAGTGTAAGGTTCACCCTGTATAATATGTGTCTTGGTGTACAGTGTAAGGTCCACCATGTATAATTTGTGTCTTGCTGTTCAGTGTAAGGTCCACCCTGTATAATATGTGTCTCGGTGTACATGTAAGGTCCACCATGTATAATATGTGTCTTGTTGTTCAGTGTAAGGTCCACCATGTATAATATGTGTCTCAGTGTACAGTGTAAGGTCCACCCTGTATAATATGTGTCTCGGTGCACAGTGTAAGGTCCACAATGTATAATATGTGTGTCTGTGTTCAGTGTAAGGTCCACCCTGTATAATATGTGTCTCAGTGTTCAGTGTAAGGTCCACCCTGTATAATATGTGTCTCGGTGCACAGAGTAAGGTCCACCCTGTATAATATGTGTGTCTGTGTTCAGTGTAAGGTCCACCCTGTATAATATGTGTCTTACTGCACAGTGTAAGGTCCACTCTGTATAATTTGTGTCTCGGTGTACAGTGTAAGGTCCACCCTGTATATAATGTGTCTTGGTACTTCAGTGAAAGGTTCACCCTGTATAATATGTGTCTTGGTGTACAGTGTAAGGTCCACCATGTATAATATGTGTCTTGTTGTTCAGTGTAAGGACCACCCTGTATAATATGTGTCTCAGTGTACAGTGTAAGGTCCACCCTGTATAATATGTGTCTCGGTGCACAGTTTAAGGTCCACCCTGTACAATATGTGTCTCTGTGTACAGTGTAAGGTCCACCCTGTATAATATGTGTCTTGTTGTTCAGTGTAAGGTCCACCCTGTATAATATATGTCTCAGTGTACAGTGTAAGGTCCACCCTGTATAATATGTGTCTCGGTGCACAGTGTAAGGTCCACCCTGTATAATATGTGTGTCTGTGTTCAGTGTAAGGTTCACCCTGTATAATATGTGTCTTGTTGTTCAGTGTAAGGTCCACCCTGTATAATATGTGCCTCAGTGTACAGTGTAAGGTCCACCCTGTATAATATATGTCTCGGTGTTCAGTGTAAGTTCCACCCTGTATAATATGTGTCTTGGTGTACAGTGTAAGGTCCACCCTGTATAATATGTGTCTCGGTGTTCAGTGTAAGGTCCACCCTGTATAATATGTATCTTGGTGTACAGTGTAAGGTCCACACTGTATAATATGTGTCTCTGTGTACAGTGTAAGGTCCACCCTGTATAATATGTGTCTTGGTACTTCAGTGTAAGGTCCACCCTGTATAATATGTGTCTCTGTGTACAGTGTTAGGTCCACCATGTATAATATGTGTCTCTGTGTACAGTGCAAGGTCCACCATGTATAATATGTGCCTCAGTGTACAGTGTAAGGTCCACCCTGTATAATATGTGTCTCGGTGCACAGTGTAAGGTCCACCCTGTATAATATGTGTCTTGGTGCACAGTGTAAGGTCCGCCCTGTATAATATGTGTGTCTGTGTACAGTGTAAGGTCCACCCTGTATAATATGTTTCTTTGTGTACAATGTAAGGTCCACCCTGTATAATATGTTTCTCTTTGTACAGTGTAAGGTCCACCATGTATAATATGTGTCTTGTTGTTCAGTGTAAGGTCCACCATGTATAATATGTGTCTTATTGCACAGTGTAAGGTCCACCCTGTATAATATGTGTCTCGGTGTCCAGTGTAATGTCCACCATGTATAATATGTGTCTTGTTGTTCAGTGTAAGGTCCACCCTGTATATAATGTGTCTCTGTGTACAATGTAAGGTCCACCATGTATAATATGTGTCTTGTTGTTCAGTGTAAGGTCCACCCTGTATATAATGTGTCTCTGTGTACAGTATAAGGTCCACCATGTATAATATGTGTCTTGTTGTTCAGTGTAAGGTCCAACCTGTATATAATGTGTCTCGGTGTTCAGTGTAAGGTCCACCCTGTATAATATGTGTCTCTGTGTACAGTGTAAGGTCCACCATGTATAATATGTGTCTTGTTGTACAGTGTAAGGTCCACCATGTACAATATGTGTCTGTGTTCAGTGTAAGGTCCACCCTGTATAATATGTGTCTTGTTGTTCAGTGTAAGGTCCACCCTGTATAATATGTGTGTCTGTGTTCAGTGTAAGGTCCACCCTGTATAATATGTGTCTCGGTGTTCAGTGTAAGGTCCACCCTGTATACTATGTGTCTTTGTGTACAGTGTAAGGTCCACGCTGTATAATATGTGTCTTGCTGTTCAGTGTAAGGTCCACCCTGTATAATATGTGTCTCGGTGTACATGTAAGGTCCACCATGTATAATATGTGTCTTGTTGTTCAGTGTAAGGTCCACCCTGTATAATATGTGTCTCAGTGTACAGTGTAAGGTCCACCCTGTATAATATGTGTCTCGGTGCACAGTGTAAGGTCCACCCTGTATAATATATGTGTCTGTGTTCAGTGTAAGGTCCACCCTGTATAATATGTGTCTCAGTGTTCAGTGTAAGGTCCACCCTGTATAATATGTGTCTCGGTGCACAGAGTAAGGTCCACCCTGTATAATATGTGTGTCTGTGTTCAGTGTAAGGTCCACCCTGTATAATATGTGTCTTAGTGCACAGTGTAAGGTCCACTCTGTATAATTTGTGTCTCGGTGTACAGTGTAAGGTCTACCCTGTATAATATGTGTCTCGTGTACAGTGTAAGGTCCACCCTGTATATAATGTGTCTTGGTACTTCAGTGAAAGGTTCACCCTGTATAATATGTGTCTTGGTGTACAGTGTAAGGTCCACCCTGTGTAATATGTGTCTCTGTGTACAGTGTAAGGTCCACCATGTATAATATGTGTCTTGTTGTTCAGTGTAAGGACCACCCTGTATAATATGTGTCTCAGTGTACAGTGTAAGGTCCACCCTGTATAATATGTGTCTCGGTGCACAGTGTAAGGTCCACCCTGTACAATATGTGTCTCTGTGTACAGTGTAAGGTCCACCCTGTATAATATGTGTGTTGTTGTTCAGTGTAAGGTCCACCCTGTATAATATATGTCTCAGTGTACAGTGTAAGGTCCACCCTGTATAATATGTGTCTCGGTGCACAGTGTAAGGTCCACCCTGTATAATATGTGTGTCTGTGTTCAGTGTAAGGTTCACCCTGTATAATATGTGTCTTGTTGTTCAGTGTAAGGTCCACCCTGTATAATATGTGCCTCAGTGTACAGTGTAAGGTCCACCCTGTATAAAATGTGTCTCGGTGTTCAGTGTAAGTTCCACCCTGTATAATATGTGTCTTGGTGTACAGTGTAAGGTCCACCCTGTATAATATGTGTCTCGGTGTTCAGTGTAAGGTCCACCCTGTATAATATGTATCTTGGTGTACAGTGTAAGGTCCACCCTGTATAATATGTGTCTCTGTGTACAGTGTAAGGTCCACCATGTATAATATGTGTCTTGTTGTACAGTGTAAGGTCCACCATGTACAATATGTGTCTGTGTTCAGTGTAAGGTCCACCCTGTATAATATGTGTCTTGTTGTTCAGTGTAAGGTCCACCCTGTATAATATGTGTCTCAGTGTACAGTGTAAGGTCCTCCCTGTATAATAAGTGTCTCGGTGCACAGTGTAAGGTCCACCCTGTATAATATGTGTGTCTGTGTTCAGTGTAAGGTCCACCCTGTATAATATGTGTCTCGGTGTTCAGTGTAAGGTCCACCCTGTATACTATGTGTCTTTGTGTACAGTGTAAGGTCCACCCTGTATAATATGTGTCTTGCTGTTCAGTGTAAGGTCCACCCTGTATAATATGTGTCTCGGTGTACATGTAAGGTCCACCATGTATAATATGTGTCTTGTTGTTCAGTGTAAGGTCCACCCTGTATAATATGTGTCTCAGTGTACAGTGTAAGGTCCACCCTGTATAATATGTGTCTCGGTGCACAGTGTAAGGTCCACCCTGTATAATATGTGTGTCTGTGTTCAGTGTAAGGTCCACCCTGTATAATATGTGTCTCAGTGTTCAGTGTAAGGTCCACCATGTATAATATGTGTCTTGTTGTTCAGTGTAAGGACCACCCTGTATAATATGTGTCTCAGTGTACAGTGTAAGGTCCACCCTGTATAATATGTGTCTCGGTGCACAGTGTAAGGTCCACCCTGTACAATATGTGTCTCTGTGTACAGTGTAAGGTCCACCCTGTATAATATGTGTGTTGTTGTTCAGTGTAAGGTCCACCCTGTATAATATATGTCTCAGTGTACAGTGTAAGGTCCACCCTGTATAATATGTGTCTCGGTGCACAGTGTAAGGTCCACCCTGTATAATATGTGTGTCTGTGTTCAGTGTAAGGTTCACCCTGTATAATATGTGTCTTGTTGTTCAGTGTAAGGTCCACCCTGTATAATATGTGCCTCAGTGTACAGTGTAAGGTCCACCCTGTATAAAATGTGTCTCGGTGTTCAGTGTAAGTTCCACCCTGTATAATATGTGTCTTGGTGTACAGTGTAAGGTCCACCCTGTATAATATGTGTCTCGGTGTTCAGTGTAAGGTCCACCCTGTATAATATGTATCTTGGTGTACAGTGTAAGGTCCACCCTGTATAATATGTGTCTCTGTGTACAGTGTAAGGTCCACCATGTATAATATGTGTCTTGTTGTACAGTGTAAGGTCCACCATGTACAATATGTGTCTGTGTTCAGTGTAAGGTCCACCCTGTATAATATGTGTCTTGTTGTTCAGTGTAAGGTCCACCCTGTATAATATGTGTCTCAGTGTACAGTGTAAGGTCCTCCCTGTATAATAAGTGTCTCGGTGCACAGTGTAAGGTCCACCCTGTATAATATGTGTGTCTGTGTTCAGTGTAAGGTCCACCCTGTATAATATGTGTCTCGGTGTTCAGTGTAAGGTCCACCCTGTATACTATGTGTCTTTGTGTACAGTGTAAGGTCCACCCTGTATAATATGTGTCTTGCTGTTCAGTGTAAGGTCCACCCTGTATAATATGTGTCTCGGTGTACATGTAAGGTCCACCATGTATAATATGTGTCTTGTTGTTCAGTGTAAGGTCCACCCTGTATAATATGTGTCTCAGTGTACAGTGTAAGGTCCACCCTGTATAATATGTGTCTCGGTGCACAGTGTAAGGTCCACCCTGTATAATATGTGTGTCTGTGTTCAGTGTAAGGTCCACCCTGTATAATATGTGTCTCAGTGTTCAGTGTAAGGTCCACCCTGTATAATATGTGTCTCTGTGTACAGTGTTAGGTCCACCATGTATAATATGTGTCTCTGTGTACAGTGCAAGGTCCACCATGTATAATATGTGCCTCAGTGTACAATGTAAGGTCCACCCTGTATAATATGTGTCTCGGTGCACAGTGTAAGGTCCACCCTGTATAATATGTGTGTCTGTGTTCAGTGTAAGGTCCACCTGTATAATATGTGTCTTGCTGTTCAGTGTAAGGTCCACCCTGTATAATATGTGTGTTGTTGTTCAGTGTAAGGTCCACCCTGTATAATATATGTCTCAGTGTACAGTGTAAGGTCCACCCTGTATAATATGTGTCTCGGTGCACAGTGTAAGGTCCACCCTGTATAATATGTGTGTCTGTGTTCAGTGTAAGGTCCACCTGTATAATATGTGTCTTGCTGTTCAGTGTAAGGTCCACCCTGTATAATATGTGTCTTGTTGTTCAGTGTAAGGTCCACCCGTATAATATGTGTCTGTCTCGGTGTACAGTGTAAGGTCCACCCTGTATAATATGTGTATTGGTGTACAGTGTTAGGTCCACCCTGTATAATATGTGTCTTTGTGTTACAGTGTTAGGTCCACCCTGTATAATATGTGTCTCGGTGTACAGTGTAAGGTCCACCATGTATAATATGTGTGTCTGTGTTCAGTGTAAGGTCCAACCTGTATAATATGTGTCTCTGTGCACAGTGTAAGGTCCACCCTGTATAATATATGTCTCTGTGTTCAGTGTAAGGTCCACCCTGTATAATATGTGTCTTGGTGTTCAGTGTAAGGTCCACCCTGTATAATATGTGTCTTGGTGTACAGTGTAAGGTCCACCCTGTATAATATGTGTGTCTGTGTTCAGTGTAAGGTCCACCCTGTATAATATGCGTCTCGGTGCACAGTGTAAGGTCCACCCTGTATAATATATGTCTCTGTGTTCAGTGTAAGGTCCACCCTGTATAATATGTGTCTCTGTGTTCAGTGTAAGCTCCACCCTGTATAATATATGTCTCTGTGTTCAGTGTAAGGTCCACCCTGTATAATATATGTCTCGGTGTTCAGTGTAAGGTCCACCCTGTATGATATGTGTCTTGGTGTTCAGTATAAGGTCCACCCTGTATAATATGTGTCTCGGTGCACAGTGTAAGGTCCACCCTGTATAATATGTGTGCCTGTGTTCAGTGTAAGGTCAAGCGTGTATAATATGTGTCTCTGTGTTCAGTGTAATGTCCACCCTGTATAATATATGTCTCGGTGTTCAGTGCAAGGTCCACCCTGTATGATATGTGTCTTGGTGTTCAGTATAAGGTCCACCCTGTATAATATGTGTCTCGGTGCACAGTGTAAGGTCCACCCTGTATAATATGTGTCTCGGTGTACAGTGTAAGGTCCACCCTGTGTATAATGTGTCTTGGTACTTCAGTGCAAGGTTCACCCTGTATAATATGTGTCTTGGTGTACAGTGTAAGGTCCACCATGTATATTATGTGTCTTGCTTTTCAGTGTAAGGTCCACCCTGTATAATATGTGTCTCGGTGTATAGTGTAAGGTCCATCCTGCATAATATGTGTCTCAGTGTACAGTGTAAGGTCCTCCCTGTATAATAAGTGTCTCGGTGCACAGTTTAAGGTCCACCCTGTATAATATGTGTGTCTGTGTTCAGTGTAAGGTCCACCCTGTATAATATGTGTCTCGGTGTTCAGTGTAAGGTCCACCCTGTATACTATGTGTCTTTGTGTACAGTGTAAGGTCCACCCTGTATAATATGTGTCTTCTTGTTCAGTGTAAGGTTCACCCTGTATAATATGTGTCTTGGTGTACAGTGTAAGGTCCACCATGTATAATATGTGTCTTGCTGTTCAGTGTAAGGTCCACCCTGTATAATATGTGTCTCGGTGTACATGTAAGGTCCACCATGTATAATATGTGTCTTGTTGTTCAGTGTAAGGTCCACCCTGTATAATATGTGTCTCAGTGTACAGTGTAAGGTCCACCCTGTATAATATGTGTCTCGGTGCACAGTGTAAGGTCCACCCTGTATAATATGTGTGTCTGTGTTCAGTGTAAGGTCCACCCTGTATAATATGTGTCTCAGTGTTCAGTGTAAGGTCCACCCTGTATAATATGTGTCTCGGTGCACAGAGTAAGGTCCACCCTGTATAATATGTGTGTCTGTGTTCAGTGTAAGGTCCACCCTGTATAATATGTGTCTTACTGCACAGTGTAAGGTCCACTCTGTATAATTTGTGTCTCGGTGTACAGTGTAAGGTCCACCCTGTATATAATGTGTCTTGGTACTTCAGTGAAAGGTTCACCCTGTATAATATGTGTCTTGGTGTACAGTGTAAGGTCCACCATGTATAATATGTGTCTCAGTGTACAGTGTAAGGTCCACCCTGTATAATATGTGTCTCGGTGCACAGTTTAAGGTCCACCCTGTACAATATGTGTCTCTGTGTACAGTGTAAGGTCCACCCTGTATAATATGTGTCTTGTTGTTCAGTGTAAGGTCCACCCTGTATAATATATGTCTCAGTGTACAGTGTAAGGTCCACCCTGTATAATATGTGTCTCGGTGCACAGTGTAAGGTCCACCCTGTATAATATGTGTGTCTGTGTTCAGTGTAAGGTTCACCCTGTATAATATGTGTCTTGTTGTTCAGTGTAAGGTCCACCCTGTATAATATGTGCCTCAGTGTACAGTGTAAGGTCCACCCTGTATAATATATGTCTCGGTGTTCAGTGTAAGTTCCACCCTGTATAATATGTGTCTTGGTGTACAGTGTAAGGTCCACCCTGTATAATATGTGTCTCGGTGTTCAGTGTAAGGTCCACCCTGTATAATATGTATCTTGGTGTACAGTGTAAGGTCCACCCTGTATAATATGTGTCTCTGTGTACAGTGTAAGGTCCACCCTGTATAATATGTGTCTTGGTACTTCAGTGTAAGGTCCACCCTGTATAATATGTGTCTCTGTGTACAGTGTTAGGTCCACCATGTATAATATGTGTCTCTGTGTACAGTGCAAGGTCCACCATGTATAATATGTGCCTCAGTGTACAGTGTAAGGTCCACCCTGTATAATATGTGTCTCGGTGCACAGTGTAAGGTCCACCCTGTATAATATGTGTCTTGGTGCACAGTGTAAGGTCCGCCCTGTATAATATGTGTGTCTGTGTACAGTGTAAGGTGCACCCTGTATAATATGTTTCTTTGTGTACAATGTAAGGTCCACCCTGTATAATATGTTTCTCTTTGTACAGTGTAAGGTCCACCCTGTATAATATGCGTCTCGGTGCACAGTGTAAGGTCCACCCTGTATAATATATGTCTCTGTGTTCAGTGTAAGGTCCACCCTGTATAATATGTGTCTCTGTGTTCAGTGTAAGCTCCACCCTGTATAATATATGTCTCTGTGTTCAGTGTAAGGTCCACCCTGTATAATATATGTCTCGGTGTTCAGTGTAAGGTCCACCCTGTATGATATGTGTCTTGGTGTTCAGTATAAGGTCCACCCTGTATAATATGTGTCTCGGTGCACAGTGTAAGGTCCACCCTGTATAATATGTGTGCCTGTGTTCAGTGTAAGGTCAAGCGTGTATAATATGTGTCTCTGTGTTCAGTGTAATGTCCACCCTGTATAATATATGTCTCGGTGTTCAGTGCAAGGTCCACCCTGTATGATATGTGTCTTGGTGTTCAGTATAAGGTCCACCCTGTATAATATGTGTCTCGGTGCACAGTGTAAGGTCCACCCTGTATAATATGTGTCTCGGTGTACAGTGTAAGGTCCACCCTGTGTATAATGTGTCTTGGTACTTCAGTGCAAGGTTCACCCTGTATAATATGTGTCTTGGTGTACAGTGTAAGGTCCACCATGTATATTATGTGTCTTGCTTTTCAGTGTAAGGTCCACCCTGTATAATATGTGTCTCGGTGTATAGTGTAAGGTCCATCCTGCATAATATGTGTCTCAGTGTACAGTGTAAGGTCCTCCCTGTATAATAAGTGTCTCGGTGCACAGTTTAAGGTCCACCCTGTATAATATGTGTGTCTGTGTTCAGTGTAAGGTCCACCCTGTATAATATGTGTCTCGGTGTTCAGTGTAAGGTCCACCCTGTATACTATGTGTCTTTGTGTACAGTGTAAGGTCCACCCTGTATAATATGTGTCTTCTTGTTCAGTGTAAGGTTCACCCTGTATAATATGTGTCTTGGTGTACAGTGTAAGGTCCACCATGTATAATATGTGTCTTGCTGTTCAGTGTAAGGTCCACCCTGTATAATATGTGTCTCGGTGTACATGTAAGGTCCACCATGTATAATATGTGTCTTGTTGTTCAGTGTAAGGTCCACCCTGTATAATATGTGTCTCAGTGTACAGTGTAAGGTCCACCCTGTATAATATGTGTCTCGGTGCACAGTGTAAGGTCCACCCTGTATAATATGTGTGTCTGTGTTCAGTGTAAGGTCCACCCTGTATAATATGTGTCTCAGTGTTCAGTGTAAGGTCCACCCTGTATAATATGTGTCTCGGTGCACAGAGTAAGGTCCACCCTGTATAATATGTGTGTCTGTGTTCAGTGTAAGGTCCACCCTGTATAATATGTGTCTTACTGCACAGTGTAAGGTCCACTCTGTATAATTTGTGTCTCGGTGTACAGTGTAAGGTCCACCCTGTATATAATGTGTCTTGGTACTTCAGTGAAAGGTTCACCCTGTATAATATGTGTCTTGGTGTACAGTGTAAGGTCCACCATGTATAATATGTGTCTTGTTGTTCAGTGTAAGGACCACCCTGTATAATATGTGTCTCAGTGTACAGTGTAAGGTCCACCCTGTATAATATGTGTCTCGGTGCACAGTTTAAGGTCCACCCTGTACAATATGTGTCTCTGTGTACAGTGTAAGGTCCACCCTGTATAATATGTGTCTTGTTGTTCAGTGTAAGGTCCACCCTGTATAATATATGTCTCAGTGTACAGTGTAAGGTCCACCCTGTATAATATGTGTCTCGGTGCACAGTGTAAGGTCCACCCTGTATAATATGTGTGTCTGTGTTCAGTGTAAGGTTCACCCTGTATAATATGTGTCTTGTTGTTCAGTGTAAGGTCCACCCTGTATAATATGTGCCTCAGTGTACAGTGTAAGGTCCACCCTGTATAATATATGTCTCGGTGTTCAGTGTAAGTTCCACCCTGTATAATATGTGTCTTGGTGTACAGTGTAAGGTCCACCCTGTATAATATGTGTCTCGGTGTTCAGTGTAAGGTCCACCCTGTATAATATGTATCTTGGTGTACAGTGTAAGGTCCACCCTGTATAATATGTGTCTCTGTGTACAGTGTAAGGTCCACCCTGTATAATATGTGTCTTGGTACTTCAGTGTAAGGTCCACCCTGTATAATATGTGTCTCTGTGTACAGTGTTAGGTCCACCATGTATAATATGTGTCTCTGTGTACAGTGCAAGGTCCACCATGTATAATATGTGCCTCAGTGTACAGTGTAAGGTCCACCCTGTATAATATGTGTCTCGGTGCACAGTGTAAGGTCCACCCTGTATAATATGTGTCTTGGTGCACAGTGTAAGGTCCGCCCTGTATAATATGTGTGTCTGTGTACAGTGTAAGGTCCACCCTGTATAATATGTTTCTTTGTGTACAATGTAAGGTCCACCCTGTATAATATGTTTCTCTTTGTACAGTGTAAGGTCCACCATGTATAATATGTGTCTTGTTGTTCAGTGTAAGGTCCACCATGTATAATATGTGTCTTATTGCACAGTGTAAGGTCCACCCTGTATAATATGTGTCTCGGTGTCCAGTGTAATGTCCACCATGTATAATATGTGTCTTGTTGTTCAGTGTAAGGTCCACCCTGTATATAATGTGTCTCTGTGTACAATGTAAGGTCCACCATGTATAATATGTGTCTTGTTGTTCAGTGTAAGGTCCACCCTGTATATAATGTGTCTCTGTGTACAGTATAAGGTCCACCATGTATAATATGTGTCTTGTTGTTCAGTGTAAGGTCCAACCTGTATATAATGTGTCTCGGTGTTCAGTGTAAGGTCCGCCCTGTATAATATGTGTCTCTGTGTACAGTGTAAGGTCCACCATGTATAATATGTGTCTTGTTGTACAGTGTAAGGTCCACCATGTACAATATGTGTCTGTGTTCAGTGTAAGGTCCACCCTGTATAATATGTGTCTTGTTGTTCAGTGTAAGGTCCACCCTGTATAATATGTGTCTCAGTGTACAGTGTAAGGTCCTCCCTGTATAATAAGTGTCTCGGTGCACAGTGTAAGGTCCACCCTGTATAATATGTGTGTCTGTGTTCAGTGTAAGGTCCACCCTGTATAATATGTGTCTCGGTGTTCAGTGTAAGGTCCACCCTGTATACTATGTGTCTTTGTGTACAGTGTAAGGTCCACGCTGTATAATATGTGTCTTGCTGTTCAGTGTAAGGTCCACCCTGTATAATATGTGTCTCGGTGTACATGTAAGGTCCACCATGTATAATATGTGTCTTGTTGTTCAGTGTAAGGTCCACCCTGTATAATATGTGTCTCAGTGTACAGTGTAAGGTCCACCCTGTATAATATGTGTCTCGGTGCACAGTGTAAGGTCCACCCTGTATAATATGTGTGTCTGTGTTCAGTGTAAGGTCCACCCTGTATAATATGTGTCTCAGTGTTCAGTGTAAGGTCCACCCTGTATAATATGTGTCTCGGTGCACAGAGTAAGGTCCACCCTGTATAATATGTGTGTCTGTGTTCAGTGTAAGGTCCACCCTGTATAATATGTGTCTTAGTGCACAGTGTAAGGTCCACTCTGTATAATTTGTGTCTCGGTGTACAGTGTAAGGTCTACCCTGTATAATATGTGTCTCGTGTACAGTGTAAGGTCCACCCTGTATATAATGTGTCTTGGTACTTCAGTGAAAGGTTCACCCTGTATAATATGTGTCTTGGTGTACAGTGTAAGGTCCACCCTGTGTAATATGTGTCTCTGTGTACAGTGTAAGGTCCACCATGTATAATATGTGTCTTGTTGTTCAGTGTAAGGACCACCCTGTATAATATGTGTCTCAGTGTACAGTGTAAGGTCCACCCTGTATAATATGTGTCTCGGTGCACAGTGTAAGGTCCACCCTGTACAATATGTGTCTCTGTGTACAGTGTAAGGTCCACCCTGTATAATATGTGTGTTGTTGTTCAGTGTAAGGTCCACCCTGTATAATATATGTCTCAGTGTACAGTGTAAGGTCCACCCTGTATAATATGTGTCTCGGTGCACAGTGTAAGGTCCACCCTGTATAATATGTGTGTCTGTGTTCAGTGTAAGGTTCACCCTGTATAATATGTGTGCCTGTGTTCAGTGTAAGGTCAACCGTGTATAATATGTGTCTCTGTGTTCAGTGTAATGTCCACCCTGTATAATATGTGTCTCAGTGTACAGTGTAAGGTCCACCCTGTATAATATGTGTCTCGGTGCACAGTGTAAGGTCCACCCTGTACAATATGTGTCTCTGTGTACAGTGTAAGGTCCACCCTGTATAATATGTGTGTTGTTGTTCAGTGTAAGGTCCACCCTGTATAATATATGTCTCAGTGTACAGTGTAAGGTCCACCCTGTATAATATGTGTCTCGGTGCACAGTGTAAGGTCCACCCTGTATAATATGTGTGTCTGTGTTCAGTGTAAGGTCCACCTGTATAATATGTGTCTTGCTGTTCAGTGTAAGGTCCACCCTGTATAATATGCGTCTTGTTGTTCAGTGTAAGGTCCACCCGTATAATATGTGTCTGTCTCGGTGTACAGTGTAAGGTCCACCCTGTATAATATGTGTATTGGTGTACAGTGTTAGGTCCACCCTGTATAATATGTGTCTTTGTGTTACAGTGTTAGGTCCACCCTGTATAATATGTGTCTCGGTGTACAGTGTAAGGTCCACCATGTATAATATGTGTGTCTGTGTTCAGTGTAAGGTCCAACCTGTATAATATGTGTCTCTGTGCACAGTGTAAGGTCCACCCTGTATAATATATGTCTCTGTGTTCAGTGTAAGGTCCACCCTGTATAATATGTGTCTTGGTGTACAGTTTAAGGTCCACCCTGTATATAATGTGTCTTGGTACTTCAGTGCAAGGTTCTCCCTGTATAATATGTGTCTTGGTGTACAGTGTAAGGTCCACCCTGTATAATATGTGTGTCTGTGTTCAGTGTAAGGTCCACCCTGTATAATATGTGTCTTGGTGTTCAGTGTAAGGTCCACCCTGTATAATATGTGTCTTGGTGCACAGTGTAAGGTCCACCCTGTATAATATGTGTGTCTGTGTTCAGCGTAAGGTCCACCCTGTATAATATGTGTCTCGGTGCACAGTGTAAGGTCCACCCTGTATAATATATGTCTCTGTGTTCAGTGTAAGGTGCACCCTGTATAATATGTGTCTCTGTGTTCAGTGTAAGGTCCACCCTGTATAATATATGTCTCTGTGTTCAGTGTAAGGTCCACCCTGTATAATATATGTCTCGGTGTTCAGTGTAAGGTCCACCCTGTATGATATGTGTCTTGGTGTTCAGTATAAGGTCCACTCTGTATAATATGTGTCTCGGTGCACAGTGTAAGGTCCACCCTGTATAATATGTGTGCCTGTGTTCAGTGTAAGGTCAACCGTGTATAATATGTGTCTCTGTGTTCAGTGTAATGTCCACCCTGTATAATATGTGTCTCAGTGTACAGTGTAAGGTCCACCCTGTATAATATGTGTCTCGGTGCACAGTGTAAGGTCCACCCTGTACAATATGTGTCTCTGTGTACAGTGTAAGGTCCACCCTGTATAATATGTGTGTTGTTGTTCAGTGTAAGGTCCACCCTGTATAATATATGTCTCAGTGTACAGTGTAAGGTCCACCCTGTATAATATGTGTCTCGGTGCACAGTGTAAGGTCCACCCTGTATAATATGTGTGTCTGTGTTCAGTGTAAGGTCCACCTGTATAATATGTGTCTTGCTGTTCAGTGTAAGGTCCACCCTGTATAATATGTGTCTTGTTGTTCAGTGTAAGGTCCACCCGTATAATATGTGTCTGTCTCGGTGTACAGTGTAAGGTCCACCCTGTATAATATGTGTATTGGTGTACAGTGTTAGGTCCACCCTGTATAATATGTGTCTTTGTGTTACAGTGTTAGGTCCACCCTGTATAATATGTGTCTCGGTGTACAGTGTAAGGTCCACCATGTATAATATGTGTGTCTGTGTTCAGTGTAAGGTCCAACCTGTATAATATGTGTCTCTGTGCACAGTGTAAGGTCCACCCTGTATAATATATGTCTCTGTGTTCAGTGTAAGGTCCACCCTGTATAATATGTGTCTTGGTGTTCAGTGTAAGGTCCACCCTGTATAATATGTGTCTTGGTGTACAGTGTAAGGTCCACCCTGTATAATATGTGTGTCTGTGTTCAGTGTAAGGTCCACCCTGTATAATATGCGTCTCGGTGCACAGTGTAAGGTCCACCCTGTATAATATATGTCTCTGTGTTCAGTGTAAGGTCCACCCTGTATAATATGTGTCTCTGTGTTCAGTGTAAGCTCCACCCTGTATAATATATGTCTCTGTGTTCAGTGTAAGGTCCACCCTGTATAATATATGTCTCGGTGTTCAGTGTAAGGTCCACCCTGTATGATATGTGTCTTGGTGTTCAGTATAAGGTCCACCCTGTATAATATGTGTCTCGGTGCACAGTGTAAGGTCCACCCTGTATAATATGTGTGCCTGTGTTCAGTGTAAGGTCAAGCGTGTATAATATGTGTCTCTGTGTTCAGTGTAATGTCCACCCTGTATAATATATGTCTCGGTGTTCAGTGCAAGGTCCACCCTGTATGATATGTGTCTTGGTGTTCAGTATAAGGTCCACCCTGTATAATATGTGTCTCGGTGCACAGTGTAAGGTCCACCCTGTATAATATGTGTCTCGGTGTACAGTGTAAGGTCCACCCTGTATATAATGTGTCTTGGTACTTCAGTGCAAGGTTCACCCTGTATAATATGTGTCTTGGTGTACAGTGTAAGGTCCACCATGTATATTATGTGTCTTGCTTTTCAGTGTAAGGTCCACCCTGTATAATATGTGTCTCGGTGTATAGTGTAAGGTCCATCCTGCATAATATGTGTCTCAGTGTACAGTGTAAGGTCCTCCCTGTATAATAAGTGTCTCGGTGCACAGTTTAAGGTCCACCCTGTATAATATGTGTGTCTGTGTTCAGTGTAAGGTCCACCCTGTATAATATGTGTCTCGGTGTTCAGTGTAAGGTCCACCCTGTATACTATGTGTCTTTGTGTACAGTGTAAGGTCCACCCTGTATAATATGTGTCTTCTTGTTCAGTGTAAGGTTCACCCTGTATAATATGTGTCTTGGTGTACAGTGTAAGGTCCACCATGTATAATATGTGTCTTGCTGTTCAGTGTAAGGTCCACCCTGTATAATATGTGTCTCGGTGTACATGTAAGGTCCACCATGTATAATATGTGTCTTGTTGTTCAGTGTAAGGTCCACCATGTATAATATGTGTCTCAGTGTACAGTGTAAGGTCCACCCTGTATAATATGTGTCTCGGTGCACAGTGTAAGGTCCACCCTGTATAATATGTGTGTCTGTGTTCAGTGTAAGGTCCACCCTGTATAATATGTGTCTCAGTGTTCAGTGTAAGGTCCACCCTGTATAATATGTGTCTCGGTGCACAGAGTAAGGTCCACCCTGTATAATATGTGTGTCTGTGTTCAGTGTAAGGTCCACCCTGTATAATATGTGTCTTACTGCACAGTGTAAGGTCCACTCTGTATAATTTGTGTCTCGGTGTACAGTGTAAGGTCCACCCTGTATATAATGTGTCTTGGTACTTCAGTGAAAGGTTCACCCTGTATAATATGTGTCTTGGTGTACAGTGTAAGGTCCACCATGTATAATATGTGTCTTGTTGTTCAGTGTAAGGACCACCCTGTATAATATGTGTCTCAGTGTACAGTGTAAGGTCCACCCTGTATAATATGTGTCTCGGTGCACAGTTTAAGGTCCACCCTGTACAATATGTGTCTCTGTGTACAGTGTAAGGTCCACCCTGTATAATATGTGTCTTGTTGTTCAGTGTAAGGTCCACCCTGTATAATATATGTCTCAGAGTACAGTGTAAGGTCCACCCTGTATAATATGTGTCTCGGTGCACAGTGTAAGGTCCACCCTGTATAATATGTGTGTCTGTGTTCAGTGTAAGGTTCACCCTGTATAATATGTGTCTTGTTGTTCAGTGTAAGGTCCACCCTGTATAATATGTGCCTCAGTGTACAGTGTAAGGTCCACCCTGTATAATATATGTCTCGGTGTTCAGTGTAAGTTCCACCCTGTATAATATGTGTCTTGGTGTACAGTGTAAGGTCCACCCTGTATAATATGTGTCTCGGTGTTCAGTGTAAGGTCCACCCTGTATAATATGTATCTTGGTGTACAGTGTAAGGTCCACCCTGTATAATATGTGTCTCTGTGTACAGTGTAAGGTCCACCCTGTATAATATGTGTCTTGGTACTTCAGTGTAAGGTCCACCCTGTATAATATGTGTCTCTGTGTACAGTGTTAGGTCCACCATGTATAATATGTGTCTCTGTGTACAGTGCAAGGTCCACCATGTATAATATGTGCCTCAGTGTACAGTGTAAGGTCCACCCTGTATAATATGTGTCTCGGTGCACAGTGTAAGGTCCACCCTGTATAATATGTGTCTTGGTGCACAGTGTAAGGTCCGCCCTGTATAATATGTGTGTCTGTGTACAGTGTAAGGTCCACCCTGTATAATATGTTTCTTTGTGTACAATGTAAGGTCCACCCTGTATAATATGTTTCTCTTTGTACAGTGTAAGGTCCACCATGTATAATATGTGTCTTGTTGTTCAGTGTAAGGTCCACCATGTATAATATGTGTCTTATTGCACAGTGTAAGGTCCACCCTGTATAATATGTGTCTCGGTGTCCAGTGTAATGTCCACCATGTATAATATGTGTCTTGTTGTTCAGTGTAAGGTCCACCCTGTATATAATGTGTCTCTGTGTACAATGTAAGGTCCACCATGTATAATATGTGTCTTGTTGTTCAGTGTAAGGTCCACCCTGTATATAATGTGTCTCTGTGTACAGTATAAGGTCCACCATGTATAATATGTGTCTTGTTGTTCAGTGTAAGGTCCAACCTGTATATAATGTGTCTCGGTGTTCAGTGTAAGGTCCACCCTGTATAATATGTGTCTCTGTGTACAGTGTAAGGTCCACCATGTATAATATGTGTCTTGTTGTACAGTGTAAGGTCCACCATGTACAATATGTGTCTGTGTTCAGTGTAAGGTCCACCCTGTATAATATGTGTCTTGTTGTTCAGTGTAAGGTCCACCCTGTATAATATGTGTGTCTGTGTTCAGTGTAAGGTCCACCCTGTATAATATGTGTCTCGGTGTTCAGTGTAAGGTCCACCCTGTATACTATGTGTCTTTGTGTACAGTGTAAGGTCCACGCTGTATAATATGTGTCTTGCTGTTCAGTGTAAGGTCCACCCTGTATAATATGTGTCTCGGTGTACATGTAAGGTCCACCATGTATAATATGTGTCTTGTTGTTCAGTGTAAGGTCCACCCTGTATAATATGTGTCTCAGTGTACAGTGTAAGGTCCACCCTGTATAATATGTGTCTCGGTGCACAGTGTAAGGTCCACCCTGTATAATATGTGTGTCTGTGTTCAGTGTAAGGTCCACCCTGTATAATATGTGTCTCAGTGTTCAGTGTAAGGTCCACCCTGTATAATATGTGTCTCGGTGCACAGAGTAAGGTCCACCCTGTATAATATGTGTGTATGTGTTCAGTGTAAGGTCCACCCTGTATAATATGTGTCTTAGTGCACAGTGTAAGGTCCACTCTGTATAATTTGTGTCTCGGTGTACAGTGTAAGGTCTACCCTGTATAATATGTGTCTCGTGTACAGTGTAAGGTCCACCCTGTATATAATGTGTCTTGGTACTTCAGTGAAAGGTTCACCCTGTATAATATGTGTCTTGGTGTACAGTGTAAGGTCCACCCTGTGTAATATGTGTCTCTGTGTACAGTGTAAGGTCCACCATGTATAATATGTGTCTTGTTGTTCAGTGTAAGGACCACCCTGTATAATATGTGTCTCAGTGTACAGTGTAAGGTCCACCCTGTATAATATGTGTCTCGGTGCACAGTGTAAGGTCCACCCTGTACAATATGTGTCTCTGTGTACAGTGTAAGGTCCACCCTGTATAATATGTGTGTTGTTGTTCAGTGTAAGGTCCACCCTGTATAATATATGTCTCAGTGTACAGTGTAAGGTCCACCCTGTATAATATGTGTCTCGGTGCACAGTGTAAGGTCCACCCTGTATAATATGTGTGTCTGTGTTCAGTGTAAGGTTCACCCTGTATAATATGTGTCTTGTTGTTCAGTGTAAGGTCCACCCTGTATAATATGTGCCTCAGTGTACAGTGTAAGGTCCACCCTGTATAAAATGTGTCTCGGTGTTCAGTGTAAGTTCCACCCTGTATAATATGTGTCTTGGTGTACAGTGTAAGGTCCACCCTGTATAATATGTGTCTCGGTGTTCAGTGTAAGGTCCACCCTGTATAATATGTATCTTGGTGTACAGTGTAAGGTCCACCCTGTATAATATGTGTCTCTGTGTACAGTGTAAGGTCCACCATGTATAATATGTGTCTTGTTGTACAGTGTAAGGTCCACCATGTACAATATGTGTCTGTGTTCAGTGTAAGGTCCACCCTGTATAATATGTGTCTTGTTGTTCAGTGTAAGGTCCACCCTGTATAATATGTGTCTCAGTGTACAGTGTAAGGTCCTCCCTGTATAATAAGTGTCTCGGTGCACAGTGTAAGGTCCACCCTGTATAATATGTGTGTCTGTGTTCAGTGTAAGGTCCACCCTGTATAATATGTGTCTCGGTGTTCAGTGTAAGGTCCACCCTGTATACTATGTGTCTTTGTGTACAGTGTAAGGTCCACCCTGTATAATATGTGTCTTGCTGTTCAGTGTAAGGTCCACCCTGTATAATATGTGTCTCGGTGTACATGTAAGGTCCACCATGTATAATATGTGTCTTGTTGTTCAGTGTAAGGTCCACCCTGTATAATATGTGTCTCGGTGCACAGTGTAAGGTCCACCCTGTATAATATGTGTGTCTGTGTTCAGTGTAAGGTCCACCCTGTATAATATGTGTCTCAGTGTTCAGTGTAAGGTCCACCCTGTATAATATGTGTCTCTGTGTACAGTGTTAGGTCCACCATGTATAATATGTGTCTCTGTGTACAGTGCAAGGTCCACCATGTATAATATGTGCCTCAGTGTACAATGTAAGGTCCACCCTGTATAATATGTGTCTCGGTGCACAGTGTAAGGTCCACCCTGTATAATATGTGTCTTGGTGCACAGTGTAAGGTCCGCCCTGTATAATATGTGTGTCTGTGTACATTGTAAGGTCCACCCTGTATAATATGTTTCTTTGTGTACAATGTAAGGTCCACCCTGTATAATATGTTTCTCTGTGTACAGTGTAAGGTCCACCATGTATAATATGTGTCTTGTTGTTCAGTGTAAGGTCCACCATGTATAATATGTGTCTTATTGCACAGTGTAAGGTCCACCCTGTATAATATGTGTCTCGGTGTCCAGTGTAATGTCCACCATGTATAATATGTGTCTTGTTGTTCAGTGTAAGGTCCACCCTGTATATAATGTGTCTCTGTGTACAATGTAAGGTCCACCATGTATAATAACTGTCTTGTTGTTCAGTGTAAGGTCCACCCTGTATATAATGTGTCTCTGTGTACAGTGTAAGGTCCACCATGTATAATATGTGTCTTGTTGTTCAGTGTAAGGTCCAACCTGTATATAATGTGTCTCGGTGTTCAGTGTAAGGTCCACCATGTATAATATGTGTCTCTGTGTACAGTGTAAGGTCCACCATGTATAATATGTGTCTTGTTGTACAGTGTAAGGTCCACCATGTACAATATGTGTCTGTGTTCAGTGTAAGGTCCACCCTGTATAATATGTGTCTTGTTGTTCAGTGTAAGGTCCACCCTGTATAATATGTGTCTGGGTGTACAGTGTAAGGTCCACCCTGTATAGTATGTGTCTCGGTGCACAGTGTAAGGTCCACCCTGTATAATATGTGTGTCTGTGTTCAGTGTAAGTTCCACCCTGTATAATATGTGTCTCGGTGTTCGGTGTAAGGTCCACCCTGTATAATATGTGTCTTGGTGTACAGTGTAAGGTCCACCCTGTATAATATGTGTGTCTGTGTTCAGTGTAAGGTCCACCCTGTATAATATGTGTCTCAGTGTTCAGTGTAAGGTCCACCCTGTATAATATGTGTCTTTGTGTACCGTGTAAGGTCCACCCTGTATAATATGTGTCTTGGTGTACAGTGTAAGTTCCACCCTGTATAATATGTGTCTTGGTGTACAATGTAAGGTCCACCCTGTATTATATGTGTCTCGGTGTTCAGTGTAAGATCCGCCCTGTATAATATGTGTCTTGGTGTACAGTGTAAGGTCCACCGTGTATAATATGTGTCTCTGTGTTCAGTGTAAGGTCCACCCTGTATAATATATGTCTCGGTGTTCAGAGTAAGGTCCACCCTGTATGATATGTGTCTTGGTGTTCAGTATAAGGTCCACCCTGTATAATATGTGTCTTGGTGCACAGTGTAAGGTCCACCCAGTATAATATGTGTCTCGGTGTACAGTGTAAAGTCCACCCTGTATATAATGTGTCTTGGTACTTCAGTGCAAGGTTCTCCCTGTATAATATGTGTCTTGGTGTACAGTGTACGGTCCACCATGTATAATATTTGTCTTGCTTTTTAGTGTAAGGTCCACCCTGTATAATATGTGTCTCGGTGTATAGTGTAAGGTCCACCATGTATAATATGTGTCTTGTTGTTCAGTGTAAGGTACACCCTGCATAATATGTGTCTCAGTGTACAGTGTAAGGTCCTCCCTGTATAATATGTGTCTCGGTGCACAGTGTAAGGTCCACCGTGTATAATATGTGTCTCGGTGTACAGTGTAAAGTCCACCCTGTATATAATGTGTCTTGGTACTTCAGTGCAAGGTTCACCCTGTATAATATGTGTCTTGGTGTACAGTGTAAGGTCCACCATGTATAATATGTGTCTTGCTTTTCAGTGTAAGGTCCACCCTGTATAATATGTGTCTCGGTGTATAGTGTAAGGTCCACCATGTATAATATGTGTCTTGTTGTTCAGTGTAAGGTCCACCCTGCATAATATGTGTCTCAGTGTACAGTGTAAGGTTCACCCTGTATAATATGTGTGTCTGTGTTCAGTGTAAGGTCCACCCTGTATAATATGTGTCTCGGTGTTCAGTGTAAGGTCCACCCTGTATAATATGTGTCTTCTTGTTCAGTGTAAGGTTCACCCTGTATAATATGTGTCTTGGTGTACAGTGTAAGGTCCACCATGTATAATATGTGTCTTGCTGTTCAGTGTAAGGTCCACCCTGTATAATATGTGTCTCGGTGTACATGTAAGGTCCACCATGTATAATATGTGTCTTGTTGTTCAGTGTAAGGTCCACCCTGTATAATATGTGTGTCTGTGTTCAGTGTAAGGTCCACCCTGTATAATATGTGTCTCGGTGTTCAGTGTAAGGTCCACCCTGTATAATATGTGTCTTTGTGTACAATGTAAGGTCCACCCTGTATTATATGTGTCTCGGTGTTCAGTGTAAGATCCGCCCTGTATAATATGTGTCTTGGTGTACAGTGTAAGGTCCACCCTGTATAATATGTGTCTCTGTGTACAGTGTAAGGTCCACCCTGTATAATATGTGTCTTGGTACTTCTGTGTAAGGTCCACCCTGTATAATATGTGTCTTGGTGTACAGTGTAAGGTCCACCCTGTATAATATGTGTCTCTGTGTACAGTGTAAGGTCCACCATGTGTAATATGTGCCTCAGTGTACAGTGTAAGGTCCACCCTGTATAATATGTGTCTCGGTGCACAGTGTAAGGTCCACCCTGTATAATATGTGTGTCTGTGTACAGTGTAAGGTCCACCCTGTATAATATGTGTCTCGGTGCACAGTGTAAGGTCCACCCTGTATAATATGTGTGTCTGTGTACAGTGTAAGGTCCACCCTGTATAATATGTGTCTCGGTGTCCAGTGCAAGGTCCACCCTGTATAATATGTTTCTCTGTGTACAGTGTAAGGTCCACCATGTATAATATGTGTCTTGTTGTTCAGTGTAAGGTCCACCATGTATAATATGTGTCTTATTGTACAGTTTAAGGTCCACCCTGTAATATATGTGTCTCGGTGTTCAGTGTAAGGTCCACCATGTATAATATGTGTCTTCTTGTTCAGTGTAAGGTCCACCCTGTATATAATGTGTCTCTGTGTACAGTGTAAGGTCCACCATGTATAATATGTGTCTTGTTGTTCAGTGTAAGGTCCACCCTGTATATAATGTGTCTCGGTGTTCAGTGTAAGGTCCACCCTGTATAATATGTGTCTCTGTGTACAGTGTAAGGTCCACCATGTATAATATGTGCCTCAGTGTTTAGAGAACAGTGTGTGAGGAATTCGACCATACGCACGGTAGGTGTGCACATTCCTGTGCTTTTTTTAAATTTTAAATGAAATTGAATGATGGTATATCAACCTCCAGAAAATGTGTGGGGCTTTCCTCTGCTCACTGCATGACATACGCATAGACCCATGTACTCTGGGTAGACACAGCGTACAGGCGCAGTGCGCCCTGTCATATTTAGTTCGGGGGAGTACCAAACCTTCCCCCTGCCGTGGCCAGCCTGATTAACTAACAAAGGCTCCTTGGATATGCCCTTCTCTTTTGTTAGGCCCTGCAGCTGGTGATAGCGATTCGCATACCAATCATGGGTACTTCAAACAGCACCACATGGGGCTTGGCTGCAGAGGTTATCAAAGGAGACAGGAAACTCCAGCAACCTTTCATATGCAACTTTGCCAACCTGAAATCAGCTCCCACCCTCAGTATCGATTGACAGTGAGCTGTCATGTCTGGGACTGCGTGTTTACAGTAGTTCAATCCACAGGGAAACCGCATTCTTAAGGTAAGAGAACGTGGTTTGCCAGAGCCAGAGAGCTTGGTCTCGCCGCAGCTTCAAGGGAGACTTGCCGCTTTAATCAGGAAACACAGAGAGCTCCATTAACTAGAGAGACCTTTTGATCCACAACAGACAGGAAGATGGGTGGGACTTGGTATTACATATTTTCACCTGTTTACCTTTTCTGTTGCAAAGCACTCTGGTTATGACCTCACGCATACAGGAGATTGTTGATGGGGACCCAGGATTGGTTCATTAAGGAAGGCTTAGCCTACACCAATCAGTGTGGCCCATTTGTCTTTAAAAGAGGGCTGAACCCCTCCTTTGACACATCATCTGAAGACTTCACTTGAAGGAACAAAGAACCCTTGGACCCTGGCTGAAGGTACAGTCTGCCTTACATCTTCCACCAGTGAAGGAAGGCTGGAATTTCAAAAGATGGAAGCAGGCTCCCTTCCCTAAACATTTCCCTGGGAACAGAGGGAGATATTGAATCCAGAGGACCCTCCAGCAGCTCCAGAACCAGTACCCAGCAGCACACAGCATGCCCTGCTAGGCTCTGCAGCAAGCTTCCTAGTGGGAAGTGGCAGAGAGTATTTGAACCGGAAAAAAGGGACAAGTCAGCTGCCTGCGATGTACTCCTCTGCTTTGGGACATCCACCTTAAAGGGTGGCACACGCCCAGTGATGAAGCTAGGAGAAGCGCCTCAATGAGCATCTACCGACACCCACCTTTAAGGACATTTTTGAGCCAGTCGAGTCCTTCGCGCTGTAACCAACTGCAACGCAGACCAGTGTAACCCTGCTGTCGCTTAAAGACTTCGGAGCTGCCTCAACCAGTGCTTCAGACGAGCACTGAGAAAGCGATTCCTGACCCAGAGCCTCTGTGCAGGCCAGCCTGCAGCCGTCTGTCCAGCTTGGCTTGCCAAACTGCTTGCTGCCTGAACCCACCGCTGACTCCCATCTTGAACTGTGTCGCAGAAGCTGCAAAGTGCCCTGAAACCGGCTCGACCCTGTCGTGCACCAAGAACACCTACAGCACAAGGTACATTGTGGTTCTGTCCCGCGGGTCCTTCTGCGAAGGCCCCTAGAGACATATTATGACTGATTGCTCCCTTTGTGTTGAAACCAATTATCCTTGAACTATTGTGATTAATTACTATACCGACTACCCTCCTGTCAGTATCCAGAGTGCATCCCTTTTCCCTCTTTGAAACTGTCCGTCCTCTGCATTCCTTTACAGGGTGGGTTGTATTTCATAATGTGCTAGAAATGTCTGTTGTGATAATAAAGTAGATCTTTTTATAAAACCTTGACTGGACAGTAAGTCCCTTTTATCATTTGGTAATAATTGTATTTTTGCTGTTTTGCAACTTCAGCAACCTTTCGGAGATAACCCTGCCATTCCGTCCGCATTACCAAAATGGGACAAGAAGGTTTATAATTTGCTTGTGTTTCCAATCTGTTTGCATCCCTTCTGGTGTGCTAGAGGTGTGGGGCTGATTGATGGTTTAGAAACCAATATTCATCCCTGGACCACTGGGGCCCTGGAAGTTGATTCATCATACAGTGAGCGTGAAGAAACCTACCGCTTGCTCTTTTCTTCCTCCAGGACATGCTTTGGGCCTGATTCACCCCAGAACAAACCTGTAAAATTGTGATTTCTCAAGATTTGCTCGAGAGCATTCCAGGAACCTCCATATATGCTCCAGGAACCTCCAGAGGTGCTCCTGGAACCTCCAGAGGTGCTTCATGATCCTCCAGAGATGCTCCAGGAATCTCCAAAGATGCTTCATGAACCTCCAGAGATGCTTCAGGAACCTCCAGAGAATCTCCACAATCCTCCGGAGATGCTCCAGGATCCTCCACAGATGCTCCAGGAACCTCCAGAGATGCTCCAGGGGCCTCCTGTGCTGCTCCAGGAACCTCCGGAGATGCCCCAGGATCCTCCAGAGATGTTCCAGGAACCTCCAAAGATTCTCCAGGATCCTCCAGAGATGCTCCAGGATCCTCTAGAGATGCCACAGGAACCTCCCGAGATGCTCCAGTATACACCAGAGATGCTCCAGGATCCTCCGGAGATGCTCCAGGATCCTCCTGAGATGTACCAGGACCCTCCAGAGATGCTCCAGGATCCTCCAGGATCCTCTAGAGATGCCACAGGAACCTCCCGAGATGCTCCAGGATCCTACAGAGATGCTCCAGGATCCTCCAGGATCCTCTAGAGATGCCACAGGAACCTCCCGAGATGCTCCAGGATACCCCAGAGATGCTCCAGGATCCTCCCATGATGCTCCAGGATCCTCCAGAGATGCTCCAGGATCCTCTAGAGATGCCACAGGAACCTCCTCAGATGCTCCAGGAACCTCCTGAGGGGCTCCAGGATCCTCCAGTGATCCTCCAAGAAACCCCAAAGATGCTCCAGGATCCTCCAGAGATGCTCCAGGATCCTCTAGAGATGCCACAGGAACCTCGCTAGATGCTCCAGGAACCTCCCGAGGTGCTCCAGGAACCTCCAGAGATGCTCCAGGATCCTCCAGTGATCCTCCAGGAACCTCCAGAGATGCTCCAGGATCCTCCAGTGAACCTCCAGGAACCCCCAGAGATGCTCCAGGATCCTCCAGAGATGCTCCAGCATCCTCCAGAGATGTTCCAGGAACCTCCAGTGATCCTCCAGGATCCTCCAGAGATGCTCCAGGATCTTCCAGAGATGCTCCAGCATCCTCCAGAGATGCTCCAGGAACCTCCAGTGATCCTCCAGAGATGCTCAGGAAACCTCCAGATTTGCTCCAGTTTTAGGCTTTGTGAATCCGATAGATGGTGGCAGGTGCACATATGCGCGTGGCACTAGCCCCTCCTGATTTGCTCTAGTGCAAGTATTTGTGAATCAGCCCATTGGCTGTCAATCCCCCAGGCAACAGTGAAGGGTATATCTGCCCTGCCCCCCCTCCCCCCACCCGAGTCCTTCTGCCCTAGAACATACTGAGAACAGTTGTGTGTGAAAATGGCAACCTTTAAATGCTGCCAGTAATTCATGCTAGCACTGGCATTACCTGTTTTCCAGTTGTTTTTCCAGGGGATGCCCCACCCCCCCATACCCGTCACTCAGTCAACCATCAAAGTCCCTGCCTCTTCCAAACACAGCATACAGCGAGCATTGGGATGTCGAATTCCAGGCCTCGAGGCGCGCAAACATATTGGGTTTTCAGGATATCTCCATTAATATTCATGAGGCGAATTTGCATGCATTTGGAATCCATGAATGCAGATGTACCTCATGAATATTAATGAGGGAGACCCTGAAAAGCTGGCATGTTTGTGTCCCTCCAGACCCAGAGGACGGCGCCCCTGCTCTCTCCCCACACTAATGAGGTGCAGTAGATCGGTGGAACGCCAAGTTAGCAAGGAACCAACCAAGAGCCCATCTTGATGAGGATCCATTTGGAAGTGCTCTATGAATGCTTATAGACAGTGCATATGCTTAACATTTCAGATGAAAAAGGTGTATCATACAGTTAAACACCACTGGACAAAAATGCACTAAAAACGGCATCTCTTGGGGGTATAACAGGAAAATGTCAAAAACATCATTCTTTGAGCACGTGACACGAATTCAGCGAATCTGAATCACTGCAAAGTTACTTTCTTTGTGACGATCAATTAGATGAATCTAAGAATGTGTTTCGCACCATTGCTACTTCCTCAGGGCTGTTCATGTGAATTGATGTGCAATCTGTAGACAGTACTGTCCCGAAAGTGGAAAACATGAGTCGTCCTGTGTCTTGAAGTTACAGTGAATAAATGATTGAAATTGTACCTGTCCATGTTGTTTGTGCAACAGTGGGATACAAATAATGTTTATAATTAACCCTTTTTTTATATTTCTAGTTTGGGGCATTAAGCACGAATCTAGCTTGAAGAAGCAACAACGCATCGTACAGAAATGGGGGTGCCATTGCTGTCCTGCAGTAACATGTGGTCGTGTGGTCGATATCAATCAAGAGGGGATTGGAGTCGGAGTGGCCAGAAGGCGATGGAGTGTAATGACAGCCGGGTGGATCTGGTTCCTCGTGGAGGCAGCGTTGTTCCTGGAAGGGGTGGTTCCTTTCTGAACTCTAGAAGGGCCAGCGCCAGTCTGATATTGCGCGGGTGAAGTTCCGCAGCCTTGAGGCATAGACCGAGGAAGCCCATCTCCTAAGCTTGTCTCTTTACACTGGCGTTTTGTTGGAGCCCACCAGAGAGGAGAGTTGAAGGTTGGGTGGAGGGGAGGGCTTGGTGGGTCGCGGGGAAGTGAGATCAGGGTGGGGCTTTTGTGATTGCACGTTGGGAGTGTGACAAAGCCAAGGAACACACGACTCTAAAGTGCATTTCAAAGCTTTATTTGACTTTGTCAGGATGGGACTGGGGTGAACCTCTACGAGGGGAAGGGGTCCTTCCAGAACAAGGCAGGCTGGTATTCTCTGAGAACAATCTAAGCAACCAGTGTGAGGAATAGGATGAACTCCCAGATTTCAGAATTCCTAACCTTATAGGGCTGCAGGTCCCTCTCAAACTCCCTATTCCATTGCACAGTCACTGGAATATAGCGCCCACCACCCTTCTTGGCACTAGTTAACAAATAGGAAGAGTTGGCCTAAACAGCCATACATTCCAGAGGTATCAAAATGGATATGGTGGGGGACACTAGTGCAAAGGGGTCTGGATGGGCCCATTTAATGTCTGTCGAGGGCCTAAATATGTTAAGGCTGTCTGGGGCTGGGACCTCTTTCCCTAAATTCCTCCCTGCTAGAGATCTTCAGTCCTCTGGCTCCAACTCTCTGCTGGTTATACACTTCTCCAAGCAGAGAGTGGGACGTAGATTCCTTTCCTGGGCAGGAGCCTCTCTCTGTAATGGCCTCCAGTCTTTCCTTTTCTCCTGCCGCCACCCCCCACCCCCCCGCCGCCGTCCCACGGTAATGTTCCTCTGCCGCTGCGACTGGTGCCTGCTCCCTGCTCCCTTATGAGTCTTACAGGGGCCAGGCCCTCCTTGACCAGTCCCCCCCCGCCAGCATCTCTAACCAGCACTTGCCCTCGGGCACCCTTCCTAGACTAGACTGACTCTGGTCCACCCCATCCTTCGCATGTTTTCTTTTTCCACTTCCCCTGCACTTAACCTTCTGGCACTTCTCCTCCCCTTGTTGTTCCCTCCCCAGCCCTCAACCATACTTCCTTCCCTCCCTCCCCCCCCCCTGCACTTTTGTTTCTCTGTACTTGCACGGTAAGAACATCACAAGGCCTTACTGTTGTTTTTCCCTATGGCCACCCCCTCCTTCTTTGCCTTGTGGAACCTGGAAACACTTGTGTATCGGCGCCATACAAATGTCCGATAAATACAAATCTCCCCCAGGACTTCCCCATTATAGAACTTGGGCAGTCTAGTTTCCCAGGGAAAAAGCGCCCTGCTTGCTTCTAGGCATTCTTATTCCTATGGACAAAGCAACCTGCTTGCTTCTAGGCATTCTTATTCCTAAGGACAAAGCAACCTGCTTGCTTTTTGGCAATCTTAGTCCGGGGGACAAAGCAACCTGCTTGCTTCTAGGCAATCTTATTCCTAAGGACAAAGCAACCTGCTTGCTTCTAGGCATTCTTATTCCTAAGGACAAAGCAACCTGCTTGCTTCTAGGCATTCTTATTCCTAAGGACAAAGCAACCTGCTTGCTTCTTGCCATTCTTATTTCTACGGACAAAGCAACCTGCTTGCTTCTTGGCAATCTTATTCCTAAGGACAAAGCAACCTGATTGCTTCTTGGCAATCTTAGTCCTGGGAACATAGCAACCTATTGGCATCTTGGCAATCTTAGTCCTGAGGACATAGCAACCTATTGGCTTCTTGGTAATCTTAGTCCAATAGGTAAAGCGCCCTGCTTGTTTCTTGAGCACTCAGTAATAGGGATATATATCCCCCTGCTCGCTATTTGACTATCTTAGTCCTAAGGATATATAGCACCCTGCTCATTTCTCGGAAATCTTAGTCCTAGGGATATCAGAGCCCTTCTTGCTTCTTGTCAATCTTATTCCTACAGATTTAGAGCCCTTCTTGTTAATCTTAGAGCCCTTTTTGCTTCTTGGCAATCTTAGTCCTACGGCTATCGAGCCCTTCTTGCTTCTTGGTAATCTTAGTCATAGGGTATATGTTATGTTATAGATATTTGTGTAAGCGCACGATCGGCCGGGGGCACCTTGGCGCTGAGGAGGGAAAGACATGCTATCAGGAAGTAGTTTAGAAAAGCAGAGTTTCTCGTTTCCGGCAGAAAACAAGATGATCAGTAGTATCACGCAAGGAGAGGGCTAAGGTATTCCAGGCTTGAGCGGCGGCCACCGAAAAGGCGCAACCTCCCTTGCGAGCCAACTTAAAGCGAGGTACGGCCAGCCGCCTGGTAGTTTGGGAGCGTAAAGTGCGTGCAGGAAGATAAGGGGTAAACTTAATTTGCAGCTATTCCTCTCCCATACCATAGAAGGCCCGATGGACAATATACATGGATTTAAACAAAATCCGCTGGGCGACAGGGAGCCAGCGTAGTTTCTCATCAAGGGAGTCTTATGGGCGCCAAAAGGCGGGCGAATGATGCATCTCGCAGCAGCATTTTGAAGTAGCTGCAGACGTCTAGTAAGGTAGCCTGGTTGCGCCAGATAAAGTGAATTACAGTAATCCAGTACACTGAGAACTAAGGCTCCCACCACCGGTGCCTGGCTGGCTACAGGAATAAACGGAAGAACCTTCCGAAGAACCCGGAGTTTGAAGTGACCAGATTTGCAAACCACGCTAACCTGCTCATCCATAGTCAGAGTAGCAGAAAAATGCACTCCCAGGTTCCGGACTGATAAAACAGGTATGGGACGAGGACCCAATGATGAAGGACAGAAATCGGGTGTCCAGTACAACTGAGGAGTAGAGGTCCCTACAACCAGGACCTCGGTTTTGCTACCATTCAGCTTAAGGCAATTCAGTGTCATCCAAGTTCCAAGTTCCCCCATGCATTTTTTTAGCCTACTAGATGTGTCAGATTTTGTCAGGTCCAAACGGACCGGAAACTGGGTATCGTCGGCGTATGAGTAAAAACAAAACCCATGTGATTGGATGAGGAGCAGGAGATATCTTATGTAGATATTGAATAAAATGGGGACAGTGCCGAGCCCTGAGGGACCCCGCAACAAAGGGGGGCAGGAATCGAACAGAAAGGGGGCAGAGAAACTGACTAAGAATGATCGGTAAGAAAAGCTCTAAACCAATCAAGGACTTGGCCAGGAATACCGGCCTCCATAAGCCGGGAAATAAGGAGAGAGTGATCGACAGTGTCGAAAGCAGCCGACAGATCTAATAGCAGGACTGCTCCGACACCGCCCTGATCAACCAGGCGCAGAAGATCATCCATCACTGAATTAAGAACAGATTCAGTGCCTCTGCCCGGCAGAAACCAGATTGAAATGAGTAAAGAAACTTAGAGGATTCCAGGAACATAGACAGCAAGGGAGATACCAGGGCTTCTAAAACCTTCATTAGAAAGGGAAGAAGTGAGATAGGGCGGTAGTTGACCATCACTTCAGGGTCCAAAGAGGGCTTTTTGAGCAAGGGGATCACTAACACATGCTTGAGTGAACCTGGAATGGTTCCAGTAGAGAAGGAGATGTTAACTGCCGAGGTTATGTGATTAATCAGATCAGCAGATGTCTCCTGCAAAAGGGCAAGAGGTACAACATCTATAGGTGAAGAAGATTTAAGGTTTTTTTTATAGTGGATAGAACTTCTTTATCGGAAAAAAGAGGAAAGAAAGACCATGAGTCTCCAGTAGGGCGGGGGTTCACCGGCACTGGGGCAGATTTAATTGCTGCAGCTTCAGTGGCAATGTTATCACTGATGATGGTCATTTTAGAAAGGAAGAAAGTAGAGATGGAGTCACAGAGCTCTTGAGAAGGCGGAACTGCATCTTGTCCTATTTTAGGCGTGGAGAGCCCTTCTTGCTTTTAGGGTATAGAGCCCTTCTTGCTTCTTTGCAAACTTAGTCCTACTGATATAGAGCCCTTCTTGCTTCTTGGTAATCTTAGTCCTACGGATATCAAGCCCTTCTTGCTTCTTGGAAATCTTAGTACTACCCATATAGAGCCTTTCTTGCTTCTTGGCAATCTTAGTCCTATGAATATCGAGCCCTTCTTGCTTCTTGGTAATCTTAGTTCTACGGATATCGAGCCCTTCTTGCTTCTTGGTAATCTTAGTCCTACGGATATCAAGCCCTTCTTGCTTCTTGGTAATCTTAGTCATATGCTATAGAGCCCTTCTTGCTTCTTGGAAATCTTAGTACTACGCATATAGAGCCTTTCTTGCTTCTTGGCAATCTTAGTCCTATGAATATCGAGCCCTTCTTGCTTCTTGGTAATCTTAGTCCTACAGATATCGAGCCCTTCTTGCTGTTTGGTAATCTTAGTCCTACGGATATCAAGCCCTTCTTGCTTCTGGGTAATCTTAGTCATAGGGTATAGAACCCTTCTTGCTTCTTGGCAATATTAGTCATATCGTATAGAGCCCTTATTTCTTCTTGGCAATCTTAGTCCTATGGATATAGAGTCCTTCTTGCTTCTTGGCAATCTTAGTCCTACGGATTTAGAGCCCTTCTTGCTTCTTGGCAATCTTAGTCATAGGGTATAGAGCCCTTCTCGGCAATCTTTGGTTTACAGATTTAGAGCCCTTCTTGCTTCTTGACAATCACAGTCCTAAGGATATTGCTCCCTGCTCACTTATTGGCAATCGTAGGACCAGGGATAAAGTGCCAGGCTCATTTCTTGACAATTTCAGTCGTTGGGCTATAGTGCCCAGTATGCTTCTTGGCAGTCTTAGTCCAAGGAATATAGCGCTCTGCTCGCTTCTTGCTAATTGTAGTTCTAGAAATATAGCACCCAGCTTGCTTCTTGGCAATCTTGGTCCTAGGGATATAGAGCCCTGCTCGTTTCTTGGCAATCTTAGTCCTATGGATTTAGAGCCATTCTTGCTTCTGGGCAATCATAGTCCTATGGATATAGAGCCCTTCTTGATTCTTGGTAATCTTGATCCCAGGGATTTAGAGCCCTTCTTGCTACTTGGCAGTCTTAGTCCTACAGATGTAGAACCCTTGCTTCTTGGCCATCTTAGTCATAGGGTAAAGAGCCATTCTTGCTTCTTGGCAATCTTAGTCCTACGGATATAGAGCCCTTCTTGCTTCTTGGCAGTCTTAGTCCTACGGATATAGAGCCCTTCTTGCTTCTTGGCAATCTTAGTCATAGGGTATAGTGCCCTTCTTGCTTCTTGGCAATCTTAGTCCTATGGATATAGAGCCCTTCTTGCTTCTTGACAATCTCAGTCCTGAGGATATAGCTCATTTCTTGACAATCTTAGTCGTAGGGCTATAGTGCCCTGTTTGCTTCTTGACAGTCTTAGTCCAAGCAATATAGCGCTCTGCTCACTTTTTGCTGATTGTAGTTCTAGGGATATAGCACCCAGCTTGCTTCTTGAAAATCTTGGTCCTAGGGATATAGAGCTCTGCTCACTTCTTGGCACTCTTATTCCTATGGATTTAGTGCCCTTCTTGTTTCTTGGCAATCGTAGTCCTATGGATATCGAGCCCTTCTTGCTTCTTGGCAATCTTAGTCATAGGCTATAGAGCCATTCTTGTTTCTTGGCAATCTTAGTCCTACGGATATAGAACCCTTCTTGCTTCTTGGCAATCTTAGTCCTACAGATTTAGAGCCCTTCTTGCTTCTTGGCAATCTTATTCATAGGATATAGAGCCCTTCTTGCTTCTTGGCAATTTTAGTCTTAGGATATAGAGCCCTTCTTGCTTCTTGGCAATCTTAGTCCTATGGATTTAGAGCCCTTCTTGCTTCTTGGCAATCTTAGTCATAGGATATAGAGCCCTTCTTGCTTCTTGGCAATCGTAGTCCTACGGACATAGAGCCCTTCTTGCTTCTTGGCAATCTTAGTCCTACGGATATAGAGCCCTTCTTGCTTCTTGGCAAACTTAGTCCTACGGACATAGAGCCCTTCTTGCTTCTTGGCAATCTTAGTCCTACGGATTTAGAGCCCTTCTTGCTTCTTGGCAATCTTAGTCCTATGGATATCAAGCCCTTCTTGGCAGTCTTAGTCCTACGGACATAGAGCCCTTCTTGCTTCTTGGCAATCTTAGTCCTATGCATTTAGAGCCCTTCTTGCTTCTTGGCAATCTTAGTCATAGGGATATAGAGCCCTTCTTGCTTCTTGGAAATCTTAGTCCTACGCATTTAGAACCCTTCTTGCTTCTTGGCAATCTTAGTCATAAGCTATAGAGCCCTTCTTGTTTCTTGGCAATATTAGTCCTAGGGATATAGAGCCCTTCTTGCTTCTTGGCAATCTTAGTCCTACAGGCATAGAGCCCTTCTTGCTTCTTGGCAATCTTAGTCCTATGGATAAAGGGCCCTTCTTGCTTCTTGGCAGTCTTAGTCATAGGGATATAGAGCCCTTCTTGCTTCTTGGCAATCTTAGTCCTACGCATTTAGAGCCCTTCTTGCTTCTTGGCAATATTAACCCTACGGACATAGAGCCCTTCTTGCTTCTTGGCAATCTTAGTCCTACGCATTTAGAGCCCTTCTTGCTTCTTGGCAGTCTTAGTCATAGGGATATAGAGCCCTTCTTGCATCTTGGAAATCTTAGTCCTACGCATTTAGAGCCCTTCTTGCTTCTTGGCAATCTTAGTCATAGGGATATAGAGCCCTTCTTGTTTCTTGGCAATCTTAGTCCTAGGGATATAGAGCCCTTCTTGCTTCTTGGCAATCTTAGTCCTACGGGTATAGAGCCCTTCTTGCCTCTTGGCAATCTTAGTCCTAGGGATATAGTGCCCTCTTGCTTCTTGGCAATCATAGTCCTACAGATATAGCTCCCTGCTCTCTTCTTGGCAATCTTAGTCCTACGGACATACAGCCCTTCTTGCTTCTTGGCAATCTTAGTCCTATGGATTTAGAGCCCTTCTTTCTTCTTGGCAATCTTAGTCATAGGATATGGTTGCCAGTCAAAGGATCGACAGTGAAAGGGTCGACAGGTCAAAAGATCGAAACCAAAGGGTCGACAGTTCAAAGGATCGAATTTTTTGTTTTTTTTTGTTCACATATTTTTTTTTTTGTTGGGGGGGTCCCCAAACCCCTTTTTTTGCTAAAAAACACTTTTTTTCCCTAAACGAAAACCTAAAAAAATATATATAATTTAAAAATAAATTCGATCCTTTGACCTGTCGACCCTTTGGTGTCGATCCTTTGACCTGTCGACCCTTTAGATTCGATCCTTTGACTAGACACCATAGGATATAGAGCCCTTCTTGCTTCTTGGCAATCTTAGTCTTAGGATATAGAGCCCTTCTTGCTTATTGGCAATTTTAGTCCTACGGATTTAGAGCCCTTCTTACTTCTTGGCAATCTTAGTCATAGGATATAGAGCCCTTCTTGCTTCTTGGCAATCTTAGTCCTAGGGATATAGTGCCCTCTTGCTTCTTGGCAATCGTAGTCCTACAGATATAGCTCCCTGCTCTCCTCTTGGCAAATTTAGTCCTACGGACATAGAGCCCTTCTTGCTTCTTGGCAGTCTTAGTCCGAGGGATATAGTGCCCTCTTCCTTCTTGGCAATCGTAGTCCTACAGATATAGCTCCCTGCTCTCTTCTTGGCAATCGTAGGACCAGGGATATAGTGCCGGGCTCATTTCTTGACAATCTTAGTCGCAGGGCTGTCTTATTCTATGGACTATAGTGCTCTGCTCGCTTCTTGCCAATTTTGGTTCTAGGGATATAGCACCCAGCTTGCTTCTTGGCAATCTTGCTCCTAGGGATATAGCGCCCTGCTCGCTTCTTGGCAATGGCAGATGTAGTGCTGTGCCTCTGTGCTTGCGTCTCAACATCAGTACCTTTTGGCACACTCCTGCCAGGAATGATTTCTTCCCCCGATTAGGGTTTTTGGCAGGTATGCATATCCTCATCCTCCAACCTACTGTGTCAGAGCCACTCGGCTGTAGCTGGCTCTTCTTCGGCCCATAAAATGGAGTTGGCTCTTCATGTACATCTGGTCTGAATTCACAGCTCTCTAACCTATGACTGCTCTCCTGCTTCCCTTCTCTAAACCTGAGAAAGCAGAGCCCCCTTGATACTGCCTGAGTCGGGTGCCTCGATTGGCCCACATGGTCAGGCGTTTCTTTGCAGCAATTTGATTGGAAGTGAGACTTTGTAGTTCAGAAGACAAAGGCAAATGCTTTAAAAACGCTGGTGGCCATCTTCAATTCATGCCTGTGCTTTTGATATGTGCTAGGCAGCCCATGTCGCCCCTCTCTGCTTGCGTGCTGCTTTCATTTCAGGGAAGGAGGTTTAGGGCTTGGACATTTTGAATTCCTGAATCTGGCTTACTGCCCTTTGCTATTGAAATTTTGGGTGGGGTTTTCAGTGGGCTTTTAGTGCCACATAAGTGTTTTGCATGTGCAAGCCGGGCTTCTGAAGGGGTGGGAGCTGAGCAGGTGGGGGCTCCTCACCTCTTGTACCTGGGAAGGGGTTAGCAATGGGGGTGGGTCCCCGCCTGCTGTACACTGGAGTTATGCGGAGGGGTTCTCCTGCAGCCTGTGTCTTGGGAAGTCCTGTCTGCATTTGGACATGTCCTGACTCCAGATTATAAGCACATGGGAGTGGGGGGATGCCTTACTTTCCTGGGGGCTGCTGTCGATGCTGGAGTTTGTGCACAGTATCTATACTGTGGAGCCTCTACCAGAGGGATAAGATCAGAAGGAGACACTCAAGGAAACCCCCCTTTTCCCTCCTCCTGGAAGTACTTTATAGTGGGCGGTCCTCCCTTGCCCCTAGGGTCCCTCCAAGCCTGATCACCGTAGCCCGTTGGCGAGGTGGCGGGCTGCATGGACGACCCTTTTATAGGTGCACAGTCAGACTGCTCCAATCCATGAGCGGTCCGGTTGGTCTGAAGCATGCTTGCGGTAAAAAGGACTTGGTTTTCCACAGGAGCGACACTCAATACCACCTGTCTGCTTCTTCTTGGCAGTGTATGGGTTGAGGGGGCATGAACTATCCAGGTGAAACCCAAGAAACATCTCTGCGGGTGCGGGTTGCACTGCGAGGCCTTTGATGTGCCTGGCAGACAGCCAGGTCTTGCAGTTGTGTGTATGATGGTTCCCCTTGACCTCTCAGCAGCCAGACACTCACCGACAAGCTATACATCACTGCATGGCGATCAGTGAGAACGTCTTCCGGTGGTTCATATCCTACCTTGTTAATCGTCAACAGTTCGTACAAATAGATTCTTCCAGATCACTAACACTACCCAAAACCTGTGGAGATCTGCAAGGGTCCATCCTGTCCCCTGTGATCTTCAATCTTTACATGGAACCACTTAGAACCGTCCTCGCTCCATGCAACATCCCTATCCACCAATATGGAGATGACACGCAGATCTACCTCAACATATCCTCCATCGAAGTCATCCACATGCTCATGGCCTGTCTCATATTGTCCCTTGGGATCAAAATCGACAGGCAACTCACATTCAAACAGCACATAGCAAGGAAGACACAAACAGCATTGTACCAACTTTCTCTCCTGTGGAAAATCAAACCCTTCATCCTAGAAAACAACTTCAGATCTGCTGTACAAGCCTTGGTCCTCTCCCACATGCATGGTGGGAATGCCCTTTTGGAAGGTCTTTCGACGACTACCCTGGTACCCCTGAAATGTGTCTTGCATGCTGCAGCAAGACTCATTAAAGGACTCTGCAAATTAGACCACATCACTGCAACCCTCATAGAACTGCACTGGCTCTCACTGCAAGCCTGTATCATCTTCAAATCCTGCTGCATCATCTACGAGGCTGTCATCCTGAAGTCCCCAAGCTACCTCACTGAGAAACCCAGCATCTCCAGAGGGCTGCGATCCACCGGAAATAAGGACACGTGCAGACCAGACCTCACTGTGAAACTCAGCATCTCCGGAGGCCTGCGATCCACCAGAAGTAAGGACATGTGCAGACTAGACCTCACTGAGAAACCCAGCATCTCCGGAGGCCTGCGATCCACTGGAAATAAGGATACGTGCAGACCAGACCTCACTGTGAAACTCAGAATCTCCGGAGACCTGCGATCCACCGGAAATAAGGACACGTGCGACCAGACCTCACTGTGAAACTCAGCATCTCCGGAGGACTGCGATCCACCAGAAGTAAGGACATGTGCAGACTTGACCTCACTGAGAAACCCAGCAACTTTGGAGGCCTGCGATCCACCAGAAGTAAGGACATGTGCAGACTCAACCTCACTGAGACACCCAGCATCTCAAAAACCCAGCATCTCCATAAGCCTGCGATTCATCAGACGTAAGGACGTGTGCTGACTTCACCTCACTGAGAAACTCTGCATCTCCGGAGGCCTGCGATCCACCAGAAGTAAGAACATGTGCAGACTTGACCTCACTGAGAAACTCTGTATCTCCGGAGGCCTGCGATCCACCAGAAGTAAGGACATGTGCAGACTTGATCTCACTGAGAAACTCTGCATCTCTGGAGGCCTGCGATCCACCAGAAGTAAGGACATGTGCAGACTTGACCTCGCTGAGAAGCCCAGCATCTCAGGAGGCCTGTGATTCACCAGAAGTAAGGACATGTGCAGACTTGACCTCGCTGAGAAGCCCAGCATCTCAGGAGGCCTGTGATTCACCAGAAGTAAGGACATGTGCAGACTTGAATTACAACAGTGCAGAAAGGAAAGAACCAGAATACAGACCTTCTATGTCTACACTCCAAGACTCTGGAACCTCCTCACCGCCAACATCAGATTTGCCCCATCACTTCTACAGTTCAGGAAAGAGTTCAAGACCTTCCTCTTCAAGTATTGGCTCCTCCTTAACATTTAGGTCCACACACTCTACACCCCCCACCCTACCTGAGACTCAGTGATCAGCTCCCCACTGTCTTCCCCAGACTACCAATTGCCCACCCTCCCCTGTTAGCTCCCCACTCCTTGTTTCTCTGCTTCCCTCACTGTGTTCTTCTCCCTATGATTGTAAAGCGCTCTGTTGCTTCCCGAAGCTCGGTCCGTGCTCAATAAATACTCTAACCATAACCAATAATCTCTAAGCACCCCGCCCACTTAGCTAACCTCATGCCCACACACATTAACATCGGCCAACACGCCCCGGGACACAGTAAAGTGCTTATCTTCACCCTCATCGCCCCTCTCATCCAGAACATACTGTGCACATGCCGGGCACCTTGCCTGCCTCTTCTCATGTGGCGACACCTGGGCAGGACGAGGCTTTGCGCTTTACATATTAACGTAACCTTTGGAGGAAAATGATGGCGGGGAGGCCTCATTCTCACGGTCTCTGTGCACCTCGCAGCTTGTGATTTGCTGGTCTTTCGGGCGGTCCATTGGGAAGTAATGCGCAAATTAAACTACACTAGTCCCGCTTTATTCAAGGCAGGTCCATTTACCATTTAAACTTCCTCGCCATCTTGCCTAGACATGCCTTGTCCAATTTCTAATCGCTTTTTTCTTTCCCTGCCAGCCTCCTCTTTAATTTCCTTGCTGCTCTTTCCCAGCCTTGCTCTTTCCGCAGAACACTTGCACGTGTCGAGTTTCTTCTCTCACAAAACTGCCTGCTCTAGGACCATGTGGCCTGCTTCTCCCTCTTTCTAGCCCATTTTAGAAATACAAAATTCCTCCTAAACTTGAACAGTTATTCAATAAGGTTTATCTTTAGTTTTTCATCCGGTGCCCAGCTGATCCCCCCAGATGGTGTCCTGATGTCCCCCCATTGGGTCTATAGTTCCAGAGGCGTAGCCAGGATTGTCTAACAAATGGGGCCTGAAGCTAATGTAGTTGGGCCCCCTGCAGTGACATTAACATCTGTAAATGCCCACACAGAGGTGCAGCGTGCGCTTTGCCCGCTTAGGCCCAACCCGGTCTACGGCTCTGTATAGTTCCTTCTTAAACCTGTCCACCTCAGCCATCAAGTTCATCAGGAACACCTTTGTCCTCCAGGCACACCAGCCTGCCGGAAGAAAGCTGCCCTTTCTAGCTTCAGATACTTCTGTCGCACTACGCCTGCGCTCAGCAATTCACAACAGTCCTTTGCTTCACCAGTTTCGCTTTGCTGGCCCTGGCAGTCGCAGTGGGCAGAGTCTGCAGGGCCCTTGTGCCAGGCCACAATGTCCCCCCTGCTATGCCCGACCTCTTCTTGATTCACTTGATAATTGCCAAACCCGCCAACCGGGCCAAATCACTCTCACCCAGGTGTTCAATTAGCCACCCTGCTCCCTAAGCTGCCTCGTTCCCACATGCCCCAATCATGGCAGTTCTACCTCTTCTAGCTCGCTGTAAGCTTGTCCCAGCTGCCTCCCATGTGTCCTCTTTCAGCCCAGTTGCCTGAGCGTTTTACAACTGAGGGGCCCCATTCTGAGGTGCGTGCAAACGTAGGAAAGTGTTCCTTCATGAAGGTGGAACACTTTCCTTGCAAACACCATTTTCCGATAAAGAAGGAATGTGGTGCAGGTACATGGAAGCCACAACAGCCGTAGCAACCACCCGGAATGCAGGGCAGCCCTAGGAACCACCAGGAATGCAGGACAGCCCTAGCAACCACCCGGAATGCAGGGCAGCCCTAGGAACCACCAGGAATGCAGGACAGCCCTAGCAACCACCCGGAATGCAGGGCAGCCCTAGGAACCACCAGGAATGCAGGACAGCACTAGCAACCACCCGGAATGCAGGGCAGCCCTAGCAACCGTCAGGAATGCAAGGCAACCCTACCAACCATCAGGAATGCAAGGCAACGCTAGCAACCTTCAGGATTGCAGGGCAACCCTACCAACCATTAGGAATGCAGGGCAGCCCTAGCAACCATCAGGAATGCAGGGCAGCCCTAGCAACCATCAGGAATGCAGGGCAGCCCTAGCAACCATCAGGAATGCAAGGCAACGCTAGCAACCTTCAGGAATGCAAGGCAACGCTAGCAACCTTCAGGATTGCAGGGCAACCCTACCAACCATCAGGAATGCAGGGCAGCCCTAGGAACCATCCGGAATACAGGGCAGCCCTAGGAACCATCATGAATGCAGGACAGCCCTAGCAACCATCAGGAATGCAGGGCAGCCCTAGCAACCATCAGGAATGCAAAGCAACCCTACCAACCTTCAGGATTGCAAGGCAATGCTACCAACCATCAGGAATGCAGGGCAGCCCTACGAACCATCCGGAATGCAGGGCAGCCCTAGCAACCATCAGGAATTCAGGGAGCCCTAGCAACCACCAGTAATGCAGGACAGCCCTAGCAACCATCAGGGTTGCAGGGCAGCCACATGGAGGGGATTCTCCTCCTAGCAGCACTGGTTTAGCACGTCAAAAAAGGAGTTAAAATACAGCACTTGTGTGGTGCAGTTAAACTCTACTGCACACTTTTTCCTCTTTATAAAAATAGCATTTCTTAGACTGCAGCACCACTTTTCTAGTCCAATGAAAGTTTAAGAAATATTTCTGAAATTAGAAATGCTTGCAATGCCATTGGAGCACATGTTTCCTGCACAGCGAGAGATTTTAGCAGCCTTTGCTGCTGGAGAGCACGTCATCTCCCCTCCAGCACTCCCAGGCACTTCAGAATGGCGGGCTTTTGATCATGAGCTCAGAATCAGCTACTGAGTGCCGGCAAATTCGTTCCTTCTTCCTTTGGTCCGTCTCTGAAACAAGCATGTAATGTGTTACCTCCTGTCACCCTCTCCAACTCCTCATCTCATCCCACCTGTCGCTCATGGCCTTGTGGGCTTGTCAACCTTCACCTGGCCAGGTTCTGTGTATCACCACCGCTCATGGCCAGCCTTTGCACCCTGCAGTGTCACGCCTGATAGGAAAGAGTGCTACCCAAACAGTTCTGGCCCCTTCCACAACACCTCTAACGCGTGCGGCAGGAGTGGTCAAATGGGCAGTCGTTGGAAATAACACCTGTTTTTACTCTTCTGCACAATTATGGGTTTAGAGCCCATGAAACAAAAATCTTCCAGGTTGTAAGTGGAGGTATCACCCCAGACGCCCCCTAGTGACACCACTGCCCCCTGCTGATAATGAGCAAGGCCCAATCCTTTTTTGGTTTCATTCTATGTTGTCCTCCGGCTGCAGCCGGATTTTCAGTAACGTATGTGTGTGATCGGCTTCACACAAGCATAGGTAACAGTGAGGGGCAGGCAGCTTCCATCAGAGGTAATGCTCCTCCCTGCATCTTATCCAGAGGTCAAGGTGGGAGGGAACTAAAGGGTACGACGTTCCCTTACTTCTCAGGGAAATCTGTCATAGTTCCCTGACTTTATGTGACCTGGAGAAAAGTTCCAGGACAGTAAGAAAGGCCCCTTTAAAAGAAGATTGTCCTAATGTTCCTCTGCTGGCGATTTGAACCTGCACTCAGCCTGTAACAATCCTGTCTCAAGCCTCGTTGTGCGATCAAGCTTTGTTTGTGCCAATGGACTGCTCCCGGATGAAACCCATTCCCAAGCTGGCAGGCAGCATCTGGGAATCGCTGGAGGCCTGGGGTGCTTGTGTAGGCACCGAGATATTTGCAGGTAATGGGAGGGGCACATCAGTGGCTGTAGTCATGGAGACATCCCTTCAGAGGTGAGAAAGGTGGGTGATTGGAAGGGGAGCCAGCATAAAGCTGCACGCTGAGGGGGACAATGACTCACTACTGGTGGTCATTTAAAGCCATATTCTTGGGAGAACTGTTGTAAGACACAGCCTTGTGGGGTGGAGAGGAGGAAAGGAAGGACCTAGGTAGGGGGTTAGAATACGATTGGGGTAGGGGGTGACGGTTAGTATGGAGGAGTGAAGGGAGCGATAAGGGGGTGGGGCAGAGGGAAAGTCGTTCCACTCATTTCTTGTCCATACTTCAACCACTGATTCTTACCCCAGGTTGGGCGATGCCAGGACTTTGCTGGCAGCCCGAGGAACTCAGGACTGATCATTGAAGGCTCAGAGTAAGACGGCCTTCCCTTTCTTAGCAGAGATGGGAGGGTGGAGCTGGCCTGTCGGTTGGAAGAAGAGGAGAAAGCTGGGAGTTGATTGCATTGCATAAGGGTTCACAATGTAACAACATCCATTCCTATTGGTTCCTGCGCCTCTTCTCTTCCAGCCTTGGTGGATGGACATGCCTTCACTACTGTTTAGTGGCTGGAGAGATGCTTTGCGAAACCGCCATATACCACCAGCTGCTCACCATGAAAACCGAGGTCAATATCACACAGGGACATTTAAAAAGAAAACCCTAGTAGTATCTGGGGCCAACTCATCACCCTTTCATTTTGACAGGTGGCCACACCCCTTTTGTGTCTGTAGCCCTGTCACCTTTTGATACAGGTTTGATTTCGATTTGATATACATTTTATATCAACTTTATATCAAAATGGTATCGATTGATAAGACCCCCAAAATGTTTGATATGATTTGTATATCAATTTGATAAGCGCCCCACTATTTTTGATAAGCCCCCCAATATTTTGATGTCAATTTTATATAAATGTTGCTATCAATTTGATATAAAATGTATATTAAAATTCTATAAAATAGCTATCAATGGATAAACATTTCTGGAGCAGTCTCTGGCCATAGATCCCGGGTGCTCATCTGCGAGCGAAGCGAGCACCCGAAGACGAGGACTATGAATCTAGGGTTGTGCGGAGTGACACAGTTATGACATCAGCAAGTGACTCTGCACCGTTGGTAGGGGCTATCAATATTTGCGGCTATAATTTTGATATAGATTTAATATACATTTGATGTAAAATGCAAGGAATTCCAAGAATGCTTGATATTAATTTTATATAATTTGTTTCTAAAGGGGAGAGTCTAAGGCTACGACTGTGCTAGGGGAGGGGCTTTTGTAGTGGGTCTAGAAAACACACGTGCTCTTCCGACTCTTCTGGTCGTATTCAGGGTGGAGGAAATGGCGATTATGAACCACTACAGTTACGACGAGGGGAAAAGAACCTGCATAAGTTCTGGCGATTCCGACGGTATTTATACCCTGACTGTGCTACGATGTACGACGGGGGTGGAAGATGCTCAGGATTTTATGGATGGTTACGAAGCCAAAGAGTTCTGGGATGAGGATGATGTGGTTCTGGAGCCGCTGATGGCCATAGTGTCTGGGCGACCATCCACGTCGATGTGAACTCTGAAGACAATGACTATGAACCTATGGTTTTGCAGGAGGGTGCGGCTATGACGCCAAAGAGTGTCTCCGCCCCCCTGGGTGCTGGAGGAGAACAGGGATCTGTGTGTGGGAGTGAGGAGAGCCAAGCTGCGGCACAGACTATCAATATTGAATGTGTTTGCTGTTCAAATCAACTTGAAAACCCGGGGGATCCTGATAATAGCCTGTATAAGGAATGTATTTTCCTAATAGAGACCGATAGGTACTGTTATCGCCATGTGGATCAGCGGAGTTACCACTGAATTACAACATGGCGGGTGCCCGCACTGACCCGTGGAAGTAATGTTAATTCCGCCTTGCAGAGTTACTGAAGAAACCTGATCCAACCTTGGAATTTCCACCGATAATTAGAGAATTTCCATTGTCTGAATTACCGCCTGTAAAGACTAGAGGGGTGTGTCTGTACTTCCGCTCTCTATATGGTAGAGGAGAGGCACAGAGGACCCCAGCCAAGATTCTCTATTATTGGTACGTGGTCGAGCAATCAAGGCCTTGCTTCCCAGGAGTTGATGCAGGCTGGTTCTTAAGTACAGTGTAGTCCCCAAGCCCCCACAAAGGACTGTCCACACACTGTATTGGTTAAAACACAGTCTTTATATAATTAATATTCAAGGTTATGTACACTCTCACAATAACTCACTTTGTGCTCAGAAAATCAACAATAGTAAATATATACAATTCTAAAGTGGTACCACAGTCATCAACTATACTCTGGTCAAATGTCACATAGACCACTTAATAAAGGCAACCAACAATAGACATAGGAGGAAAGCAGTTGGTTAGAACAATTGGCAGAATGCAGGCCTCTACCATTAAACACAGTTCTGGGTGGAGATCCCCCCCACCTGGGCAACCTGTAAAGCAAAGATGTATCACAAGCCCAGTCCATATATTATTCTATAAGTCTTATTTCCTTCTATAATGTTTCTCCCCCCCCAATATACCCAGGGACATCATTTCACCAAAATGCCAGGGATAGTGGAAGTGACATCACACGACCCTTGACCCCTGATGACATCACAGGAACTGATGTCATTTGACCCCGCCCCGAAGTGATATCGCGGGAAGCGATGGAACACGGCCTTTCACCCATTGACAAAACAGGAAGTGGCATACATAACATTGTACACTACGAAAAATATGGTTACAATATCACTACAATGTGATGTACATTTCATACAAGAATGGATCACCATATGTATCATTAAGATCAGTGTATATAGGTCCATATTACTAAATTACTGTGAATGTAAGCAGACGTCCATGACCAAATGATAATGATGTGTTATTATATAGCACTTACGCTTAAGCGCTTTTTACAGAACCCAACCTGTGCTGGTACTCATTTATCGACCTCAGAAGGATGAAAGCCTGAGTTGAGGCATTTAGAACAGACTAAATCAGTGACTCGCCCCCCGAAGTGTGCCTGAAATAAACCTTTGATGAGTCTAGCAATTATTGTATAGAATTCCAATTGTAAAGGCGATTCTGTCCCCGCATCAGTAGTCAAATCCTGCGCTCACACCCTCACCCCCATTATCACCAACTTCGTCAACGCATCTTTCAATACTAACCTAGTACCAGCTAGCATTAAAGAAGCCTGGGTCACCCCTCTCCTGAAAAAACCTACCCTAGGCCCCACTGTGCCCACTAATTACAGGCCAATAAAAACTGTCCCATTTCTCCTCAAAATATTGGATAAATTAGCATGCAACCAAGTCCAAACTCACCTCGAACAAAACCACCTCCTTGGCACGAGGCAATCAGGCTTCCGCCCCAACCATAGCACAGAAACGGCGCTCCTTGACCTAAAAATCCAGATGGATAGCATCAGAGACTCAGGGAAACTCTGCATCCTCCTCCTACTCGATCTCTCCGCAGCGTTTGATTTAGTAGACCATAATAAACTGTGCGCCACACTAGCGAAAGACTTCAACTTCTCCACCGAAGCTACTACCTGGATCAAATCCTTTCTTGCTGACCGCACCTCCAGGGTCGCCATAGGTAAACAAGCCGCCAACCCCATCATAGTACCCATTGGTGTCCCCCAAGGTTCCTGTCTCTCACCAACATTATACAATGCATACACCAAACTCCTCTTCTCAGCGCTAGACGACATGGGTGTCATCTACACCAACTTTGCAGATGACACCCAGATCCTCATCCCTTTATCGGGAGACTACACTCAAGACACCGACACTATCAACAAAATATATGCCATAATCCAAAATTGGATGGCACTAAATAACCTCTGTCTCAACGATGAGAAGACTGAGATTCTCATTGTGGGCTCCCAATCCAAAATAGAAGCATTACATCCTGATTACTCATCCATCAACATTGATGGCACAAACATATCAGTACTCAAACAAGTGAAAACACTAGGTGTCTACCTTGATGCCAACCTCACCATGACCAAGCACATCAACGCCCTCTCTTCCTCTACATCCTACACCGCAAAACTTATTGCTCTCAGTCGCCAATTCTTGACACCCACCAATTGTATCACGCTGGCAAGAGCTTTAATCTTATCCAGGCTCGACTACTGCAACGTACTCTACCTGGGTACCTCAAAAGCCAATCTAAACAAACTACAGCTCATCCAAAATAAAGCCCTTCGGGCGGCCCTTGGAATAAGGAAGTCAGATCATATCTCAAATATTAGAAGAAACCATCACTGGCTCCCCATCAAAGCCAGGGTCACATTCAAAGCCCTGTGCGTCACATTCAAATGCATCCACTCCTGTGTCCCCATCTATCTCAACCACGCCATCACCAGAAAAGTATCAAAGAGGCCCCTCAGATCTAACAGTCAACTACTTCTAGCCATCCCCCGTTACAAGACAACCAAGGCAGGAGGCAGTAGTTTCCAATACCTTGCACCCACATATTGGAACACTCTTCCCCTCCCCATCAAAAATGAGCAAACATTCTCAGGTTTCAAGAAATCCCTGGAAACGTGGCTATTTAACCAAGACTAAAATCCCCTTCCATGCTTCAGGAAATATCAGTGTACTGAAACCCTGCATTTAATGTCTTCGTGTATGATTATTTTTGTATTCACATGCGCCCGATTGGCAAAGTCCAAGAAATGTTTTAACCAAGCTGTCTGTAACATCGCCGTGGTACCTAAGGGTTTGGGCGAGTAATAAATGCAATAAATAAATAAATAAATAAATAAATAAATAAATAAATAAATAAATAAATTCCAGAAAGACACATTATTTGGTATTCCTATTCTTTCTTATTTAGGGTCAGTGCTGAAAGTGTTAGACTTGTGGCCCTCCTGTTCATATTTTTCTTATTTTTTTTTAAAGGGGCCTGAACAAGAAAGCCAGGCACTGCAGAGATAAAGAGCCATATGGTGCTGGCCAAAACCCAGGAGCTTGCATTACCCAAAAAAAGTTTTTAAAAAAATGTATTTTTCTTTTTTTCTTTTTTTTAAGACAGAGGTCGCAAGGGAGACCTCAGAGGTCTCAGTTGCGACCTCTGGCGACCCCTAAATGACGTCCCTGAATGTACCTGGCAGACCAGAGTTCTTCGAAGAGATGTCGATGGATCCTTCTTGAGTGACTCCCTATAAAACAGGAGCCACGGATGGTCGAGAGGCGTCGAAGAAGGTGAACTTGGCGCCGATGGCGGTGATGAAAAGTTCAAGGGTGCCGAGACCACGGCGTCGGTCCAGGCGGTGCTCGTCAGCGACGTCCTGCGAGGATGAGGTGTGGGGGGCACCTCAGCGATTGATCGTTCAGGACCGCAAAGAGTTTCTGAAGAACTGTGGCCCGACAAGGGCGCCGAGTCATCAAAGTCTTTGTGGTCTTTGGATGGCGGGAAACCCACCGGCAGATTCTCCTCAGCGCGTCAGCGTTCTTGACTTTCTCCGGCGGGACAAAGCGGTCGATGGTGTGGACAAGGGAGTCCTTCGATTCAACAGGCAAAGGAGCGGGCGGCTCCGTCCGTCGGCGGCACGGCGTCAAGCAGTTCCCTCTTCTGGGCAACACGGCTTCGTCAGGCCTCCAGCGGTTACGGCGATGCTCTGAACCATGGTTGACGGCAATGGACTTCGACGGCGTCGATGTCCGGGTGCTTCACTTCGTTCTCCTCGGCGGTCCCCATCTCCGGTCGGCAGCCTTTTCGAGGGTCTGACTTCCAGGGAGCTTCGGCAAAGGTTGGCAGTGCTCGATGGTCCCTCAGAGCACGGGAAGAGGGCGCCTAGCCAGGTCCTCTCTCGGATCAGTCCTCGATGAACTCAACAGCTTTTGGATCGGGTCGAAGCAAATGCAGCAGCAGTTCTTCTTCTTCCAGCTGGGCGTCGAGGATAAGCAGTTCCAGTTACTCTTCAAGTGTCAACTCAGCTTCTGAACAATTTCCAGTGGTGAGAGGTCCCCAGATATGCTATGCTGTCTCTCATCCACACTGCTGGGTCAGACTCAGCAGCCAATCCTACAGAAGGGCATTTATGCAGCCAGTCAGCCAATCAGGCATACAGTGCATTCAGGCCATACTCCTCCCTCTCAGACACTCACAACAAGGAATGTGTATTGGGACACATACCCAGCCATTCAACACTACACACTGCATTCATGCCAGTTTTGGGCAGGGCTGTCTCAGTCATTGTGTCAAACACCAGAAACCAGACATCCACAACAAGAAGTGCATATTGGTCACACACTCCATTCACCCAGGTACCACTCACAGGGTGTACCCACAACATACAGTCACTGGGAAGGCTCTGGCCAGTCTGGCCTGGACTTCACAACAATACCATGCATGGAACTTCCACCCAACAGCCAGTCAGGGGGAAGGGGCGGAGTCAGGGCTTCCCAGGACTTTGGGAAAACAAGGTAACAGGCAATAGAAAGCAAGAGGCCACAGGGGCCATCTTGTTTCCTATCAGGAATCAACTGATTCCAATGGCAGGGCCTGGGTATCCCAAAATGGAGGATACTCGGAGCACCTATCAAATTCAGCATGGAGCTGCCACCAGCCCATACCCTGCTCTGTGGGCCGCACAGAGGTGCCCAAAAACATACACTAGGGGCACAGAGTTGCACCCCCACCCATGGGTGCCATAAGGGTATCCCATGGGTCTGTACACCAAACCAAAATCAGGAAGAGCTGCACTGCCAGGAGTCCCACATGGACTCCTGGGCAAAAAACAATACAGAACACAAATGAAAAAGGACTACAGGACAAGGACAAGGAGGCCCTGTCCCTGCACTGCATTTCCAGCATCACACCGCCAACAGAAATTCCATCAGCGGAAGTACACCACAGCCTATAAAGGAAGCACTGTGGCGATCATTTTGGAAACCACAACCCATCAAAAATCTACAAAATGGAGTGCCATCCAGGAGTACTGACAAGTGGAATCATGTCAGTTGGAAAGGGTTAATCAGCTGTGCCAGATCTGAGATTTGCAGAAACCTAAATGTACCAAGCAGGAGCTCACCGTATTGGCTGAGCAGGTGGTGGCTCATTTGGATGAGTTGTATGGAGATCAACACTGGCAGCCCCCTCACCCCCAAGAAACGCAAACACACAATATGGGCAGACATCCGGGACAAGGTGGTGGTCATAGGAAATGTCCAACCTGATGAGATGGACATGAAAAATCATTGGAACAACCTCAAGTCCAGGGTACAGAGCCTGATTGCTATACGACGCAGGGAGACAGCTGCCACTGGAGGTAGTACTGTAGAACCACTCATGCTCACACATTGGGAGGAGATGGTTGCCGGCATCATCCACATGGCTGGCATCGAGGGTCTGGGTACTGCATAGTTCGGAGCCTTCGGCCAGGCAGAATCTGGTGAGTACCTGTGTGAAATGTGCGTCCATACATGGACAACCCTGCATGCATGCTGCTAAGAATATAAACCCATCAAAGTGACATGAGCCCCAGCCAGAATACACAGTCCAGGCCAGGTCCAGGTCCACTGTGATGCCAGTCAGCAAACCAATGACCCACATACAAGCCCGAATGCCCGAAAGCCACAGCACAACCCTCCCTTGGCACATGGTGACCACCCTTGCACATGCAACACATTCATCATGCAACCATATGACAATAGCATGTGCATGATTGTCAGACACACAGCCCATCAGCAGCAATGCGCAATGGAGGTACTCATTGCACACTCCATGCCCGTCATCACGTCCAACGGACTCACACACAACTCTATGCAGTGCAATCACCTTACTGCTGTACCACAATCAAAGCCTCAACAGTCCCGCATCTGGACAGGACACCCTGTTGGCCAACCCATGCCAGGGTTGCACATCCATAGTAAGCAGTGCTCCTCACACATGTCACCTGGTTGCCCCTACCCAATACATGGTCCCAACACAGTGGCAGACAAATGATGCATGCCCCCCCCCCGGAGGAACAATGCACAGCGATGAAATTGTACACGTGAAAACCATTGTCGTATCGCCATGCACCTCACCAACAATGTGTTCATGGACATCTGAATTATACCCCAACAGGCACTCAAGACACCCAGGAACAGGATGATGTTGCCGACCCTCCAGGACACCAGCACCAACCAGTGCCAGGAAGCACACACTGTCAGCCAGTCCTGTGAGCAGGACAGTGCCACCCAAAAAAAGGCACCTTGTGAGTATGCAATCCACAGGCCCAGCAAGCGTTGGGAAGCACACAGCCATGGTGCATCCACAGAAGACCGTCATGAAAACAGCACAACAAGCCACAGGGCAACACACAACCAAAGCTGGGGTGATTGTAGCCCCTCATGTGAGACACAGTGTTGATGACAGTACACAATCCCAGCAGGCCACAGCTGGCACAGCAGATGTGCTGTCAGACTCTACATGAATCCCCTGCTTCAAGACCACCACATTCCCCTGCCTGCCAGTTCTCCCCAGAATCCTCTTCCCTGCGTAACCTCTCCCCGTTGCACACCCCACTTTCCCATCGGGAATCACTCCGTGCACTTCAGTACTGTCATGATTCCTCCTCCAATGGCCAGGCCGGGGCAGGTTTCCATTCACCACCTCCATTGCAGCAGGCCGACCATGGCAGCGGCCATTCACCCCAGCCATTGCCTGGCCCCACGATGCAGGCCATCTGGGACCATCTCGACAGGATGGAGCAGAGGCAGGCTGAGATGCAGTCCATGGCCCAGGAACAATTGAGTCATTCACAGGCCATGCAGGACTCTATCCAGGGGGCAGCCAGGCGGTTGTCAAAATCCATGGACAAGCTGTGCAGGAGTGTGGATCGCAGCAACGCAAACCTGTGTCTGATGAGCCAGAGGGTGTATGAATTGGTTGAGCGGTTGTCAACCTCCCATGAGGCCATGACCAGGGCCATCCATCTCACCATGGACCATGCCCATGGAGCCACACAGGGGAGTTCGCAATCTACTACCCTTACTAAGGGTTCATTAGCCCGCACCCCCCCGCCCACAAATGCTCATAGTGCCATGCGGCACATGCCATAATGTCTGCTGACAAGGGGGACAAGAGGTTGCGCTAGTGGGTTCATGTCCAAGGGTTAGGTTGAGGGGTAGGAGGTTGTGTTGGGGATCAGCGTGTGGAGTGGGTGGTGGAGTTGGTGATCAGTGTGTGGGGTGGGTGGTAAAGTTGGGGGGTCAGGGTATGTCAAGTTCTGAATACATCACTGTTTGAAGTTAGTGTTTGTGTAAGGTGATTATTCTATGGTTGTGTAAATTGTGTATTCAGTGACTCATCGTTGCCCTCAGTGTTGCATTATTGCATAGTCGAGGGTAATTGTCCCTGAGGTCCTTGCAGACCATCGCTCCTTCCATCACATCCCAACGTATGTCCTGTGCTGACCTGTTTACACCTACACATCCTCATCTGAGCTAGGGTGTGATTGGGCCTCACCTGGTGGCATTTAAATGTGCCTTCACGTGCACAAGTAGTGCCTCATTGCAGTGATGAATACTATTGTGCCTATCTCCTCCGGTTCGTACACGAGGGCACCGCCTGTGGGGTGTAGGCACATAAATCTGGATTTCAGAAATCCAGATGTGCACTCAATACATGGCCTTTTTGTCCTCTGTGCATCACAGTAGGCTTCCTACTGTGGTTTTCCAGGGTTCCTCACAGGCGTCCTCAGCCATGCTGACTGCAGATTGCTAGCTTCCCATGCAAGACATGATTGGACTGTGTGAGGTTGATGTCACTCTTGAAACATGGTACAATTGCAGTCAGTCACATTGCAGGATTTAGCAGTAATCAAGGATTTGCCAGTGTCATGTCATCTGTAAAGAATTTTTCATTTGTGGTGTTGTAGTACATTTTTACTATGGTTGTGGCGGGTGGCCTGAATGCATTGTGCTACCTTGAATGGCAGGATAACCTGTGTCATCACATGAGTACTCTCTGTGTACTGGGGTTGGTTAGTCAGTGTACTAGTTGTGTTCTGTGCACTTCTGCCGTTGCATCATGGGACTTGTAGTAGTTGTTGAACATTTTGTACCTCAGGTGTGTGCCGGTGGTCCTGTGAATCAGGTATGCCTATTTCTTACCCACGAGCCAGGTGAGCTGTCCTCTGTGCCTCTGCATGAACGCTGGCTGGGTGCTTTTCCTCAGTATCGCTGCATCATGTGTGGCCCCAGGGTATTGTGCACAGCAGTGGGTCATTGTGAGGTCTGTGTCACATGGGATCTGCTCATTAATTGATTGCTACTGTTTCCTGTTCCTGTATGCCTTCTCAGTTGCCTTGGGGTGTACCAATGCCACATGGGTGCAATCCAATGCCCCTATGGTATTGGTCAAATGGGTAATGTAGTTGAAACGTGACTTTGTTGCATGCACCTGCACCTGGGTGATGTGCATGTCTCATTAGCGCACCCATGCCTTGGTCCAGCAACTTAGCAAATGCGGGCTGTGACATCCCATGCAGTGTACCCACAGAGTACTGGGATTCAACCATGGCACAGATATGTAGGACCAACGCCATCTTCAGCAGGGGGGTTGGCAGTTCTGATTCCAATGACACTCTGGAGATTGGCCTGGATTACGGCGAGCAGGTCTGCGATGGTCAGGCAGTCCAAACGGTAGAGGGTCACTGATTAGCTAAATGTTGGTGTCCATGGGGGTGGGCGGACACTTGGTATGGATGACTCCGACGCCATGCATCTCCTGTGCCTTTGTGGGGCCACTCTTCTTCCCTGCTGGGGTTTTACATGCTGCTGTAGCTGTATGTGGAGTAGGTGGTAGTGGTGCCCATAATGAACATCTGCTTGTGGCTGCATGTTGGCTGGATGGGTGTTGGGGAGGGTGTGGCCCTTATATACTCCTCCTTAGATGATCTGGTGAACCTGCGCCTTGATTTCAATTAGTCTGTATTTACCTCCACCATTTTGGTGGAGGTATATCCTCTGTGTTTTGCCTGTAATTCCTCCAATTTTTTGAGGAAATTCCAGTGATTCCCAACTTGCAATTCGATGGAGATAGGTTGATTTTTTTTTGGAGGTAATTCTGTCGACGGCCTTGGCCCTGGGGCTAATTCCACTGATTATTGGAGGAATTTCCACTGGGGCTAATTCCGTAGGAGAAATATCCGCTGGTGGAATTAACAGCAATTTTGTGTGACTCAGAATTTGGTGTAGTGGTAAAGTTGGCGGTAACGGAAATACCTCCAATTTACTGCTTACCGCAAAACTCGTAATGAGTCCGAATGTGATTATTTATTATGTTTGTTGTTCAAACCAGAATAAAAACCTGAGGGATCGCGATAACAGCCTGTGTAAGGACTGTATCTCGCTAATGGAGATCGATACAGACATGGTTGCTTGCCCCCGCGCTGATATCAGGGCTATCCAGGGTTTTACAGCCATAGTGGCGGGAGCATGTTTAAAACACCAATTTTACAGATGGTGCTACGGACATAATATGGACGATCCCCAACAGGATGCTCACAAATGTTTGGAAATATCGTATGCTGATAATTTGCTATGTAAAATATGTCACGCATTGAGCCCTAAATGCCTTGTACGAATGATGCGGCTGATACAGCCGATAATGCAACTAAGGGTTGGGATGCCTGTCTAAAACATTATGGGCTATAGAGTTGGCAAATAACCCACTTTTGAAAATGACACAGTTAAGATACGTGCGTCCGATGAGTGCTCGAAACATCATTGAGAAAGCAGTTATCAAATAGGAGGGGATAAGGTATATCCAATTCAATATAGAGCACATTGACCCATGAAGATTCAGACTGTAGATATTTGATATGTATTTACGCTTACTTGCAGGAAATAAAAAATGAACGCCTAATGGAATTTCACAACATTTGCTTGTTGACATTGTGAAAGGTGGTGTGTCTATGAAGTAACCCCCGTACTACGGAATCTGTAGCCCGATTGCTCTTCGTGCAGTGGTTAATGCCCCAAACTATTTAATGTGAATACTGTCATGCCGGGGCGGGGATGGCGGAAGTGGAACCGCTGGCGGTTCTGTCCGCCGTAGCATTCCCCTTCTCGTCTTCTGTTTACCGCTCTAGTCATTGTACGCGTTCGTGACCCAGAAGTATAAATCACTTCACTTCCGGGTCGCATACGCGTTGCAACGTTTCCGGATTCCCTCCTGTGTTGCTGCCGCTCCCGTACCTGGTGATATTCCTGCCTTTCTGCCTTTCATTTTCGCTGGTTCCACTCAGCTGTGTTCCACCCTTGTTCTCAGCCCTGTGCTTTGCCTCATCCTTGCCTAGCCATCTCCTCTCATTAGTTCCTTTTCTTTTTGCTTCAGCTTACCCCTGCCTCTTCCTTTCCCTGTTTCCCTTCTTCCTTCTTTTTCTTCCTTTTTTCTCTCAGTTGGATCTACCTCCTGCCAGACCTGTGCCTGTCTATCGGACTGCCTGTGTATTATCCCTTGTGCCTATTTTGGATCTACCTCCTGCCAGACCTGTGCCTGCCTATCGGACTGCCTGTGTATTATCCCTTGTGTCTATTTTGGATCTACCTCCTGCCAGACCTGTGCCTGTTTACCGGACTGCCTTTGGTTCAATCCTTGGTTCCATTATTGGTATCTCTGCTTACCAGATTCTGTGCCTGCTTTCCGGATTGCTCTCCCATCAAGCAAACTCATCTCCTGCGATCATCCACCTGAAATACTACATCTAGGGGTTTTTTGTGCCTTCAGGCTTTTTTCCCCCTGTGAGGCGTTCTCGGTAGGATAACCCCCGTTGCCCCTATTTAGTGGCACGGTGGCATCCTATCGAGGGCGTCCTTATCTTCACAAGAAAAAAGAGAAGCCTCCACGACATAAGGACGGAAAGATCAAGCAGAAAGAGGAAGGTGAGGAGTTGGGGGAAGGGGGAGAACTCGACTTTTCATCAGAAGAAGAAAACATAACAGACATTATTGACAGTTTGCAACGCCCACAAGAAACTGAGATGGCAACCCCCCAGCAAGTTCAGGAACTTATAGCCGCCGTCCAAAACCTTAATTTGGAGGTTCAGAACCTTAAGGCAACCAACGCAGCATTGCAATTAAGAATGAACGAACGGGAGCGACCCTCTGCAGACCTACCGTCATTCCCTTTGGTCGCCGGCAAATTTGATGGATCGCCGAAACGAGTCAAGGAGTTCTTAGATGCTTGTAATCTCCACTTTTCCTTCCGTCCACAGACCTTCACATCGGATCATGCCAAAGTAGGATTCATGATTACCCATATGACGGGTAATGCCCTGGCGTGGGCCACCCCTTTGGTTAACCAACCAGATCCTGTGCTGCAGAACTATAATGATTTCAAGACCTTGCTGCAGCAAACATTTTTACGCACAGAAAGTACTTTTTTGGCCTCGGAGGACCTCTTAGACATCTGCCAGGGAAATACAGATCTTCTCTCCTATATCACTAAGTTCAAACAGATAGCCGCCGAAGCTGGCTGGCAGGAACAGGCCCAATATACCATCTTCTGTCGAGGGTTGAGAGAGGATCTCAAGGACGAACTTGCACGTATCGACCGTCCGTCCTCCTTTTCGGATCTCATCACGGCCGCTCTTCGGATTGATTTCCGGCTCTCGGAACGACGGTCAGAAAGAAAGAAGAACAAACTCTACAGTCTCTCTCCATTAGAAGCCCAGTTGCCTTCTTCTCTACCACCTTCACGTCTAAGCAAAGAGGAACCGATGCAGATCGGTACTACTCGTGCACCACTCACCCCGGAAGAACGGAAGAGACGAAGGAATGGCAACCTGTGTATGTATTGTGGAGCCTCTAACCATTTGTTACGGAACTGTCCTGACGTCCCTCCGAGGCGTTCGGGAAACGAGCGCCCTCGGTGAGCATTGGGACGCACTCCCGAGGGGCCATTTCTAGTCCTTACGCAACTTTGTCGGTAGCATCTTCTGGTATACTAGAGGATTCTAGGTTGATGGTGCTGTCTGTCACTCTTACTGTGGGTGGGACCGTGGTCCCAACTCAGGCTTTACTCGACTGTGGTGCAGCCGGCAACTTCATAGATACCTTGTGGGCTAAACAAAAAGGAATAACACGCCTGGCCAAACCGGAGGATCAGAAAGTCGAAGGAGTGTATGGTGAACCTTTGATTTCCGGCATGATTACACACACCACAGAAGAACTACACCTAAGTATCCAGCAACATACCGAAAAGATCTCGTTTGATATCATCCGAGCAGCCCATTTCCCTGTCATACTAGGGATAAGCTGGCTACGAAAGCACAACCCTCACATCGACTGGGCAAAGAACGTACTCAGTTTTCGGTCCACCTTTTGTAGATCCGAATGTCTGCCTGAACCAGAATATGAGACATTATTAACCACCAGTGTTTACGACTCCAGACTCATACATTGTCTTCCACATCATCTGCAAGAATACGCAGAGGTAGTGACAGAAAAGACGCCTAGCGATCTTCCTCCCCACCGACCAGAAGACTGCTGTCTGGATCTTGTTCCTGGTGCACTGGTCCCGTTCGGTAGGATGTTCCCTTTATCCCTCAGAGAAAGACACTTCCTCCGGGAATATCTGGATAACAATCTGGCCAACGGGCTTATAAGACCTTCAAAGTCACCGGCTGGAGCTTCACTGTTTTTCATCCCTAAAAAGGACACCCAAGAACTGAGACCCTGTATCGACTACAGGGGTCTAAACAAGGTGACCATAAAGGACAGGTATCCCATGCCTCTTATCACCGAGATCATTCAAGCTGTTCATGGCGCCACTATTTTTACAAAATTGGATCTCCGGAATGCCTACCATCTCCTCCGGATCCACCAAGGGGATGAATGGAAGACAGCTTTTAGGACCCCCTATGGGTTGTACGAATATCAAGTGATGCCCTTTGGGCTCGTCAATGCCCCATCAGTGTTCCAGCGTTTTATGGACCGGCTTTTTTCAGACCTGCTGTGTCAGACCACGATTGTCTATCTCGATGACATACTGGTGTATTCAAAGACTCCGGAGGAACATGTAGTCCATGTTAAAGAGGTCTTCCAGAGGCTAAGAGAAAATCACCTTTCAGTCAAATTAGACAAGTGTGTCTTTTCTGCAACCTCCATCCCATATTTGGGTTTCATATTATCCAGTCAGGGTGTCGCCATGGATCCCCGCAAAGTATCAGCCATATTGGATTGGCCTTCACCTAAATCCATCAAGGAGGTACAACGATTCTTAGGTCTGGCAAACTTTTACCGGAAATTTATATCCAACTTTTCCCACCGGACTGGACCTATTACCACTCTACTTAAGAAAAGCTCCAAACCATTTTTCTGGCCAGAGAAGCTGAGGATAGCTTCCACAATCTCAAGGAAGCCTTCTGTATCGCCCCCATCCTTCAGCAGCCTGATCAAGATCGGCCTTTCATTGTCGAGACAGATGCTTCTTCATCAGCTATGGGGGCAGTTCTTTTGCAGGAACATCAAGGAGTGGAACATCCAGTCTCCTATTTCTCCAAGACACTCAACGACAGCCAAAGGAACTACTCAGTTATAGAGCGTGAATTATTGGCCATGAAGTCAGCCTGTTTGGAGTGGCGTCACCTCCTGCAAGGAGGTAAACACCCCTTCTCCATCAGAACCGATCACAGAAATCTACAAGTCCTGCGACAGTACGAGTGCTACAACACACGACAAGCCCGCTGGGCTCACTTCTTTGCCCAGTTCGATTTCAACATTACCTACATCCCAGGGCAACAGAATTTAGTCACGGACGCTCTGTCTCGCAGAGGAGACTATGTGACCGAATCCGACAGGACACCGGATCTTATGTTCCCCTTGACAAGGCGAATCGGAGTTCTGTCCACTTTCTTGAGACAAGTGAAAGAAGCTTCAAAAGGGGGTTTTGAATCTGAGAGACACCCACAAAACCTCGTCTACGACGTCAAGGAAGGACTCTACTTTGTGGAAGGCAAATTATATCTACCTACTCCTGAATTTCGGAGATTGGCGTTAAAGTGGTGTCACGACTCCAAGTTGGCAGGTCATCGAGGTATCAAGGGCACATTGGATTATCTACAGAGGCACTTTTATTGGCCGGAGATGCGACAAGATGTGACCGGTTACGTACAATCCTGCGTGACCTGTCTTCGCAGCAAGAGTTCTCGTCTTAGACCTTTGGGACTTTTGAAACCTAACCCTGTTCCCGACGGTCCTTGGGAAGTAATTTCGACCGATTTCATCGTGGACTTGCCTCCTTCTGAAGGGTGCACATGCATCATGGTGGTGATCGATTTTTTCACTAAAATGGCTCACTTTTCCCCATTAACAAGGGTACCGACTGCTGTAGCCATGGCTGAAACATTCATCAAGGATGTCTTTCGTCTCCACGGGATACCAAAGAAGATCATCTCAGATCGAGGTAGCCAATACACCTCTCGTTTCTGGAAAAATCTCTGCAGCCGTTTGGGTATAGAAAGAGCTCTAACGTCCGGTTTCCACCCTCAGTCCAACGGACAGACGGAACATCTAAATGCCACTTTAGAACAGTACCTACGGTGTTATGTGAACCTTCAACAGGACAACTGGGTTACTCTACTACCCCTGGCGGAGTTCTCCTACAATAACTCTTTTCAGACTACTCTTGGTTTCACTCCTTTTTTCTGCAGCTATGGCTACCATCCCCGGTCTATACTACCGGTCTCTAATATCTCCACCTCTTTACCCACAGTTGATTCCACTCTCGCCTTGCTGAAAGACGTTCACCTGCAGGCTAAACACAACCTTAGCGAGGCTCAAATTAGATATAAGGACCAGGCCGACAAACTTCGGAAAACTGTACCTGATTGGGGGGTAGGATCTCAGGTCATGTTGTCCACCAGGTACCTACCGAGATGGGCACACCCTTCCAAACTCTCCCCTAAATTTCTGAGTCCATACGAAGTCACCCAAGTCATAAACCCGGTGGCCTTTCGTCTAAAACTACCCAAAAGCCTTCAGAGGGTCCACCCGTTGTTTCATGCCTCACAACTTAAACCATTTCATGCAGATACCTGGTCCCGTAAAGAGAAGAAGACTCCCTTGCCTGCTACTTCGACCCAGGAGGAATTTGAAGTAGCCCAGATCTGTGACTCCCGGTACCGCCGGGGAAGGCTGGACTTCCTAATACGGTGGAAGGGGTATCACTGGTCGGAAAACTCTTGGGAACCAGCCTCTCATGTGCATGCCCCACTCTTGGTCCGAAGGTTTTTTCACGCTCATCCGGGTAAACCGGGTGGAGGCCCCCCTAGGAGAGGGCATACTGTCATGCCGCGGCGGGGATGGCGGAAGTGGAACCGCTGGCGGTTCTGTCCGCCGTAGCATTCCCCTTCTCGTCTTCTGTTTACCGCTCTAGTCATTGTACGCGTTTGTGACCCAGAAGTATAAATCACTTCACTTCCGGGTCGCATACGCGTTGCAACGTTTCCGGATTCCCTCCTGTGTTGCTGCCGCTCCCGTACCTGGTGATATTCCTGCCTTTCTGCCTTTCATTTTCGCTGGTTCCACTCAGCTGTGCTCCACCCTTGTTCTCAGCCCTGTGCTTTGCCTCGACCTTGCCTAGCCATCTCCTCTCATTAGTTCCTTTTCTTTTTGCTTCAGCTTACCCCTGCCTCTTCCTTTCCCTGTTTCCCTTCTTCCTTCTTTTTCTTCCTTTTTTCTCTCAGTTGGATCTACCTCCTGCCAGACCTGTGCCTGTCTATCGGACGGCCTGTGTATTATCCCTTGTGCCTATTTTGGATCTACCTCCTGCCAGACCTGTGCCTGCCTATCGGACTGCCTGTGTATTATCCCTTGTGTCTATTTTGGATCTACCTCCTGCCAGACCTGTGCCTGTTTACCGGACTGCCTTTGTTTCAATCCTTGGTTCCATTATTGGTATCTCTGCTTACCAGATTCTGTGCCTGCTTTCCGGATTGCTCTCCCATCAAGCGAACTCATCTCCTGCGATCATCCACCTGAAATACTACATCTAGAGGTTTTTTGTGCCTTCAGGCTTTTTTCCCCCTGTGAGGCGTTCTCGGTAGGATAACCCCCGTTGCCCCTATTTAGTGGCACGGTGGCATCCTATCGAGGGCGTCCTTATCTTCACAAGAAAAAAGAGAAGCCTCCACGACATAAGGACGGAAAGATCAAGCAGAAAGAGGAAGGTGAGGAGTTGGGGGAAGGGGGAGAACTCGACTTTTCATCAGAAGAAGAAAACATAACAGACATTATTGACAAATACAAATGGATGTTTTAAAATGTTAACAAAAGTCTGTTGTTTATAAAACCTAGTCTTGTCTTTATGTCCGGCGGTTATGGGTTGAACATGTCCGACGTAAAGCTGTAGAAAATATCTTACGATGAAGAGGGTGTTGGTAGTTACGGCGGGGTTGAAAGGCTATGTTGTAAGATGCAAACTGATGGCGAGAAGGTGTCAAGTGGCGATGTCAAGATGTGGCTTTCGGAGCAGGAGGCCTATGTGATCCACAAGCTGGCCCAAAAACATTTGAAACGATGAACGGTGGTGGTATCTGATATCGATTAACAATGGCAGGCATATATAATGGATTTGAACCAGTTCCATAGAGACAACAATGGTACCTGCTATATTCTAGCTGTCATTGACTTCCTATCAAAATATGCTTATGTGGAGGCGTTAATAAAGAAGACGGGTCACAGCGTGGTGATGACTTTTAAACGCATATTTAACATTTAACATTAACATAATATTTGCTGGAAGATTTAGAACTATTCATAACCTCTGGCATTGCTATGGGAAACCCTCCAGACCATCGTTCTTTGCCTGCCAAGCCATTACAAATGGGGAAAGACCAAATGCAAATCAGGCTTGGCACTGAGGAGGCCCAACAAGACCGAAACATGTCTGGGGTTGCTTGTGTTTCTTTGCAGACGGGACATTACCTAGTAGTTCGGGCAGGGCTGCTCCCATTGGTTACAGTACCTGACTGATTTGCATATGGCTGGCCCCCTTTTGCAAGGGCGCAGACGGGATAAAACACAGTGGTGTGGAAGGTTGCCCAGAGCAATGCCAGTGGTTCAGATTAATTAAAAATCTGCCATCCATCACTTTTTTTTGTTCCTGCTAAGATACAGACGGATGCCAGTAAGGAGTTTTTAAATAAACTGCTACAGAGTCTTCTAAAACAAGGCACTTCGTAACACACGCCAAAGTTAAAGCTTCTATTGTCAAGCGTTTTATACAAACTATTAAAACACAGCTCTGGTGATTCTTTATGGCTAAATACATCCATAGATATGTGGCAGAGGGTCCTACTTTTATAAACGTGTATAACACCATGTATCATAGATCTATTAAAACCACCTCCGCGAGTGTAGCACCATAACTACATTAACAGGGGTTTTTACAACATACTGTTTTACAGCAACATCGTGGACTATCAAAGGGTGGGGGATAGCTATGCCCCACTACTTAGAACCATGGAAATTAAAGGGAACAACAACGATTTTGTGAACATTCAATGCAACAAACCCGATTACGTCCCTGTGTGTAAAAACAATGTCAACACCATCAACATACAGATAAGAGACGACTAAGGACAGTTTGGATAATTTAAATTCAGAGAAATCTGGCTATGGTTGCACGTCAGACCGCTCCAGCTGAAAGACTAATAAAGCGGTGTTACAATGACCGTAGTGAAGAACTATGGAGACCCTTGTGCCTATATGGAATATTACAGTAACAAGGCCGGTTACGGCGATCAAAGGTATTTTAGCAGTAGCCCGGTAATGTATGGAGCGGGGCTCAGTGGCATCTTTAGGAGTCTCTTCCGACGTGTGATGCCCTTCCTACTCTGGAGCTTCGAATGAGCTACATCACATGTGAAAATGGCAGCCACCAATATTGCAAAAGCCGTCATGGGCATTGTGACAACTGCGGTTGCTGAGCGTCTCGCCAAGCAGAAAAAAGAGGGTCAGGACTGATCAGTATTCATTTCTAGACCGCACAAAGTGTTGAGAGGAAGAGGTCAGAGATCCATCTGCACAGGCTCCCGAAACCCACCAAGAAAAGCAGATCGAGGGCCCGACGTGGACAGCCGATTAAGAAGAAGAAATGGGTTACCCCTAAAAGAGACAAGGACAGTAATATCTTTTAAAGAACGATGACATTCTCACATGGAGCTTCTGGGGAGTGTGTGAAATCGGTGCTTGATCTCTTCAACATATCCCGACCTAGACTAGCATTAATAACAGTTTTTTCATGGAGGTCTCGCCGCTGGCGGCTTTATCGCTGCTAGCACCTATAGAATTTTTTGTATCTGGGTTAACAGACATGTATCTGGATTCGAACGATACGCTGTTGCATCTAACCTGTAAAATAACAAGAGTGGACAGAGGTGACATCGCGGCTACTGCTGGCGTGGTCCTGATTGGTTACCCCATAGCCAGCATGTTCAACCAGGTGGACCTGATGTTGGGTAAACCGAATGATAATGCAGTGATAATATGTACGACTATCGGGCCTACATAGAGAACCTATTAAATTATGGCCATGATACCCTGGATAGGCAGCTCGTGGTGGGCCTCATTTACTGCGACAACACCGGGCATTTCGACAACACTGATCTGGATGGCAATAACAAGGGGTTCTCGAAGAGAGCCCTGCATGCCAGAACCAGTAGGGTATTCGATTTACTAGGTCGTCTACACGCTAACCTTTTCTTCCAGGATAAACTATTTATCAATGGTGTCAACCTTAAAGTGAAACTATCCAGAAACAATAGTGCTTTTTGCCTCACGAGCGGGGATGCTGAACAATGCAAGCTAGTCATCGTATCAGCGAGTTTATTTGTTAAATGTGTGAGCGTCTCCCCGACCATTAGAGTGGCGCATGCAGAGGCGTTGCAAATATCTAACATAAATTACTCAGTGGAGAGGGTCGCCCTTAAGGACTTCAGCATTGCTACTGGCAGCCACAGTACCAGTCAAGACATCCTGTTCCTGGACCAGCTCCCAAAGATAATCATCATGGGGATGGTTGAAACAGTGGCGCTCACCGGCACGTATGATTGAAACCCCTCTGAGTTCAAACATTGTAACATGAACTATGCAGCGCTGCATAAGGACGGTGTCCTGATCCTTGCCAAAGCATACGTGCCTAACTTAGAGATTTCTGAATATAATCAGGTAATACATGGGCCTGCTGGCTGTCACAGGGAAGCACATGCGTGATGCGCCAGTTTCAATCACATGCAACGGGTATACCCTCGGCTATACCCTTCGATCTAAGACCCAAGAGTGCATCAGTGGGTCATTTCAACCTCCTGTGGAGCGGGAACCTACATGCTGAGATAAAGTTTGAAAGAAACCTAACCACTACGCATTAATTGTTAGTGTGAAGCATTTACAATAGCGTTCTCGAGATCAACACACAAAGAAACATACTCTTTGATATTTAATGGATACTCTACAGATAAAATGATTTTTACGGCTAGTTGCTGCTAATCCATGGGTTTTTAAATTACACTATATAACTAGACTTTAATGTTATAGATCTGTTGCTCTTGCCCTTGTTGAACAAGGTCTGCACGATATAGCAAATGCTTAGATTGCGCTGATGGGAGTATTGAGTAAAAGCTTTTTCTAATTCGGCGCTCTGACCACCCTCAGTCATCAAATCGTCCACAATTAGCATATTCACCATGCTCGGCGGTAGTAAACTATCATTGTTGAGACTGTCATTCATACCTTCTACAAAACAAAGATGTTTAAACTGTTGGTGAAAGCTTGTATAAAGAGGTTGCCAGCAACTATACAACCAGATAATATTCATGGGAACGTTGCTCATCATGATGTGGGCGTTTTCTAGAAGTTTTCTGACAAAGTAACTCTTGCCGCAACTGGAAGGCCCTGCTAGCACATACACACATGGATGTTGTAGCCTGGTATCTATAATTCAAAATACCTATAGGTTAACGCACCATCTACAGATATCTATGGGTGAACTTCCCGACAGGGTTTATCTCCCCATGTGGTTGACCTTTCAGCCTTCTGGGGCTGATGGAGCAAACGCTGCTGTACCTGTGCTTCTTTATTTTGCGTTCAATCACTACGTGCAAATCTACAATTAAAATGCACTGTCGTCTTTAGCTTACCTAGAAGCCATGAATAAAAACATGTGTCAACAATAAGCCTTTAAGGGCAGCACAGAAACCCACTTCCATTGTGTATAATGCACAACATACCCCTAAGCGCTATAGCGAATCATCTTGCGCAAGGCGCCCCCACTCACAGGCCCACAAAAGACGTTTGGACATTTAAAGGCGGTGTAATACCCACCAGCACATCCTATGGCATGGTGTTCAGACCCCTATAATGTTCCACAGTTGGCAGAGCATCCCGCCGCCTTGGTAGCCACAGCTCCACCACTGTGTACTCCTTGCGATGACAAATCAATGGGTGCTGTTGTGGATCCTCAGGCTCGCAGATAGCGTAGGCGTCCAAGAACCCCGTCCATTCTCATGCTGCCAGTTGTCGAGGCCCTTTGAAGCACCCCAATATCTAAACTCCAGTGTCAGTGGCCACCCAAATCCTTTGTGGCTTGAAGGCCCCTGAAAAACAACCCCTTGCAGCGACACATTCCCCAAATCCTCACTACGAACATCCATATTCGATGATCGCAGTGACCCATCAGCCATATCCACAGGCAATCCTAGATCTGTCTGTGTGTGTGTGTGTGTGTGTGTTTGTGATGATTATTAGTTTTATTATTGATACACAAGTAAACACTGAACCAAAGATAAAGCGGCGCTGTATTTTCAGAGTAAAACAAAGCAAACAGAAAGAAGATCTTTTGCAAACCACTGACACAGACCTGACTGTAGAATAAGGCCCTCCTGCACTGAGCATCTCCCTGCCTTGCAATTTTTTTTTTCAAATACTGTTTTAAGCCGGTTGGTAATTTTTGCAATATGCGCAAATAGTTAAACGGAAGGAAAATGTTTTATTTTATGATGTAAACGCCAGACTCCTGCGGCATAGCTGGAGGTGCAGCATAGCTGGGGGGAGCATAGCTGTGGGTGCAGCATAGCTGGGGGCAGCATAGTTGGGGGTGCAGCATAGCTGGGGGCAGCATAGTTGGGTTGCAGCATAGCTGGGGGTGCAGCCTAGCTGGGGTGAGGCATAGCTGGGGGTGCAGTATAGCTGGGGGTGGAGCATAGATGGGTGTGCAGCATAGCTGGGGTGCAGCCAGCTGGGGTGAGGCATAGGTGGGGGTGCAGCATTGTTGGGGGCAGCGTAGCTGGGGGAAGCATAGCTAGGGTTGCAGCATAGCTGGGGTGGAACATAGCTGGGGTTGGAGCATAGCTGAGGGTGCAGCATAGCTGAGGGCAGCCCCATGCACTGCTTCTCACAGCAATACCCTGATATGTGACCCTGTGCCTTGCTTCTCACAGCAATACCCTGACATGTGAACCTGTGCACTGCTTCTCACAGCAATACCCTGTCATGTGACCCTGTGCCTTGCTTCTCACAGCAATACCCTGACATGTGACCCTGTGCCTTGCTTCTCACAGCAATACCCTGCCATGTGACCTTGTGCCTTTTCCCAGCAACACCCTGCCATGTGACCCGGTGCCTTGCTTCATGCAGCAACACCCTGCCATGTGACCCAGTGCCTTTCTTCTTGCAGCAACACCCTGCCTTGTGACCCCGTGCCTTGCTTCTCACAGCAACACCCTGCCATGTGACCCTGTGCCTTGCTTCTCACAGTAATACCCTGACATGTGACACCGTGCCTTGCTTCTCACAGCAATAGCCTGCCATGTGACCTTGTGCCTTTTCCCAGCAACACCCTGCCTTGTGACCCCGTGTCTTGCTTCTCGCAGCAACACCCTACCATGTGACCCTGTGCCTTGCTTCTCACAGGAATACCCTGACATGTGACCCTGTGCCTTGCTTCTTGCAGCAATACCTTGATATGTGACCTCATGCCTTGCTCCTCACAGCAATACCCTGACATGTGACCTTGTGCACTGCTTCTCACAGCAATACCCTGCCATGTGCATTGCTTCTCACAGCAATATCCTGACATGTGACCTGTGCCTTGCTTCTCGCAACACCCTGACATGTGACCTCGTGCACTGCGTCTCACAGCAATACCCTGACATGTAACCCCGTGCCTTGCTTCTCGCAGCAACACCCTGACATGTGACCTTGTGCACTGCTTCTCACAGCAATACCCTGACATGTGACCCCAGGCCTTGCTTCTCACAGCAATACCCTGACATGTGACCTTGTGACTTGCTTCTCACAGAAATAACCTGACGTGTGAGCTCATGCCTTGCTTCTCCAACACCCTGCCATGTGGCCTTGTGCCTTGCTTCTCACAGCAATATCCTGCCATATGCTTTGTTTCTCACAGCAATACGCTGCCATGTGACCCTGTTCTTTGCATGTCACAGCAATACCCTGCCATATGCCGTTTTCACAGCAATACCCTGCCATGTGACTCTTTGCCTTGCATGTCACAGCAATACCCTGCCATGTGACCTCATGATTTGCTTCTCACCGCAATACCCTGCATTGTGGCCCTGTGCCTTGCTTCTCACAGCAATACCCTGCCATGTGACATAGTCCCTTTCTTCTCACAGCAATATCCTGCCATGTGCCTTGTTTCTCACAGCAACACCCTGCCATGTGTCAGGGCACAGCAAGGACCTAGTGTGGCAGCCACCTGTATGGGGACCTATTTATCCAGCAGATGCCATCTCTGTCCCTCTTGTAGAAACACTAGATGGGAAAGAATGGCATCTGCTGGACGAACACGGCGTCAGGAGCATGTAACAGTTCCAGCACTACAATTTCCAGCAGCCCCGGGAACAGCATATCAAGGAGCAGGCACATGAGGCCTGAAAACTATGCGGACAACGCCCAAGCTACTGCGAATGCGCGAGACGGGATTACGCATGTGCAAAGAACGAAACACTGTTCGCGCTCGACTTCCTCACGGGCGGACGCATTTACCAGAGCTCCGAGAAGGCAAACTCCTACGCGGGGCCATCCCTCGCCCAGATCTGATCACTGTGGCCCCGCGGCACAAAAGCTAAGTACTTTTCCTTTCCCTGCATGGAACTTAGACTCGAATACGCAGTTCCAGAACTACTAACTGCATGACAGCACGGGGGGGTTGAGGCCCGGGAAGCACCCGATCACTAAGGAAACCCTAAGGCGCATTTTTGGGCATCAGACGCAGGGAATACCGCATGTTACTAATCGCATGGAAGAATGTGTGCGAGCTGATTATTGGTGAAATCGTGTCATTTTAAAACACGCGAACTAATACTTTTTCATTTGGCAGACGCAGCTCACTGTTTCCAAGGCACCGATGGGGGCCAGAGACAAAACCGGACTTCAGGCAATCACCGAAGCGAAGTTCCTTACAGTTTCTTTGTAGTTACGATCTGCATGTGTACATGACTGCCTGGCGCTGGGACAGTACAAAACCAGACACGTGTGCATATATGTTCTTTTGTTACAAGCACATGCTATGTAGATTGAGTGGGCATTACAGTCAGTGCCCATGCCCAATGTGTAGCACATTCTAGGATGTGAGATTAAGCAGAAAGCACTGCAGTAGGTGCCCATGTCGTCCTGTGTAGCAGACACTGAAGTAAGTGTCAAACAATGGTGACGACGCTGAATGAAGTGTCTTGGAGTGCAAGCTTCTGAATCTGTGTCAAGAAGCCCAGCACCTACTCTTACTCAGTGCGGCATAACTGAGTGTGAACTCCTAAGAGTGATTCTGTGTGTATGCATGAATGTGTTGTTTAGAAGGTGCCTCAGTGTAACCAACCAACCAACAACAAGAGACCAGGAGCATGCTTTCCCCCAAGCCCCCTACCTATCCATAACTTCTTCCTCAACCTCGACCCGGTGATCCTACTACCCCGTACCCATCCAATCCATGGACCCTAACCCTCTTTCTCCGTGGTGGTTGCGGTGCCCTGTGTGCATTAAGTCCCAGGTGCCAAAACTGCTAAGGGGAGGAAGGAGTTTGTGCTACTTCTGCGCTGGATCAGACACCTACGACACCATGTGACCTAGGGCCTTGCTTCTCACAGCAATATCCTGCCATGTGCCCTTTTTCTCACAACAATACCCTGCCATGTGAACTGAAGCCTTGCTTCTCACAGCAATACCCTGCCATGTGCCTTGCTTCTCAGAGCAATATCCTGCCATGTGCCTTGTTTCTCACAGCAATACCCTGCCATGTGACCACGTGCCTTGCTTCTCACAGCAATACCCTGCCATGTGCCTTGCTTCTCAGAGCAATATCCTGCCATATGCCTTGTTTCTCACAGCAATACCCTGCCATGTGACCTCGTGCCTTGCTTCTCACAGCAATACCCTGCCATGTGACCTCGTCCCTTGCTTCTCACAGCAATACCCTGCCATGTGCTTTGCTTCTCAGAGCAATATCCTGCCATGTGCCTTGTTTCTCACAGCAATACCCTGCCATGTGACCTCGTGCCTTGCTTCTCACAGCAATACCCTGCAATAGGCCTTGCTTCTCAGAGCAATATCCTGGCATGTGCCTTGTTTCTCACAGCAATACCCTGCCATGTGACCTCGTGCCTTGCTTCTCACAGCAATACCCTGCCATGGGCCTTGCTTCTCAGAGCAATATCCTGCCATGTGCCTTGTTTCTCACAGCAATACCCTGCCATGTGACCTCGTGCCTTGCTTCTCACAGCAATACCCTGCCATGGGCCATGCTTCTCAGAGCAATATCCTGCCATGTGCCTTGTTTCTCACAGCAATATCCTGCCATGTCACCTCGTGCCTTGCTTCTCACAGCAATACCCTGCCATGGGCCTTGCTTCTCAGAGCAATATCCTGCCATGTGCCTTGTTTCTCACAGCAATACCCTGCCATGTGTCCTCGTGCCTTGCTTCTCACAGCAATACCCTGCCATGGGCCTTGCTTCTCAGAGCAATATCCTGCCATGTGCCTTGTTTCTCACAGCAATACCCAGCCATGTGACCTCGTGCCTTGCTTCTCACAGCAATACCCTGCCATGGGCCTTGCTTCTCAGAGCAATATCCTGCCATGTGCCTTGTTTCTCACAGCAATACCCTGCCATGTCACCTCGTGCTTTGCTTGCCTTCTGTGGCCCAACCACTAGGAGGGCGTGTGCTGAGTAAACTTCTGCCAGCATGCGGAAGTGGTGGATTGCTGCATGAGCCAATCAGATGCAGGGAGAAGCTGATGCCGCCTGGAGCAGAGCCTCCCTCAGCGGTGTGAGCCGATACCCTGGGGCCTGGGGGTCAAATCCACTCCACGTGGCATCGTGGAAACTTTGCAGCTTTAATGAAACCACACGTTGCGAACTGACAACCAACACCCTGCTGTGAAAACGGTTAACGTGTGGCGTGAACTGCTAATGTGGGGCGTGCAGATATTGTGCAGTGAGCACTCACGCCGTGCTGTGCAGCCCGCTAACATGTGCTAAAGCAGTGGCGTGCCTCCGTCCACGTGCGGCAGCTCTCTCAGGCCAGAGAGCGCTGACCAGCACGAAGTGGCCGGCTGAGCCATACCCAACGTGGGCGCGACAGGGAGGCTGTGGGGTTGGGTGGCATGGGCGTAGCCTGAAGCTGCCTTGGCACCGCTCTGGGGCCTTTTCCACTCTGTGCCACCGTTTAGATGGGGCGGGTGCTGGGTGGGGTGCAGGAGCACGGAGATGGACCTGTCACTGCATATGAGTGGCAAATAGGGGCGGCAGCTTTTAAGTGTACCCACGAAGGAAGGGGCTGCACCTTGTGGCACAACCTTTGCCCCAGGTGATGCCATGGCATGTGCCTGTGGGTGACACACTGGCTAGGTCTTCTATGTTACGACAGTCTGCTTTCTACCAAAACTAAAACGTGATGGATATAAGGCTTTAAATTAATCATAACCACCCATGGATTGATGGCAGGGCCAATGGGGCAGGGGAGAGAAGCTAAACGGTGATGTCATGGAAGGCAGCCAGCCCAGAGCAATGCCAGTGGTCACGATTAGTTCAAGCCATCTATCACTTTTGATGGGCAGAAGGCGGCCCTTACAGAACCCAGATGCATTACATTGTGGCACTTTGTAATGTTACTCTGATTTCCTCTCTAGAATTGCATTTCTTGTATATAAACTAATTTTTCACCTATGCTAAAGAAGGTAAACCCACAGCCTAGATATTTTAGGGCAAGGTAGCTCAGTTGGTTGATGCAGCTGCTGCAGACATGTGTGCGCAAGATCCAGGTCAGAAGTGTGTATTCTGGGTGTGTTGGCGAGTCACATAGTCCTGTTAGAATGAGCTCACGCCCTCCTGTCGGGAAGGGGAAGGAGCGTGTTTGTATCTGGTCTTTTGTTGGTCCTCTGGCCCAGGTGACGTGTTATCTATACTCAGTGATTGAGAGCATCCGTGCACTGGGGTAGAACTTGCAAGGGGCAGGGGGTGAATATGCGCGCGCGCTGCTGATCAGAAGCCCCCCTTTGCCCACGCGCGTGTGCCTCCCCCCCCTCCTCCCCCACCAGTGGACGCGCCTGTCCGTGTGATCGACCGCGGGGCTCTGCCTGCTCGTGCCTGCGTCTGCAGCGCTGCTTCTCCGCCAGCGCCGCGCTCATTGGCTGCTGTTTCTATGGTTACGCTTCATCCCGGGGCTTGGTTCAGGATGAGCAATTGGATGCGGGCGCTGGCAGCATCTGCAGCCGATGGCGCGTGTCCCCCTGGGGTCACCCAGGAGCTTCACAGGCAGGCAGGCAGGCAGGCTGTGCGTGGGGAGAGAGAAGGCAGGCGAACCCGAGCCTCAAGTGAAAGCAGCACCTTCCCCGGAAGCTGGCACCCACACTGGGAGCAGGCAACACCTACACTGAAAGCAGGCACTAGGTATACACAATAGTAACAGGAAACCCATACACAGGGGGCAGGCAACATGCCCCATGGAATCAGGCAACATGTACCCTAGGAGCAGCCCACACAACACTGGAAGCAGGCACTAGATATACACACTAGTAGCAGGCAACACATGCACACGGGGCAGGCAACATGCCCCATGGAATCAGGCAACATGTACCCTGGGAGCAGCCCACACAACACTGGAAGCAGGCACCAGGTATACACACTAGTAGCAGGAAACAGATACACAGGGGGCAAGCAACATGCCCCATGGAATCAGGCAACATGTACCCTGGGAGCAGCCCACACAACACTGGAAGCAGGCACCAGGTATACACACTAGTAGCAGGAAACCCATGCACAGGGGGCAGGCAACATACCCACTAGAATCAGGCAACATGTACCCTGGGAGCAGCCCACACAACACTGGAAGCAGGCACTAGATATACACAATAGTAGCAGGAAACCCATGCACAGTGGGCAGGCAACATGCCCCATGGAATCAGGCAACATGTACCCTGAGAGCAGCCCACACAACACTGGAAGCAGGCACTAGATATACACACACTAGTAGCAGGCAACGCATACACCAGGCGCAGGCAACATGTACACTGGAATCGGTCAGCAACTATACTGGAACCAGGAAACATGTACTAAAAGCTCGGGCAACCTTAACACCAAGATCAGGCAAGACATACACTGAGAGTGGGCAAAATGCCCCCCCCCCGGGCATGAAACATATAGACTGGAGCAGGCAACTCATCTACTGGAAGCAACCGCCACTTACAATGGGAGCAGGCGACATGCACACTAGGAGCAGGCGACGTGCACACTGGAAGCAGGCAACATATACACAGGGGGCATGGAATAGGCAACACATACACCGAGAGCAGGCACCAAGTGTACTTTCTTTTTTTATTTCTTTTTTATGCTTGATTCAACTTTTTTACTAGTTTTTACAAGTTACGGGAGCCTTGAATATTCTATGAATTGTTTCCTCTACTGGTTTGTCTGTAGTCTTTTTCGATCATTTGCAAGTCTTTTATTTTACAATAAACAACGTCTTTCCTTTTAAAATGTATATTCCTTGTTTCTTGACTGTTATGTCTCCCGTTCACTTTCTGCAGCCGGTTTATTGTCCAAGTCAAGGCTCTCTCGGAAGTTACCCACAGCAATCAATGGTTTGATGTTTTCTCTGTTCATCAGGTGCGTCCACCAGTATTCCTCGTCCAAGCTGCAGAAGTATGTAAAAAGGTGGGCGAGGTGTGTTCTTCTGTTGGTCGACAGACCCTTGCAGCTAAGGAGTAGGTGTTTTAGTGTTTCAATCAATTGAGGTTCCTCACAGTATCAGCATTGGTTGGACTTAGTTTTGTCTCTGATTGCTTGGATCTCTTTAGTTTTTAAGACATTCAACCGGGCTCTCATGAAGGTTGAGCGTATCCTTTTGTTAGGAAATTTTACTAGGTAGTTCACAGGCTCATTTAGTTTCTGGGCGGTTGTAGGAAGATGTGTGGTTAACTTATTTCTTCCAGCCAAGTCTGCTGTTTTGCACCAGGCTGTGTCTTTGAGTTTTTGTTGCTGTTTTAGTCGGGTTCCTCTCCAACGCTTCCTTTGAGCTTCCGATTTCCTCAAGGAGTATAAGATTGTTGCGTGCCCATGAGGCCAGCACATTTTGTTGTCTCCTTTACTCATTTCGTTTCGGATTATCTCATAGATTTTCTGATTTGATGAGCAGATTTTCCTAAACAGCATTAGACCATTAAAGTCTACGGTTGCTTTCAATGATGTTAAGCCTAACTCTCTTCTAATAGATGCTATGGGAGTACAGGTCGGCAAGTGAAGTGTTTTCCTCCAAATAGTCCCTCTAGTTTATTCCAAAGTTCTGAGGGTCTAGCCGGCATTGTTTCCGCTCCATAAACTATCGCTGGGACTACTTTTGTTTTATAAAAAGTCAGGGAAGCTTTGAGGGAAAAGCGGCTGAACTTTTTGTCCATCAGCTGCGTCTGGATGATTAGGTTTTTGATTTTATGACAAATGATTTTCTGCTTTGGTTTTTCTTGTGAATTGTTGCTAATGGTGACACCTAAGTGAGTGAAGGCTTCCACTCTTTCTAGTAGGTCTTTGACTAAGTGCCATGATGGAATTTTCTATCTTTTAGGCACTTTCTCCAGGATCATCACCTTGGTCTTACTTGTGTTGATCTCAAAATCTTTTAGTGAGAGGTAGGCCAAGAGGTTGTCAAGTTTCCTTTGAAAGCCTACTGCGGTCTGGTGATTAACATTATATCGTCCGCATATAACAATCTTGGAATCTTTTCGTTGCCCACAGATGGCGGAAAGGTTCTGGTGTTTCTCTCAGCAATTTGAATATCTCCTATGTAGGCATTATAGAGCGCAGGTGCCAGAGGACAACCTTGTTTGACTCCTCTGTGTGTATGCATGTTTTGAGAGAGAAAACCCGCTTTGTTGAGCCGTACCCTCATAGAAGTGTTTGTATGAAGTTCTTTGATTGGTGCTAATATTGATGTTGAGCAACCCCAGTTGGTAAGTTTGGCCCAGGGTTTTCCTCTATTCACCTTGTCAAAGGCTTGGGAGAGGTCAATAAAGGCCAGTACTAGGCGTGGAGAGCCTTCTAGCAATTCCGATTTTAAAATGCTGAGCATCATTATGTTAGTTGATGTTCCGAGGATTTTTGTGTCTTTCTGAAGATGGTATCCATGTTTTGAATTTTTCCAAACGACAGGATCTAAAAAATTTACTGATGCAGTCCAACAAGGCGATGGGGGGGTAGTTGTTCAGGTTACCTTTGTCACCTTTTTTTATAGATCGGGACAATGTTGGCAGTTTTCCACGATCTAGGAATTGACTTTGACTCAACACACGTTTTGAAGATTTCAACAATCAAGGTTGACGAGGCCTCCGAGTTGGCCTTCAAATTTGCGTTCGAGAGCACGTCTGGACCAGGTGCTCCAGATGTTTTTAGCTTGTTGATTTTATCCATGATGGTTGTTTTGTCGAGCTCTATGTCCCATTTTTCATGGTTGACATCTGGCTCAGACTGGTCTAACTGATGCCTTTCCAACAGGTTTGTGAAATGCAAGATCCAAACTTGTTCACTAACGCTGTTTGATAGGTTGTCTTCATTCGTTCTTCTGTCTGTTGAGATTAAAGACCAGAAGGCTTTGGCCTGTTTCCTGCTCAATATTCGGAGCATAGTTTCAGAGTCGTGTTGGTGTAAAGCAATTTCGTGTGTTTTAAGCCAGTGTTTATAATTTTGCATAGCTTTCTTAGCCTCTTCATTTGTAGTTTTAGAAGGATGCTTTTTGTGGTTTCGGGTAATTTGCCCCAATTCCTGTCGTTTCAACTTCAGAATTGGATTTTTCGTGTGGTGGTGAATCGTGGTTGGTTTATTTCTCTTGAAACCGGACACTGATAGGGGATCAGCAAAGGCCAATTGTCCGTTGGTGGCACTTCGCTGTTCAGTTTGTCTGTTTCTTTAGCCACCAAGTATCGCCTTGTAATGTTTGCGACTGCGGAGTCTTTTAGTCTGAGCCTGGTTCCACTTTTCTTGGTCTCTAGTTTAGACTCCATTCGTAGGCGTGGGATGGATCGTTCTAATTCTTCTGTTTCCCATTGGGCCTTTAGGGTGTCATGATCACGTTTCAGTTTGCGGATGACATTGAAAGAAGTTATTCTTGCCAATAAGTTTCTGGAGGTATAGATGTGATCTAAAGTGGCTTTTCTTCCAGCAAGTTCCCATGTGGGGATAGCTGACTGGTTCAAGCTTTGTAACCAATGAAAGTTATGCAGGTCCCAGGCATCAGTACTTGAGGTCCATCATTTCCCTCTGGCTACCTGTTCTGGATCGGAATGGGTATGAGTTCTCCTAGGTTTGTCGATTTGATCTGCTGTTTGATCTGTGTCAAGTCCGGGAGGCTCTATCATGGCATTTAGATCCCTGCATATAATGATGTGATCTGTTGAACGGTCATAGTTGGAGGCATCAAGTAAGGTTTCTATCTTTGTGGTGAAGTGATCCACTGCAAAAGCTTTAGGATTACAGTAAATATTGATCACCAGATAGGTTTTTCCCTTGATCTTGGTTTTGGGCGAATCTCTCGATTGCCAGGAGATTAGGGTAGCAAGAATGTGAGGGTCTCCCATTGACGTTTTTTCTAGATGGAGAGTACCCCCAATCCTAATAGTGGACCTGCTGGTATGCGCTCTTTCTCAAACTATGTCTCCCAATCTGTTTTAAGGGGGGCATGTGTGTTTGGAGCCGTTTTAAGTGTACTAGGAACGTGTGATACACGTGCTGTCAGCAGGTACCAAGTGTACTAAGAACATATGATGCACGTGTTGTGAGCAGGCACCAAGTGTACTAGGAATGTGTGATGCGCGCCCTTTGAGCAGGCAGCAAGTGTACTAGGACCGTGTGATGCGCGTCCTTTGAGCAGGCAGCAAGTGTACTAGGAACGTGTGATGCGCGTCCTGTGAGCAGGCAGTAAGTGTACTAGGAACGTGTGATGCGCGTCCTTTGAGCAGGCACCAAGTGTACTAGGAACGTGTGATGCGCGTCCTTTGAGCAGGCAGCAAGTGTACTAGGAACGTGTGATGCGCGTCCTTTGAGCAGGCAGCAAGTGTTCTAGGAACGTGTGATGCGCGTCCTGTGAGCAGGCAGCAAGTGTACTAGGAATGTGTGATGCGCGTCCTGTGAGCAGGCAGTAAGTGTACTAGGAACGTGTGATGCACGTCCTTTGAGCAGGCACCAAGTGTACTAGGAATGTGTGATGCGCGTCCTTTGAGCAGGCAGCACGTGTACTAGGAACGTGTGATGCGCGTCCTTTGAGCAGGCAGCAAGTGTACTAGGAACGTGTGATGCGCGTGCTGTGAGCAGGCAGCAAGTGTACTAGGAACGTGTGATGCACGTGGTGTGAGCAGGCAGCAAGTGTACTAGGAACGTGTTATGCGCGTCCTTTGAGCAGGCAGCAAGTGTACTAGGAACGTGTGATGCGCGTCCTGTGAGCAGGCAGCAAGTGTACTAGGAACGTGTGATGCGCGTCCTGTGAGCAGGTAGCAAGTGTACTAAGAATGTGTGATGCGCGCGCTGTGAGCAGGGAGCAAGTGTACTAGGAACGTGTGATTCGCGCGCTGTGAGCAAGCAGCAAGTGTACTAGGGACGTGTGATGCACGTGGTGTGAGCAGGCAGCAAGTGTACTAGGAACGTGTGATGCGCGTCCTGTGAGCAGGCAGCAAGTGTACTAGGAACGTGTGATTCGTGCGCTGTGAGCAAGCAGCAAGTGTACTAGGGACGTGTGATGCACGTGGTGTGAGCAGGCAGCAAGTGTACTAGGAACGTGTGATGCGCGTCCTTTGAGCAGGCAGCAAGTGTACTAGGAACGTGTGATGCACGTCCGGTGAGCAGGCAGCAAGTGTACTAGGAACGTGTGATGCACATCCTGTGAGCAGGCAGCAAGTGTACTAGGAACGTGTGATGCGCACGCTGTGAGCAGGCAGCAAGTGTACTAGGAACCTGTGATGCGCGCGATGTGAGCAGGCAGCAAGTGTACTAGGAACGTGTGATGCGCGTCCTTTGAGCAGGCAGCAAGTGTTCTAGGAACGTGTGATGCGCGTCCTGTGAGCAGGCAGCAAGTGTACTAGGAATGTGTGATGCGCGTCCTGTGAGCAGGCAGTAAGTGTACTAGGAACGTGTGATGCACGTCCTTTGAGCAGGCACCAAGTGTACTAGGAATGTGTGATGCGCGTCCTTTGAGCAGGCAGCACGTGTACTAGGAACGTGTGATGCGCGTCCTTTGAGCAGGCAGCAAGTGTACTAGGAACGTGTGATGCGCGTGCTGTGAGCAGGCAGCAAGTGTACTAGGAACGTGTGATGCACGTGGTGTGAGCAGGCAGCAAGTGTACTAGGAACGTGTTATGCGCGTCCTTTGAGCAGGCAGCAAGTGTACTAGGAACGTGTGATGCGCGTCCTGTGAGCAGGCAGCAAGTGTACTAGGAACGTGTGATGCGCGTCCTGTGAGCAGGTAGCAAGTGTACTAAGAATGTGTGATGCGCGCGCTGTGAGCAGGGAGCAAGTGTACTAGGAACGTGTGATTCGCGCGCTGTGAGCAAGCAGCAAGTGTACTAGGGACGTGTGATGCACGTGGTGTGAGCAGGCAGCAAGTGTACTAGGAACGTGTGATGCGCGTCCTGTGAGCAGGCAGCAAGTGTACTAGGAACGTGTGATTCGTGCGCTGTGAGCAAGCAGCAAGTGTACTAGGGACGTGTGATGCACGTGGTGTGAGCAGGCAGCAAGTGTACTAGGAACGTGTGATGCGCGTCCTTTGAGCAGGCAGCAAGTGTACTAGGAACGTGTGATGCACGTCCGGTGAGCAGGCAGCAAGTGTACTAGGAACGTGTGATGCACATCCTGTGAGCAGGCAGCAAGTGTACTAGGAACGTGTGATGCGCACGCTGTGAGCAGGCAGCAAGTGTACTAGGAACCTGTGATGCGCGCGATGTGAGCAGGCAGCAAGTGTACTAGGAACGTGTGATGCACGTGGTGTGAGCAGGCACCAAGTGTACTAGGAACGTGTGATGCACGTGGTGTGAGCAGGCACCAAGTGTACTACGTGCTGTGAGCAGGCACCAAGTGTACTAGGAGCGTGTGATACACGTGCTGTGAGCAGGCAGCAAGTGTACTAGGAACATGTGATGCACGTGCTGTGAGCAGGCCCCAAGTGTACTACGTGCTGTGAGCAGGCACCAAGTGTACTAGGAGCGTGTGATGCACGTGCTGTGAGCAAGCAGCAAGTGTACTAGGAACGTGTGATGCACAAGGTGTGAGCAGGCAGCAAGGGTACTAGGAACGTGTGATGCACGTGCTGTGAGCAGGCAGCAAGTGTACTAGGAACGTGTGATGCACGTGCTGTGAGCAGGCAGCAAGAGTACTAGGAACGTGTGATGCGCGTCCTGTGAGCAGGCAGCAAGTGTACTAGGAACGTGTGATGCGCGCGCTGTGAGCAGGCACCAAGTGTACTAGGAGCGTGTGATGCACGTGCTGTGAGCAGGCAGCAAGTGTACTAGGAACGTGTGATGCACGTGGTGTGAGCAGGCAGCAAGTGTACTAGGAACGTGTGATGCGCGTCCTGTGAGCAGGCAGCAAGTGTACTAGGAACGTGTGATGCGCGTCCTGTGAGCAGGCAGCAAGTGTACTAGGAGCGTGTGATGCACGTGCTGTGAGCAGGCAGCAAGTGTACTAGGAACGTGTGATGCACGTGCTGTGAGCAGGCCCCAAGTGTACTAGGAACGTGTGATGCGCGTGCTGTGAGCAGGCACCAAGTGTACTAGGAGCGTGTGAGCCGTCACGAAGTGTACTAGGAACGTGTGATGCACGCGCTGTGAGCAGGCCCCAAGTGTACTACGTGCTGTGAGCAGGCAGCAATTGTACTAGGAACGTGTGATGCACGTGCTGTGAGGAGGCGCCTCGTAGGCTTGAGCATGCAACTATATACACTGGGAGGGGGTAACACTAAGTGCAAGCAACACATATCTTGGAGCAGGCAGAACATACACTGGTGCGTGTGATGCAGGCGCCTCGTATGCTGGAGCAGGCAGCACATCCACTGGAGCAAGCAGCACATCCACTGGAGCAGGCAGCACACACACTGGAGCAGGCAGCACACACACGCTGGAGCAGGCAGCACACACACGCTGGAGCAAGCAGCACATACACTGGAGCGGAGAAGGCAGCACATACACTGGAGCAAGCAGCACATACACTGGAGCAAGCAGCACACCCACTGGAGCAGGCAGCACACACACGCTGGAGCAAGCAGCACACCCACTGGAGCAGGCAGCACATACACTGGAGAAAGCAGCACATACATTGGAGCAAGCAGCACACCCACTGGAGCAGGCAGCACATACATTGGAGCACGCAGCACACCCACTGGAGCAAGCAGCACACCCACTGGAGCGGAGCAGGCAGCACATACACTGGAGCAGGCAGCACATACACTGGAGCAAGCAGCACATACATTGGAGCAAGCAGCACACCCACTGGAGCAAGCAGCACATACATTGGAGCAAGCAGCACACCCACTGGAGCAAGCAGCACATACATTGGAGCAAGCAGCACACCCACTGGAGCAAGCAGCACACCCACTGGAGCAGGCAACACATACATTGGAGCAATCAGCACCCACTGGAGCAGGCAGCACATACATTGGAGCAACTAGCACACCCACTGGAGCAAGCAGCACATACATTGGTGCAAGCAGCACACCCACTGGAGCAGGCAGCAGACACACTGGAGCAGGCAGCACACACGCTGGAGCAAGCAGCACAACCACTGGAGCAAGCAGCACACCCACCGGAGCAAGCAGCACACACACTGGTGTGATGCACATGCCATGAGTAGGCATCTTGCACACTAGAAGCAGGAAACCTGTTCCCTGATGCGGGCACCAGTGCCCATTAAAGGTGTGCGGTCTCTTCGTGCCTCCCTCACACAGCATGAACTAATTACGCCCAGGCCTTTGTTTCTTCATACTGTGCGTGCGTGCGCATCACTGCGTGCGTGCGTGGTGGATCACCAGGCACGCACTCCAGAGGGGGGGCATGGGGGAGTTACAGAAGGGAGCACAGAGAAACGCACGTGAGGTGTTCCATGGCTGGTCACCCCTGGAAAGACCCCACTGCGGGGGAGGGACTGGACGCCACAGAGCCCTCCCACCCGGGGCCTTCCCTCTTCCACTGCACAGCACAGGCCCCCCAGTGCTCGTAAATCCCAGTTATAATTGGATGGCTGTCCCTGGTAAAGATTCTTGTTTCCCACGGGAATGATAAAACTCGCTTTAAATTGAACACTCCCTCTAGAGAGAGGGCTTTACAACTGCCATGAGTGGGGCTCACCCCAGCCCAGCCCTGCCTGGCTCATGGCAATACGTGCAGACAGAGGCTCAGTGCCCACCTAGGCCCCGCACCCCTCCACAGGCGGCAAATCCTGAGATGCCAGGACCGCGGATAAACTACTGATGGCCATCCCCGAAGCGCTGCCCTTTACAGGAGAACCTTATCAACAATAAGCCCCTTCTGATGTGCTTTCCCTAGTCCCCCAGTTGCAGGGATGCAGCCTGCTTAGAGGCAGCGTAGTTGTCAACATGGTCCATCTGTAGGCCTTTATCCAGCCATGGGGTTGGAGGGCCCCCTGGGGCATTATTATCGGGTGCAAGGTCCCGACTCCCATTTGGTCAATGCCTTCTCGTAGGGACGATCCACTTGCACCTGGTGATCTACAATCCGCTCAAGGATGGGTCCAGCGTACTCATCTCACCATCTGGGTTGATCGGGGAGGAGGAAGCCTCTAAATAGTTGCTTCATACTTCTTTCCACTCGTGAGCCTTTTCAAGGAGCCGAGAGTTACTTGTGGTAGAAGTTACATCTTTGGACCTGCCGGAGTTGGATTTATTTTGAAATGGCAGTTTTATGCCCAAATGTCCTATGGGTGGGAGCTTGTCGATGGACATCGCCATAGACCTTTGGGGTAGTGAGTCTGACTGTATCAGGACATCAGGATCCCACTCTGACACCATATATGGAGGGTGGGAAGAAGAAGCCGGACACATTAAGAACCTATAAGAAGGCCTATCTTTCCCTACTGGTACAGGGGGTTTCCTGTCTAGAGGATCTAAGGTGCTTGCTTGTGTCAGGTAGTCCCAAAGAGAGACATTTTCCCAGTCCCAATCTAAGTCTAACTGACCCTACCACTAATACAATTCCCTGAAAGGAAGCCAGGAGAATGGCTTAATCCCCCTGGTATTCTGGTATCTTCTGGAAGTCTCTTTATATCAATGTCTCTCTTCCTCGTATTTGTTTCCTTACACAATCTTCTAGAATAGTATTTGGATATCTCCTGGAATATTTCTTGTAGCTCTTTCACAATATTCCTGGATCTTTTACTCTCTCTAGTAGTGTCTGTGATAACTTTCCTTGTGATATTTCCAAAAATTCTCGACTTAACTTGTAGACCTCTCACAGTCTGTTAATTCAGGCTTCCTCAGCTTGGATGTGGTTTGATCCGATTTGGTATCTTCCCTCTGCTGGGTTCTCTCTCTAGAACTATCTTCTCAACTTGATAGTCTTATCTCCTTTGTTAATCCTGGATTTTATGCCAGACTTTATGTGCGCTTCACATTTGAACTCATAGGGTAATTTCCCTTCCTTCATTGGCCTTTGGTCCCAGTCTTTATTTACTTCCCACACAGGGTTAATCACTCTTCTCTTCATCAGCTTTGTACTCTGCCAGTTAAACAGTTTTGCATTCAATATCTTGTTATTACTAGAATAAGTTTCTCTCTCTGTCTAATGTTGCCCCAGCGACCTCCCTCTTCTCCCGCTCTCCCCGTTACCTCTCTGTATGCAGGGGAACGTTGCAGGATGTGGCCATCACTCGGGTATTCCTCTTTGGTGTATGTCTTCTCGGTCCAGGGTTTCACTGGTGTCCGTTCTCGGCTTCCCTTCTGGCTGCTGCCATATACAGGTGCTGCCGTTAGGGAGCTGTTCGTGCTTCCTTCTTGGATGGTCTCGGCACGATTCGTTAGGCATCCTCCCACCACAATATGGGGGTGGTCCTGCCACCACCTAATACAGGATTGCACTCTTCTGCTTCGCAACGGTTTCTCCCAGGGCTGAAGTCAAGGGTACATGTGGGTGGACAGAGTCCGTCCACTTTTTCAGAGGACAGACTCCACTCCACTCCACTTAACCCACCCCCCCCCCCCCGGTGTTTTAGAGGCTGTGCATAAAACTAGAAACATTCACTGTCTTATTTGAATTTATACCAACCACAGGACTCAAACCGTGGTTGCCAGATTCAGAGGCAGGGCCCTTCTCCACAGCACCATATAACCTGACGGAAGCTAACACACACCTAAAGGTGAAATGTCACATTTCGGGACTGCATGTGCCAGGGAAAAAATTGGTATTGGTTCTTGGAGTTTAAAACATGCACACCTTGCAGCATTTTAGACTGTTTTTCTGTGCTTCCTTGAAAGTTGTGGGCTCCGCAGGCTGTGCAGGATCTGCGGCTCATCTCATGTCCGCCTCTCCCAGGTGTGATCCCTCAGTTCTTCGTAGCAGATAGTCCCAAATATGCTACTATGGTATGTGGCTTAGGGCGTTCCCATCCCCTAAGGGGGAGTCTCTTCCAGTGAGGTGCTGTTTGTTATTTACCTACTCATTGACTGCCCATGGCCAGGCCAATCCCTGTGGCTATTGCCACCCTATACCTGTCCTCCCCAACCAAAATGCACCTTCCTGGGACCTTGAGCTAGCTTTATCAAGCAGTACCATCAAACCTTGTGCTCAAAGAGTCTGCTAATGTTATTTCAAAGCAGCCTTCTGAGAGTTAATGGCTTAATTTGAGCTGCAAAAGCGCTACTAGTGTAATACAAATTTTAACCAAGGGTGCCCCCTGCCACTTGATTTACAAGCAGTATGTATTTCCTTCACTGAAGCCCTGCTAAAAACAAGCATTGGCAAAGCCAACAGTTTTGGCTGTTGTATAGGTATTACATAGGCATTTTCCAGGCACTGCTATTATATGCTTGCAGTTTCTACTATAAATGTCCAGTTATTGCCATTACAGCAGTGCCTGGAAAATGCCATCCAGTGCCTGCACAAATGCCAAAACGGTTGGCTTTGCCAATGCTTGTCCTCCGTCTGGCTACCAGAAGTTATTGGATTTCGAACTTCCGGGGTGAGATTGTCAACCAATCGCAGCAGTGTGGATGCCATCTTGGAATGGGAGGTGAGGCTAAGGAAACTTTGTACGTCGCCCTCTTCGATTTAGCGTTGATCATGTCCCTAAGCAGAGTCCCTGGTTCCCACCTCTCGCTGCTGAAGCCACTCACCGTACAGACACCCTAGCCAGGATGCCTGCACCTGCCCATGACACTGGCGGACCTTCAAATTCAGAGGAATTCAAAAGAATGTACAAGTGTGATTGGACCTGTGACCAATGGCCCCACCCAAACTCTCCTAGAACCACCAGTGCTTGCAAGGGAGCTGAATAGGAAAACCTTCACTGGGGATCCAAGATGACTTCGGAACAGTCCCTTTCCAGGGTAGCGCTGCACTGTGGAGCGCTGTACAGGGTGTGGCTAGCCAGCAGCGCTTGGGCCGGTATCTATTAACAGTAGCGCTGCACTGTGGAGCGCTGTGCAGGGCGTGGCTAGCCAGCAGCGCTTGGGCCGGTATCTATTAACAGTAGCGCTGCACTGTGGGGCGCTGTGCAGGGTGTGGCTAGCCAGGGCCTGGGCCGGCATCTATTAACAGTAGCGCTGCACTGTGGGGCGCTGTGCAGGGCGTGGCTAGCCAGCGCCTGGGCCGGCATCTATTAACAGTAGCGCTGCACTGTGGAGCGCTGTGCAGGGCGTGGCTAGCCAGCGCCTGGGCCGGCATCTATTAACAGTAGCGCTGCACTGTGGAGCGCTGTGCAGGGCGTGGCTAGCCAGCGCCTGGGCCGGCATCTATTAACAGTAGCGCTGCACTGTGGAGCGCTGTGCAGGGCGTGGCTAGCCAGCGCCTGGGCCGGCATCTATTAACAGTAGCGCTGCACTGTGGGGCGCTGTGCAGGGCGTGGCTAGCCAGCGCCTGGGCCGGCATCTATTAACAGTAGCGCTGCACTGTGGAGCGCTGTGCAGGGCGTGGCTAGCCAGCGCCTGGGCCGGCATCTATTAACAGTAGCGCTGCACTGTGGAGCGCTGTGCAGGGCGTGGCTAGCCAGCGCCTGGGCCGGCATCTATTAACAGTAGCGCTGCACTGTGGAGCGCTGTGCAGGGCGTGGCTAGCCAGCGCCTGGGCCGGCATCTATTAACAGTAGCGCTGCACTGTGGAGCGCTGTGCAGGGCGTGGATAGCCAGCGGTAACAGTAGCGCTGCACTGTGGAGCGCTGTACAGGGCGTGGCTAGCCAGCGCCTGGGCCGGCATCTATTAACAGTAGCGCTGCACTGTGGGGCGCTGTGCAGGGCGTGGCTAGCCAGCGCCTGGGCCGGCATCTATTAACAGTAGCGCTGCACTGTGGAGCGCTGTGCAGGGCGTGGCTAGCCAGCGCCTGGGCCGGCATCTATTAACAGTAGCGCTGCACTGTGGAGCGCTGTGCAGGGCGTGGCTAGCCAGCGCCTGGGCCGGCATCTATTAACAGTAGCGCTGCACTGTGGAGCGCTGTGCAGGGCGTGGCTAGCCAGCGCCTGGGCCGGCATCTATTAACAGTAGCGCTGCACTGTGGAGCGCTGTGCAGGGCGTGGCTAGCCAGCGCCTGGGCCGGCATCTATTAACAGTAGCGCTGCACTGCCAGCGGTAACAGTAGCGCTGCACTGTGGAGCGCTGTACAGGGCGTGGCTAGCCAGCGCCTGGGCCGGCATCTATTAACAGTAGCGCTGCACTGTGGAGCGCTGTACAGGGCGTGGCTAGCCAGCGCCTGGGCCGGCACCGATTAACAGTAGCGCTGCACTGTGGAGCGCTGTACAGGGCGCGCCTGGGCCGGCATCTTTTAACAGTAGGGCAGTACTGTAAATTGATGTCTACGCTTCGCACTGTGCATCCTTTGGAATTCTGGGGCCTGGGTCCTCAATACTTCCAACTCTTTCTTCGCAAATACCTTCCTAAGCAGGCTCTTCACTCCTCCATCTCCAAATCCCCCAGGGTCAGTCGTTTCTGCAAGCAGCGAGTTGGTGGCAGATCTCTTTCCTCTGCTGGGGCCTCCCTCTGGAACAGCCTTCCTGCCTCTCTGAAACTTGAGGAAAACCATCTCCGGTTCCAGAAGCACCTCAAGACCTTCCTCTTTGCTTCTGCTTTCTCTCTTCCTCTCCCCTGCTGATTTCCTCTCTGATACTGCACTGGTCACCTGGCTACCCACTGATTTCGGGCCCAGGTCGCCGCCCGCCCAGTTGCACACCCGCACTGCCTCCCGGCAACCCTTGCACTTGGGTCTGTATCTGTAACCCTACAGTCCCCTTACCTGCTCTTTTGGGCACCTGCTGGCCGCACTTCTTGTTATTGTTTTGATCCCATGTACAGCACTGCACACCTCCCTTTACCCCTCCTTCTTCCCCTAAACTTGCGGGATCTCAATGTCACTTGGCCTAATAAGATTGTGACTCAATATTTTTAATGTGCAAGCGATACCTTGGTATCAAAACGCAGGCCTTCGGTGCAACAGGAACAAAGCAGAGGACTCCAGTGCGACAGGAACAGAGCGCAGGCCTTCAGCGGATCAGGAACAACGTGCAGGCCTTCAGTAGAACAGGAACAAAGCGCAGGCCTTGAGTGGATCATTAAAAAAAGTACAGGAATCTCAAGCAATGCTTTCTGAACGGGGTCCCTCGGCTGTAAAGGAGACTGGGGGAGCCCTGCAGCAGTCCTGACTCGGATAACTTGCAGCACTGCCCACCTGCCTCCGCCCCCTTAGAACCCATGCGACTCCTCTAAGAGGAATCGTGGATGCCACGGATCTGACATCTGTACAAATGGACACGTCCTTATCACACATCACATGGCGCCCTCGCTGCTCAAGGCTTCAAATATCACCCATTAGCGCCCATTGAGAGTACAGGGGCCTCTAATAACAACCATTCATTGTGTGATGTAATCTCCAGGGCAGGGCATGTGATAAATGCAGAGGCCCGTCCATTCCCAGCCTGCTGCCTCAAAGTGATGTGGCAGTGTGCCTGCTAGAATCCAACATGGCGGCCGTCTCCAGCGCAGGGCATGTGATAAATGCAAAGGCCTGTCCACTCCCTGCCTGCTGCCTCAGAGGGATGCGGAAGTGTAAATCCAGAGGCCCGTCCACTCCCTGCCTGCTGCCTCAGAGGGATGCGGAAGTGTAAATCCAGAGGCCCGTCCACTCCCTGCCTGCTGCCTCAGAGGGATGCGGAAGTGTAAATCCAGAGGCCCGTCCACTCCCTCCCTGCTGCCTCAGAGGGACGCGGAAGTGTAAATCCAGAGGCCCGTCCACTCCCTGCCTGCTGCCTCAGAGGGACGCGGAAGTGTAAATGCAGAGGCCCGTCCACTCCCTGCCTGCTGCCTCAGAGGGACGCGGAAGTGTAAATGCAGAGGCCCGTCCACTCCCTGCCTGCTGCCTCAGAGGGACGCGGAAGTGTAAATGCAGAGGCCCGTCCACTCCCTGCCTGCTGCCTCAGAGGGACGCGGAAGTGTAAATGCAGAGGCCCGTCCACTCCCTGCCTGCTGCCTCAGAGGGACGCGGAAGTGTAAATCCAGAGGCCCGTCCACTCCCTGCCTGCTGCCTCAGAGGGACGCGGAAGTGTAAATCCAGAGCCCCGTCCACTCCCTGCCTGCTGCCTCAGAGGGACTCGGAAGTGTAAATGCAGAGGCCCGTCCACTCCCTGCCTGCTGTCTCAGAGGGATGCGGAAGTGTAAATCCAGAGGCCCGTCCACTCCCTGCCTGCTGCCTCAGAGGGATGCGGAGGTGTAAATGCAGAGGCCCGTCCAGTCCCTGCCTGCTGCCTCAGAGGGATGCGGAGGTGTAAATGCAGAGGCCCGTCCACTCCCTGCCTGCTGCCTCAGAGTGATGCGGAAGTGTAAATGCAGAGGGCCATCCACTCCCTGCCTGCTGCCTCAGAGCGATGTGGAAGTGTAAATGCAGAAGCCCGTCCACTCCCTGCCTGCTCCCTCAGAGGGATGTGGAAGTGTGGTGTTGGTATCCAACATGGCGGCCGCCTCCAGCACAGGGCATGTGATCAATTCAGAGGCCCGTCCACTCCCGGCCTGCTGCCTCAGAGGGATGTGGAAGTGTGCCTGCTGCGATCCAAAATGGCGCCCGCCTCCGGCACGGGGCATGTGATGAATCCATAGGCCCGTTGTTAGCGAGAATTCTCCTTTATGGCTAATATCCCTCACCAAGTGAGTCCCTCAGCAGCTTTGCTGGATTACTGGGGTTTATTTTTTCACCTGGTAAGAGTGTGAGCCTTTCTCCCACTCTTACATGTGTTTTGCCATGTGTATTTCTACTTTTTGTGTGATCTTGGGCACTGGAGCCACACCACTCCATAAGCCCCACATTTGTGTGTGTTACACAGCACCTTCACCCTAACTCAGATAATAGTAGTTCAGGCACGGACTCTAGCAGAGACGGACATCACGCCCAGCAACCACAAACAGCAACAGAACCAGAGAGTGCAGCAGGTGAAACCGAACGACCAAGCACAAGCAGTAGAGTGCCGCATCCGGCTTCTTTTTTAGACAGACACCCAAACGCAAGCGAACGAGGAGGGGGAAGAGGAAAAGGACCAGGAGTACAGACGAGATTCCAAGCTCGCACAACTTAGTGGTTAACATCTCAAATCGTATTTTGAGCCAACAAGAAGAACGAGTACTACAGAAGGGTTTGAAATTTGTACCTACTTTTGGCACTAACCTCTTCAGTATAAAGGTCGAACTTCACAAATTAACCAGAAAATTGAAATTTAAAGTTTTTTTTGCTGAAATGGAACACGAGTCTCCCCACAAAGAGGCAACAGAACTAGTTAAGTTCAAACCAAAGAGTACTTTTACACCACCTATCAGTGTACCAGCCATAGACATCTTTGAAAGGATGGTTATCTCTGATCTAAAGAAAATCAAATATGGAGCTCCTAAAAACAAAAACCTTAACAGAAAGGAAATGTCCATAATACGCAATCTTTACTCTGACGACAATATAACCATCAGACCAGCAGACAAAGGCGGCGCTTTGGTGATCCAAAACACTTATGATTATGAACAGGAATGTAGGAGACAATTGGATGACCACACAGTTTACGCAAAGATGGAACAAGATCCCACCAAAGATATTTGTGAAAACTTGGAGATTCTCTTAACCAGAGCGGAAGAAGAAGGTATGATCACAAAAAAGATCAAAGCATTCCTATTGACACAGAAACCGAACACTCCACATTTTTATCTTCTACCAAAAATACATAAAGGTTTAACAAATCCACCGGGAAGACCAATCGTAGCTGCCACAGGAGGTATACTACAGCCACTTGGAACCTACATTGATTATTTTTTTAACCCTATCATACAGAAAACAGAAACTTATGTGAAAGACAGTACACATTTCCTTAACATACTTGAGAACATACAACTAACTGGGAATTATATCCTTTTCACAATAGACGTGACAAGTCTTTATACCAGCATCCCTCACGATTTGGGGCAAGAAGCGGTAGAGTGGCTCTTGTTATGAGAGGGCAACATAGGAGCTGTCAAAGAATTCATAATGTCCTTGCTGATGTTCATCTCAACTAACTCGTATTTCAAATACAAGAATGAGTACTACATACAAACGTCAGGCACAGCCATGGGTGCAACTATGGCACCGGCTTACGCAAACTGCTTTATGTACCAATTTGAAATGTCACATATTCTACAAAAAACAGAGTGGAAAGACAAAATAAAATTGTGGATACGATACATCAACAATATTTTCTGCATGTGGCAAGACACGAGAGAGTCGCTAGATGAGTTTCTTCAGTACATCAACAGTATGCACCATCGAACACAATTCACCTTCGAGAATTCATTACCTGGACATTCAAGTCAATGTACATAATCAACAGATTAAAACATCATTATTCACCAAACCAACAGATAGAAACAATTTACTACATCGGATGAGCTTTCATCCGCAAAACACACTAGGGAATTTGCCCTATGGTCAGATGTTGCGTCTCAAAAGGATAATCAAAGTGAGTTCGAACAAGAGTTAATTAGATTGAGTAAGAAGCTTGAAGATCGGGGATACCATGAAGAGGATATATTAACAGCAACAGAGAAGGTAGCGACAAAAACAAGAGCCAGCATCCTTATGCCAAAAAACAAACCAACATCACCATCATTTGTATACGTATCAAGATTTTCTACTCAGAGTACACAAATTAAGAGATGCATAAATAAACATTGGCAAATACTGACTAAAGATGAAAGAACCAAAGATCTTTTTTCTGCTCCACCAATATTTGCGTACCAAAGATCAAACAACCTGAGAGACCTACTTCTTAACACACGAGACAATACACCCAGAAGAAGCACAGTAACAAAAAGAACTGGAACTTACCCATGCTTAAACTGTGGGAATTGTAACAGCATAATAAAAGGAGGTACAGTGGTACATCCCTACACAGGAGAAAAGATTACACTAAAATGCCAAGCAACCTGCAACACAGAAAATTGCGTATATTGTATACGTTGCCCTTGTGGTATATATTACGTTGGTGAAACAGGACGAAAACTACATGTACGTATTAATGAACACAAATCATGTTTACGCAATAATAATACCAACTCAGCAGTGGCAAAACACTTCAATGAGAAAAAGCATAACATCTCACAACTCAGATTCCAGGTACTTGAACTAATTGACAATACCTCTAGAGACATTAAAAAAAAGAGGCAACAGAGAGAAGCATACTGGATTGATCGACTAGAAGCGTTATCACCAAGAGGAATTAACGATGAATTCGACCTGAATTGTTTTCTTTAAAGACTGTATATTGCCTAACACCATTTACCTGCAACATGTATTGTTACTCTCAATGAATCCTGTTTTTACAAGTACTGCACCATGTTTCATGTATCTACACAGTTAGACTGGTAATTTTTGTTAATCACGTACCGGAAGGGTGCTCCGCACCTCAGCAACAATTAATATTTTACACACTTGCATTTTGCATGAGTGATAGAGATTGGACGGTTCAGATATAATATAATTTTTTTCAAGTATCTCCTGTCTTTGAACATATCATCACCCACGAGTATTACTCACTCACACAGGCACTGACTAGCATACTATGCAACACCATAACTTTATTACACACTCTGTAGCATTCACGCATCAAATACGTTGCTCGTCACTCATTTATTGATAGTAATTGCAGCATATTTTACACATATACAAAGTACAACTATAATTAGGCTTTAGGTACCTGACACTATACATCTAGTTGTTTAACAGATTACAGAGACAGAGCAAAGCAATTTGCATTAAGCACCAGAGAGATGCCCACACCAATATGGCGGTCAGGCTCAACTGTGAGCGGCCATTTTAGATATACACGTTGCCTAGACAACGCTTTACCTTTCTGTGACACCCGGGACCGGCAGCAGCTCGGAAGGAAAGGCACGAAAGGATTGCTTTACCAATAACAAAGCTCTTTTGGTAAGCACTATGAAATCACTAGAACCAAGAGCAGCAGTGCTCCTTATCAGAACGAACACGTTAAAGCACGCGTTCGACTCAAACTATTTAACCTTTTTTCAGTGTTACACAAACGCATCCGACAACGCTGACCAGCACCGCTAATCGCGCCTGGGATACAGAAGCACTGGCAGGTTAGTGCACGCATACGACATAAGGAAGAACAGATATATATCACATTTGGTGAGAATCGATAATGTTTAGTTTAACTACCAGCGTGAATAAATACAGATTGACTAGACAAAATCTATAATGATCCTTAAGACTATGGAGAAGATTGGGTAGATGGTTCTCTACGCTGTAATAACACGTGGAACATGTTTCATCATTATCAAGTTTCATTATTACATTATGAGTGTGCAACGAATAAGCTAAACATGGATCTTGCATAAATATATAGGTATTTTTACACAAGTCACTAACAGCCACATATGTTGTTTTCTCTTTCTCTTTACGTGTTATTTGTCAATCGTTTTTGTCCCCTGTGGGTACCCTGTATTTTTCAATGTTCCTGCAATTCGTCTATTGAAATATGAATGTATAATTTATGATTCTTTTGATGATGGTAGATTTAAGTAATCCTGCATAGATTTACCCGGCTCTGAAGAAGGAAACTTGGTTTTCCGAAATGCATTAGCCACAGGGTTATCGTTTGCCTACAAAACAGCAAATTACAAATTGGTGATTCTTAACCAATGACAAGCTTTTATTAATTCACATAGCAGTGGATTAAAGAGAATAATTTCAAAATCATTTTCAACTGTGTTCGATTCTTCATTAGATATTTTTTGACGAAGCATGATATAAAACATTTAACCATTCGTGGTAATTACAGGTGCGCGGCCTGCACTGATGGCTAATCAGCCTAAGTCTTTTTTCTTCGTGTCTTTGAGACTTCCCACTGACTCCATTTTTCTGGGGCTGACTACTGTCCCCAGAAACAGGTAAAGTTGCCTTTAACTTTATATAGTCACTTTAAACTACAGACCCAGTACACCCCATCTTACATGGAGTATTGGAAAGGTTTAATTCCTACCCCTTTTATTTGTCTGTGCCTCTCTGAGCTTTGTTTTGCTCTCTTAACATTAAGACTTGACTGGTGACAGTGGTATCTACCCTAACATTTATACCGCGATTATACTATATAAACGTGGTACTGTTTTAGGCTATTATATTAGCCCGAACTTAAACCCTGTGTAGAGGAGGTCCCAGACCTGGCCTGCACCCCGGCCCCTCATTTCGAGGTACCAGGAGAGTACTCACCAAGGTATGCGACATATGAGGAGCAGATGAACCAACAAAGAACTGCAATGGGACTCTGCCCAGTGTACATCAGAAGATCCATACTGGTAGAAGCGCCCATAACCAGACGGCCCTGGGCAGCACGGTACCCTATCAGACAGCCGTACCAGCCGCTGAGACGAAATGAAGAGTACCTACAGACGGTCCATGATGAGACCCAAAGAGCTGTAATGGGAGGCCAGTGGAAATTACACAAGGGCCTGGACAGACTCGCGAATGAACGAAAAGCAGCTATCGAAGATAGCACGCCAGTGCGAGTAGCTATGAAAATAGATGTAATGGACACAGGAAAGAGACGATGTTAAAATGTGAGGAAACGTTGCTATGAGACAAGATGGCAGTAACCAACCAGTTAAACGCGTGTAAATAGGCTTGAACACAAGAAGCTGCTTGCAATGCTTAATAGAATAATAGAGCGGCAAGCGCCAACTATATCTACCTCAGTAAGGCACGCTATACAAGTGCGACTCTATTTTGTAAAAGCATAAGTATGCCCAGGCGGCCAGAGGCCTAACAGGCCTGGTTTCATATCCCAGCCAAAGCCAGGGGAAGGAGCGGAATCGAAACTCAACAAAGAGCAGCTCATGCCTGGGAAATCGAGGTCAACCAGAGAAGGGGAGGAGAGCGTCAGCTAACAGGAATCGAAACTTCAGAGCATACCAGCCTGCCCCGTGAAGGTCAAGATAAGGGAGGCCCGTGCAGGTGGCAAGGCCGAAAACAGAATTAAATACACTAAAAGCTAGAAACTGAAGCAGATTCACGGTGAACAGACATGTGACCAAGACAGGCACAAAGAATTACCAACGTCTGATGTCACCCAGATCCAAGGGTGCCATAACTTCTCCAGATAAGAGGCTACAGTTTCGAGGCCATGCCCAGCCAACTAATTGACACATATCCCCAAGATACTGATTGATGGAAGGGAGGCAGGGTGAAAGTTGGGACACCAGGCACCTGGGTGTCCATTCTGCATGCTGCTAATTAAAAGTGGAAATGTATGTCTAAGGGTGTAACCTGCCCAATCACAATGGACCAAGTTATCTAGGGTCCTATATATTGTAGAGCCAATGAGACGTCATACTTGTAGTGACGTCTATCATGTGTGATTTAGAGGGAGGGGTGTAGATGCCCACCCGATAAGAGTTATCCAATCCGCATGCTCCATTATCATATACAGATATAGCACCTATATTTAAGTTGCCTTTCCTAACCAATTATATTGCATGACTAGTTTTTTTAGAATTTGACGTCAATGATGACGAGTTTTCTGTATAAAAATTGTTGTTCAACTGAAGTTCGAGGAAGTCGGAGCGAGACAGGTGATCGCAACGATGCTGATTCCCAGCTGCTTCCCTGTTTGATGTACTTGTCATTAAACAGACTTCCCTTTGCAAAATTATCGAGTCCTCATTATTGAGTCGTGTTGGAGTAAGTGAATCCTGCACCCCCATCCCTCACATGGTGCAGCTATCTTGTTTTACAAGTACTTTAGGGTGAGCACTGACCTATGGGCCCGTTGGTGGATATCTCAACCTCTTTTACACTTGTTAGCAGAGGATCGTTTGGCCATCGATTATGGATTATTGATTAATATTGTTATAAGACACCTATAGACCGATGGCACAAAGTAACTCTAGGCCTTCGGCAATATCACGAGTCCTTTCGCCATTCCGGCTGAGTAGGCTGAGAAGCTTCCCGTGGACAATGAGAGTGTAAGTCCATAAAAATCTGCAGTGGGTCTGAAGGAACCCGCCTTTCCAAGCGTAACCCTTCTCATTCCCACGGGCAGCCAATCGAACGAAAAGACCGCAAGAGGCTGAAAAGGAGGGGCGGTGATCCCGAAGCTCCAGAGAGGAAAAGATGTGATCGGTGAGTGAAACAACAAACTTGTTACTTTGGCAAATGTCTTGTAGACATTAGAACAAGCAGGGGAAAGTTAACGGAGGGTGGCAGAGAAAAATTAATAGTCAAAAGTAGAGAAGACTATATATAAGGGGTAATGACTCAAGTATAAAAGAGAAAAATGCAAGGTTACCGGGGGGGGGCACCCGAGAGAAAAACGTAAGATTACCGGGGGGGCACCCGAGAGAAAAACGTAAGGATACCGGGGGGGGGGCACCCGAGAAGAAAACGTAAGGTAACCGGGGGGCACCCGAGAGAAAAACGTAAGAAAACCGGGGGGGGGAACCCGATAGAAAAACGTAAGGATACCGGGGGGGCACCCGAGAGAAAAACATAAGGTTACCGGGGGGGCACCCGAGAGAAAAACGCAAGGATTCGCCTTGTTCCTGCGCTTTAATACAGCGGTCAGAAGAAACGTGAACTCATAGCCCATATAATAAGGGACAATTAGACTACGATGACGTTTAAAGAGGCATTAAAGGAGTTCATTTAAACTCCATGACGGGGTATTGATTAGAAGGCAGGTATATGTATGACCAGCTGGTGTCCGTCTAGTCTGTCAAGTGTCTGTCCTATGTGTTCTGTTGTGGGTTGAATGTAAGAGAGCCATATTGTTGATTGTTTGAGATTAAATTGGGTTTTACGCGATTCTGTGAAGAAGAGGGAATCGCCAATGAATTGATGGTTTTGAGTTAATTGATAGTATACATTTTGGCAGGAAGAGATTGGATTGGAGCTTGCGTATCTGGTGCTCGCTCATACTAGTAGAAGGATAACAAACTGTATAAATATTGTTGGTAACGGAATTGAAAATGGAGGTCACCCCATTTGCGCATCTATGCAAGCAACTACCTAAGCATGCACCTAAATTAAGAAAGTATAGCGCAGAATGGGTTAAGGGTACCGCCCACAAGATGTTTATGCCGTGGCCACAGAATGGGTCCCTATCAAAAGCCGTCTTACAGCACATGACGACTTATCTACATGCCACATATACAGGCAAGAAGCTAGAGAAACGTCTTGCTGTTCTAGAACTATGGAAGATGTTTGAGCAGACGAAGGAGAAAGAGCCTCCTGCAGATTGGATATTAAACGGGGGGTGAGACGCCTACCGAGCCACCGGCACTGCTGGAGCCAGCCTTCAAGGAAAGTAAGACAGAGGGGCTCTACCCGCTAAGAGAGCTAAAGGCAGTCACGGGGTATAGCAACCCCGCATATGAGTCGCCTGCGTATAGTAGCAACAACAATAAAGAAAAGGAACAGGAAATTAATCTTGCCTCTGCAGTCCCGAGGGACAAGGAGGGATGCAATGACGTAGGAAAGGACCAGGCGCAGAGTGCATCTCTCGTTAACGAGAGAGAGGGAAAGAAACAAAAGGAAAATGAAGGTAGAACTGATGAGATAACATTCGCAAAAGACGAATGGATGGGAGGGCAGATATTGCTGAAATTAGATGGAAAAGGAAGTGATGATGAAAGGCCTAGAGAGAGGTTGGATGAGACGCCAAGGAGAGAGAGAGAAAAGGAAAAGGAAATAAGGGATGAAATGACAAGAAGGAAGGATAGGCTGAAGCGAGAACAACTATATCGCGAAGAGCAAGAGAAACAGCTCGATCGCAAACAGAAGGCAGCCTACGACCAGTACAAACAGAATAAGCAAAGGTCAGAAGAAGAGAAAAGGGTACGTGAGAGGAAAGTGAAGAGAAGAGAAGATGAGGAAATTAGAAGGGCAAAGGAACCTAGAAACGAAAGGATGAGGGAAGAAGACAAGGCTAGAGAAGAAGCGAGGAAGCGCAAGGAAACAGATGAGGAAGCAGAACGTAAGCGCAGACAGAGGGCACGAGCTCTTGAATATTTGGAGCGGGAAGTTAAAAAACGCAATCCTGTTGTTGAATGGGAAGACATAGAAGAATTCTTTCCTGCACATGACTCGGTACCAGGTACGAGTGGGACAAATATTGAGGATGACTTCGACACCAGAAGCATCGGGGAAACGATTGATAAGATATACGATGAGATGGGGCTAGAACAGAGACCCCATGGGGTAAGGGAAGATGAGCACCTGGAGAACACTCAACTATATGACACTGAGAGTGTCACCTGAAGTAGTGGGAACAGGGAACTGTCCCTAAACAGACTGGAGATTGGGCAGGACGAAGAAGCTGCAAGGAGTTGTGTAAACTGGGAGTATTCAGAATCTGACTCCGGTGGGGAAACGGAGGATGAGTCACACGAGAAAGGGAGACGGTGCGAAGAACGGCTCCCAGGGGACCGAGGGATACGATGGTCAGACGCTAGCGAGTCCGCAAGTAGGACACTGAAGTCTGCCGCGCAGTCTGGCCGACATGAAGGAACACCCCACGGTCAGAGGGGGGTGTCAGCACCGGGCTATGCAGATAGATTAAGGGCATTGCCAGGGAGACGGCAAGGCGGGAATGCCACCCCAGCGGTAGACAGGAGATCTATGGGGAAAGAAAAGGAAGACTGCGCATTCCAATTCCCGCTGCTAGAAAAGGGGGGAGAAAGACCACAATATATTCCGTGGCCACACATGGACTGAGAGACCCTAAAAAATAAGCTTCCAATGCTGACATCGGGAGCCGGGAAGTGGATACATGAGTTAGAGAAAATGAGGGGGGTGTCACCTTAGCTATAATCACCATACTTGGTGAAAGAGCAGACGATGTATGGAAACGGGCAGGCTACCCTAGGGTAACCCTAATTAACACCTCCCATGACGGAGCGCCATTTAATAATTGTAGAGCAGCAGTGTGGAAAGCGCTGCGAACACTATATTCCGACACTTCCGATATGGAAGCTATAATGACGCGGAAAATGAAAGAGTCAGAGGATCTGTTGATTTATATCCAGAATTTTCAGGATGCGTGGGTGCTCGAAACGCAGGAGTCTTGGACGAAATCTATCCCTGTATTCTACCATATATTATGCCAAGGGTTGCCCGAGCCAGTGCAAAAACAACTCAAGAAATTGGTAGGAATAGAAGCCAAACCATGGGCTGAAATACAGTTGACAATTGCACATTACTGTAGATTGTTGCAAGAAAAGAATTGAAAAAAGGAGGCAACTCGTAAGGGTGAGGAGGCGAAGCTGGTGAAAAAGAAACTCTCAAAGTATGCTCTTGAGGGAGCCATGCTGACAAGCTCAGCTGAACCACACGCACAGCAAGCGACTAACCCATCGCTGAATAATCAGGGTAGCGCAGGATTTTACCCGAGGGGAAGGGTTTTGGAGGAAGAGGATGGCAGAGTAATCAGGGTGGGTTTCGAGCTAACCAGGGTGGCTTTTGGAATAATCAAGGTGGCTTTCAGAATGCGCAGATGGGCAGTCCAGCTACGCCAGGTGGACAGATGGCCTGACCACCGCCAGTGTGTTGGCTGTGTGGACTGACAATACATGTGGCACGCATGTGGGGAAGCCAAGGCATGTGACAAAGCGGCCAAGGAAGGGGAATAGGCATGGTGAATCAGCCTGCCGTCCCATACCAGGGCAGTGCACGAAATCACACAGTGCAGCAGCAGCCGTCAGGCTTGCAGCAAGGTGCGCAGCAATTGGTTCAACCCTCGCACATGGTAAACTTACCGCAGGGACAATCCCAGCAGGCACCGCTGCAAATGTCGCAGGGTACAAGCCCCGGAGGGGGAGTCGACCCTGGAAATGGGGGGAATCAGCAAGTATACAGTGGACCGAACTTATATATGAAATAGGATAGCTCACGGGGGACTCTGATGTGTTCTATCCTATCAGTGACACCAGACCCTAATAGGGAACCTAGGGTGAATGTTGTCATAGGGGGTAAAGAATATTCCTTCTTAGTTGACACAGGTGCGACGCGCTCGTGCATACGAGAAGGCAAGTTTTCCTTCTCCGGTGAGGCCATAGATACTCAGAGTTTCACGGGAGCTCACAGTAGAGTTCCCTTTACAGACGCGCTCCCAGTCTCTGTGGGAGAGCACAAAATGAATGTACCCTTATTATATTCACGTCAGACCCCAGTAAACATCCTGGGTCGGGACTTAATGACTAAGTTGAATATGACAATCTCGTTTACCGAGAATGGTATAGTGTGCTCCACTCCAGGAATGCATTATTCGAACATCTGCAAAATGATCAGAGCATACTCAGGACGTATAGCCATGAGAGCTTTACCATTAGAGCCGGAAGTCTTCGCATATGGCGTGCGGGTGCTCATGGCGGGATTGCCAGGCCTCGCTGATAGAACTATGAGGACACCTGATGAGTTCCTATTCAGTCCAAGAATACCTATGCATGAAGAAGACAAGTATTTCCCTTAATGATACAATCTGCCAAAGTGCAAGGGAAAGTGGTATTGGTCGAAGGATATGACGACGAAGGCAGACAATGGTTTGCGATTTCGCCATCGAAGAAGGGTATCGAGTGACTGACATCACCAATGACGATCTGTTCGAAGAACACACTGACCTAGAAGAGACAAGAGTGGAAGTGAGTCTCATATTTTGGGTCAAAATGATCAAACGGGAGGTGCCACAGGGAATGATGTTGGCGCTGATACGTCCAGAATACTTTGATGACGACATGGCCCAAGTGCCTGTCGCGATATGGACTACAGGGCCCTATGACGTAGGCCTCCTGAAGGGGGCAGGTAAACTGAAAATTAAACTGAAACCAGGAGCAATTTTATCAAGAGCACGACAATATCCTATGTCCAGAGAGGCAGATGAAGGGATTGCGAAGACAATTTCCACCATGATGGAGCAGGGCATCCTAGTGACGTCAGAATCACCTTCCAATACAGTGATTTACCCTGTAAAGAAATCAAAGGGAGGGTCTTGGTGTTTAATCCAAGATTTAAGAGCATTAAACGATATAGTTGAAGCCGAGTTCCCTCTAGTCCCTAATCCATCCACAATTCTATGCAACATACCCACTGAGACAAAATATTTCATAGTGATTGATTTGAAAAATGCGTTTTTCTCAATCCTGTTGCACCATGACTCACAAGACCTGACGTCATTTACTTTCAGGCAAATGCGCCTGAAAAGCACAAGGCTGCCACAGGGGTACTGTGAGTCTCCATCCATATTCAACAGAGTCCTGCAGATGGACCTAAGCAATATTGCAGTAGACAGTGTTGTTTTGCAGTATGTGGATGACATTCTGATCTGCAGTGTCACTGAGGAACAATGCAGGCGTGACTCTGTCCAGCTACTGACTATCCTGGCCGAGAAAGGATATAAAATTGACAAGGAAAAGCTACAATACTGTCAGCGAGAGGTGCTGTACATAGGACAGCTAATCTCACACGAAGGGAAAAAGGTAACCCCAGAAAGGACTGAAGGTATCATGAACATGGCTAAACTGCTCACGATAAAACAAATGCAAAGCTTCTTAGGCCTGTGTAATTATGTCAGAGCATGGGTCTTCGACTATAGCTCGTATACCAAGCCCTTGCTTCAGGCCCTAAAGAAGGCCCAGGCGACAAGGGAAAAAATCGAATGGACCGAGACAATGGAACAGGGGTTTGCAGAACTCAAGGGGGCGATTTGTAAGGCCCCAGTTCTCGGGATTCCTAATTATGCAGAGGAATTCTACCTGTTCTCACATACCGATGGCAATTTTATGACAGCAGAGCTCGCTCTGCGAACCTCACTGGGGTACAAGTCCCTAGCATATTACAGCAGAGGTCTGGACCCGGTCATGAAGGGCCACTTCCAATATGAACAAAATCTAGCTGCTGCCACGTTCGCCATTGAAACGGCGTCATCCATTGTGATGGGGTGCTCCATGACATTGTACGTCGAGCACTCGTTATTTGCCATACTAGAGACACCAAAGTGCATGCTGACATCTCAGAGAGCATCCGCATATGAAGTGATTATCTCTAACCCATCAATCAAGATAGTGCAATGTAAAACTGTGAATCCAGCTACTTTCATAGCTGAACCAGTCACAGAGGCAGAACCCGTACATGACTGCGCGAATTATGAGGAATTATATGATGAAATCCCCAGGGTAAAGGAAAATGCCTTGGCAGGTGGTGAGATCGTATTTATTGACGGCTCATCAAGAATCGACCAAGAAGATGGACAAAGATACACAGGCGTTGCTGTGATAAAACACCTAGCGAATGGAGAGTTCCAGGTACTCGTCAGGCACGAATACCATCTCACTATTCTGCGCAAGCTGCAGAACTATTGGTGCTGATACTCGCCATTGAGAATCATGCAGACCAGAAAGTAACGGTGTACAGTGACTCTGCCTATGAGACATCTACCGTGCACGCAGGCTTAACACGCTGGAAAAGGAGGGGCTATCTCCGAGTGGACGGCACGCCAGTGCAACATGCAGCCTTATTGGATAGGTTGATAAAAGCACTACAGCTCCCAGTAGGCATAGCGGTCGTGAAATGTGCCGCCCACACCAAAGGGACAGATTTCGTGTCACTTGGAAATCATGAAGTGGACACGGAAGCCAAGCGCGTGGCATCCAAGGATGAAACAATCATGGACGTGGAGGTGGCACGTACCCATGAGCGTATGATGGTAGCACGAGCCACACCAGAGGCCTATAGATACATGCGACAAATCCAGCTAATGGAACTCGAAGAGGAGGCACCTCAGGAGGAGAAACATTTGTGGAAACGTCGAGGGTGTTCCTTAAACCTCTCTGACGGGTTGTGGAGGCAAGACAGCACTAGTAAACCAGTAATGCCTGTCGCCCTACTGAAAGTAGCATTGGAGCAATTACACTACCCTATACATATGTCAAAAGAAAATCTCGCTGCAATGCTCACCGAAGACTGGTTTACACCGAATTTATTAGAGCATGTTGCTTTCTTCATGGTGAACTGCATTATCTGCCAGCAATTCACCGCTGGGCATACACTAAAAGTAGTAAGAGGAGTTATCCCCCGGCCAAATGAATAATTCCAGCACGTGCATATCGACTACGTCGACATGATTCAAGTGTGCAATGGGTACAGGTATTTAATTGTGGTGGTGTGTCCATTCTCTAGATGGATAGAAGCAGGTCCCTGTGCACACCCAGACTCTACCTGTGCTGCCAATTTTCTGGTGAGGGAAGTGTTCTCTAGATGAGGGGTGTGGGAGGTAATGAGGTCAGACAATGGGGCTCTTTTTGTTAATGAAGTTTTCGAGCAGACTAGCTTGTTGCTTGGTATAAAGCACAGGTTCTCGTCCGCGTATCATCCGGAGGGGAATGGCATATGTGAGCGGCTCAAGGGCTTGTTAAAGGAGAGGATAGCCAAGCTGAAACTCACATTGAAAAAGGGATGGCTGCACTGTCTACCAGTGGCATTGTATGCACTTCGGAACCAACCAGGCTCTGACCATCATCTCACGCCGCACCAGATAGTCACAGGCAGAAGGATGAGGACCCCTCTTACCCCCTGAGATAGAGCTAGATGTGATTCCCAGCCAACAAAAGAGGTCTTGGGGACAGAGATGCAGGACTACCTGAATTGTATGACATCTAGCGTCTCTGTCATTTCAGGCCAGCTGCAGCAACAAAGAAAAGGGTGCAGCGCTGCACAAAATACAACAGGAAGTGCTGAAACAGACTCCACGCAAATTCTATGTGCGCCACCCGTCTTCCCTGGCGACGCTGTTCTCATAAGGAACTTTACAAGGAAGAAGTGGGATGAGCCACGATTCAATGGCCCTTTTATCGTAGAGGACTGCACTCCTTCAGCCGTCAAAGTCCAAGGCAGAAGGGCATGGCTCTTCCTGAATGACATCAAACCTTATATAGGAGAGAGCCCTCCAGCTGCATCCAACCACAAAGAAGCCACAGACAACGGGGAAGAACCACAGCACGTGCAGACAAGATCCATGGCGAGGAAGAAGGATGCATGAGCAGCAACACAATGACAAAGAACTCTGTTTTAATTTATGACGTTTTTATAAGAACATTTCCCCAAACCAGAGAAAGGTGATAAAGAACAATAAAATGGACACTCTGGGCACCACAGTTGCCGGATAAAGAAGGGAACTAGAAGGGAACTACATACACAAAGCTACAACAACGTTGATAAAATGAACTTTTGAAATAATGTCATACTCAAATAGTATAAAGAATCAAGACTCTGATAGACTGAAAAAAAAAGAAAAAAAAGAAGGACAGGTCTTGAGAGCGTAACACAGCGTCCTGAAAGCAACCAGTGTCAAGACTTTGTTTACAGAACTTATGGTATCTCCCAGCAGAGACCTCAAATGGGATGTGCTAACGTACTTCCAGCTGGTGGTAATATCATATCCGACACTCATAGGGAGAGAAACCAGTGTCATAGACTTTATTCAAGACCCTGCAAACAAGAAAATAATCTCGCAACTGCTGACTGTCATCACGGAAGCCTTTGCCGAGCTACCCGAGCACAGCAAAGAGGAAACAAATGCTTCCTCCGCCAGTAGACATTGATGAACTCACATTCACTTTGTTCTTTCAAATAATCGAGAAATGCCCAGGACTCATCAGGAGAACAACTGACACACGTACTTTCATCAGAGACCTAAGAAACCTAGGTCAGTTGAACTAGCTGTTGACTAAACTAAAGCACCTTGTGGTAGTCCACGCAACAGGAAGGCGCAGAGACTGTGCGAATCAAAAGGAAAGCTCATGATCAGGACCCAGCCAAACAGGACAAATGTCCCTATCACCCGAGGACACCCGTTTGGCACACAGCGTCCTGCTTAGACTAGTCACAGACTATCTGGAAATGGTTGGGAGGCCTGCAGATGTTGACGTCATCACCTTCCTTAGAGATCCAGCCAACATCTCACACATGGGCACACTCCTCCACGGCATAATGCTCCAGGTGGAGCTATCTAACTTCCAGCGAGAATACCTAAGGAGGTTCCAGTGATACTTACCATTGTGGGACAGATCGAGGAAACAGAGAGACACTGCTTATCTTTCCCCGTGGGACAGATCGACGGGACAGAGACACAGTTCTTCAATTTCCACCGTGGGACAGACCGAGAGAAAGAGACACAGTGCCATATTTTCCGCCGACGGACAGATCGAGAAGAGCAGAAACAAGAAAGTTCACCATCTTATTTTTCCTTTTTTACTTTTTCCTCTATTTTTCCTTATTTGTAGTCTTATTTTTCCACGTTCACTTTTATTTTTATTTTTATTTTTACGTCAGTTTATTTTTGTGTGATTTTTGGCAGTTCCGTCTTTTCATTCCGTCGCATTGAACAGGTTCCAGCATGTCCTCAGGACCAAGGCAAATTCAAGGAGTGCACTGGAACTTTACCTACTATAAATATGCATTATGAATGTGATGCACCTGTTGATGCTAGCCTAACCCTTTTTTCCATAGTCTAGCAAAAGGAATTGTACTGCATACTCAGAGATTACTGACATCACCTGCAAGGGTGGGGGGCACTTGAAAAGCACTCGTCACTTTAAGTAGTAATGAACTCTTGAGCTACGAGATCAGAGCAAGAGAAGGAATAAATAATTGACTATGGACTTGTTCGAAATGGGGGCCCAGAACAGTAACTTAGTTTTACCACCAGCAGAGGGGTGCAAAACCTTCTTCTACCACAGCAAGACAGGTAATGAAACCCGCTCTGCTAACAAGAATGCCCAAGAATCCTCCAGCAAGAAAGAGTCATATAGACGCAGTTAGAGACGTGGTTATAGCTAACTCCAAAAGGACATTGGGAATCAAGAGAAACCCACATGAAGACAATGATGAACTCAATGATTACCTGCACAGCACAGCCCATCTCGGAAACAACATATGGTATCAACACATGAAGGAAGTAGGACGAAGGCAATCAGAAGGAGAATGCTTTGTCTGCGCACTCCTGCTGTACAGCATGGGAAAATCCAAGATCTTTGTGGCTGTAGAAATCGATGTCCCCAAAGCACACTGTATGTCACACGTAGCAATGTGCAACACCAGAGGACAATTTATGGGAGGAGACGCTTCACTGATATGGGCCACCGAAAAGGATTACCCAGATGAAGATGGCTACGTCCAGGACATTAAAACAAGAAACAGGGCGCACACTAGGAATCACGTGATCAGATACGAGAATCCTGACGTCAAAGGATCAGGAACATGATGGGTAACAAACCCGAGACTGAACATTCAAGGAAAAACTGCAGAAGAGGCACAAATCTGGAAGAACAGAGGCCAAATGCAGATCTGGGGAACAGTGGTTTCCCCAAATGGATGGTAAGAAGGAATAGTGATCTGCCGAGCTTGGATGGTCCTTGGAGCCTGCAAGGAAGCAATAGAAAACTCTCAAAAACTGTGCAAACCCCTATGGCCAAAGCTAGTAAAGTTACTAACCTGGGTTGAAGATGGAGGGGGACCTCTGCAGATAGTGCCACTGGAGAGCCCAAAACTATGCTTCAGAAACAATGGCACAAGGAAGATGGGAGAGAATCTAAACTGCGGACGAATCTTTGAAGCTCCAGGAATGACACAAGGAACCGCAGTAATTATGTACCATTACTGGGCGTGTGGATCCAAAGCTTACATAAGGTTGCTGAAAAATTGGGCTGGCATATGCACACTGGTGAACGTCCACGTTCCCGTGCTAGTAATCCCTAACAATGACCTGAAGTTGGACAGTTTCCCGAAAGCAGATGCTCATCTAAGGAGAAGGAGATCTGTGGAACTGGTATCCAGAATGAAGAGAGAAAATTACTTTTCTACCAAATCAGAAGAAGCATTCCATGCAATCCCCTACGAGCACAGACTGGTTAGCCTCACCTCAACAGTATTCACAACACTACTCCTGCCCCACGTCCAAATTGGAGTGAATGCTAAATGGTTGCAGATAACCAGATGGGAGTTATTGCAGACCATCAATACCACTATAAAAGGATTTAACGCGATCAAGGACTGATGACCCTCCAGAACAGATATGTGCTTGACATGATCACAGCGATGGATGGAGGTGTTTGTGCAGAAATCGGAGAATCATGTTGCACATTTATACCATCGCACAATGAAGAAAACAGAACCCTAACAGAGGCCATAAGTATGTTGACAAACTTGAAAAACTAGATGATCGATGAAAGTGATAAAGTGGATGATGACAGCTGGTTTGGAGCCCTGTTCTCATGGCTCCCAGAATGGATGGAAGATATATTGAAGTTTCTGGGAGCTTTACTGGCAATGGTACTGCTATGATGTTGTGTTATCAAGATAATCATTACACAGTGCCAGAAAACTGCGAAGAAAGCCATAGGGATGAAAATAATGGTTGATGTCGAACCAGGATGGAAACCCAGGGACCTGACTGATGAAGAAATAAGAGACTTTGTGAAAGCCAGCAAATTTGCGCTAGAAGGAACAAGGGTCACATATCCTAAGAAACGACAAAGGTATGAAGGAAAATGGATCTACTGCAGTCCAAATGGACAATGTCAGCTAATGACATGGAACAAAGACGGACACGTGAAAACAGCAGGGAGTTTGAAAGGGGTGATAAAAATATGGACTCCAAAGACTCACACATTCACACCATCATGTACAAACCCTGAAGACGATGAACATGACACTGAAGAATCAAAGGAAATAAATGCAAAAGAGATCGCGGAAGTGGTCGATGAACTGACCGGAGGGGGGAGTGTAGAGGAGGTCCCAGACATGGCCTGCACCCCTGCCCCTCATTTTGAGGTACCAGGAGAGTACTCACCAAGGTATGCAACGTATGAGGAGCAGATGAACCAACAAAGAACTGCACCGGGACTCTGCCCAGTGTACATCAGAAGATCCATACCGGTAGAAGCGCCCATAACCAGACAGCCCTGGGCAGCACGGTACCCTATCAGACAGCCGTACCAGCCGCTGAGACAAAATGAAGAGTACCTACAGACGGTCCATGAAGAGACCCAAAGAGCTGTAATGGAAGGCCAGTGGAAATGACACAAGGGCCTGGACAGACTCGCGAATGAACGAAAAGCAGCTATCGAAGATAGCACGCCAGTGCGAGTAGCTATGAAAATAGATGTAATGGACACAGGAAAGAGACGATGTTAAAATGTGAGGAAACGTTGCTATGAGACAAGATGGCAGTAACCAACCAGTTAAACGCGTGTAAATAGGCTTGGAACGCAAGAAGCTAAGAAAACGATACTGCTTGCAATGCTTAGTAGAAGAATAGAGCGGCAAGCACCAACTATATCTACCTCAATAAGGCACGCTATACAAGTGCGACTCCATTTTGTAAAAGCAGAAGTATGCCCAGGCGGCCAGAGGCCTAACAGGCCTGGTTTCATATCCCAGCCAAAGCTAGGGGAAGGAGCGGAATCGAAACTCAATAAAGAGCAGCTCATGCCTGGGAAATCGAGGTCAACCAGAGAAGGGGAGCAGAGTGTCAGCTAACAGGAATCTAAACTTCAGAGAATACCACCCTTTCCCGTGGAGGTCAAGATAAGGGAGTCCCATGCAGGTGGCAAGGCCGAAAACAGAATTAAATACACTAAAAGCTGGAAACTGAAGCAGATTCACAGTGAACAGACATGTGACCAAGACAGGCGCAAAGAATTTCCAACCTCTGATGTCACCCAGATCCAAGGGTGCCATAACCTCTCCAGATAAGAGGCTACAGTTTTGAGGCCATGCTCAGCCAACTAATTGACACATAGCCCCAAGATACTGATTGATGGAAGGGAGGCAGGGTGAAACTTGGGACACCAGGCACCTGGGTGTCCATTCTGCATGCTGCTAATTAAAAGTGGAAATTTATGTCTAGGGGTGTAACCTGCCCAATCACAATGGACCAAGTTATCTAGGGTCCTATATATCGTAGAACCAATGAGACTTCGTACTTGTAGAGACGTCTTTCACGTGTGATGTAGAGTGAGGGGTGTAGACGCCCACCCAATAAGAGTTATCCAATCTGTATGCTCCATTATCATAGACAGATATAGCACCTATATTTAAGTTGCCTTTCCTAACCAATTATATTGCATGACAAGTTTTTTTTTTAGACGTCAATGATGACGAGTTTTGCGTATAAAAATTGGTGTTCAACTGAAGTTCGAGGAAGTCGGAGCGAGATAGGTGATCACAACGATGCTGATTCCCAACTGCTTCCCTGTTTGATGTACTTGTCATTAAACAGACTTCCCTTTGCCAAATTACTGAGTCCTCATTATTGAGTCGTGTTGTTGTAAATTAATCCTGCACTCCCATCCCTCAGATGGTGCAGCTATTTTGCTTGACAAGTACTAGAGGATGAGCACTGACCTATGGGCTCGTCGGTGGATATCTCATCCTCTTTTACACCCGCTTGCCCAAATACTTTTTATTTTGGCTCCGGTCAGGTTTAGTCACCATTTCTTTTTGTTAAATTCCTTCTTGTGTTTTACTTTTCGCGCCACACCAGGTTTGCCTTCTTTGTTCGGTGACCTTTGGCGGGCTTCTGTCCAGAAGCCCTCCTTTAGCGTCTGGGTGTCTAGGTGGGTTGAATGTAAGGGAGGGGTTTAGTCACCCCCTGAACAGGGTCTCCTTGGAGACCCAAATCGCACTATGTGTCAATTGGCTGAGGTGGTTGTCTGGGCCGGACAACCCCCCTGCTGTGTGATTGACAGCAAGGCTGTGTGAATGGGGGATTTTGGCATAAAAGGCAGGACTCTTGGGCTGGAAGTCAAAGTCGCCACTGGAACTGCAAAGAACCGCAGAAAAGCAGAGAAGAAGATGGCTGCTGCAACTCCCTTGCCCCGGTGAAGCCCTGCTGCAGCCCTGAGCTATCTCCCCTTCAACGACAAGAGAAGATCCAGTCCGGAGTCTTCTTCCCCTGAGCCTGTTGGAATCAACCAGCTCATCTTCCACAGTCAGAGGATCCTCTTCGTGGTTGAAATCGCTGCACACTGATGTAGTGGTCTGGGTAGCCATCTGAAGAGCCTCTCCTGTTTTAAAGGAGTGCACCTTTTATTCACTGTCGTTTCGCTGCTGCTGTCCTCATCCCTGGGTAGTGCAGAGCTCTCCAGATGTCCTCCTTCTTGTCTCCACGACTGAAGCTACAGGAACCGTGAGTCTGCAGGAAGTACCAGGAACAACTGCCATGGCACCAGCTTTCTTCAACGAATAAGGTAATGTGTCCGACTTCGAGGAATTGGGGTGAACCCTTCTTCCTCACCAAAGGCATGCTCTATTCTTCCTTCCCTCTTATAACTTTTGCCTCCTTTCGTGAGAATATCTAAGTATTCCTGGCAATCTCGAATCCTGAACTGTACTAACCGTGTGATCCTCGGCAACAGGACCCCTGTTACACTTAACACTGGCGCAGGCCTATTGACTTTTATCTACTGGTTAGAAGGTGCCCTCTGATTCTATCTGCCTTGACAAAAGTTTTTCCTATGATTTTTATCCCCAGTTTTCTTGTGTGAATTCATGTGCTAAGTTTGTTTGACTACAGTTACATTTCTTCCCGCGGGTACGCTTATCTCTAAGCGTAAAAAAGTGATCGCATATGTACTCCCAGTAAAGTCTTTGTTTCACAACACCGGTCTGTCCAATCCCAATGTACTTACCTTGGATATATCTGCACAAGGGGAATTGGATCGGTTGTGTGTAGTGTATTTGAAGTGCGGTTTTATTTTAATAGAAGTGAAGTGTTTTGTGAACAGATGGTTTAAAAATAAATGTACTTTTTTTTAACCAGAAACCTTGAGTCAGTGTTTGCTTGAGTCACCGTAATTGTAGTCCTTTGTGTAATCTCTACTACTGCTAATTTGCTCTTGAGATAAGCCTGGCTGCTCAGCCATTGCTACCACTTTTTCTGTGTAGTGCAGGCTTGTACCAATGGTGAAATTGTACTACCATTTGTGGTCTTAATTGTGTGTAATGGTCCCTAAGGGCACTGCACAGGTTTCTGCCTTACACTGGTGTACAACGGTGGGATTTTTAAGTATAGTGATTACACTTAAAGTGCTGCTATTACCTTGGGTCAACTAACCACAAGGCTAAACACCACTATATCTGTTAACTGAAATATCATGTCAAGTATGGAAAACTACAGGGAAGAGAATCTCTTAAACTACACTGCTGAGGTTTTGAGAACCATGTGTAGAGAGCAGAGCCTCTCTGGGAAAGGAAAGAAATCTGAACTGGTTGCTAAGTTATTGGGAAAACAAAGTCTGGAGAGTGGGTCAGAAGGGCCTACCCTCCAGCAAATGTGGATACTGATGTTTCTGATTCTGAGAGTGTTGGATTAAAGGAAGTAGATGAGTCCTTGTTAGGAAACCCTACAACTCCCCTATCTGCTCAGAAACCACAACCTCTGTCCACAGGGACCCCATCAGGTCCTACGCTCACTCCTGAATTTATTGCCCTTGAGAAAATGAGACTTGAATTGGAAGTGAAACGTATTGAGGCACAAACTGCAATGAAACATCAAGAGTTAAGGCTCAGGGAAATGGAGATGGCTCATGCTTTAGAGATGAAGAAATTGTCTTTGGAAAATGTTTCTCTTCCAGAATCTTCTAGGTCTTCCAGCCCTAAGAGACCCCGTATGCCAAAGGAAATGATTGGTATGTATGAGGCTAAACTTGATGTTTTGGATTGGTTAGCAATGCTTGAGTATAATAATGGGATTCAGAGTATCACAGGGAATCAGTTGATTCCTTGGCTTTTCTCTAGGCTCCCCCTGTTGCAAGTGATTCTGTAATGGAGTTGGGGGAGGAGGATAAGCAGGATTATGAGTGTGTGAAGCTAGCTTTGATAGCTAGATTTGGGAAGACCCCTTCCCAGTACCCTAAGAAGTTTAGCACCCTCAACAAGCATGATGGTACCCCTTGGGCTACCTGGGTGTATGAACGTTTGAAAAACTTAGATGGTTGGGTTAAGGGTTACAAGGTGAACACTTATGAAGGTTTGAAGAATCTTGTAATGTTGGAGTCTATTTTTGATGCCTGCTCTCCTGAGCTTAGACAGCACTTGGCTGATTCAAAGTAGATACATCCTAAGAAGTTAGCGAAGGCTGCTGACTTGTGGGTTGCCAACAAGGCTACTCGCAAGGATTCTGGGGCAACTCAGAAGAAGGATGAGGGGAATCAGACAAAGAAAATAACAAGGAGAATTCCAGTAACTCCCATCCAAAAGAGGGCCCCAAACAGAACCAGGGTAAGCCACAAGGGGAACGGAATCAGGCTAGTGTACCATCTGGTCCTAAACCAGATGGAGGTCAGAACAAGCCCCCATTTATCAATGCATTTGGGAAATGTTTTGCTTGTGGGTCAACTGACCATGTGAAAGGAGATCCCAGATGTAAGGGTAACCTTCAGGGGTCCACACTGTCTCCTTAGCCTTCTGGGTCTTTGAGAACAACAGAACTTAGATGTCTATAACTCAATCCTAGATAATACTAAAGATTATTATAAACATAGTGTTTTTGTGAATGGTCAGGAGACACCTGCCATCAGAGACACTGGAGCCAGCATAACTGTGGTTGATGAATGTTTGTTCAAGGTGGAGGATGTTGCTAAGGCACCCAAACACCTAACCAAGTTAGCTGGAGGCCCTGTGCAAGTGGTTCCCCAGTTGCCAGCTCTCATCCAGTGTAAGGACATGACTGTCAGACTACCTGTTAGTGTGCAAAGTGACGTACCTGGGAGGGTTCTGTTGGGTAATGACCTGAAAACTCTTGGAGGTCTGTCCAGTACCCACAGATCCCCCAGCAAAAGGAAGCAGGAGCTCACAAGGTCTGAAAGGGAGACAACCTTGAGAGGCTCTCCTGGGGACTTGATAGAAGAAGCTATCACCCCAAGTCCACAGGACTTACTGCTATTGCAAGACAAAAAGAGACAAAGGGGAGACCCAAGTCTACCAGCAAGAAAACAGCAAGCACCCCTGTGCCTACAAGGACATCATCGAGACTGTCCAAAGCCACACCTGTGACTCCTCCACCAGTTGAGGCTGAGTGTGAGGTTCAACCCTGTGTGGTTCCACCAGATACTGAGGACTCAGATCTGGAAGAAGATCTTACTCTGGTTGGAGATCTTGACCCTGTTGAACATCCTGAGCTGCAGTCTTTGCTGGCAGAAGGTGGACCCAACAGGGCAGACTTCAGCAGAGGACAAAGAGACTGTCCTACTCTTGAAGGTCTTCGCCTACAGACAGCTTCTCAGCTTGATGGGGAAGAGCCTGGAAAGTTTAGGTTGCACTGGGAAGATGGCCTCTTCTACAGTGAACTGACTGAGTCCACCCCTGGAGATTGCAAAAGACTTGTAGTACCTCTAGTGAACCAACTCCAGTTCCTACAGTTAGCCCACGACATACCTTTGGCTGGTCACTTAAGTTTTAAGAAGACCAAGGAAAGGCTTCTCTATTTACTTCTACTGGCCTAAGATGGGTTCAGAAGTAGACAAGTTCTGTAGGAGCTGTCACACTTGCCAAACCTCTGGCAAGAGTGGAGCCAAGAATATGGCACCCTTGGTGCCTCTCCCAGTGGTGGGAGTTCCTTTTGAGAGGGTCGGGATGGACATTGTTGGTCCTCTTGACCCTCCCACATCTTCAGGTAACAGGTTTATCCTGGTTGTAGTAGACCATGCTACTAGGTATCCTGAAGTAATACCTATGAGAACTGTTACGGCTCAGGCTGTGGCTAAGGCCCTACTTGGTATTTTTACCAGAGTAGGTTTTCCTAAGGAAGTGATATCTGACAGGGGATCAAATTTGATGTCCCACTACATGCAAGCCATGTGGAAAACCTGTGGAGTCACTTACACATTCTCTACTGCCTACCATCCACAAACCAATGGGTTGGTGGAGAGGTTTAACAGAACTATGAAGAGTATGATATGTGCTTTAGAAGAACCCCTTAAAAGAAAGTGGGACCTTCTACTGCCATGCCTTCTCTTTGCATATAGAGAAGTCCCTCAGGAGGGAATAGGTTACAGTCCCTTTGAACTTCTCTATGGCCATCCAGTCAGAGGTCCATTGGCCTTGATCAAGGAGGGGTTGGAGAGTGCTCCTTCCCCCAAGCCAGTCAGAGTGACTGACTATGTGATAGGTCTCCGGAGGAGAATGTCACACATGATGGCAGAGGCAAGTGATAACTTGAGGGCTGGTCAAGCTCTGGCCAAGAACTGGCATCACCAGAAGGCTAACATGGTTGAGTTTACTCAAGACCAGCTTGTTCTTGTTATGGTACCCACAAGGCAGAGGGCCTTGCAGGACAAATGGATAGGACCCTTCAAAGTTGTGGGTAAACTTGGAGACATGAACTATCCGGTGGACTTAGGCAATCCTAAGGAGGCTCCCAGAGTCTTTCACACCAACCGTTTGAAGACTTATGTCTCTGGACCTGAAATGGGAGTTTGCTTCTAGCTTCAGATCAAAAGGAGGAGGAGAGCGAACCTCTGCCTGACCTCCTCAGAGGCTTACCTTTAGATGAGCAAGTGGAAGGAGTTAATCTTTCTTCCAGTCTCACATCTGACCAGTAGGAAGAGTGCACATTACTGTTAAATCAGTTTGCCTCCCTGTTCTCACTTTCACCAGGCCTCACCCCTTGGGGCCAGCATGATATCCTCACTGGTGACAGTTTGCCTGTGAAAAGCAGGGGGTACAGAATGTCAGACAATGTAAGAACCCATATAAGGAATGAGGTCAACAAGATGCTTGATCTCGGGGTAATAGAGCCCTCTACTAGCCCATGGTCTAGCCCAGTTATGCTTGTACCAAAGGCAGGATCCAAAGAGATGAGATTCTGCGTGGACTATAGAGCTCTAAATGCAGTCACCAATACTGATGCCCATCCTTTGCCTAGGACAGATGAGCTAGTGGACAAACTTGGTGCAGCCAAGTACCTCAGCACATTTGACCTAACCTCATGCTATTGGCAAATAGCCCTGACAGACCATGCCAAGGAGAAGACTGCATTCTCCACCCCAGCAGGCCTGTACCAATTTAAGGTGCCACAATAGCCAGGGCCATTATACTGGCACGTTTGGACTATGGTAATTCATTGCTGTTGGGAGCCTCCAAAAAATGCATCAGTAAATGACAGATAATCGGGAACAATGCAGTCTGAGTCGTAAAAAAAGGGATCAATGGAAGACGTCATGTGATGGAGGCTAGAAGATCCCTCCACTGGCTTAGAGTTGAGGAGAGAATCCTCTTTAAGTCCATGACTCTAGTGCACAGATGTCTGTACGGAGTGGTTCCATCCTACCTTAGAACCAAATTCACACGATACATCCCTAATAGGGCTCTAAGATCTCAAACATCTGGCAAGCTACAGATACCCCAGGCATCCCGGACTACGGGTGCCGGGAAATCTTTCCCGGTCCGAGCAGCTCTGCAGTGGAACAATCTTCCTGGTATTTTGAGAGCAGAGCCTAACCTGATAGTCTTTAGGAAAAACTTGAAGACTCATCTCTTCAAATAATGTGTCACCCAAGCTTCCACATAGTGTTCTGCCTAACTCTAATTTGTCTCTCTGCGCCCTAATGCCTGCGGGCTACCGACGGACTACAAATAAATAAATAAATAAGGTAAAGCCTTTTGGACTAAAGAATGCACCTGCTACATTTCAGAGGATGGTCAATCAAGATCTGAATGGGATGGAGGACCTCTGCATGGCATACTTGGATGACATTGCATTGTTCAGCCCTACATGGAAAGAACATATTGATCACCTAGGATATGTTTTGCAGGCCCTTGAACAGGCCCATCTGACCATCAAGGCAAGTAAATGTCAAATTGGTCATAGCAAAGTGGTCTACCCTGGACATGAGGTAGGAGGGGGTGAAATAAGGCCATTGCCTAGCAAAGTACAGGCTGTACAAAACTGCGCCACCCCTGCTGCTCAAACCCAAGTGAGAGCCTTCCTAGGTCTCCCTGGGTATTACAGGAACTTCATAGAGAACTATGGGACCATAGCTTCTCCCTTGAATGTGATCTCCTCTCCAAAGGTCCCTAAAAAGGTTAGATAGAATGAGGAGTACACTCAAGCCCTTGAAGGCCTGAAGAAAGCCCTTTGTCAAGCTCCAGTCCTAAGAGCTCCTGACTACCACCAACCCTTCATTGTACAAACTGATGCTTCTAATGCAGGTGTAGGTGCAGTCCTTAGTCAACTGGATGAGAAAAGTAGGGAACATCCCATTTGTTTCATCAGCAGGAAGTTAAAGGATCCTGAGACAAGGTGGCCAACAATAGAGTGTGAATGCTTTGCTATTGTGTGGGCACTGAAGAAGTTTAGACCATACTTGATCTACTTTCATTATTCAGACTGACCACCAACCCTTGAGATGGCTGATGCAAATGAAAGGGGAAAACCCTAAACTACTAAGATGGTCAATCTGCCGACAAGGGTTTGATTTTACCATTGAGCACAGAGCCGGAAGTCACCACCAAAATGCTGATGGTCTCTCTAGGATGTTTATAACCAACTAGAGGTATGAGGTCCATGCAGGAGTGGATTCAATCCTCCTGTCCCTTAGTCTGGGGCGGGGGGGGGGCGAGTGTTAGGAAGAATTCTCCTTTATGGCGAATTTCCCTCACCTAGTGAGTCCATTAGCAGCTTTGCTGGATTACTGGGGTTTATTTCTTCTACCTAGTAGGAGTATGAGCCTTTCTCCCACTCTTACATGTGTTTTGCCATGTGTATTTCTACTTTTTGTGTGATCTTGGACTCTGGAGCCACACCACTCCATGAGCCCCACTTTTGTGTGTGTTACACAGCACCTTCATTGCAGTGACACAGGAGTCTCTTTGCGACTTCCCAGTGACTTCATTTTTCTGGGGCTGACTACTGTCCCCCAGAAACAGGTAAAGTTGCCATTAACTTTATACAGTCACTTTAAACTACAGAACCAGTACACCCCATCTTACATGGAGTATTGGAAAGGGTTAATTCCTACTCCTTTTTTGTGTCTGTGCCTCTCTGAGCTTTGTTTTGCTCTCTTAACATTAAGTCTTGGCTGGTGGCAGTGGTATCTACCCTAACCTTTCTACCGCGATTATACTATATAAAAGTGGTACTGTTTTAGGCTATTATATTAGCCTCGAACTTAAATCCGCTTGACCAAATACTTTTTATTTTGGCTTCGGATGGGTTTAGTCGCCATTTCTTTTTGTTAAGTTCCTTCTTGTGTTTTACTTTTTGCACCAAACCAGGTTTGCCTTCTTTGTCCAGAAGCCCACCTTTGGTGTCTGGGTGTCTAGGTGGGCTGAACCTTGGAGATCCAAGATGCACTTTGTGTCGATTAGCTGAGGTGGTTGTCCGGCCCAGACAACCCCCTGCTGAGTGATTGTCAGCCAGACTATGTGAATGGGGGCTTTTGGCATAAAAGGCAGGACTCTTGGGCTGGAAGTTAGAGTAACCACTGGAACTGCAAATAACCGAAGAGAAGCGGAGAAGAAGACGGCTTCTGCAACTCCCGAGTCCCGGTTTAGTCCTGCTGCAGTCCTGAACTATCTACCCTTCAACAACAAGAGAAGATCCAGTCCGGAGTCTTCGTCCCCTGAGCCTGGTGGGATCAACCAGCTCATCTTCCACAGCCAGAGGATCCTCTTCGTGGTCGAAATCGCTGCACACTGCTGTAGTGGTCCGGATAGCCATCTGAAGAGCCTCTCCTGTTTTAAAGGAGCGCACTTTTTATTCACCGTCGTTTCGCTGCTGCTGGCCTCATCCCTGGGTAGTGCAGGTCGCTCCAGACGTCCTCCTTCTTGTCTCCACGACTGAAGCTACAGGAACCGTGAGTCTGCAGGAACTACCAGGAACAACTGCCGTGGCAACCGCTTTCTTCACCGAATAAGGTACTGTGTCCCCAATTATCTTGTGTTAATTAATGTGCGAAGTGTGTTTGACTTCGGTTACATTTCTTCCCGCGGGTACGCTTATCTCTAGTAAGACCGAACTGTCATTACTGTCAAAAAGTGATCGCGTATTAACCCACGGTAACGCCTTTGTTTCTCAACACCGGTCTGTCAAAACCCAATGTGCTTACCTTGAATTGATCTGCACAAGGGGAATTGGTTGTGTATAGTATATTTAGAGTGTGGTTTTATTTTAATAGAGGTGAAGTGTTTTGTGAACTGATGGTTTAAAAAATAAATGTACTTATATTTTTTTAACCAGAAACCTTGAGTCAGTGTTTGCTTGAGTCACAGTAATTGTAGTCCTTTGTGTAATCTCTACTACTGCTCATTTGCTCTTGAGATAAGTCTGTCTGCTCAGCTATCGCTACCACTTTTACTGTGTAGTACAGGCTTGTACCAAAGGTGAAATTCTGCTACCACTTGTGGTCTTAATTGTGTGCAGTGGTCCCTAAGGGCACTGCATAGGGTTCTGCCTAACAGTGTGCCTTCTGGGATCCAACAAGGCGGCCGCCTCCGGCGCAGGGCATGTGATCAATCCAGAGGCCCATCCACTCCCGGCCTGCTGCCTCAGAGGGATGTGGAAGGGTGCCTGCAGCGATCCAAAATTGCGGCCGCCTCCAGAGCAGGCATGCGATGAATCCATAGGCCCGTCCATTCCCAGCCTGTTGCCTCAGAGGGATGTGGAAGTGTGGTGTTGGGATCCAACATGGCGGCCGCCTCCAGCGCAGGGAATGTGATCAATCCAGAGGCCCATCCATTCCCGGTCTGCTGCCTCAGAGGGATGTGGAAGTGTAAATGCAGAGGCCCGTCCATTCCCAGCCTGCTGCCTCAGAGGGATGTAGAAGGGGGCCTGCTGGGATCCAACATGATGGCCGCCTCCAGCGCAGGGCATGTGATTAATGCAGAAACCTGTCCATTCCCGGCCTGCTGCCTCAGAGGGATGTGGAAGTGTACCTGCTAGGTCCAACATGGCGGCCGCCTCCGGCGCAGGGCATGTGATCAATCCAGATGCCCAACCATTCCCAGCCTGCTGCCTCAGAGCGATGTGGAAGTGTGGTGTTGGTATCCAACATGGCGGCCGCCTCCAGCGCAGGGCATGTGATGAATCCAGAGGCCCGTCCATTCCTGGCCTGCTGCCTCAGAGGGATGTGGCAGTGTGCCTGCTAGAATCCAACATGGCGGCCGTCTCCAGTGCAGGTCGTGTGATAAATGCAAAGGCCTGTCCATTCCCAGTTTGCTGCCTCAGAGGAATGTGGAAGTGTTAATGCAGAGGCCCGTTTATTGCCAGCCTGCTGCCTCAGAGGGATGTGGAAGTGTGCCTGCTCGGATCCAACATGGCGGCCACCTCCGGCGCAGGGCATGTGATCAATCCAGAGGCCCGTCCACTCCCTGCCTGCTGCCTCAGAGGGATGCAGAAGTGTAAATGCAGAGGCCCGTCCATTCCCGGCCTGCTGCCTCAGAGAGATGTGGAAGTGTAAATGCAGAGGGCCGTCCATTCCCAGCTTGCTGCCTCAGAGAGATGTGGAAGTGGACATGCTGGGATCCAAAATGGCGGCCGCCTCTGGCTCAGGGCATGTGATCAATCGAGAGGCCCATCCATTCCCGTCCTGCTGCCTCAGGGGGATGTGGAAGTGGACATGCTGGGATCCAACATGGCGACCACCTCCAGGGCAGGCCATGTGATAAATGCAGAGACCCGTCCACTCCCGGCCTGCTGCCTCAGAGGGATGTGTAAGTGTGCCTGCTGGGATACAACATGTCGGCCGCCGCCAGCGCGCGCACGCAAAGAACATCCTATCCCCAATTCTCTCACCTTTCTGGCACAAGTGTGTCCAATAGATTCTCTGCACTCTTGATGCCCACTACTGTGGATGCTTTAGGTGGCAGGGACCTCGCGGGGAGTCTGCAGCCTCTCGCCTCAAAGAGGGACGCAAACCACACTGGGATCTACAAGTGGAGGGTTCTCAGAGCCATCTTAGGCGCTCTTGGGGCCCTCTCCACCAGACCAAAGGAATAAAGGGATCTAGAATATCTAGTGCGCTCCACCCCCGTGTCACGATCACAACCCATAGCATGATATGCTGCCTCGCAGAGATCAAAAGAAGCATAGGTACTCCCTCTCAGTCTCCTTACCCTCTTCATTCTAGTAGCATTTCAAGGGTAACATTAACTGTCTACGACGAGGGTACTTGTGTTCTAGCAAAGGCACGGCAACCATGTCATCAGTAGCAGCAACGAGGGAGGTACACCGGACATAGCATAACTACAGGACACTGATCTCATGACAACGCTGCACATAATACAGAATAGTGACACGACTCAGATTAGCCTTTTCACAGAGCGCAACGGTGCTCAAGCATGGTTAAGAGGTGAAGCTGGGATTTGCTTGGAAAATATGCAGTTCGCATAACTCAATATAAACATTGTTAAAAACAAAACATTATAGAAGCATATTATGAAAAATGGGAATGATTCTAGCTTCATTGTCTCCATCATCAAGGGAAGCATATAAGTGCCAGCATAGTAATTGATGTGCTCTTAAAAGATGTCATGTAGGTGTCTCTTTTGTATGTTACAGCTTTAAGTACACATCAAACAGAGACTTGTGCGATGGGATTTAGAAATGTGCAGAAAAGCCTTGTGCAATGGTTTAAAAATGTGCATGCAAAAAAAACATTGAATTGCACAAAAAGCAAACCGTTTTGTTGTCACATAAGCAGACCTTAAAATATCTTTGGCAGAAGCCTACAATATCTAGTCTGCTCTCTTCTGTCTGGAGCTCCTTCCACTCAAACGGCCTACATAATAGGAAAGAAACAATGCCACCAGTATGTGAGAAGACAAACCTTTTTGTACAAGGCAGTACAGTACTGTCAGGGATATAAGATTTGTCCAGGATCACTGTATCGTCTGCTGGAAAAGCCAGGATCCAAGCATGTACACTTCGATTCCACAGTCTGGAATTAGTCTACATAAACACTTCTCTGTACTAACACTTTATTGTTTTCATTGGAGGTGCCTGCCTAGGATTAACAACTCCCCATCGAAACAAACTCATTTGTAGACCTTCATCATACTGATGCTATGTTAGTTTCTATAGCAAGGAGGAGGGAGAGGTTTAAGGAGGTGGGACTGTTTTTGCAATGAAGTGCATGCACAATAAGTGCTATACATGCATGTGAGCACACACAGAGCCAGACAAATGCACAGAATACCATGGCACAACACACAATGTACATACCCACCTCATACAAATCCATATATACACAACACCTCATCACATTTCAGATGACGTAAAACCAGTTGGCACAAGGCTTTCCCAGCCAACTGCTTGCTCATCTCCCACAACAGACCTTTTCCGGGAATGGCGGAGTCGCCATCCTCCACAAGTCTCAATTACTCCATCTCACTGAAACCCCACCATACTCAGCTAATTGCGAATCCCTGCTGGTCAAATTCTCCCTGTTGCCCACTTTCTCACACAGCTTCTTACTCATCTACAGGCCGCCGGGAGACGACAGACATTTTGCCAACAGTCTCTGCGACTCACTAGCTACCTCTCTGATCAACCACCCAGCACTCGTGCTACTAGGGGACTTCAATATCTGGTTTGACGTGCCCAACAACTCCATGACCCAACCCGTGGTCAACAGTCTAGAGTCACTCAACCTTTTCTGGCATGCCACAGACCCCACCCACACTGGAGGCCACACCCTTCATGCAATATTCAGCTCCTTGACTACGTCTCTGTGCCCAGCCCCAAACCCCTGCATTATACAGCACTTTTTCTGAGAAAAATTGGTTAAAAAGCCAGAGCGTTTGCAATTGTTTTGTAGGGTAAAGCCAATCCACAAATCCAATGCATGCAAGTCACCAGCAGTGCACAGGAACATTAATGCTTTAATTAATATAATGCTTTGCTAGTAAAAATGCCATGCCACAGTGAAAACATGTCCAACTGGCTACACATTATAGACCCAGTCGAGACACATAATACCATAATCCAGTAAAGCATGCCAGGCCACATTTAGACATACCTAGACTGGTTGCATCAAAATGACAGTCGAAGCAATAACCCTTATCATGGTTGTTTTGTTATCGCAGATATCCAGAAAAATATACGCCACAGTAAAAACGGCTAGACTGGCAGCACCCAAATGCCAGTCTAGCCAGATAATTACACTTAGCAGGACTGCTTTATCAGAGATGGCCAGTCAAGCCCAACTAAGAAATTACTAGACTGGCTGCACCAAAATGCCTCTCTAGCCGCTAATACCGTATATCATGGCTGCTAGACTGGAGATGGATTACCATTACAATTTATTGCACAATCTCTGCCCCCCACACTTCCCCTCTGCCTCCAAGCCCCTGAACCGACCCCCAAAATCAGCACATCGGCCCAGAATTACCTCCACGTCCCTCTTCCTTGTCCCAGTACTGACCTATGAGGCACCTTGCCACATAGGTAAGTATTAGGATGAGGAGCAGTGGGGCTAGGAGTAATGAAGATTACAGGTAACAAAACTAGACTTTTCCTCCATGCCCCGCTACTTCATCCCAGTAATTGTGCATGAGGCAAAGTGCCTCATACACATGTACTGGGATGAGGAAGAATGCGGCTATGAGTAATGAAGATTACCAATAAGAAATCATGGCATTAAACACAAGCAGTGGCACAAGACCATTGATCTGACTGGGCTTCAGTTCTCTCCACCACCCCCTGATATTTTGGGCTGTGTTGACTCAACCTGGCTGACCTACAATGCAGTCGCCAGACAGAACAGGACACAGATGTTAAACGGTGTCTGTGGTTCGCTGTTAACAAAGGCCCGAAAATTACTAACATAAAGCATTTCACTGTTCGTTTTTAGGCAGTTGATATTGTGATGTGGGTTTAATACTTGCATGCCAGGGGAGTGAATGGAAGGGTAGAGAGGAGACAGGAGACCAGTCATTCTCACAACAGTCCATAAGTGGGTGCTTCCCGATTTAAAGGAGAGAGTTAACTGCTTGTAACATTGAAGCTGCACTAGAATAGTCTCATTAGAATGCGTAAAGAAGTTAGATGCCCCACAAAAATAAGTTTGCCCCCCCACCGCCTGTGAAGTTAGTGCCTCCCCCAACATTTGAAGGGTTAGCCCGCCAAAATGTAGGTTTTGTTGAGCCCCTGAACACAAGCACACACACCATTCACCATACACATGCATGCACGAACACCCAGCCACCCATACATTTAAGTGTCACCCTTTCACCATACAGGCACACCCAGACAACCACCCATATTAAGTGTGCACCCTTTCACCATACAGGCACACCCAGGCAGCCACCCATACATTAAAGTGTGCACCCTTTCACCATACAGGCACGCTGCCATACCCACTCACTCATTAATGCACATTACATTACCACTCACTCATTAATGCACATTACATTATAGACACACATATATAATTGGACTTGGAACGTCTTGGATGCTGGGTTCCAAGAAAGAAGGAAAACATTAGAAAAAATCTTAAGAACGTCTTTTTACTTGTTAAATATTATGTGGTTTTTATCTGCCAGAAAATACAGCTTTCATGCAAAGTCTTAAATGTAAAGATTGGGAATTAACCATTTCAAATACTTTCTCCCCATCGAGCATTCGGCCAAAAATGAGTTAGAGAAGCATTAAAAATTGGGCATCTATATATCTTAATCAAATAATGCACTATGCACTTTAGCTTCTCCACACATCGACTGTATAAAGGTTTCCATGGGTTAACGTTCACCCTTTATCTTTTTATTCAATCATAGGTGTGCACAGTAGTGGTTTGAATGTAAATACCTATATACATATATATTTTTTTTTGCAAACATAAATGATGTGACTCTAATGTTTTTTCAACTGGGTAGAATATATCTACACGCTAGCACTTGTAATCAATTCCTTGAAACAATAGATGTTATTTGGAATTAACTTGCACAAGCACTATGCACTTTATACATTGTCCCAACATGATTCATATAGACTTCGAAGAATTGATTGAATAATGAACGAATACCCATGTGCTAATATCTAAGGATCAATTGGATTCTAGAAAGATTTTAGGCGGTTGCAAGTCACCAAGGATTTTACTTACTTATTTTTACAAAACAAAATGTGCGAAAAATGAAACTACCATACATATGTCTTTCTTATGCACTATGCACTTTATGTATCTTTTATAAAATTAATTAAGTAGTTTCCTTGATTTATTTATTCCTGAAAACATATAGAATATACAAAAAACTACATAAACACAAAACGCACATTAATGATGTTTTAAATCAATGGTGAAGTCAATACATAAGCCATTATAAAATGGCCGAATGCATTCACCAAAGGGAATCATAGAACCTTGTTATGGTAGAAAGTAAAAACGGACAAAGAAACTCAGTGGAATCATAGAGTTTTCTTGCATGTACCCGTATTTAATGGCTGGTTGTAATGTCTGTTCTTTTGTACGTGATCAAGCAACGGGAGCGTTGCGAAACGCGTTGTACTGTGGTGAATCTGTTTCACTGATGCCAAAACACACACACACACACACACACACACACACACACACACACACACACACACACACACACACACACACACACACACACACACACACACACACACACACACACACACACACACACACACACACACACACACACACACACACACACACACACACACACACACACACACACACACACACACACACACACACACACACACACACACACACACACACACACACACACACACACACACACACACACACACACACACACACACACACACACACACACACACACACACACACACACACACACACACACACACACACACACACACACACACACACACACACACACACACACACACACACACACACACACACACACACACACACATTTAAAGACAATACATGTTCTTACCTTTAATCCATTGGTCCAGAGAACAAGAGCTTGAGCTCCCTGCAGCAGCCAGGAATGCGTGTTCCCGTCATCTGTTATAAAGAAATTATTCCGTTAAAGGACCGAACCAGAACAGAAATCATTTCTTTATGAAAGCAGAGTGACTTTAAACAGAAACTATTTATTTTTGAAGTCATAGCGCTCCCCTTGCCCCTTGACGTGGAGGCCTCCAGCCTGTTACACTGTAACCGAAATAATTTCTTTATGAAGGCAGAGTGACTTAAAAAAGAAACAATTTCTTTTTTCTGTTTTTAAAGTTTCAAAATGTTTCATTTTTTGTTTAATTTTTTTTAGTCTCAGTGCTCCCCTCCCAGTACATGTGCATTGCCCTCTGCACCACGGGGGCTGCAGGAGTCCCCGTTATGCAAGTGTTTGTGTGTGGTTATTAGTATCGACTAGTCCATCCAGCGCACCATGGGGCTGGATTTAAGAAAAACAAAGGGACAGAACTCCTTCGCCCGAGAATGGAAACAACTCCGGACTGGGAGGGCTTTGTGGGGTAGCGGCCTTGAGCGGCCATTCAGGGCTTGAGGACCTTTCCCAGCCAGCCACGTGTGCTGGGGGCAACCCAGCATTGAAACCGTTTGCCCATGCTGCTTGCCTGAAACAGCCAAGGTACCCAGGAGGCTGTGGCGGCTGCCACCCCTCCCACAGCCCAGAACAGACAGGCCCCTCATGACAAAGGTCCCGGGCAGTGCTGCCTGGGATGAAGCATTAAGAGCTTCCCAGTCCAGGCCCCTTGTGGGTGTGGCCTGAACCGGAAAACCTGGCCGTGCCCCGTGTCGGCCTAGCCCGGGGTCACATGGGGTGGGACAAGTGAAGAAATTCCTCCTGTGACGTCTATGACAGGCAGCCGGGAGCTGATGAGTGAGGTGGTGCAGGCAGGGTGGTGAACAAAGCCCGGGCCCGTCAGAGCAGCCCAGGTGAAGGAGGAGCCGCCACATAGTGTATTACAGAAAGTATGGAGCCTAACAATATATTGCTGCTGATCCAGTGTAGATGCCAGGTTAATGAAAACACTGATGATGAACGGATGTCTCTACATTTGGTTTCATCTCGGAGGATGCCCCTTGGACATGCTCCATTCTTCTTAGTCTTTATGGGCCTACAGACTGCATCCACCACCATTGCCAGAAGTGAGAAGGCATGGACGACTGCATCCTCCACCATTGCCAGAAGTCATAAGGTACAGACTGCATCTGCCACCATTGCCAGAAGCGAGAAGGTATAGACTGTATCCGCCACCACTGCCAAAAGTCAGAAGGTACAGACTGCATCCGCCACCACTGCCAAAAGTCAGAAGGTGCAGACTGCATCCGCCACCATTGCCAAAGCTCAGTAGGTACAGACTGCACCCGCCACCATTGCCAGAAGCCAGAATGTATAGACAACTGCATATACCACCATTTCCAGAAGTCAGAAGGTGTACACTGCATCCAGCACCATTGCTAGGAATCAAAAGGTATAGACTGCATCTGCCGCCATTGCCAGAAATCAAAAGGTACAGACTGCATTCACCACCATTATCAGAAGTCAGAAGGTATAGACTGCATCCGCCACCATTGCCAGAAGTCAGAAGGTATCCACTGCATACGTCACCATTGCCAGAAGTCAGAAGGTATAGACTGCATCCACCACCATTGCCAGAAGTCAGAAGGTATAGATGACTGCATCCACCACCATTCCCAGAAGTTAGAAGGTATAGACTGCATCTGCCACCAATGCCTGAAGTCAGAAGGTATAGACTGCATCTGCCACCATTACCAGAAGTCAGAAGGCATAGACTGCATCCACCACCATTGCCAGAAGTCATAAGCTATAGATGACTGCATCTGCCACCATTGCCAGGAGTCAGAAGGTATAGACTGCATCCGCCACCATTACCAGAAGTCAGAAGGCATAGACTGCATCCACCACCATTGCCAGAAGTCAGAAGCTATAGATGACTGCATCTGCCACCATTGCCAGAAGTCAGAAGGTATAGATGACTGCATTGGCCACCATTGCCTGAAGTCTGAAGATATAGACTGCATCCACCACCATTACCAGAAGTCAGAAGGCATACACTGCATCCACCACCATTGCCAGAAGCTATAGATGACTGCATCTTCCACCATTGCCAGAAGTCAGAAGGTACAGACTGCATCTGCCACCACTGCCAGAAGTCAGAAGGTACAGACTGCATCAGCCACCATTGCCAGTAGTCAGAAGGTATAGATTGCATTCACCACCTTTGCCAAAGGTCAGAAGGTATAGCCAACTGCATCCGCCACCATTGCCAGAAGTCAGAAGGTACAGACTCCATCCGCCACCATTGCCAGAAGTCAGAAGGTACAGACTGCATCCGCCACCATTGCCAGAAGTCAGAAGGTACAGACTGCATCCGCCACCATTGCCAGAAGTCAGAAGGTACAGACTGCATCCACCACCATTGCCAGACGTCAGAAGGTACAGACTGCATCCGTCACCATTGCCAGAAGTCAGAAGGTACAGACTGCATCTGCCACCATTGTCAGAAGTCATAAAGTACAGACTGCATCCACCACCATTTCCAGAAGTCAGAAGGTACAGACGGCATCCGCTTCTGAACTGTATTGATGGCTCTGCGAATAGACAGATGGTGGGCCACTCCGAGATGCAATGGCCTCATATGAAGACAACATGGCACGGGTGAGATATGGGAAGTAGGGGGCTCGACCTAAGCGGGTTAGAATAGAACAAGGGGGTTCACCAGGACTTAGTCGGAAGATCTTCTTTATTTTATAGACCAGTGATATGATAGCTGCCACGTAAAGCAAGAAGGCACATGGAATATTCTAAGACTCATCCGTTTCAGGATCCCTGTCCTATTGGGCAGCGATGAAGCGATTTTGGCTGCAGCGTAGTTCCTTGGGGCGAGACAATGGCTGCAGGGAAAATAATCCAGCGAGCTGTAAATTTACACTATCCAGCAGCCCCCTGTAAATCCTAATTGCTAGGATTATTAAAAATCCAAGATGGCGGAAGCACATGTAGAAATCCCTCCTTTCCAAGAACTCTGTGAGCGCAGTAATCCACTATGATTGGGTCTTGCGTGCTCTAGCGCTTCATGCGCTGGAGGTCTGGGCCCATGAAGCACAGGCAGAACTTTCTAGTGTGGAGCATGATCCTGTTGGTCCCCCTGCCGCGTCCCACTGCAGTGGTGGAGGGGGTGTAGTGAGGCGCGATTCCCTGGATATAGTACACTGAAGGTCAACTTGGGGCATCGCTTCTTGGCGGGTGGCCCTTCCTCTCTCCCCCAAGCTGGCAGTGAAGTCAAGAGTCTGAGAGCGTGGTGTCCAAGCAACACCACAGACAGTAGGGGTGAGGGCACATCGTGAGTAAAATCCCACCTCCCACTAATGTCCACAGATCTATCAGGACTGAACCCTAATATCGTTGAATCCCAACTGGGCAGAAAATTGATCATGAAACTCAGATCTCACCAGTGACCACCAACGTCTTTCAAATGGTAAATGGACTTGGGGGCTTGCAGGGGTGGGGTAGGGGAGCAGACACGTGTGTATGGGATGGAAATGGTGGAGACCTCTGGACTTGCACCAGGCAGAGGGAGATGCATAAAACATTTGCACGCCCTACTATGAAGACGTGGCCCTTTGCCTCATACCTGGTTGCCCTGTCCTTTCTTGCGAAGCACCGCAGCTGGTTACCCTCAGAGCGACGAGTACTGGTCTAGCTGGGCACAAGTAAGTATGAGTGAGCATCCTGGCATTGAGGGATGTCCTTCCCACTCTGCTGAGGAGCATTTCTAGCATCTCCAGGACCCAATCAGATGAGGGTTTCCATGGAAAGGAGGAAACTCCTGAAGAGCTTTGGGACCAATGGACCCAGGATCTAGAAGCCCTTGTTGGGTTACTAATATAAGCTTTTCCTTTACATCGCATTGCGCCGAACCTTGCACTTTGCATGCTCTTAGATGCACTTTGCACTTTCCGGTACTTTACCGATACTATTGGCAATTGATTGTTAATCGCAGAATCCCACCCAAAACACATCATCCTCCTGGGACGTTATTGATCTAGTTCTACAAAGCAGCATCAACAAACCTTGTGCTGAATAGAGTCTGCCAGTGTTATTTCAAAGCAGGCTATGATAGTTAATGGCTCAATTGCAGCTCTAAATACACTACAGGTGTAACACAAATATGGCTTCAGTCACTTATTTCTTTTTAAATGTATGTACTTATAAGGCGCTGAAAGCCCGCAGGCATCAGGGTGCATGACATAAAGACATGTAACAATCTGACCTGAACTGGCGCACCATTCTAATGTGAAACGTCCTTACTTGAAGCTCTTTCTGAAAGCCAGATAACTGGGCTCACGTCTGAGAGCTAAGGGGGGGGGGGTAATTCCAATCCCTGGCTGCCAGTACGGGGAAGGCCCCGTCCGGCCCAGTTGCTTGTCTGTGTGGTGGTACTATGATCCTGCCCAATGCTTCTGATCTCAGAGATCGATTGGGGAGGTATCATGCGATCTTTTCCTTTAAATATTGTGATGCAGTAGCATGAAGACACCTGTGCACCAAGGTCAGGGATTGGAATTGAACCCTATCTTGAACCTTCAGCCAACGCAGTGCTAGCGTATCCATCCAGATGTGTTATTCTAACTGCATTGTTCTCCATAACCTGGCATTTGGCAAGGCAGTTCTTGCTAGCCGGAGCATGAGTGCGTTTCCGTAATCTAAATGGGACAGGATGGTAGCCCTCGTGATCGTGGCACTGTTCTTCTCGCTCAAAAAAGGGCGAATGGCTCTAAATAGGTGGAGGTGATAGGCGCTGCTCTTATGCAGATGATGAACCTGCACATCTGCTCCCAACGAGGCTTCCATGACAAGCCCAAGAGTTTCAGCTGCCCTAACACCTGAATGCGGGTGTCCTTGATGACAAAGTCCTCATAATCGGGTCCTAGTTAAGCTCGGGCTTGATGGGTGCCGAAAATCATCATCTCCGTCTTTTTGCCATTAAGGCACATCCAATTGCTCTCCATCCAATTCTCAATGACAATATATAGTGTTGCGAGTTTAGTGCTATCCTCCAGGTAGTTGCCCCCCAGCTCTACCACCAACTGGGTATCGTCGGTGTAGTTTGTAAAAAACACTCTGAAACCTTGCAATACGTCGCAGAGACATCTCATGAACAGGTTAAAAAGGAAGGGGGATAAGCTGGCCGCTTGTGGGAACCTATACCTTATGGGAGCTACCTTGGAGAATGCCCCCCCCCCAGTGACTTTTCACCTCTCTGTCGGCGAGGAAGGATGCCAGCCATGCAGATGCTTCCATGGAGCAGTCTGCCACTTTTTCCAGGACCAATTGGAGCAGTTGATGGTCTACTAGGTCGAATGCCGTGCTCAGATCCAGGAGCATTAGGAGCCCCTGTCTTGCCCTTATCCAGTACACTGAGCATGCGGGTCTGCAGGTCCAACATGGCTGTCTCCGTACTATGGCGGTTCGGAAGCCCGATTGTTGGGCAGGCAGTTTCAGATTGCTTCCACATGCTTCCTTCTGCAGGTGAACTGTCGCTATTTTATCCAAGACTTTCAACAGGAAATTGCAGTTTGCAATTGTTGTTTATAAGCAGCATGTGTGTCCTTGCTGGTAAAGCCAACATTTGTGGCTTGTGTACAGGTATTAGACAGGCCTTTGCCAGGCACTGCTATTGTATGCCCAGCTAATAGGACCCTTTGCCAGCTGTTGCTACCTTGTGACCAGATGCTACCTTTTTAGCAGTGCCTGGCAAATGCCTAACCCATGCCTACACAGACAACAAAACTGTGTGCTTTGCCTCTGCTTATTCTATTAGGCTTTGTCAAAACCTGCCAGGATCCCTGTGGCACTCCTCATCACAATACACCTGATACTGTCAATCACCCCACACTCTAGTGCATGTCAAGACGCATGCTCAGCTGCAATGAACTAAGTAACGGAATTGGCAAAAGCATCAACTCCGAACCTCTGACTCTGAATGTATGAGAACCTGCGGTATTACCCAATTTCATCGATATTAATAGATTAAATGGTACTGGCCGAATTCGGCCAGTACCATTCGACATATTAAAATTGATCAAACTGAGTAATCACTACCGAACATGGGGAACAGGGGTTTGCGGAACGTCCAGCAGCGAGGTAATGCATATCACACACAAAGCACAGGCACGCATGCACTAAGGAAATGATAAAGCATGGTGCGTCCTGCACAGAGGTAATGCATATCACACACAAAGCACAGGCCCGCATGCACTAAGGAAATGATAAAGCATGGCACATCCTGCACAGAGGTAATGCATATCACACACAAAGCACAGGCACGCATGCACTAAGGAAATGATAAAGCATGGTTCGTCCCCCACAGAGGTAATGCATATCACACACAAAGCACAGGCACGCATGCACTAAGGAAATGATAAAGCACGTCGCATCCCGCACAAAGGTTATGCATATCACACACAAAGCACAGGCCCGCATGCACTAAGGAAATGATAAAGCATGGTGCGTCCCCCACAGAGGTAATGCATATCACACACAAAGCACAGGCCCGCATGCACTAAGGAAACGATAAAGCATGGTGCATCCCCCACAGATGTAATGCATATCACACACAAAGCACAGGCCCGCATGCACTAAGGAAATGATAAAGCATGGCACGTCCTGCACAGAGGTAATGCATATCACACACAAAGCACAGGCCCGCATGCACTAAGGAAATGATAAAGCATGGCACATCCTGCACAGAGGTAATGCATATCACACACAAAGCACAGGCACGCATGCACTAAGGAAATGATAAAGCATGGTTCGTCCCCCAAGGAGGTAATGCATATCACACACAAAGCACAGGCAGGCATGCACTAAGGAAATGATAAAGCACGTCGCATCCCGCACAAAGGTTATGCATATCACACACAAAGCACAGGCCCGCATGCACTAAGGAAATGATAAAGCATGGTGCGTCCCCCACAGAGGTAATGCATATCACACACAAAGCACAGGCCCGCATGCACTAAGGAAACGATAAAGCATGGTGCATCCCCCACAGATGTAATGCATATCACACACAAAGCACAGGCCCGCATGCACTAAGGAAACGATAAAGCATGGTGCGACCCCCACAGAGGTAATGCATATCACACACAAAGCACAGGCCCGCATGCACTAAGGAAATGATAAAGCATGGTGCGTCCCCCACAGAGGTAATGCATATCACACACAAAGCACAGGCCCGCATGCACTAAGGAAACGATAAAGCATGGTGCGTCCCCCACAGAGGTAATGCATATCACACACAAAGCACAGGCCCGCATGCACTAAGGAAACGATAAAGCATGGTGCGTCCCCCACAGAGGTAATGCACATCACACACAAAGCACAGGCACGCATGCACTAAGGAAATGATAAAGCATGGCGCATCCTGCACAGAGGTAATGCATATCACACACAAAGCATAGGCACTCATGCACTAAGGAAATGATAAAGCATGGCGCATCCTGCACAGAGGTAATGCATATCACACACAAAGCAGAGGCACGCATGCACCAGGAAAACGATAAAGCATGGCGCATCCTGCACAGAGGTAATGCATATCACACACAAAGCAGAGGCATGCATGCACCAAGAGAACGATAAAGCATGGCGCATCCTGCACAGAGGTAATGCATATCACACACAAAGCATAGGCACTCATGCACTAAGGAAATGATAAAGCATGGCGCATCCTGCACAGAGGTAATGCATATCACACACAAAGCAGAGGCACGCATGCACCAGGAAAACGATAAAGCATGGCGCATCCTGCACAGAGGTAATGCATATCACACACAAAGCATAGGCACTCATGCACTAAGGAAATGATAAAGCATGGCGCATCCTGCACAGAGGTAATGCATATCACACACAAAGCAGAGGCACTCATGCACTAAGGAAACGATAAAGCATGGCGCATCCTGCACAGAGGTAATGCATATCACACACAAAGCATAGGCACTCATGCACTAAGGAAATGATAAAGCATGGCGCATCCTGCACAGAGGTAATGCATATCACACACAAAGCAGAGGCACGCATGCACCAGGAAAACGATAAAGCATGGCGCATCCTGCACAGAGGTAATGCATATCACACACAAAGCATAGGCACTCATGCACTAAGGAAATGATAAAGCATGGCGCATCCTGCACAGAGGTAATGCATATCACACACAAAGCATAGGCACTCATGCACTAAGGAAATGATAAAGCATGGCGCATCCTGCACAGAGGTAATGCATACCACACACAAAGCACAGGCCCGCATGCACTAAGGAAACGATAAAGCATGGTGCGTCCCCCACAGAGGTAATGCATATCACACACAAAGCATAGGCACTCATGCACTAAGGAAATGATAAAGCATGGCGCATCCTGCACAGAGGTAATGCATATCACACACAAAGCAGAGGCACGCATGCACCAAGAGAACGATAAAGCACGGCGCGTCCTGTCACGTAGAGCTCAATCCAGGAGCAGCCTACTTACACACCAGGTGTGCATAGCACATTGCTCTTCATGTATGTTCTTCTATGTGACTATATCTATTGATGTTTTATTTTCTGCATCCTTGGGATTTGTGTTCTTAAATAGCGCTTCATGTCGGATTCCTCCAGCTTCTAAGCACTGTAATAACAGATCTTATTATTTTCCATGTTAAATGGAACTCGATTTATCAAGTTTAGGAGTCGGCCCTGCCCTGGCATTCCGCTGCAGGGTGCCCTTGTGTTGGAGCCCAGGACTTTGCTTGTCAGCTTTCCAAGCAAACAACATTTCTTAGCCTTGCCTCAAGTGCTGTGGGGATTTTCCTTCAGAAATAAACCTCCCATGTTCATCTACCTTCACCCGCTCTCCTTTGAAGTCCAATGTAGCTTCAGGGCGCCCTGGCACACTTGACACATGCTCCCCTAAACACGTCACAGTATCGAGCAGGTAATCTCTCACTCTTGGAAGGCCGCCATCTTACAACAGCTCCTCATAACCCCCGTTCAGTCCAAAGTAAACAAGTGGCAGCCATCTTGCTTGGCCTACTCCAAAGCTCATATGAGGAAGCCCCCGGCAGTCTGAGGCGCTTGGAAGATAGAGGCTTAACGGGCTCCACCTCAGATGGCATGCTATCCCCTCCGCCCCCCACAGCACACGTGGACAAAAGTATCCCGCTGCTCCTTGAGGTACTCATGTAATGTATTTTGGTAGATTTGTCATGAATTACATTTAGTTTAGTTTTCCTGCCTGAACCTTTTGTCCAATCAGATCCTTGTTCAGGTTTATAAATGTCTTTCAGAAGAGACTGCTCTGTCACAGTCAGTGCCACACGCCTTATCATCTTCCTCTGCCATCTTGGCTACATTTGACTTTTGCTGTCTTGCCCCTGTCATTTGATTGGAGAAGGCAGTTCTGGTTTTGTCATATTTACTCTGGGCTGCCTCCTCTTTCTCCCGCTTTATGTCTTTTGGTTCTTTTCTGAATCCTTCTCCCGGGGCGACTGCCCAGGCGATCTCTACGTAGACACCTGAATGTGGCAGATACTATGTCTCCAAACTAGAGCTTCCTCGCTCGTTCATCAGGAAGTAAATCCTGTCTCCTGGCAACAGCCAATCTTGCACTTCTACTTCAAGGAGTGGCATTATTGCCCCCAGCTATGGCTAATCCTAAAATCATTGCTGTGTTTATTATTTCCCGTAAGATATTGGTCAATGCGGTAATTGGCGGAGTGTCGATGAGCTCCAAATACAACCAACTAAAAACTGAAACCCAGCTTTTGCCGAGTTCCAGTGGTGGACTGCGGCCAGCTGGCGTGGTCGTCGCTAGTGATCTATGTCGTTGGTGTGGAGCGACCTGCGGAAATGCTGCCTCAAGTAGACTCAGTTTGGTAGAGAACCACCTGGGTATCTCAATTTGGGTTTTTGTGCATGCATTCCGCAGACCTTTGAGGGTACGGCATGAACGCCCCACCTCCTCTTCACTATCTGGAGCATGACCTTGTGCTGGAGCATCTCCCAGAACTGCACATGCTCGGACTGCGTCTAATTGTAACCTCAAGATGATGCACTTTTGTCTAGTATATGGATCGCTTTGTTAATCGCAGGGTCCACAGCTAGAAGCATTTTCAGGATCTTAAACTGCCCCCAAATTGATGGTCTTGTTTTGAGTACCTCTATGGTCCATGTTGTATTTGGTGTATAGCCCACCTTATGCGAAGGGTTCCACTGAAAACACCAGTGTTTTTATGAATGTGGAAAGTGTCTCCCTAGACAGACCTCCTGGCTCTGCCAAGGCCACAGTAACAATAGTGTTAGGACTGAAAACACCCCCACCTTATTGAGTGCTTTGCAGCTCTCGGCAGGTTATGGAGCTTAGCCATTCCAGTGTCTCATTTTACTAGAGGTATTTCTCTTTTATCGGCAAACTTGAAAATCCTATCACCCTTCTTCAGTAGCAAAATAGGGAGAGTTTTTACAAAAAGGAAAACCCAAAGATGTTTTTCTGAGAATGACAGAAAGACATATGATCTTTTAATCAGGGGTTCCAGATTTTAACTCTAGAGATATTTTTCTAGATGCTGGGGGCCTTTTATAGCTGCCCAAATCTCACTAACCATTAAAAAGGGCAATTGTCTTGGTGGCCTAGACCTTAAACGTAATGGGTGCCTGGTGTCCACCTGCCTAGAGTTGCTATTTAAGGTAATGGGTGTCAATTGTGAATCCATCCCAAGGCCTAAAACTGCTTTCAAATGTATGGGTGCCGACGGCACAGCTTCACAAGACCCAGAATAGGTCATGAACATCTGAGTGCCAACTGATAACGCTTTCTAAGACCTGTCTACGTAGGGTGCCACCTGTCATGATTTAGATCATACCCTGCATGCTAGGGCCTAACCTCTATCCCAAAGGCGGTCTCAATGCCCACCTGGGGTTGTGGCAGGTTTTGTGGCAGAGACTAGTGCTGTACCTGAAGCAAGGCTCTGGGGAAAGTTGGCATCTGAGCTTTTCTACAAGAGAAACTACTCCCCCTGAACACCTGACCAGGCTTACTGCTGGACAGCAATATTGGCATAGGTCCACTCTCTGTGTGAATCCATGTATCAATGCCTATTACCCTTGGGTGTTTGATAAGCATTAGATGCAATCGTTATCTTCCCTCCACAGTTTTATCCCTAACCCAGCTTGTTTGCACTTGCAGAATAGCGTGTTTTATACTCATACCTACAAACACATGACATCTCACAAAACCACCACTAGCTGGACACCTTTCAAGACACTCGCCATGGAACACTTTACTGCAACCTGACCTTCCTCCAAGATCACATTGTACACAGACGACATCCCCTATGCCTCCTCTGTACTCAAGAAACATCAGACTGAAGTACTCCACCCTTACCTGCCAATCATGACAGCTCCCTAACTCAAGGCACCTTCCCCTCAACCCTCAAGACAGGAATGAATACTCCCGCTTTTCAAGAAACCAGTAATGGACACAGATTATAATTTGTGCTTTATAACGCTTTTAATACCGCAGATTGGTTTCTATGCGCAGGATCGGGATTCAAACATGTGTTGCAGCTGCGTTGTCCTACAACCAAGACAAACACGTTGTCCCTGAGCTATCCCCCCTCACCAAGGACCTTAGAAACTACTGCTACATCACCCATGTTTCCTGCCTAGGTAAGATCCCTGAGAAAGCAGTAGTCACGCAACACCTCCAACACATCAATGCCTACAACTTCCTTCATTCCTACAAATCTAGCTTCAGAACCAGATGCAGCATGGAACCGGCTACCATCAAGTGATCAACGATACCATTAACATCTTCGACGATGTCCATCCTCGACTCCTGGTTCTTCTTGAACTCTCAGCAGCCTTCGACCCAGTAGACCACCAGAAACTCACCAACATTTGTGATTGCTGCATGGGGATCAGCGAGACCCTCCTCAGCTGGTTCAAATCCTGCTTTGCTAACCAACATCAATCCATTCAGATGGTTTCCTAATATCACCAGCACTGCACTTTATCTACGGAGCCACGGAAGGATCCATCCTCTTCCCTGTGATCTTCAAACGTTACATGAAACTGCTCTGCGCCCTCCTGGCTCCACACAATATCCACCAATGGGCAGATGACACACAGCCCTAACTCAAGATATCCTCATTCCAGGACATCCACCGACTCAAGGCCTGCCTCACATTAATCCAGTCCTGGATGTCCAGTACTTACCTGTAGCTCAAACCCTCCAAGACTGAATTCCTACTGCTGACCAACAACACTGAACAGCCCGACATCCAGACTTGGCTCTCTGCTATGAACCTGGAGGGCTTCACACACAACTGAGCACCTTTGCCATGTCCCTTGGGTTCAACGTCATCAGACACCACTCCCTCAAGCAGCACGTAGCAAGGAAGATACACACGGCTTGGTGTCATCTTTCCCCCCTGCAGAAACTCAAGCCCTTCATCACAGAAAATAACCGCAGTTCTGCTGTCCACGACTTGGTCCACTCCCACATGGATAGTGGCAATGTCTTTCAGGAGGTCATTCTGGCAACCACCCTGGTACCCCTTAGATGTGTCCTAAATGATGCAAAACGACTCATCAACGGACAAGGTTGACCTCATCACCCGACCCTCGTTAAAGTGCACTGGCTCTGGCTGCAAACACGTATCACATTCAACTCCTGCTGCCTCATGTCCATGGCCACTGCCCTAAAATTCCCGAGCCACCTCGCTGATGATCTCAGCATCTCTGGGGGGTCTATGAACCACCAGAGGTAGAGACATGTGCAGGCTTCAACTCCTGGTGCCTCGTCTCGCAAGGCCACTGCCCTAAAATCCCTGAGCCACCTTGCTGATGATCTCAGCATCTTTGGGGGGGGTCTATGAACCGTCAGAAGTAAAGAGATGTGCAGGCTTCAACTCCGTCGGGCAGGAAGGAAAGAACCAGAAGACAGGCCTTCTCTGTCTGCTTCACAGGACTCTGGAACTTCCTCCACGTCAACACGAGACTCGCCTCTTCACTTCTACATTTCAGGAATGAGCTCAAAACCATTCTCATCAAGGAATGGCTCCTCCCTAACAGCTCAAGCTACACATCTGCCACTCCCCATCTAACTGGAGGCTGGGCGATCTGCCCCCCTATTTCCTCCCCTGGTTGCTTGTAGTTCTCTGCGCTTCGTTGCTTCCAGGCGCTAGGTCCATGCTCGATAAATACCCTATTAATAATAATACATATTGCATTGCACAAAGCAACCTGTGGTCCTGGTTATTACAAGCCTTCCATCCCATTAGATATTTTGGGATTCTAGAGATTGTCTATGATATGATATGATCGTTTATTTATATAGCGCCTATACACAGTGTGTTTCAAAGCGCTTCAAGGCAAGGGAGGGAACAAGGGAAAATAAAACCACATTCTTACAGGCCATGAACAGTAAGAATGCGAAATTAACTATCGTACTCGGCCTGAAAACATTTCTGGTAGAGCCGGAGAAAAACAAAAGGTGTGAGAGAGGGATGCAGAAAGGGAGGGGAGGAACAAACAAGCGACTATCGTACTAGGCCTGACAAACTTTCTGGTAGAGCTGGAGAAAAACAAAAGATGAGGGAGAGGGGTGCAGAAAGGGAGGGGAGGAACAAAACAAGCGACTATCGTACTAGGCCTGACCACATTTCTGGTAGAGCCGGAGAAAAACAAAAGGTGTGAGAGAGGGATGCAGAAAGGGAGGGGAGGAACAAACAAGCGACTATCGTACTAGGCCTGACAAACTTTCTGGTAGAGCTGGAGAAAAACAAAAGATGAGGGAGAGAGGTGCAGAAAGGGAGGGGAGGAACAAAACAAGCGACTATCGTACTAGACCTGACAACATTTCAGATAGTGCTAGAGGGGGGCAACTAAGGGGAGTGGGGAGGAGACAGACGAGGTTGCTATCATGCTAGGTCCTGATAGAGTAAGTGCATAGAAGAAAGTAAGGGGAGGAGGGGAGGAAATAGGAAAAGGGAGAGGAGGAGAAACAGAGAGTAAGCAGTCAAAAAGAGTGGAGAAGCAAGAGGGGAGAGCGAATACAATTGCAGAAGTTACTAGTGACACATAATGTTGTAAGCCAGGATACAAGATGAAGATGGGAACAGCATGATTCAGGGCCACCGTGATTACAAGATGCAAAGGAGGTCCAGCATGAGAGTTGAGAAAGGGTGACACACCGTGAATCAATGAAGTCCATAAAAGTCAAATCCAGCATTGGCCACAAGATTGTGATGGTGATACCAGATTGTATCAGGACAGACTCCTGCAGAAGTAGGCTGGGGGGGCAGGGTAGTAGAATCAAGCAAACAGGCAACATGTGTGTCCGAGAAGGGTGGAGGGCACAAGGGAACATCACGGGGGACCAGAGGGGATGGGGATGGCCTGTGGGGACAGAGGGAGTAAACTGCAGAAGCTGTGGTCATGGCCCCTGTAACTGCCTCAGTAATGCGGAAGGTCCCAGGCACCCTTGGGGGAAGTCCTTTTACCAAATGCTCTTGGACCATCGCTCTACAACATGGTGACTTGCCCAGACTTGCATTGAGATGACAGCACAAGGCAGAGGAATGCCAATCCTCACACACCCCTGCTTTGCCCCAAGACTGAAACACTGTCTGGGCGTTGGCACTGACAGTAAGAGGAACAGTAAATACATTTCCTTTTCAGTTTTGGCTATTATGTGGGGCTTAATTGCCACCTATATGCCAAAATGATTGCATTGAAGTACAGCTACGAGGGAGATGGCAGGTGAGTTGAGGAGGGGCACACAACTTGTGGTTATTGTTTGATTATTGAGCCACCCACTGACTGACCATAGTTATGCAAATTCCTGTGCCCATTTTTGTCCAATACCCACCCAAAACACATCCTCCTGGGAGCAATTTGTAGCTAATTCTATCGAGCAGTAATATCAAAATGCGTCATGCCAGTGTTATTTCTAAGCAGTCTGATGAGAGTTATTAGCTTAGATATGCGTGTGTGTGCGCGTGTGTGTGTGTGTCTGTGTGTGTGCGTGCGTGTGTGTGTCCGACCCCCTTCCTTGCTGGAGTGTGGAACATGTTGTATGTGCACCTTTTTATTCCCCTTAGGGTAATGCGTGTGCGTCTCCTGGCATGTGGGAGTGCAACAAATGCCAGGTGAGCACCCCCTTCCCCACATGAGTGCAGGAAATACTGCGTGCGCACTCCTTCCCTGCGGCAATGTAGTCAACATTGTTTGCGCACCTTTTCCCTGTGGAAATGCACTAAACATATGTGCAGTCCCATTCCCCTGGGAGTGCAGCAACAATCACAACTCTCTCTCCCTCTTACCCTCCTTTACTGCCTCATTACCTCCCCTCTCTAGCTTTCCCTCCACGTCTCTCTTTCTCGCTCTCTTTTGGAGTCTTTGGGCTTTGTCCCTACCAATGCCTGGGCACAGGTGAACAAGGTTCTCAACCCATTTGGCTGGACCCCAGTTCTTACCTTGGACAAGGCCGATGCTTGTTATGTGCATGGACCCGCTCATTGTCCTTCTTCTTCCTCTTCTCTGATGCTTCTCAGTCTCCAATGTTCTCCTCCTTCTCCTTGCAGGTGTCTCCTCCAACCTCCTTTGATCACACCTTTCCTTCAGCTCCCTCCTCTGTCCCTCCCAAAACACTAAACTCTCTCTCACAAGTCCTCCTTCCTCCCCTTAATATTCCCTCATCTCCATCATTGACCACTCATGCATAATGTTGACCTACCATTTTCTCCCACACTTTCCCTCATCCAACACTTTCCTGCCCTTTTTTTGACTCTTTCCTCCACTCTCCTTCTCGCTTGCGCTCTTCACTTCCTCACTGTCTCCTTATTTCCCAGTGCCACCATTCTGATCGTGTGCTGGCAGGCAGTGTGGGAGTTTGTGTTGCGCCCATAACACCTGAATGCTTTGCCACCTCCAGCACTATCTGAAATGTCGTCAGGCATAGTACAATATTTGCTTGTTTTGTTGCTCCCCTCCCTTTCTGCGCCCCTCACCCTCACCTTTTGTTTTTCTCTGGCTCTACCAGAAATGTCGTCAGGCCTAGTCCGGTAGTCGCCTGTCTGTTTCCATTTCCTTCCCACTCTGCCCCTCCCTTCCTTATCTATGTCATAGCTTTTGCACTATCTGAAATGTCGGCAGGCCGAGTACGATAGTTAATTTCACATCCTTACTCTTCATGGCCTGTAAGAATGTCATTGTATTTTCTCTTTTTCCCTCACTTGCCGTGAAGCGCTTTGAAACACATTGTGTATAGGCACTATATAAATAAACTATCATATCATAACATTCCTATTGCTGTAGGATCCGCAGGAAGGAGAGAAGGCCCTGTGTGCCGCAATGTGTCCCCAGGTGTATTGTGCTTCCCGGCCATAGTCCACTCTAACAAAACCCCGGGATAACTGAGGGCTCCTTTCTAACCCTGAGATCACCTGCTTCACTGTATCTCAGATATATGCAGACACCTGGACCTGTGTGGTGGCTCCTGCCATCGAATATGTGCATTCCGCAAGCGACTTGTATCACCCAGAGATATGCAGACACCTGGACCTGTGTGGTGGCTCCTGCCATCGAAGCCGTGCATGCCGGAAGCGACTTGTATCACCCAGAGATATTCAGACACCTGCACCTGTGTGGGGGATCCTGCCATCGAAGCCGTGCATGCTGGAAGCCACTTGCATCATCCATATATATGCAGACACCTGGACCTGTGTGGTGGCTGCTGCCATCAAACCCGTGCATGCTGGAAGCGACTTGTATCACCCAGAGATATGCAGACACCTGCACCTGTGTGGGGGATCCTGCGATCGAAGCCGTGCATGCTGGAAGCCACTTGCATCATCCATATATATGCAGACACCTGGACCTGTGTGGTGGCTGCTGCCATCAAACCTGTGCATGCCAGAAGCGACTTGTATCACCCAGATATATGCAGACACCTGGACCTGTGTGGTGGCTCCTGCCATCGAAGCCGTGCATGCCGGAAGCGACTTGTATTACCCAGATATATGCAGACACCTGCACCTGTGTGGGGGCTCCTGCCATCGAAGCCGTGCATGCCAGAAGCGATTTGTATCACCCAGATATATGCAGACACCTGGACCTGTGTGGTGGCTCCTGCCATCAAAGCCGTGCATGCCGGAAGCAACTTGTATCACCCAGACATATGCAGACACCTGCACCTGTGTGGGGGCTCCTGCCATCGAAGCTGTGCATGCAGGAAGCCACTTGCATCATCCATATATATGCAAACACCTGGACCTGTGTGGTGGCTTCTGCCATAGAACCCGTGCATGCCGGAAGCGACTTGTATCACCCAGATATATGCAGACACCTGGACCTGTGTGATGGCTGCTGCCATCGAAGCCGTGCATGCCGGAAGTGACTTGTATCACCCAGATATATGCAGACACCTGGACCTGTGTGGTTGCTGCTGCCATCGAAGCCGTGCATGCCGGAAGTGACATGTATCACCCAGATATATGCAGATACCTGGACCTGTGTGGTGGCTGCTGCCATCAAAGCCGTGCATGCCGGAAGCGACTTGTGTCACCCAGATATATGCAGACACCTGGGCCTGTGCGGTGGCTGCTGCAATCAAAGCCGTGCATGCCGGTGTAGAGGAGGTCCCGAATAAAGCCTGCACTCCAGTCGCCCATTTTGAAGTACCATTTATGTTTACACCTAAATATGTGATGTATGATGAGCAAATAAATCAGCAGAGAGCCGCAGTAGGGCTCTGCCCAGTTCCTATCAGAAGAGCAACACCTATTGAAGCACCGATACTCAGAAAACCATGGAGAGTGAGGTACCCATTAGGAAAACCCTACCAGCAAATGAGATGAAACGAAGATCGCCTAAGTACAGTCCCAGATGAAACCAAAAAGGTCTTATTGGAAGATGAATGGGGACCCGGACAGGCATACAGGTAGAAAAAATAACGACCCGAGAATGACACAAAGAGACAAAACTCCATTAATAAGGATATCGTGAACCTAAAAGGGAGAACAATGTTGAAATACCAAGAAGCTTAAGCTGTAAACAGTATGAAAATATTCAACCAGCGAACACCTGTACATATGTTTGGAAATGCAAGAAGGCTAAGAAAACAGTACGGCTTGCTATGCTTAGTAGAAGAATAGTGTGGCAAGCGCCATTATACATAATCTACCTCAAAACAAAGCACAGTATTATAAGTGTGATTCCACTTTGTACGAAAAGCAGAATCAACTCAGGTTACTGGAGGCCAACCAAGACAAGATTCATATTCTAGCAAAATGAGAAGAGACGGCTGAATCGAAACTCGGCAGATGCAACTCGTGCCAGGAGAGCCAAGGTCATACCAATAGAAGGAACGAACAGTAGCTACATATAATTGAAACTAAAGAACAGAATATCCTGTCTGTGAAAGGTCGAGATAAGGAGGCATAGGCAGGTGGCAGGCTGAATAAGAATTAAATACACAAATTGAGAGAAACTAGACAAATTCACGGTGTGGGTAGCACGTGACCAGCCGAGCGAGAAGAAGCACAGTTTCACACCTACGCTTGACATCCGCCCAGGCAGATATATCAAAACTTTTCCAAACAGAAGATGCAGTTTCGAGGCCAACCACAGTAAAATAATTGACACATAGTTGCTGAAGCGATGATTGATTGTAACCTTAATTGGAGGAAGGCTGGGTAACTAGGGGGCACCCTGCACCTGGCTGATCATTCTGCGTGCTGCTAAGCAAAGTGGAAACGTATGCATGGGGTTGGTGTCAACCCAATCACAATGAACCAAATAATCTAGGGTCCTATAGTTAGTAGAACCAATGGGACGTCATACTTTTAGTGACGTCTACAGTAGTCATTTTGAAGGAAGGGCTTGGACACCCACCTGACAGTGTTAACCCAATCCCCTCACTCCGGTACCATATACAGATATAGCACCTATATTAAAGTTACCTTTTTCCTAACCAATAGAATTGCATGTTAACTTTTGAGTGTTACACGTCAATTATGATGAGTTTTAAGTATAAATGTTACTACTTGTATGAAGTTCGTTGGAGTTGAAGCGAGAAGGACGATCGCATCACTGCTGACTTCCGTGACTCCCTATTTTTCGTACTTGTCAGTAAACAGACTCCCTTTGCCAAACCATTGAGTTGTCCTTATTGATTGGTGTTGGAGTAATAAATCTGCACCCCCATCCATCTCACGGGTGCAGCTATCTCATCTTAAAGTACTTCGGAGCAAACCCCGGCCCTATGGGCCGGCCGGGGGTCTCCGGAGTACACTTGGTAGCAGAGATTGATGGTTTATTGATTATCGATTATTGATTAGAATAAGACACCCATTGACCGTCGGCATAAAGTAACTCTGAGTCTTCGGCAATATCACAAGTCCTTTGCCATTCGGCCGAGTAGACCGTGAAGGTCCACGTAGACAGTGGTAGTGTAAGAAAAACTGCAGACCAGGGTCTGAAGGGACCCGTGTTCCCGACACTATCCCTTCCCGTTCCTACAGGCAGCTGAGCGGGTGAAAAGCCGAATAAGGCGGTAATGAAGGCGGTGATCCCGGGGGTCCAGAGAGGAACCATGCGAACGGTGAGTGAAAAAGATTGAGTGTTTTGGCAAAAGTGCATGCCTTAGAACAAGTAAAGGGAAAAGGTAATGGAGGGAGGTGGGAAAACAAAATACAGTTAGAAGTAGAGAAGACTATATATATATATATATATATATATATATATATATATATATATATATGAAATCAGTAAAAAAAACTTTGTTAAAGGGACGTTATGGTTAAGTTGCGCTACTAAAAACCTATGAAATTCAGTGAAAAAACTTTGTTAAAGGGACGTTATTGTTCAATTTAAAACTGAAAAACCTCTGAAATTCGGCAGTTATGGTAGCATAAGCAACCATAACTCGCGCCACCGTGCACTGCTAATACACACACACGACATCAAAGATGACATCACAAATGTCATTGATGACACCACTGATGACATCACATGTGCATTTACTTTTCATAAAAACTCTGTACAAGGGATTCTTATAATGCTGACCAAAAACTGTCAAGGATCATTGGTATAAATATCATGAGCTAATTAGTGCATTAAGCAATGCATTGATATAAATAGCATTCTATTATGAAGTTCTATCCAGTATACTAAGCTACTCATGCAGAAACATAGGCAGTGTGTGCAGCATACATGATGAAGGTGCCATATTCATAATCTTGCCATGTTGAATACTGAAATGATAACTGCTTTCTTATTAGAGTTTTGCGTACTGTGAAACATGTAATAAGTAGATAATAAAACCCACTTAATACATAATTATTACAGACAAAACACAAAGAGACAACAACACATACAAATATGAGTATGTAAAGGGACAGTGAAGTAAACAAAAAAGCAGAAGTAGTCGCAGAAAGAGTTCATAACCTAACTGATTGTCTTTATGCAGAGAAACTATTGCTCTGTTTCAAAGCTGCTACTTACCATATGTATGTGTATCACATGATGTGACTGCACCCAAAGGAAAGGAGAGTGAGTACAATGTATACAAATATGAGCATTTACAGGGAAGGTAGAGTAATAAAAATAAAACTATGAGAAAGTGCTGATAACCCTAATGATTATCTTCATGCACAGAAAGGATTGCTCTCTTTCAAGCCTGTGTCTTCCGCTATGTATATGTTTCATATGATGTGACTTGACCCTAAGTCTACAAATATAGTACCTTTTCAATTTTTACTTCCTGACTGTTACTGAAGAAAACTATGTGGCTTCGATATGTCAGTAAAGGATAAAAAGAGAGAGCCAGCCATGTGATGTCATCAGTGATGTCATCAATGACATTTGTGATGTCATCTTTGATGTCCTGGGTGTTAGTGTTAGCAGTGCACGGTGGCGCGAGTTATGGTTGCTTATGTTACCATAACCGCCGAATTTCAGGGGTTTTACGGTTTTACTTTGAACCATAACGTCCCTTTAACAAAGTTTTTTCACTGAATTTCATAGGTTTTTAGTAGCGCAACTTAACCATAACGTCCCTTTAACAAAGTTTTTTCACTGAATTTCATAGGTTTTTAGTAGCACAACTTAACCATAATATCCCTGACTTCATATACATGTAACATAGAACATACTAACCCCCTCGTAGTGATTTTCATGTCCGCGGACTACCGCCACGCGGACATATCGAAAATCTGAGCGTGGTGAATGTAAATTTAAATAGTGTGCCCCATTTCCCCTTTGAAGTTGGCTCTGAAAAGAGCCGTTTTTTTTTGTATTTTTTACAGATGCTTGACAGACACCTGTTATTTTGTATTTTTTTTCTTGCTTTCTTTTTCTTACTTTACTCCTAAAATCTTCACATAACCTTCTCCAAAGCAACCCTTACATCCCAAAATAGAAAGGCATTTCCCGTAAAAGATAAAGAAATGCATCTTCTTTAAAATTAACAGCATTACTGGCATCAATATTCTCATTATTACAGAAGAACATACCAGCTCTAAGCATGAAGGCACACATGCCTCGGTTGATGACACACCTAGCAATGTTTTGCTGAGGACAAAAAACTGAACTATTGTCCCATATTGCCCTAGGTAGTAATCCAGAAAAAATTACTTTCGCATTTGGAAGGATCTTCATTACGGCTTGAACCAAGCGTTCCAAATCAGCCAACAAAGTAGGGGCACTGACGTTGCCCAAATGGAAAGCACCATAGTGCAAAACTACCACATGCGGACTGTTCATCGTGGCCATATCCTCACAAACTTGTACAATTCCCTATACATTGCAATCAGGCACAGTGCTCCACACCACCTCCACTCCCTTCACATCAAAGTTCTTTGCAACATGCCTGCATTGAGCGTACTGTTGTAAACCATACACAAACATATCTCCAAGCACCAACACCCTGACTTTCTCTACTTCTTCCACCTTCACCACACACAGTCTCTTTCAACACAAATCCACAACCTCGACATCTGATTGGCTGATCCGTACAGTCTTCTTTCCATGTTGGATTTCCTGGAAAAACCCGGATGTAGCACGCCCTGTCCACGAACAGCCGCGGTGTCCGCGGACGGCGTCCACTTTACTCTCTGTGCCATTCCCTCATTGCATACAGCTAAGCAATCACACAATACGAATAACGTCCTCAGAACACCCCATTTTGTGAATTTTTGAACATTTCAGGACAATTATCATTTCATTATTCAACATATTAACATTACAAATATTATACTTTCATCTTGTACTCTGCACACAATGCTATGTTTCTCCATTAGTAGCTCAGTATACTAGATATAATCCCATAATACAATGCTATTTATATCAATGCATCATTCAAAGCACTAATAACGGTATGATATTTATTGCAATATCCTTGACACTTTTTTCGCAACTTTATAATAAAAATCCCTAGTACACAAATTCCATGAAAAGTACATACACATGTGATGTCATCAGTGATTTCATCAATGACATTTGCAATGTCATCTTTGATGTCCTGGGTGTTAGTCTTAGCAGTGCATGGTGGTGTCACGAGTTATTTTTCATAGCTTATGATAACTTACGATTTTCTGGGGTCTTTCGGCTGTACTTAGAACCATAACGTCTCTTAAACAAACTTTTTTTAATATCACGCAAACAATATACGAACATGGCGTGCAAAAACCAACTTCTCACAGATGGCTTTACACAGAATGTTGCAAAGTAAGAATTTATGCTCGTTCACAGTGAAGGTCAGCTGCTTCCATTTTTTTCTCGGGCCCCGGAGAGGCTCACGAAGCGGACTATAAGGTTGTATTGTGTTTTGACCTTGACAGACAGAGATTGTGATGAAAGACTTCTCTTGAAGGAGTGTTGCTAAAACGTAAGAGAAGATAAGGATGAAATTTCTGAAACGAAACCACTTTTATATATTATATCACTATGCGAAAGATCGTTCACACACGCTGAGTCGTATTTTGGGACTGCACTACTCGTAGACAATGAAAATTGCAATTGTACTGTAAGTAACCCTTTAGATTATTTTATACCAAATATAATTACAATAGCGTAGCATTAAAGACCGCTCAAGTTGAACTTGTCCGTTGAAAGTGGCATAATGTTTTCTACCGCACACTATCACCGCCGAATTGATCCCCTGTCGTTTAGAGGGCTCTGAAAAAGGCAGATGACACAGGGTGGGTTAATAGAAATAATTTAACCGGTCTATAGGCGGTCAAGCGCTCTACTCGCTGTGCCACTTCACTGTAGCCTGTCAAGTGGCACAGCGAGTACAACGCTCGCTTTGACATCCGTGCACAGCTTGCTAACGCAAGTTCGAATCCCGGCAAGGCCAAACTCAGCCTTTCATCCTTCCGTGGTCGATAAATGAGCACCACACACTGTGGTTAATAATAAGCACCGCTTAGATACCTCACGGTTCTTAGCGTTGTATGAATGGGAAAATATTATTATTTTATTATTAAAATACTCCATTGCACTATCTTCGATAGCAAATAGTTTCACGCTCTAATAAATAAAATGATGATTTTTAATGAAGATCGGCTGGTGAGACTAATTTACGTTTTTGAAAACCGGTATGTGGCCCCATTTTGCCTATGTCACGATTTACAGACTCCAGCGGATGGGGTCTTCAACTGCCAGGTGCAGGTCCAAATATGCAACTTCATGACCCTCACCATTTCATGGGACAATCGCCAAGGACCAATATGCCCTTACGCAGTACTGGCGGCTACAAACAACATACCAACCAATAGGGTGGTCTAATGGCTCGTTGTTGGACAACCTTCCGATTATCAGAGCGACCATTTACTGATTTTATCATAAACCAACAGCCTATCTACCGCAAAGGAACAACGCGTGGCTCAAAATAAACTTTTGCTGATCGACAGCAGAGACATAGCAAATCGCTGAATATTCACTAAACATTTCATGTGAAATAAATGTACTTTACCAAATGTACAATCCTGCTGTTTACTTTTAAACCACAGTTTCATATTCCGAATTGTGGCGTACTGAGTTGTAAGCTGATCTAACACCCTCTGTACCGCAAAGGAACATTGCGTGCCTCAACATGAACTTTTGCGGATCGACAACAAAGACAAATGCAAATTGCTGAATATTCTCTAAACATTTGATGTCAAATAAATGTACTTTACAAAATTTACAATCTTGCTGTTTGCTTTTAAATCAATGTTTCATATTCCGAATTGTGGCGCGCTGTGTTGTGACATAATATGTGTTATCTTCCGGGTTCTGTGTAAAGTCACTTAGGACTGCAGAGGACTGGGCGCGTTTGATGACGCACCCTGTACTGTCACAGAGAGAGGCGGGGAATATGAATGCTTTGATAATATCAGGCTTAGGGGCGGGAGATATGATTTAGTGTCCCAAAAGCAAGTCAGCCAGGTCAATAGCGCCAGTCATAGGATTATCACATAATGTCGGCGCACACCAGCCGGATTTATCGTTTCTTTAGTGGACAAAAAGTCGGTTGACGCCCATAGGAAATTGTACTATTAGCGGACAAAAGGAGTGGTCTTAAAACACTTTCACCCTGACAACGAACGATACAAACAACGTTCTCAGAACACCCCCATTTTGTGTAATTGCAACCATTTCGGGACACCGCGAGTGTTCTTAGAACACATTCAACTAGACAGATTACAATACGGACAGCGTCCTGAGGACACCCCCAGTTTGTGTATTTACGAACAATTAAGTACACCACGAGTGTTCATAGCTCATTTCTACCTTCCTAGCTAACAAAAATGACACATACACCATCCTCTAAACACCCCACCATTTAGTTTATTTACAAAATGTCTGAACAGCCATGTTCTCCGCGGACAAATCGAACGCAACAAAAATGTCTAGCACATAAAAAAAAAAACATTGAACCTATTTCATACTCCCCCACCCTCCCCAAACACTCTTACACACCAACACACGGCACTAAATACAATTTTTTATCCACGTTTTACCGCGCTGTACGCTGTCGACAGCGAATACAAGATGGCGGGCGCCACAGAAAATCTGACACGCTCCACGCCCCTCGCCGTCCAATCAGTGAACACGTCGCATGTCCGCGGACATGACGCAAGGCCATGGGCCAATCGGGGTGCTGTCCGTGGAGCGAACAGGGAAGTCCGTCCGCGAAGCGAACACAGATATCACTAATTTTTTTGCCTTACGTTTTGGTGATTTTATAAAAAACTACTGGACGGATTTACATCAAATTTGCAAAAGCACGCTTTCGGGACCAAGCCCCCGCTCCTGCCGCAAATTTGGTGTAAATCCGTCCAGCGGTTTGGCCTGTGGCCGTGCGCAAAGTTTTTTCCCATTATGTCTATTGGAAAAAACACAAGTTTTGGGACCCCCCCTATAACTTTACCCCCCCTGGACGAATCCTCACCAAACTTTGCAAAAAATTCAGAGTGGGCCATATACTTTTCTTGCAAAGTTTGGTGAGGATTCGTCCAGAGGGAGCAAAGTTATATGCCACCCAAAAAATGCTCTTCCTATGGAAACACCAATTTAACCATAACTACATGGACGCTACTGCGTCCATGTAATATATATATATATATATATATATATATATATATATATATATATATATATATATATATATATAATTATTCTCGAGTCATTATCCCCATATATATATATATATATGGGGATAATGACTCGAGAATAATTAAGTAAACAAAGGTTACCTGGGAGGACACCCGAGAAGAGAGAGGTTACCAGGGAGGACGCCTGAGAAGTGAGAGAATTTGCCTTATTCCTACGCTTTTAATACAAGCGGCTAGAAGAAACATGTACCCAGAGTCCCAGCTAAAGGGGGAACGATTAGACTACCACGACGGTTAAAGACGTCGTGAAAGGGTTACGTTTAGACTCCATGAAGGGGTAATGATTAGAGGCAGATCTGTGACCAGATGGTCTTCGTCTAGTCTGTCAAGTGTCTGTCTTACATGTTTTCTGTTGTGATGTCATACATCAAAAAATGTTCTTGGAGAAAACTGATTTAAATTGTACGCGATTGAATAGCTGAGATAAAATCGCATATGAATTGATGGTTTTTGGATAAGTTAAAAGGTGTAACATTTTGTGAAAAATTTGGATTGGAGCTTGCGGTGTTTGGTGCTCGCTCATATTGTTGGATCTGTTTAAGTCACACGAAAGTATGGACAAGTGTTATATAAGAGGAAAGAGAAATAGATTTGAGCATGGAGGACATTACTCCATTGACACACGAAACATTGAAACAGTTGCCGAAACACGCACCCAAACTGAAGAAATATAGTACAGAATGGGTTAAGGGAACCGCCCACAAAATGTTTATGCCATGGCCACAGGGTGGGTCCTTATCTAAAGCTGTCTTGAAACACATGATGACATATTTGCATGCCACATACACAGGCAAAAAGTTAGACAAATGCCTAGCTATTCTAGAACTTTGGAAAATGTACGAACAGGGAAAGGAAGAGGACCCGCCAGTAGATTGGATACTTAATATATGCTCAGAGGGGGGTGAGATGCCTACTGTGCCACCCCCCCATGTGAAACAAAGGTTGAAGAAAATAAAGTCGAGGGATTATACCCACTAAGAGAGCTTAAAGCAGCCACGGGGTACAGCAATCCGGCATATGAGTCACCTACGCAAAGAAGTGACGAAAATCAAGGGAAAGATAGGAATAAGAATATCACCTCCACAGTCCCGAGGGACAAGGAGAGACATGATGACGAAAGAAGAGATCAGGCACAGACAAACGCATCTCTCAACAAGGAGAGAGAAGGGAAGAGATGGAAGGGAAACAATGATAGAACTGATGAGATAGCATTCGCAAAAAAAACAAATGGATGGGAGGACACATTTTATTGAAACTTGATGGTAAAGGCATTGATGACGCAATACGAAAGGAGAGGTTAGATGAGATACAGGGAAAGGGAAAAGAGAAGGAATTGAGAGACGAAAGGATAAGAAAGAAAGACAGACAAAGGCAAGAACAGCTATATCGCAAAGAGCAAGAAAGACAGCTGGATCGCAAACCAAGAGCGGCCAATAATTAAGACATACAGGAACAGCACAGGTCAGAGGAAGAGCAAAGAATATGAGAGAAAACAATAAAGAGATGAAGAAATGAGGAAATTTGAATGGCAGATGAACCTAGAAATGAAAAGAAAAAGGAAGAAGAAAGAGTCAGGGAAGAGGCGAGGAAGCGCAAAGAATTTGATGATGACATAGAAAGTAAGCAGAGACAGAGAGCATGCGATCTTGAATATCTGGGGAAAGAGGTTAGAAAACCAGAACCAGTAGTAGATTGGGAAGACATCGAAGAATTATTTCCTGCGTATGATTCAATACCAGGCACGTCTAGGGCAAATATGGAAGATTATGTCGACACCAGAAGCATCAGAGAAATGATCGATAGAATATATGATGAAATGGGGTTAGAAAAAACACCCCAAGGGGAGGGGGACGATGAGCGCCTAGAGAGCAGCCAGCTCTACGACACTGAGGATGTCACCCAAAGTAGTGGGAATCGGGAACTATCCCTGGATAGATTAGAAATCAGTAGAAACAATGAAGATACAAGAAGTTGCGCGAATTGGGGACAGACAATGTCTGACTCGGAAAGGGAGGCGTGCAGGGAAAATGAGGAAGGGAGGCGAAGCGAAAGACAACTCCCAAGGGAAAAAGGAATAAGATGGTCAGACACTAGTAAGTCTGCACCGAGGCCATCAGAATCAGCCACGCAGTCTGACTGACATGAAGAAGTATCTCATGGTCGGAGGGGGGTGTCTTCACTGCCCTATGTAGACAGGCTCAGGACATTGCCAGGCAGACGGCAATGTAGGAATATTACCTCTGCAATAGACAGGAGAACAATGAGACAAGAGAGAGAGGACTATGCATCCCAATTTCCGTTGCTCGAGAAAGGGGGAGTAAGACCGCAATATATTCCATCGCCACACATTGATCGAGAACATTTGAAAAACAAGCTTCCAATGCTGACATTGGGAGCCGGAAAGTGGATACATGAGTTAGAAAAAATGACAGGAGGAAACACGTTAGCTATAGGGGACATTAAGGGTTTCCTAATCGCCATAAATACAATAGTATCGCAGATGATGATGTGTGGGCACGAGCAGGCTACCCTGGTGTAACCACAGTTAATACCGTGCATGACAGTGCTCCATTTAACAACTGTAGAGCGGCAGTATGGAAAGCGCTACGAGTGCTATATACTTCTGATATGGGAGCTATAATGACACAAAAAATGAAGGAGTCTGAGGATCAGAACATACAGAATTTTCAAGACGCATGGGTGCTCGAGACTCATGAATCTTGGATGAAATCTATACCTGTGTTTTACCATATATTGTCCCAAGGGCTGCCAGAGCAGGTGCAGAAACAACTCAAGAAATTGGTGGGAATTGAGGTCAAGCCTTGGGCCAAAAAACAGTTGACCATCGCACACTATTGTAGACTGCTGCAAGAAAAGAATCGCAAAAAGGAAGCTGCACATAAGGGCGAGGAGGCGAAATTGGTGCAAAAGAAATTGTCAAAATATGCTCTTGAGGGAGCCATGATAACTAATCGAGCATGCAGCAGGTGACTAATCCACAGCAGAATAATCAAAGCAGTACTGGGTTTAATCCCAGGGGGAGATGATTTAGGGGAACATGATGGCAAAGTAATCAGGGAGGTTTCCAAAATAATCATGGAGGGTTCCAGAATATGCAAAATGGTAATCAAGATATGTCAAACGGGCAAATGATCTGATCACCGCTAGTATGTTGGTTTTATGGAAAGACAGGGCACTTAGCTCGCACATGCAGAAACCAAGGCATGATGCAAAATGGCCAAGGGGCAGTAGCAGTCATGATGAATCCACCTGCAATTTTACAGCAGGGTGTTGCACGGAATCACACAGTGCAACAACAAGCACCAGGAGTGCAACAAGTGTGCAACCTAAGAGCATGCAGAAATTTCCAAAAGGACAATCTCTACAGGCACCGTTCTAATTATCACAGACGATGAGCACAGGGCAGACCCCGAACGTTGGAAGGGTCTGAGACCTTGGAGAAAGGGTTTGCTGAACTCAAAAGAGCCATCTGCATAGCACCAGTTCTAGGGATCCCCAATTATGCAGAAGAATTTTACCTGTTTTCACACACAAATGGCAGCGTTATGGCACGTTGGGGTACAAGCCCCTGGCATACTACAGTGGGAATTTAGAACCAGTAATGAGAGGTAATTTTCCTTGCAAACAATGTTTATCTGCCGCAGCGTTCGCCATAGAGAAGGCTACAACCATTGTGATGGGATGCTCAATGACGTTGTACGTCGAGCACTCACTATTTGCCATTCTAAAGAAACCAAAGGGCACATTGACATCTCAGAGAGCTTCTGCTTATGAAGTGATCATATCAAATCCATCGATTAAAATAGTCTGATGTAAGATAGTGAACCCAGCTATGTTTATAGCAGAGCCAGTCACTGAAGGAGAGCCGATACATGACTGTGCAAATTATGAAGAATTCTCTGATGAAATCTGCAGGGTGAAAGAAAATGCCTTGGCAGACAGAGAGAGAGTGTCTTCATTGATGGGTTTTCAAGGATCGATCAAAATGACGTGCAAAGATACACAGGCGTTGCTGTGATGAAACACACAGCAAATGGAGAATTTCGAGTGCTTCTTAGTGCATGAATACCATCTCATTATTCAGCACAGGCTGCAGAATTATTGGCAATGATACTCGCCATTGAGAATCACGCAGACCAGGAAGTAATGGTGTACAGTGACTCCGCCTATGTGAAGTCACCAGTGCACGCAGGCTTAGCGCGCTGGAAAAGGAGGGGCTACCTCCGAGCGGACGGCACGCCAGTGCAGCACGCAGCCTTATTGGAGAGACTGATTAAGGCACTACAGCTCCCAGTGGGCATAGCGGTCGTGAAATGCGCTGACCACACGAAAGGGACAGTTTTTATCTCACGCGGAAATCAAGCAGCAGACACGGAAGCCAATTGTATGGCATCCAAAAGTGAGACGATCATGGCAGTGGAAGTTACCCATGCCAATGAGCGAATGATGGTTACACGAACTGCACCTGAGAGTTACAGTAATTTGGGGCAAACACAGCTAATGGAACTCCAAGGGGAGGCACCACAGGAAGGAAATAATATTTGGCAACATCAAGGGTGTTCTTTAAACCCCTCTAATAGCAGCTTGTGGTGACAAGACAGCACTGGTAAACCAGTAATGCCTGTAGCCCTATTAAGAATAGCGCTGGAGCAGTTACATTATCCGGCACATATGACAAAAGAGAATCTAGCAGCAACGCTCGCAGAAGACTGGTTCATACCAAATTTAGCTGAGCATGTCGCATTCTTGATAGTGAACTGTATAATTTGCCAGCAATTCACGGCTGGGTACACATTAAAAGTAATGAGAAGTGTCATCCCAAGGCCAAATGGGCCTTTTCAGCACTTGCATGTCGATAACGTTGACATGATTCAAGTATGTAACGGGTACAGGTACTTAATTGTTGTGGTGTGTCCATTCTCTAGATGGATTGATGCAGGTCCATGTACACACTCAGAATCTACCTGTGCAGCCACATTTTTAGTGAGAGAAGTATTCCCCAGGTGCGGGGTGTGTGAAGTCATGAGATTGAGATCAGATAATGGAGCTCACTTTGTAAACGAGACTTTCGAAAAGATTAGCTTGCTGCTTGGTATATGGTTTGTGTTGGCGTATCATCAGCAAGGTAACGGAATCTGTGAGAAGCTGAACGGCTTGTTAAAGGAAAGGGTAGACAAGTTGAAGCTAACTCTAATAAAGGGATGGTTGAACTGTCTTCCTTTGGCACTGTATGCACTTTGGAACCAACCCGGTTCCGACCATCATCTTACGCCACACGAGATAGCCACAGGAAGAAGAATGAGAACTCCTTTGACACCCCGAGATAGAGCTAGATGTGATACCCAGTCAACAGGAATAATTTTAGGGTCTGAGATGCAAAACTATTTGAACTGCATGGCATCTTGCCTTACTGTAATTTCAGACCAGCTGCAGCGATGACGAAAGGGGTGCAGGGCAGCATTGTACACAGAAGGAGATACTACTACAGACGCAGCTCAAGGATTTGTGTTCCATCCATCTTCCCTGAAGACACCGTCCTTGTAAGGAATCATACAAGGAAAAAGTGGGACGAGCCAAGATTCAGCGGTCCTTTCACAGTTGAGGACTGCACTCCATCCTCAGTGAAACTACAAGGCAGAAGAGCATGGACTTTTCTCGGTGATATCAAACCCTACATCGAAGAAGGCCCCCTGCCTGCACCCCAACAAGAGGAATCGACGAGCGACAGGGAAGAACCACAGCACGTGCAGACGAGATCCATGACGAGGAAGAAGGACGCATGACCAGCCAGAGAAAGACAAATAACTTTTTGCAAGTTGTGGCTTAAATGGGACACTTCCTCAAAACAAAAAAGGGGATAAGGACATAAAAAACAAATACACTGTGCATCCTAGTTGCAGGGAGAAGAAGAAGAATTGCACGCATAAGCCACAACATAGCCTGTGAACTTTGAACTTTGGACTGAGGCACACTTAAGCCTTGATGATAAAAGAATATGCCAAATTTGGACCGAGGACACTTACATTGGAAGCAAATATAGTATCCCGACTCATTCCATACCAAGACCCTATTCAGAATCACTTATGGTGTCCCGCAGTAGTGACGTCGCCAGGGATGTGGTCACCTATTTTGATCTAGTGCTAAAATCATATCCGTCATTGGTAGGGAGGCTCACCAATGCCACTGACTTTCTTCAAGATACTGAAAATGAAAAGACAATAAGACAATTGCTCACTGTCATTGCCGAACAATTTCTCCTACTTCCTGAGTACAGTGAGAAGGAACCAAATGTCTCAAACAAAGACGGAAATAAATGAGCTTATCAACACATTGTTCTTTCACATAATCGAAGACTGTCCAACTCTTGTCAGAAGAACAACAGATACACTCAGGTTTCTTCAAGATCCAGCAAATACAGAACATTTAAGACATATTTTAAATAAAATAGTAATCTTAGTCGCGCTCCATGTGACCGGACAGTGCAGACATTGTTTACATTAAAGAGAAAACATATAATCCTGAACCTCAGCAAGACAGGACGGATGTCCCTGTCACCAGAAGATGGCAGGTTGGCCCACAATGTCCTCTTTCACCTAGTCACTGACTTTCCAGAGCTAGTGGGGAGACCGATCATTGTTGACGTCCTCACATTCATCAGAGATCCAGCTAATGTTGCACAGATGGGCATGCTCTTGCATGGAATCGTACTGCAAATAGAACTCTCTAACCAGCAGCATAACTATCTGAGGATATTCTAAAAGCTTTCCGCCGAGGGACAGATCGAGGAAGCAGTGTCAAGAACTTCACTCTTTACGTTTCGTTATTATTTTGTCTTTATTTCTTTATACTGATTAGCATACAATATGTCTTCAGGACTGAAGCAAATCCGAGGAGTGGACTGGGAGCTTACTTCGAACATGCACAGTAAAAGGACTTACTGAAGTGTTATTTAATTTGATTTTTTTCCCATAGTCTAGCAAAGGAACTGTATCTTGAAATAAGAGACAATGCATCACCCTCAAGAGGGGGGACACTTGTGGAGCACCTGACACTCTTAAACACAGAACTCGAAAGATGATATTGGTTAAGGGAATACAATAAAATTGACATTTGGCGAATGATCGAGATGGGGGTTCAGAGCAGCAATCTGGTTCTCCCGCAGGAGGAGAGACGACCACGCTTCTCTGGAAGTAAATGCTGCCGCCTGACATAAAGAGGCATAATGTATCTATGTAGCATATTCATCATTGTTTAACTGTCATTAACGATCAGAACTGCTTTTTTATAGGTGCACAAAGCATTCGAATTCCAGTGCACCCACCTAATGATGCAGGCATGGAACCCACAAAAGCACCCAGACCTTACATAGTAATTCCAGTCTCTAAAAGATCTGATGGTAGAGTGAATGAACTTTAAATGGATGTGATTAGCAATGATACACACACACTTGTGGTAACAAACAAACAGACAAGCCGGATACAGGGTCGGCACGGAATGAATGAAGAAATGTTACTGACAACTACACGCATGCCAACACTGAATGCACATGAAACAGGCCTAGTGTCAATGACTGCAGAACCGAAAACCAAAGCAGTAGAGAAGAAGAGACTGCCTGCTATAAGAAACTCCACAGCAGATGTTGTAAGAAAACAAGAAGAGTTAAAAAGAAAGCCAACAGAAGCAGTCGTACCAGAAACCCTTAAGAATTCAAGAACCAACTTGGAGAAACTCTCTGCACGGACACAACTGATAGTAGACTCATTATGGCCATCCATAGCTAGAGCGGGGAAAATACAAGAGAAACTAAAAAACAAAACCGCAGAGACTGTATTGCCAAGCACATATGTTCCAACGCAAGGGAAAAGCACCAGTTCTACAATACAACCATATACCAGACCAGTGTCAGGATGGTTGGTATGGGCATTTGCAACCAGCAGGAGAAGGATGTATGAAGAGAGGGAAAGAGCTGCCAGACTCTTGCCCACTCAAATGCTGCAGATGAGGAAGCCTGCACCATGGACCGAGATACCTGAGAATCCTGCAGCAAGAAAAAGCCATACAGATGCATTCAGGGATGTAGATATAGCAAACTACAGGAAAACACTAAGAATCGAGAGAAGCATGCATGGAGATTATAATGAACTAAACGATTACCTGGATAGCACAGCACATCTGGGAAACAATATTTGGCAGCAGCATATGAACGAAGTTGGAAGACGAAATTCAGAAGGGGAATGCTTTGTTTGTGCACTCCTACCGTACAACATGGGAAAAACAAAGATCTTCGTAGCTGTAGAAATCGATGTCCAGACAGCACATTGTCTGTCACACGTAGCAATGTGCAAGACCAGAGGCCAGTTCATGGGTATGATGCCTCATTAATATGGGCAACTGAAACAGCCTATCCCGACCGAGATGATTATGTTGAAGACATTAAGACAAGAAACAGAGCACATACTAGGAATCACGTGATCAGGTACGAGAAGCCTGGAGTTAAAGGAGCAGGAATAAGATGTGAAGTGAATCCGAGACTAAATGTCCAAGGAAAAACTCCGAAAGTGGAAGAATAGAACCCAAATGCAGATTTGGGGAACAGTGCTTTCACCAGATGGGTGGGAAAAAGGAGTGGTGATTTGCAGAGCCTGGGTGATCACTGGACTCTACAAAGAAATTGTTGACATCGTGCAGAATGGCTGCATGCCATTGTGGCCGAAACTTGCAAAACTATTGACATGGGTCGAAGAAAGAGGAGGAGCCTTGCAGATAGTGCCACTAGAAAACCCAAAGTTCTGCTTCGGGAATAATGGCACTAGAAAGAGGAACTGGGAGAGAATAAGAACTGTGGACGCGTCTTTGATGCTCCAGGGATGATGCATGGAACTGCAGTAATTATGGATCATTATTGGGCATGCAGATCCAAGGCATTCATCAGACTGCCAAGAGACTGGGGAGGCATATGCATAAATTGAACGTCCACGTTCCAGCATTGGTGATCCCGAAAAGTGACCTGAATATTGACAGTTTCCCGAAAGCAGATGCTCACCTGAGGAAGAAGAGATCTGTGGAACTGCTGACGCGAATGAAGAGATAACATTATTTCTCTGCTAAATCAGAAGAAGCATTTCATGCAATCCCATATGAACACAGGCTGTTCAGCCTCACCTCATCAGTGTTCACAACGATTTTTATGCCAAGAATCCAAGTTGGAGTAAACACTAAATGGTTACAACCATATGGGAGTTACTGCAGATGATCAACACGACCATAAAAGGATTCAATGCGATTAAGGAAGAGTTAAGAGCCATCCAACTGATGACTCTCCAGAACAGATATGTCCTTGACATGATCACAGCTATGGATGGAGGAGTTTGGGCAAAAATAGGAGGATCATGTTGCACATTTATACCTTCTCACGGCGAGGACAATTGAACTTTAACAGAAGCCATAGGTATGCTGTCGAAGCTGCAGAACCAGATGATCGATGAAACTGACGAAGTAGATGATGATAGCCTGTTTGGATCACTATTCTCGTGGGTCCCACAATGGATGGCAGACATATTCAAGTTTTTGGGAGCCCTGCTAGTGATGATATTACTAGGATTTTGTGTTATCAAAATAATCTTTCAGTGCCAGAAGACTGCGAAGAAAGCCATAGGGATGAAGATCATGATTGATGTCAAGCCAGGATCGAAGCCCAAAGACCTGCCTGATGAAGAAATAAGAGACTTTGTGAAGACCAGTATTTACGCGCCAGAAGGAACAAAGTTTCTCTATCCCAGGAAATGCAGAAATTATGTGGGAAGATGGGTTTACTGTAGCCCAAATGGACAATGTCAATTAATGACATGGAATAAAGACGAACATGTAAGAACGGCAGGAAGCCTGAAAGGAGTACTAAAGATATGGACTCCAAAGAAACATTTCTTCAAACCATCATGTATAGACCCTGAAGATGAAGAAGGAATGAACCCAGGCAATGGAGTGAAGGTTAACACAGAAGAATCAAGTAAGTTGAATCCAAAGATGGAGGTGAAAGTTGTCGATGAATCGCCCAGAGGGGGGAGTGTAGTGGAGAACCCGAATAAAGCCTGCACTCCAGTCGCACATTTTGAAGTACCAGGAACGTTGACATCTCGATATGTGACGTATGATGAGCAAATAAATCAGCAGAGAGCCGCAGTAGGGCTCTGCCCAATACCTATCAGAAAAGCAACACCTATTGAAGTACCGAAACCCAGACAAACAGGGACAGTAAGGTATCCATTAAGAAAACCCTACCAGCAAATGAGACGAAATGAAGATCGCCTAAGTACAGTCACGGAAGAAACCAAAAAGGTCTTAATGGAAGATGAATGGTGACATCAAGGGGACCCGGACAGGCGTACAGATAGAAGAAATAACGACCCGAGAATGACACAAAGAGACGAAACTCCATGAATAAGGATATCGTGAACATAAAAGGGAGAACAATGTTGAAATACCAAGAAGCTTAAACTGTAAACAGTATGAAAATATTCAACCAGCTAACACCTGTACATATGCTTGGAACCGCAAGAAGGATAAGAAAACAGTATGGCTTGCTTTGCTAAGTAGAAGAATAGTGCACCATTATACATAATCTACCTCAAAACAAAGCACAGTATTAAAAGTGTGATTCCATTTTGCACGAAAAGCAGAATCAACTCAGGTTACTTGAGGCCAACCAAGACAAGATTCATATTCTAGCAGAATGAGAAGAGACGGCTGAATCGAAACTCGGCAGATGCAACTCGTGCAGGATCCCCATGCAGATGATCTTTATTGCCTACCTTGATTCCAAAAATAGGATCACCCACTTGTCAGATCTGTTACCTACCTTATTTAAAATAATGGGATCATGCACCCAGCTGTAGAGGATGTCCCAAATAAAGCCTGCACTCCCATCGCCCATTTTGAAGTACCAGGAATGTTCACACCAAAATATGTGATGTATGATGAGCAAATAAACCAGCAGAGAGCTGCAGTAGGGCTTTGCCCAGTACCCAGCAGAACAGCAACACCTATTGAAGCACCGATACCCAGACAACCATGGACAGTAAGGTATCCATTGAGAAAACCCTACCAACAAATGAGACGAAATGAAGATTGCCTAAGTACCATCCTGGAAGAAACCGAAAAGGCCTTAATGGAAGACGAATGGTGATGTCATGAGAGACCGGACAGACTCACAGATAGAAGAAATGACAACCAAAAAATGACACACAGAGACGAAACCGTATGAATAAAGATATCATGAACCCAAAGGAAGAGAACGATGTTAAAACACAAAGAAGCTTACGGTGTAAGCAGGATGAAGGTATTTAACCAGGTAACGCCTGTACATATGCTTGGGACTGCAAGAAAGCTAAGAAAACAGTGCAGCTTGCTATGCTAAGTAGAAGAATAGCACGGCAAGCGCCATTATACATAATCCTCCTCAAAACAAAGCACAGTATTATAAGTGTGATTTAACTTTGCACGAAAAGCAGAATCAACTTAGGTTACTAGAGGCCAACCAAGAAAAGATTCATATTCTAGCAAAATGAGAAGGGACGACTGAATCGAAACTCGGCAGATGCAGCTCGTGCCAGGAGAGCCAAGGTCATATCAATAGAAGGAACGAACAGTAGCTACATATAATTGAAACTTAAGAACAGAATATCCTGTCTGTGAAAGGTCGAGATAAGGAGGCATAGGCAGGTGGCAGGCTGAATAAGAATTAAATACACAAATTGAGAGAAACTAGACAAATTCACGGTGGTGGCAGCACGTGACCAGCCGAGCGAGAAGAAGCACGGGTTCACACCTATGCTTGGCACCCGCCCAGGCAGAGACATCAGAACTTTTCCAGACAGAAGATGCAGTTTCTAGGCCAACCACAGTAAAATAATTGACATATAGTTGCTGAAGTGATGATTGATTGTAACCTTAATTGGAGGAAGGCAAGGTAACTAGGGGGCACCCTGCACCTGGCTGAACATTCTGCGTGCTGAACAGCGAAGTGGAAATGTATGCATGGGGTTGGTGCCAACCCAATCACAATGGACCAAATAATCTAGGGTTCTATAGTTAGTAGAATCAATGGGACGTCATACTTTTAGTGACATCTACAGTAGTCATTTTGAAGGAACGGCTTAGACACCCACCTGACAGTGTTTACCCAATCCCCTCACTCCGTTACCATATACAGATATAGTACCTATATTAAAGTTACCTTTTCCTAACCAATAGAATTGCATGTTAACTTTTAAGTGTAACATGTCAATTATGACGAGTTTTGAGTATAAGTGTCACTGTTTGTATGAAGTTCGTTGGAATTGAAGCGAGACAGACTATCGCATCACTGCTGATTGCCATGACTCCCCGTTTTTTGTACTTGTCATTAAACGGACTCCCTTTGCCAAACCATTGAGTTGTCCTTATTGACTGGTGTTGGAGTAATAAATATGCACCCCCATCCATCTCAAGGGTGCAGCTATCTCGTCTTAAAGTACTTTGGAGCAAACCTCGGCTCTGTGGGCCGGCCGGGGGTCTCCGGAGTACACCGGAAGCAACTTGTATCACCCAGATATATGCAGACACCTGGGCCTGTGTGGTGGCTGCTGCCATCGAAGCTGTGCATGCCGGACGCGACTTGTATAACCCAGATATATGCAGACACCTGGGCCTGTGTGGTGGCTGCTGCCATCGAAGCTGTGCATGCCGGACGCGACTTGTATAACCCAGATATATGCAGACACCTGGGCCTGTGTGGTGGCTGCTGCATGCTAGAAGTTACTTGTTGGTGGACGGGCATGCTGCTGCCGTGATGACCCCTTCTGCTCTCTACTGGAGTATAAGGTGGGCGCATGCACTGTGACAGCCACATAGTCACTGGTAGATAGATACAAGGTAACACATTCATTGGTTTACTAACAAGCAGACAGTGCTTAGCTGCTTCTCCACCGACTGGGTGTGAAGCAAACTTTGGTACCCTCGGGCCTGTGCAATGTCTTTCTCACCATGAGAACTACATCATCGTACAAATTAGAAATATTCTTTTGTACTGCAGCAGGGAATCCACCAACGCGCTGTTTTCTACATAGGAACATGGCAGAAGGTCTGCTACTGCAGAGCATTATAGCCAGTTGGCCATTCAGCAAGCATGCTCGTGGATGGTTATGATATTTCTGACTGCACTCAAATGACTTGCTCAGACTTGGCCGGCTCTTTGTTTTGCTCCCCTGCCCCAGACATGACTTTGCCTCATGCTGGGGGGCTCTGTTTCTCTATTAGCTAACCTCCCACTTCCTGCGCTAGTCTGGGGCAATGCGCGCTGCTGCGGGTGATGTTTGCAGAAAGCCGCTGCATAAGTCCCAGCATGCATTAGGTGGCCCATGTTGCTCAATGGCTTCCCTGGGCCCTGGGGCGCAATTATTGGGCTGAGAGTGCAGGGGGGCTAGATGCAGCTCTTGACACTGAGCCAAAGATTTCAGAATGGGTCTGGAGTAGCAGCAGCGCCTGCCATTGGCTGACAGGCAGAGGCAGGAGGACAGGCAGGCACTAGGGCACACAGCAAGACCAACAGGTGCCAGCGGGGATGCTGTGGCAGCCTGGTTAGTCCTGCTGTTGCTTGACAACGACCCCCCTTCACACTTTGGGGGGCGGTGGGTGCCAGTCTTCTTGCTCCACCCTTTCACCTTGTGTTCACAGATGGAGGTGGGGCGGGCACAGTATCAGTGTTCTCGAGTACCTGGTCCAGCTTTCTCTTCTGCCAGAGGGGCTATCATCACCCTGCCTCATCGCCAGATTCATCACCACTGCCATTGCCATCATCAGATTCATCACCACTGCCATCATCAGATTCATCACCACTGCCATTGCCATCATCAGATTCATCACCACTGCCATCGCCAGATTCATCACCACTGACATTGCCATCATCAGATTCATCACCACTGCCATCATCAGATTCATCACCCTGCCTCATCGCCAGATTCATCACCACTGCCATTGCCATCATCAGATTCATCACCACTGCCGTCATCAGGTTCATCACCACTGCAATTGCTATCATCAGATTCATCACCACTGCCATCATCAGATTCATCACCACTGCCATTGCCATCATCAGATTCATCACCACTGCCATCATCAGATTCATCACCACATCACCACTGCCATTGTCATCATCAGAATCATCACCACTGCCATCATCAGATTCATCACCACTGCCATTGCCATCATCAGATTCATCACCACTGCCATTGCCAGATTCATCACCACTGCCATTGCCATCATCAGATTCATCACCACTGCCATCATCAGATTCATCACCCTGCCTCATCGCCAGATTCATCACCACTGCCATTGCCATCACCAGATTCATCACCACTGCCATCATCAGATTCATCACCACTGCCATTGCCATCATCAGATTCATCACCACTGCCATCGCCAGATTCATCACCACTGCCATCATCAGATTCATCACCACTGCCATCATCAGATTCATCACCCTGCCTCATCGCCAGATTCATCAACACTGCCATTTCCATCATCAGATTCATCACCACTGCCATTGTCAGATTCATCACCACTGCAATTGCTATCATCAGATTCATCACCACTGCCATCATCAGATTCATCACCACTGCCATTGCCATCATCAGATTCATCACCACTGCCATTGTCATCATCAGATTCATCACCACTGCCATCATCAGATTCATCACCACTGCCATTGCCATCATCAGATTCATCACCACTGTCATCGCTAGATTCATCACCACTGCCATTGCCATCATCAGATTCATCACCACTGCCATCATCAGATTCATCACCACTGCCATTGCCATCATCAGATTCATCACCACTGCCATCGCCAGATTCATCACCACTGCCCTCGCCATCATCATATTCATCACCACTGCCATCATCAGATTCATCACCCTGCCTCATCACCAGATTCATCACCACTGCCATTGCCATCATCAGATTCATCACCACTGCCATCATCAGATTCATCACCACTGCCATTGCCATCATCAGATTCATCACCACTGCCATCGCCAGATTCATCACCACTGACATTGCCATCATCAGATTCATCACCACTGCCATCATCAGATTCATCACCACTGCCATTGCCATCATCAGATTCATCACCACTGCCATCGCCAGATTCATCACCACTGACATTGCCATCATCAGATTCATCACCACTGCCATCATCAGATTCATCACCCTGCCTCATCGCCAGATTCATCACCACTGCCATTGCCATCATCAGATTCATCACCACTGCCGTCATCAGGTTCATCACCACTGCAATTGCTATCATCAGATTCATCACCACTGCCATCATCAGATTCATCACCACTGCCATTGCCATCATCAGATTCATCACCACTGCCATCATCAGATTCATCACCACATCACCACTGCCATTGTCATCATCAGAATCATCACCACTGCCATCATCAGATTCATCACCACTGCCATTGCCATCATCAGATTCATCACCACTGCCATTGCCAGATTCATCACCACTGCCATTGCCATCATCAGATTCATCACCACTGCCATCATCAGATTCATCACCCTGCCTCATCGCCAGATTCATCACCACTGCCATTGCCATCACCAGATTCATCACCACTGCCATCATCAGATTCATCACCACTGCCATTGCCATCATCGGATTCATCACCACTGCCATCGCCAGATTCATCACCACTGCCATCATCAGATTCATCACCACTGCCATCATCAGATTCATCACCCTGCCTCATCGCCAGATTCATCAACACTGCCATTTCCATCATCAGATTCATCACCACTGCCATTGTCAGATTCATCACCACTGCAATTGCTATCATCAGATTCATCACCACTGCCATCATCAGATTCATCACCACTGCCATTGCCATCATCAGATTCATCACCACTGCCATTGTCATCATCAGATTCATCACCACTGCCATCATCAGATTCATCACCACTGCCATTGCCATCATCAGATTCATCACCACTGTCATCGCTAGATTCATCACCACTGCCATTGCCATCATCAGATTCATCACCACTGCCATCATCAGATTCATCACCACTGCCATTGCCATCATCAGATTCATCACCACTGCCATCGCCAGATTCATCACCACTGCCCTCGCCATCATCATATTCATCACCACTGCCATCATCAGATTCATCACCCTGCCTCATCACCAGATTCATCACCACTGCCATTGCCATCATCAGATTCATCACCACTGCCATCATCAGATTCATCACCACTGCAATTGCTATCATCAGATTCATCACCACTGCTATCATCAGATTCATCACCACTGCCATTGCCATCATCAGATTCATCACCACTGCCATCATCAGATTCATCACCACTGCCATTGACATCATCAGATTCATCACCACTGCCATTGTCATCATCAGATTCATCACCACTGCCATCATCAGATTCATCAACACTGCCATTGCCATCATCAGATTCATCACCACTGCCATCATCAGATTCATCACCACTGCAATTGCTATCATCAGATTCATCACCACTGCCATCATCAGATTCATCACCACTGCCATTGCCATCATCAGATTCATCACCACTGCCATCATCAGATTCATCACCACTGCCATTGCCATCATCAGATTAATCACCACTGCCATTGTCATCATCAGATTCATCACCACTGCCATTGCCATCATCAGATTCATCACCACTGCCATCATCAGAATCATCACCACTGCCATTGCCATCATCAGATTCATCACCACTGCCATCATCAGATTCATCACCACTGCCATTGCCATGATCAGATTCATAAGCCATGGCAAAGGAAGGGGTGGGGGTGCCAGGCTGACTGTGGTCCTGCTGCCCGTGACCTGCTGCTGAGAGCTGCAGTTCCAACACTCCCTCCCCACACCCCATCCTCCAAAAAGCATCTGAAACAGATTCACTGGGTAGCTCTGCTGGCACCTCAACAGATTCCTGTAACACCTGTATGTGTACCCTGCCTGTTGTATCTTACTTTCCCAGATTCCTGCAACACCTGTATGTGTACCCTGCCTGTTGCATCTTACTTTCCCAGATTCCTGCAACACCTGTATGTGTACCCTGCCTGATGCATCTTACTGTCCCAAATATGCAAGCAGTGTGGTGATGGGTCTGGCACACAAAGTGAACTCTGTCTCAAACAAAATGGCCAGGTCCCGCGAGGGCACCATGGCCAGGTCCTGCGAAGGTACCATTGCCAGGTCCTGCGTGGGCACCATGGCCAGGTACTGTGAGGGCACCATTGCCAGGTCCTGCAAGGGCACCATGGCCAGGTCCTGCGAGGGCATCATGGCCAGGTCCTGTGAGGGCACCATCGCCAGGTCCTGCGATGGCACCATTGCCTGGAACTGCAAGGGCACCATTTTAAGGTCCTGCGAGGGCACTATTGCCAGGTCCCGCAAGGGCACCATGGCCAGGTCCCGCGAGGGAACCATTACCAGGTCCCGTGAGGGCACCATGGCCAGGTCCTGTGAGGGCACCATTGCCAGGTCCAGCGAGGGCACCATGGCCAGGTCCTGCGAGGGCACCATTGCTAGGTCCTGCGAGGGCCCTATTGCAAGGTCCTGCAAGGGCACTATTGCCAGGTCCATTAAGGGCACCATCACCAGGTCCTAGGAGGGCACCATCACCTGGTCCTGCGAGGGCACCATTGCCAGGTCCTGTGAGGGCACCATTGTCAGGTCCTGCAAGGGCACCATCGCCAGGTGCTGCGAGGGCACCATTGCCAGGTCCTGCAAGGGCACCATCGCCAGGTGCTGCGAGGGCACCATCTCCAGGTCCTGCGAGGGCACCATTGCCAGTTCCTTGCAAGGGCACCATCATCAGTTCCTGCGAGGGCACCATTGCCAGGTCCTACGAGGGCACCATTGCCAGGTGCTGCGAGGGTACCATTGCCAGGTCCTTTCAAGGGCACCATTGCCATCCTGTGAGAGCACCATCACCAGGTCCTTCCTGCGAGGGCACCATTGCCAGGTCCTACGAGGGCACCATCACCAGGTCCTGCTAGGGCACCATTGCCCGGTCCTACGAGGGCACCAGCACCAGGTCCTCCGAAGGCACCATTGTCTGGTCTGTGAGGGCACCATTGCCAGGTCCTTGCGAGGGCACAGTCGCCAGGTCCTGCAAGGGCACCATTGCCAGGACCTGGGAGGGCACCATCGCCAGGTCCTGCAAGGGCACCATTGCCTGGTACTACGAGGGCACCATTGCAAGGGCCTGCGAGGGCACCATTGCCAGGTCCTGCGAGGGACCAAAGCCCGGGCTGAGCAGAACTCCGGGGTCTTGCCCCACTCTGTCCCCTCTGGCATCACTACAGATCAGGGCGTGGGCTGAGCTAAGCTCCAGGGCCTGGCCCCACTCTGCTCCCTCTGGCATCACTGCAGATCAGGGCTCGGGCTGAGCAGAGCTCCAGGGCATGGCCCCAGTCTGCACTCTCTGGCATCACTGCAGATCAGGGCTCGGGCTCAGCAGAGCTCCAGGGCATGGCCCCAGTCTGCCCCCTCTGGCATCACTGCAGATCAGGGCCCGGGCTGAGATAAGCTCCATGGTCTGGCCCCACTCTGCCCCCTCTGGCATCACTGCAGATCAGGGCCCGGGCTGAGCTAAGATCCGGGGCCTGGCCCCACTCTGCCCCCTCTGGCATCACTGCAGATCAGGGCAGGGGCTGAGAAGAGCTCCGGAGCCTGGCCCCACTCTACCCCCTCTGGCGTCACTGCAGATCAGGGCACGGGCTGAGCAGAGCTCCGGGGCATGACCCCACTCTACCCCTCTGGCATCACTGCAGATCAGGGCAGGGGCTGAGCAGAGCTCAGGGGCCTGGCCCCACGCTGCCCCCTCTGGCATCACTGCAGATCAAGGCTCGGGCTGAGCTAAGCTCCTGGGCCTGGCCCCACTGTGGCCCCTCTGGCATCACTGTAGATCAGGGCTCGGGCTGAGTGTTAGGGAGAATTCTCATTATATGGCTAATTTCCATCACCTAGTGAGTCCCTCAGCAGCTTTGCTGGATTTCTGGGGTTTATTTTCTCCACCTGGTAAGAGTGTGAGCCTTTTTCCCACTCTTACATGTGTTTTGCCATGTGTATTTCTACTTTTTGTGTGATCTTGGGCTCTGGAGCCACACCACTCCATGAGCCCCAGTTTTTGTGTGTGTTACTCAGCACCTTCAGTGCAGTGACACAGGGTTGTCTTTGAGACTTCCCACTGACTCCATTTTTCTGAGGATGACTACTGTCCCCCAGAAACCTGCAAAGTTGCCATTAACTTTATATAGTCACTTTAAACTACAGACCCAGTACACCCTATCTTACATGGAGTACTGGAAAGGGATAATTCCTATCCCTTTTTGTCTGTGCCTCTCTGAGCTTTGTTTTGCTCTTTTTAACATTTAGACTTGGCAGATGGCAGTGGTATCTACCCTAACTTTTCTACTGCGATTATACTATATAAACGTTGTACTGTTCCAGGCTATTGTATTAGCCTCGAACATAAACCCGCTTGCCCAAACACTTTTTATTTCGGCTCCGGTCAGGTTTAGTCACCATTTCTTTTTGTTAAAGTCCTTCTTAGTTTTACTTTGCGCAGCAAACCAGGTTTGCCTTCTTTGTTAACCGCCTTTTGGCGGGCTTCTACGAAGAAGTCCTCTTTTGGCGCCTGGGTGTCTATGTGGGCTGAATGTGAGGGAGGGGTGTAGTCACCCCCTGCACAGGGTCTCCTTGGAGACCCAAGTCGCATTTTGTATTGATTGGCTGAGGTGGTTGTCCGGGTCGGACAACCACCCTGCTGAGTGGTTGACAGCCAGGCTGTGTGAATGGGGGATTTTCGCATAAAAGGCAGGACTCTTGGGCTGGACGTCAGAGTCGCCACTGGAACTGCAAGGAACCGAAGAGAAGCGGAGAAGAAGACGGCTGCTGCAACTCCCGAGTCCCGGTGAAGCCCTGCTGCAGTACTGAGCTATCTACCCTTCAACAAGAGAAGATCCAGTCCGGAGTCTTCTTCCCTTGAGCCTGGTGGGATCAACCAGCTCATCTTCCGCAGCCAGAGGACCCTCTTCGTGGTCGAAATCGCTGCACATGGCTGTAGTGGTCCGGAGAGCCATCTGAAGAGCCTCTCCTGTTTTAAAGGAGCGCACATTTTATTCACTGTTGCTTCGCTGCTGCTGGCTTCATCCCTGGGTACTGCAGATCGCTCCAGACGTCCTCCTTCTTGTCTCCACGACTGAAGCTCCAGGAACTGTGAGTCTGCAGGAACAACCAGGAACAACTACCTTGACACCAGCGTTCTTCACCGAATCAGGTACTGTGTCCAACTTCGAGGAATTGGGGTGAACCCTTCTTCCTCACCAAAAGCTTGTCCTTTTCTTCCTTCCCTCTTATAACTTTTTCCTCCTTTTCTGACAATATCTAAGTACTCATGGCAATCTTGACTCGTGAACTGTTCTAACCGTGTGATCCTCAGCAACAGGACCCCTGTTACACTTAACACTGGCACAGGCTTATTGACTTTTATCTACTGGTTAGAAGGTGCCCTCTGATTCTATCTGCCTTTACAAAAGTATTGCCTTTGATTTTTATCCCCAACTCTCTTGTGTTAATTCATGTGCTAAGTGTGTTTGACTACAGTTACATTTCCTCCCGCGGGTACGCTTATTTTTAGTAAGACGAACTGTCATTACTGTCAAAAAGTGATCGCATATGTCCCCCCGGTAATGTCTTTGTTTTATAACACCGGTCTGTCAAATCCTAAGGTACTTACCTTGAGTTGTTCTGCACAAGGGGAATTGGTTGTGTGTAGTGTATTTGACGTGCGGTTTTATTTTAATAGAAGTGAAGTGTTTTGTGAACAGATGGTTTAAAAATTAATGTACTTATATTTTTTACCTGAAACCTTGAGTCAGGGTTTGCTTGAGTCACAGTAATTGTGGTCCCTTTGTGTAATCGCTGCTACTGCTCATATACTCTTGAGATAAGCCTGGCTGCTCCGCTACTGCTACCACTATAACTTAGTAGTACAGGCTTGTACCAAAGGTAAAACTTGTATTGCCACCTGTAGTCTTAACTCTGTGCAGTGGTCCCTAAAGGCACTGCATAGTATTCTGCCTAACACTGAGCTAAGCTCCGGGGCCTGGCCCCACTCTGCCCCCTCTGGCATCACTGCAGATCAGGACTCGGGCTGAGTCCTCCCCGGGGGCCTGGCCCCACTCTGCCCCCTCTGGCATCACTGCAGATCAGGGCCCGGGCTGAGCTAAGCTCCAGGGCCTGGCCCCACTCTGCCCCCTCTGGCATCACTGCAGATCAGGGCTCGGGCTGAGCAGAGATCCGGGGCCTGGCCCCACTCTGCCCCCTCCGGCATCACTGCAGATCAGGGCCCGGGCTGAGTCCTCCCTGGGGGCCTGGCCCCACTCTGCCCCCTCTGGCATCACTGCAGATCAGGGCCCGGGCTGAGTCCTCCCCGGGGGGCTGGCCCCACTCTGCCCCCTCTGGCATCACTGCAGGTCAGGGCCCGGGCTGAGTTCTCCCCGGGGCCTGGCCCCACTCTGCCCCCTCTGGCATCACTGCAGATCAGGGCCCGGGCTGAGTCCTCCCCGGGGCCTGGCCCCACTCTGCCCCCTCTGGCATCACTGCAGGTCAGGGCCCGGGCTGAGTCCTCCCCGGGGCCTGGCCCCACTCTGCCCCCTCTGGCATCACTGCAGGTCAGGGCTCGGGCTGCGCCGTTTCCGTGGGCGCTGCAGCTTCTCTGCTCGCAGAACAAACAGATGTTCTTTGCATCTGGAGGGGGAAGCACTGAGCTAAATATAAGAGAGATGAGTATCCCTCCGCCTGACAGCTGATTGGCTGCCTGGGAATGCATATTATTAGCCCGAGCTCAGCGCTAGCTTGATGTTTCGTTGAGCTCTGCAAGAGACGAGGCAAGGTTATTTCACAACCTTTAAAACTGAAATCTGCCTGAAAATAACACGTCTGCGAGGTGGTGACATCCGCCCAAAATAAGATTGCATGCCTCTGGAGCACACATTGTGTGAGCGCACGTTCCACGTCTCGGCCCAGCTCCCCTTCTTCCCACCACGGGAGTCATGGGGGGTTGGGGGGCTCCTGCGCAGCATTGCATGGGGGTGGGCAATGATATGCCCCTCTGCTGTGTAGGTTCTGTGTATAGCTCTGCATGAGGTTGGCAGGGGGTGTGTCCCTCTGCATGGGGTGGGCAGGCTGTGTGTGTTCCTCTGCATGAGATTGGCAGGGTGTGTGTCCCTCTGCATGGGGTGAGCAGGCTGTGTGTGTTCCTCCACATGGTGTGAGCCGGTGTATGTTCCTCTGCATGGGGTGGGGAGGCTTGTGTGTGTTCCTCTGCATGTGGTTGGCAGGATGTGTGTTTTCCTCTTCATGGGGTGGGAAGGCTTGTGTGTGTTCCTCTGCATGGTGTGGGCAGGCATGTGTGTGTTCCTCTACATGGGGTGGGCAGGCTGTGTGTGTTCCTCTGCATGGGGTGGGCAGGATATGTGTGTTCCTCTGAATGGGGTGGCCAGGCTTGTTTGTGTTCCTCCGCATGGTGTGAGCATGGTGTGTGTTCCTCTGCATGGGGAAGGGAGGCTTTTGTGTTCCTCTGCATGTGGTTGGCAGGATGTGTGTTTTCCTCGTCATGGGGTGGGAAGGCTTGTGTGTGTTCCTTTGTATGGGGTGGGCAGGCATGTGTGTGTTCTTCGGCGTGGGGTGGGCAAGATGTGTGTGTGACTGTATGGGCGCGGGCAGGCTTGTGTGTTCCTCCACATGGGCTGGGCAGGGTGTGTGTGTTCCTCGACATGGGCTGGGCAGATGTGCGTGTGTTCCTCTCCATGGGGTGGGGAGGATGTGCGTGTTCCTCTGCATGGAGTGGGCCGGATGCGTGTGTTCCTCTGCATGGGGCTGGCAGGATGTGTGTGTTCCTCTGCAAGGGGTGGGCAGGATGTGTGTGTTCCTCTGCATGGGGTGGGAAGGCTTGTTTGTGCACCTCTGCATGGGGGGGGCAGGATGTGTGTGTAACTGCATGCAGCAGTCAGGTTGTGTGTGTTTCTCTGCATGGGGTGGACAGGCTATGTGTGTAACTGCATGCAGTGAGAAGGATGTGTGTGTTCCTCTGCATGAGGTGGGCAGGCTGTGTGTGTAACTGCGTGCAGTGGGCAGGATGTGTGAGTTCCTCTGCATGGGGTGGACAGGCTGTGTGTGTAACTAAATGCAGCGGTCAGGATGTGTGTGTTCCTCTGCATGCGGCAGGCAGGATGTGTGCGTTCCTCTGCATAGGTTTGGCAGGCTGGGTGTGTAACTACATGCGGCAGGCAGGCTATGTGTGTTCCTCTGCATGGGGTGAGAAAGCTGTGTGTGTAACTGCATGCGATGGGCAGGATGTGTGCGCTCCTCTGCATGGGGTGGGTGGGCTGTGTGTGTAACCGCATGCGACGGGCAGGATGTGCGTGTAACTGAACGCGACGGGCAGGATGTGTGTGTGCCTCTGAATAGGGCGGGCAGGCAGTGTGTGTGCCTCTGAATAAGGCGGGCAGGCAGTGTATGTGTATTTATTTGAAAGTTTGAAAAGACATTTCGACCAGAAATGACTTACATATAGTAACAACGTTACTATAGGGGGGACAGTCCCTAGGCAGGCTGCCTTTACAAGGCTACACTGGTTGCGTGGATGAGAGCAAGCAGGATGGGGGAGGCTAATGCGACAGTACATGGAAGGTGGGGCAGTTTGTGAAATTGGAAACATACATAAATACGATCCACTTTAGGCCTTGGGCCAGTATTTAGACAGCTGCAAAGTACACGTTTAAATGTGTTATGCCACCAGGTTGGGCGGTCATAGAAGGGAGCAATCAGGGGGCGGGGGAGGCTTAAGGAATGGAGTTTGAGCCTAGTCTTGAAAGGTTCCGTAGCGTTGATTGCTTTCCTGGCCAGGGGAGCATTCCAAGGGGTTGGGAGAGGGCGAGGGGTCCATGGTCTGGGGGAGTGAAAGCGAGAGGTGGCGCAGGGTGTCAAGTTTAAGAGGGAGAGCAAAGAGTCATACAGTGCCTGACACATGGAATTATTTGCTGGGAAAATGGGAGACTTGCGCCCCAACCCACAGGCAAGGCCCCGTTCTGCGATTCATGGAATCGGATTCGCTGGGCTTTCCCTGAACTTGCGTGCAGTTCGCGCAAGCTTGGCACGTCACTGCAAGCTGTCAAGGGCTTTGCAGTGTTGCCAACTCCTCAGTGAAGAAAGTAGCTATTGGCTACCCTAGAAGTCGCCAGACGTCACTGCCTAATTTGCATAATTACCTCCACTTTCCCCCTGCGATTTATGGCTTTTACTGTGGCCCCCTCCCCTTTTAACACCTCCCTTTTAAGTTATCAGGTATTTTTGCATTACTCCAGTAAGAAAACGGGCGAATGACCACACTTTTTTCAATTGTTTTGGAAACTTGCATAAATGAGCAAGTCTCCAAACCAATTGAAAAAAGTAGCTAGATTTCTCGCTGGCCGCTTTTCAATGAAAAAGTCGCTAGGGGGGCGTACTTTCTCGCTAAATATAGCGAGGAAGTCGCTGAGTTGGCAACACTGGGGCCTTGCGCGAGACACCACGCAGAGTGTGGGCGTGGCTTATGCAGAGGGCTGGGAAGGGGGTGGAACACCAAAAATGGGGAAGAACTTGCTAAAATGCTGGCGGTCCGAGAGGTATTCATGGATTCGATCTGCTGGGAAATGGCCATGCAAGTCTTTCATACTAACCGCCACCCAAAGGCAGGCGTACGTACATGTGCGCATGAGAATCACAGCGCAGGGGTGGGTTTGCATGTCGGATTTCAGTGTGCGTGTGTGCAACCAGGGTTCGATCCAACTTAGGGTGCGAGTACGCAGTGTAGCGGGGTGCAGGAATGGATTATGGGGCTTCGCACACAGATTTTTCGAGATTTCAACGTAGTTACCATTTTTCATACGCATGTTGTCGTGGTGCCGGATACAGTTCCCCGAGATGCAGGCCTGCTTGTGGGGGGACCCCATGCACTGTTTGAAGGGTGCGTGTATTCGTGCCCGGGGGAGCACGCAAAGGTAGATGTCCTGACTGTTTTTGTTTTGCTTGGGGCCGTGTCGTGGACGTTCTGGGCACAACTTGCTAATACGGTTATTTTGCGCAGTAAATTCCATGAATACGCAGGGTGTGCATTTTTTATCTGCACGCAGGCTTGCGCAGTGTCCTTCTTGGCGCGTGGCACCTGCTGGATTTCTGCGCACATTTCCATGAATCAGGCCCATAGTCTACAGGGTAAGGGAGAAATGCCATCAATTGACCAGAAGGCTACGAGTAGAAACATTTGAAATCGGAGTGGTGTTGCATTGAGAACCATCATGGGTTTTGTCGGTATGTTGAGGTGCGAGAGCATCTGGGCAGAATATAGTTGGTAGGTGTAGAAAAGTTCTTCACTTTAAAAAGGGGTGAAACAGAGCGGCGGGCAAGACCCAGAAGAAGGCTACTGCACTAATCCTTTTTGCTGAGGACCAGGGTAGGGATTAGAGTATTGGACAATTGATGGGTGGGTTGAGGACATATTTTCCAAATGTTTCGAAGGTTAATATAGGCCACTGCAGCATTGGCAGTGATAACGTCAGTGAGTTTGAGTTCACGGCCAAAGAGGCCCCAAGGTTCTGAACCTTGTTGATGGAGTGAGGCGTCAGCAGGGAAGGAGGTAGGTGACGAGATGTTGGGCTTGGAGGCCGGGAACCGGGGACTTCTGTCTTGGAGTTCATCAGACGGCAGATCTGAGGGCTGCTGGAGAGGTGGTGTTCTTGAGATGTTTGGAGAGAGGGAGCAAAAGAAGAAGAAATGGAAGTCAGTGGTGTAGAGGGGGAAGGAGAGTAAACCCAGGGCTGATCCTTGGAGCCCGAGATGTAGAGGGTGAAGGGTAAGAAACCCACGGCTGTTCCTTGGAGCCCATGGTGTGGAGGGTGAAGGGGAGGAAGCCCAGGGCTGATCCTTGGAGCTTGTGGTGGGGAGGGTGAAGGGCAGGAAACCCAGGGCTGATCCTTGGAGCCTGTGGTATAGAGGGTGAAGGGGAGGAAACCCAGGGTTGATCCTTGGAGCCTGTGGTGGGGAGGGTGAAGGGGAGGAAACCCAGGGCTGATCCTTGCAGCCCATGGTGGGGAGGGTAAAGGGGAGGAAACCCAGGGCTGATCCTTGGAGCTCGAGGTGAAGAGGGTGAAGGGGAGGAAACCCAGGGCTGATCCTCGTATAGGGGGTGAAGGGGAGGAAACCCAGGGTTGATCCTTGGAGCCTGTGGTGGGGAGGGTGAAGGGGAGGAAACCCAGGGCTGATCCTTGCAGCCCATGGTGGGGAGGGTAAAGGGTAGGAAACCCAGGGCTGATCCTTGGAGCTCGAGGTAAAGAGGGTGAAGGGGAGGAAACCCAGGGCTGATCCTCGTATAGGGGGTGAAGGGGAGGAAACCCAGGGCTGATCCTTGGAGCTTGAGGAGTGGACGGTAAAGCGGAGGAAACCCAGGGCTGATCTTTGGAGCTCGAGGTGGGGAGGGTGAAGGAGAGGAAACCCAGGGCTGATCCTTGGAGCCCGTGGTGGGGAGGGTGAAGGGGAGGAAACCCAGGGCTGATCCTTGGAGCCCGTGGAGGGGAGGAAACCCAGGGCTGATCCTTGGAGCCCGTGGAGGGGAGGAAACCCAGGGCTGATCCTTGGAGCGTGTGGTAGGGAGGGTGAAGGGGGTTAAGCCCAGGGCTGATCCTTGGAGCCCGTGGTGGGGAGGGTGAAGGGGAGGAAACCCCAGGCTGATCCTTGGAGCTCAAGGTGTAGAGGGTGACTGGGAGGAAACCCAGGGTTGATACTTGGAGCCTGGGGTTTGGAGGGTGAAGGGGAGGAAACGCAGGGCTGATCCTTGGAGGCTAAGGTGTAGCGGGTGAAGGGGAGGAAACCCAGTGCTGATCCTTGGAGCTCGAGGTGAAGAGGGTGAAAGGGAGGAAACCCAGGACTGATCCTTGGAGCCCGTGGTGGGGAGGGTGAAGGGGAGGAAACCCAGGGCCGATCCTCATGTAGGGGGTGAAGGGGAGGAAACCCATGGGTGATCCTTGGAGCCCATGGTGGGGAGGGTAAAGGGGAGGAAACCCAGGGCTGATCCTTGGAGCTCGAGGTGAAGAGGGTGAAGGGGAGGAAACCCAGGGCTGATCCTTGGAGCTTGAGGAGTGGACGGTAAAGCGGAGGAAACCCAGGGCTGATCTTTGGAGCTCGAGGTGGGGAGGGTGAAGGAGAGGAAACCCAGGGCTGATCCTTGGAGCCCGTGGTGGGGAGGGTGAAGGGGAGGAAACCCAGGGCTGATCCTTGGAGCCCGTGGAGGGGAGGAAACCCAGGGCTGATCCTTGGAGCGTGTGGTAGGGAGGGTGAAGGGGGTTAAGCCCAGGGCTGATCCTTGGAGCCCGTGGTGGGGAGGGTGAAGGGGAGGAAACCCCGGGCTGATCCTTGGAGCTCAAGGTGTAGAGGGTGATTGGGAGGAAACCCAGGGTTGATACTTGGAGCCTGGGGTTTGGAGGGTGAAGGGGAGGAAACGCAGGGCTGATCCTTGGAGGCTAAGGTGTAGCGGGTGAAGGGGAGGAAAGCCAGTGCTGATCCTTGGAGCTCGAGGTGAAGAGGGTGAAAGGGAGGAAACCCAGGGCTGATCCTTGGAGCCCGTGGTGGGGAGGGTGAAGGGGAGGAAACCCAGGGCCGATCCTCATGTAGGGAGTGAAGGGAAGGAAACCCATGGGTGATCCTTGGAGCTCGAGATTTAGCGGGTGAAGGCGAGGAAACCCAGAGATGATCCTTGGAGCTCGAGGTGGGGAGGGTGAAGGGGAGGAAACCCAGGGCTGATCCTCATGTAGGGGGTGAAGGGGAGAAAACCCAGGGCTGATCCTTGGAGCCCGTGGTGGGGAGGGTGAAGAGGAGGAAACCCAGGGCTGATCCTCGTGTAGGGGGTGAAGGGGGGGAAACCCAGGGCTGATCCTTGGAGCTCGAGGTGTAGAGGGTGAAGGGGAGGAAACCCAGGGGTGATCCTTGTAGCCTGTGGTGGGGAGGGTGAAGGGAAGGAAACCCAGGGCTGATCCTTGGAGCCCGTGATGGGGAGGGTGAAGGGGAGGAAACCCAGGGCTGATCCTTGGAGCTCGAGATGTGACGGGTGAAGGGGAAGACACCCAGGGCTGATCCTCGTGTAGGGGGTGAAGGGGAGGAAACCCATGGCTGATCCTTGGAGCTCGAGATGTGAAGGGGAAGAAACCCAGGGTTGATCCTCGTGTAGGGGGTGAAGGGGAGGAAACCAGGGCTGATCCTTGGAGCTCGAGATGTGAAGGGGAAGAAACCCAGGACTGATCCTCGTGTAGGGGGTGAAGGGGAATAAACCCAGGGCTGATCCTTGTAGCCTGTGGGGGGGGAGGGTGATGGGGAGGAAACCCAGGGCTGATACTCCTGTAGGGGGTGAAGGGGAGGAAACCCAGGGGTGATCCTTGGAGCTCTAGATGTAGCGGGTGAAGGCGAGGAAACCCAGGGCTGATCCTAGGAGCCTGTGGTGGGGAGGGTGAAGGAGAGGAAACCCAGGGCTGATCCTCGTGTAGAGGGTGAAGGGGGGAAACCCAGGGCTGATCCTTGGAGCTCGAGGTGTAGAGGGTGAAGGGGAGGAAACCCAGGGGTGATCCTTGTAGCTCGTGGTGGGGAGGGTGATGGGGAGGAAACCCTGGGATGATCCTCATGTATGTGGTGAAGGGGAGGAAACCAAGGGCTGATCCTTGGAGCTCGAAATGTAGTGGTGAAGGCGAGGAAACCCAGGGCTGATCCTTGGAGCTCGAGGGGTGAAGGGGAGGAAACCCAGGGCTGATCCTTGGAGCCTGAAGTGGGGAGGCTGAAGGGGAGTAAACCCAGGGCTGATCCTTGGAGCCCGAGGTTTGAAGGGTGAAGGGGAGGAAACCCAGGGCTGATCCTTGGAGCCTGTGGTGGGGAGGCTGAAGAGGAGTAAACCCGGGGCTGATCCTTGGAGCTCGAGGTGTGAAGGGTGAAGGGGAGGAAACCCAGGGCTGATCCTTGGCGCTCGATGTGTAGGGTGTGAAGGGGAGGAAACCCAGGGCTGATCCTTGGAGCCTGTGGTGGGGAGGCTGAAGGGGAGTAAACCCAGGGCTGATCCTTGGAGCCTGAGGTGTGAAGGGTGAAGGGGAGGAAACCCAGGGCTGATCCTTGGTGCTCGAGGTGTAGAGGGTGAAAGGGAGGATACCCAGGGCTGATTCTTGGAGCCCGTGGTGGGGAGGGTGAAGGGGAGGAAACCCAGGGCTGATCCTTGGAGCCCGTGGTGGGGAGGGTGAAGGGGAGGAAACCCAGGACTGATCCTTGGAGCTTGAGGAGTGGAGGGTGAAGGGGAGGAAACCCAGGGCTGATCCTTGTGTAGGGGTTGAAGGCGAGGAAATCCGGGACTGATCCTTGGAGCTTGAGCTGTAGAGGGTGAATGGGAGGAAACCCAGGGTTGATCCTTGGAGCCCGAGGTATAGCGGGTGAAGGGGAGGAAACCCTGGGCTGATCCTTGGAGCTCAAGGTGAAGAGGGTGAAAGGGAGGAAACCCAGGGTTGATACTTGGAGCCCGGGGTGTGGAGGGTGAAAGGGAGGAAACCCTGGGCTGATCCTTGGAGCTCAAGGTGAAGAGGGTGACAGGGAGGAAACCCAGGGTTGATACTTGGAGCCCGGGGTGTGGAGGGTGAAAGGGAGGAAACCCTGGGCTGATCCTTGGAGCTCGAGGTGAAGAGGGTGAAAGGGAGGAAACCGCGGGCTGATCCTTGGAGCTCGAGGTGAAGAGGGTGAAAGGGAGGAAACCCCGGGCTTATCCTTGGAGCTCGAGGTGAAGAGGTTGAAAGGGAGGAAACCCGGGGCTGATCCTTGGAGCTCGAGGTGAAGAGGTTGAAAGGGAGGAAACCCGGGGCTGATCCTTGGAGCTCGAGGTGAAGAGGTTGAAAGGGAGGAAACCCGGGGCTAATCCTTGGAGCCTGTGGTGGGGAGGGTGAAGGGGAGGAAACCCAGGGCTGATCCCTGGAACTTGTGGTAGGGAGGATGAAGGGGGTTAAGCCTAGGGCTGATCCTTGGAGCCCGTGGTGTAGAGGGTGAAGGGGAGGAAACCCAGGGGTGATCCTTGTAGCCCGTGGTGGGGAGGGTGAAGGGGAGGAAACACAGGGTTGATCCTCGTGTAGGGGGTGAAGGGGAGGAAACCAAGGGCTGATCCTTGGAGCTCGAAATGTAGTGGTAAAGGCGAGGAAATCCGGGACTGATTCTTGGAGCTTGAGGTGGGGAGGGTGAAGGGGAGGAAACCCAGGGCTGATCCTTGGAGCCCGTGGTGGGGAGGGTGAAGGGGAGGAAACCCAGGGCTGATCTTTGGAGCCCGTGGTTGGGAGGGTGAAGGGGAGGAAACCCAGGGCTTATCCTTGGAGCTTGAGCTGTAGAGGGTGAATGGGAGGAAACCCAGGGTTGATCCTTGGAGCCCGAGGTATAGCGGGTGAAGGGGAGGAAACCCTGGGCTGATCCTTGGAGCTCAAGGTGAAGAGGGTGAAAGGGAGGACACCCAGGGTTGATACTTGGAGCCCGGGGTGTGGAGGGTGAAAGGGAGGAAACCCTGGGCTGATCCTTGGAGCTCGAGGTGAAGAGGGTGAAAGGGAGGAAACCAAGGGCTGATCCTTGGAGCTCGAAATGTAGTGGTAAAGGCGAGGAAATCCGGGACTGATTCTTGGAGCTTGAGGTGGGGAGGGTGAAGGGGAGGAAACCCAGGGCTGATCCTTGGAGCCCGTGGTGGGGAGGGTGAAGGGGAGGAAACCCAGGGCTGATCTTTGGAGCCCGTGGTTGGGAGGGTGAAGGGGAGGAAACCCAGGGCTTATCCTTGGAGCTTGAGCTGTAGAGGGTGAATGGGAGGAAACCCAGGGTTGATCCTTGGAGCCCGAGGTATAGCGGGTGAAGGGGAGGAAACCCTGGGCTGATCCTTGGAGCTCAAGGTGAAGAGGGTGAAAGGGAGGAAACCCAGGGTTGATACTTGGAGCCCGGGGTGTGGAGGGTGAAAGGGAGGAAACCCTGGGCTGATCCTTGGAGCTCGAGGTGAAGAGGGTGAAAGGGAGGAAACCCCGGGCTGATCCTTGGAGCTCGAGGTCAAGAGGGTGAAAGGGAGGAAACCCGGGGCTGATCCTTGGAGCCTGTGGTGGGGAGGGTGAAGGGGAGGAAACCCAGGGCTGATCCGTGGAACCTGTGGTAGGGAGGATGAAGGGGGTTAAGCCTAGGGCTGATCCTTGGAGCCCGTGGTGGGGAGGGTGAAGGGGAGGAAACCCAGGGCTGATCCCTGGAACCTGTGGTAGGGAGGATGAAGGGGGTTAAGCCTAGGGCTGATCCTTGGAGCTCGAGGTGGGGAGGGTGAAGGGGAGGAAACCCAGGGCTGATCCTTGGAGCTCGAGGTGTAGAGGGTGAAGGCGAGGAAACCCAGGGCTGATCCTTGGAGCTCGAGGTGTAGAGGGTGAAGGCGAGGAAACCCGGGGCTGATCATTGCAGGTCGACAACTGGATTATTTGTATTATCACGGGCCTGGCCTTGACCACCTTTGGAAGATGCCAGTGGGTAGAGATTAGAGGCGAACAAAAGCAAAAGGAGAAAGTTATTTTATCGTTTGGGGTTCAAAGGTGTCAATTAGAGTGGAGAATGGGTGGGAGTGAAGGGAGATGGTGGGGTGAGAAGGAGGAGGAAAGAGGGATATGATCGGGAAAGAGAAGTGGGGAAGGCCTCCCTGGGGCAAACAATGCTTGGAGTCCACTCATGGACTGGCCGATAGCTCGGTGCTCTTCCTGTCTTCATGGCTCCGCCCTCACCAGGCCTCACTGGTACAACCAGTAATTGGCCTGACTCATCGGCTGCAAAATAACTCCGAACTTCTGTGTCCTTCTCTTGACATGGTTCCGACATGTGGTTCACATTTCTGCCCTAAGCGAGCAGAAGAGACCGCTGCAGTGGCATGCAAGAGAGGAGGCACGCCTCCAGGAACTAAACAGATGTGACCTCCTGAAAAGAGAGAGTGCAGCAGAGCGAGAAAGCCCCATCCAACGGCGAGACGCAAGCAATGCAGGGCTCTGGGGTTCAGGAGACCGCATGCAGACACAGTTGGTGGAGGCAGGACATAGTAGCACATTGCACTTGGGATGTCTTCCCACCCACGGGGGTTTGGGGTGATGCATGGGTTGATGCATGAGATGAGGGCATGCAGGAGGGCACGCACCAGGTCATGCATGAGGTGCATGGGGGGGGATGCATGAGTTGATATGTGAGAGCATGCATGAAGTTATGCATGAGGTGACGCATGAGGGCATACATGAGATGATACATGAGGTGATGCATCAGGTAATGCATGTGGCATGCTTGAGGTAATGCATGAGTTGATGCATGAGGGCATGCTTGAGATGATACATGAAGTGATGTGTCAGGTAATGCATGTGGCATGCTTGAGGTAATGCATGAGGTGATGCATGAGGACATGCATGAGATGATACATGAGGTGATGCATCAGGTAATGCATGTGGCATGCTTGAGGTGATGCATGAGGGCATACATGAGATGATACATGAGGTGATGCATCAGGTAATGCATGTGGCATGCTTGAGGTGATGCATGAGGGCATGCATTAGATGATACATGAGGTGATGCGTCGGGTAATGCATGTGGCATGCTTGAGGTAATGCATGAGTTGATGCATGAGGGCATGCATGAGATGATACATGAGGTGATGTGTCAGGTAATGCATGTGGCATGCTTGAGGTAATGCATGAGTTGATGCATGAGGGCATGCATGAGATGATACATGAAGTGATGTGTCAGGTAATGCATGTGGCATGCTTGAGGTAATGCATGAGGTGATGCATGAGGGCATGCATGAGATGATACATGAGGTGATGCGTCGGGTAATGCATGTGGCATGCTTGAGGTGATGCATGAGGACATGCATGTGATGATACACAAGGTGATGCTTCAGGTTGTAGAGGAGGTCCCAAATAAAGCCTGCACAACAGTCGCCCATTTTGAAATACCAGGAACATTCACACCAAAATAAGTGGCGTATGATGAGCAGATAAACCATCAGAGAGCCGCAGTAGGACTCTGCCCAGTTCCTATCAGAAGAGCAACACCTATTGAAGCACCGATACCAAGAAAACCATGGACAGTAAGGTATCCATTAAGGAAACCTTACCAGTAAATGAGACAAAATGAAGATTGCCTAAGTACAGTCCCAGATGAAACCAAAAAGGTCTTAATGGAAGATGAATGGTGACGTCACGAGGACCCAGACTGACGTACAAGTAGAAAAAGTGACAACCCCAGAATGACACCCAGAGACGAAATGCCATGAATAAGGATAGTGTGAACCTAAAAGGGGAGAGCAATGGTGAAATACAAAGAAGCTTAAGCTGTAAACAGGATGAAGATATTCAACCAGCTAACACCTGTACATATGCTTGGAACCGCGAGAAAGCTAAGAAAACAATGCGGCTTGCAATGCTAAGTAGAAGAATAGTGCGGCAAGCGCCATTATACATAATCTATCTCAAAACGAAGCACAGTATTACAAGTGTAATTGCACTTTGCAAATGAAGCAGAATCAGCCCAGCTTACGAAAGGCTGAATGAGCAGAGATTCATTTTCTAGTAAAACCAGAAGAGGCGGCTGAATCGAAACTCGGCAGATGCAACTCGTGCCAGGAGAGCCAAGGTCATACCAATAGAAGGAACAAACAGTAGCTACATATAATTGAAACTTAAGCACAGAATATCCTGTCTCTGAAAGGTCATGATAAGGAGGTGTAGGCAGGTGGCAAGCTGAATAAGAATCAAATGAACAAATTGAGAGAAACTAGACAAATTCACAGTGTGGAAAGCACGTGACGAGCCGAGCGAGGAGAAGCACGAGTTCACACCTACGCTTGGCATCCGCCCAGGAAGAGACATCAGAACTTTTCCAGACAGAAGATGCAGTTTCGAGGCCAACCATAGTAAAATAATTGACACAGGGCTACTATAGTGATGATTGATTGTAACCATAATCAGAGGAAAGCCGGGTAATTAGGGGCACCTTGCACCTGGTTCACCATTCTGCATGCTGCTAAGCAAGGTGGACATTTATGCATGGGGTTGGTGCCAGCTCAATCACAATGGACCAAATAATCTAGGGTTCTATATTTAGTAGAACCAATGGGACGTCATACTTTTAGTGACGTCTACAGTAGTCATCTTTGAAGGAAGGGCTTAGACGCCCACCTGACAGTGTTTACCCAATCCCCTCACTCCGTTACCATATACAGATATAGTACCTATATTAAAGTTACCTTTTCCTAACCAATAGAATTGCATATTAACTTTTGAGTGTTATACGTCAATTATGATAAGTTTTCAGTATAAATGCTATGATTTTGATGAAGTTCATTGGAGTTGAAGTGAGAAGGACGATCGCATCAATGCTAATTTCCATGACTCCCCGTTTTTTGTACTTGTCATTAAACGGACTCCCTGTGAAAACAGAGAAATTGATATGAGGCCGGGAAACCCAAAAGAAACACACCAACACAGGTTACAAAGAACATACAAAGTGCTTTATTCAAAAGCTACAACAATTACCAAAAAGTCAATTGACAAACGGATAGCTATTCGGCTCTCAGAGTAACAGAACGAACTTCAACGAGAGTTCACTGCGTTAGTGTGAGAGACCGTACATTGGGATACTCATGTTTTTATACTCTTTATCCTGCTCTGGCCAACCCCCTCGCGGGTTAACCATTCTTAGGACCAGGCCTAGGGTTCCTTGCCAGGTCAATCCCATAATGTATGGATTTTGATCAGTTCCGCTGATACAGTTGTTCATTTACACATAGGTCAGGGATAGGACAAGGTCTCAGTTCGCGACCCCAACAAGTGGCCTGCAGGCATATTACTTATTCATGTGTGGAGGTCACAACGGCCAGAATCCCACTCGAAATGTCATTCGGCCTCCATTTTGGTGTTCAGGGTGACTTCCACATTGCAAGAGAACCTAAAATGGCGGCTAAATCCAAGATGGCGATTTACACAGTACATTAAGGTCAAGACCTTGCCGCGGAATCTATTTACACGATGTTTTAGACAACTTGGCGTAGGCCAACACACATTCAAACAATGCAATAGGAGGTATAATATTATTTTGATTCCGACAGACCCTCCTTTTGGCCTATGCCAAGGTGCTAACATCATCCCTAATACTTTTGAAAATAACTCCATGTGTTATCATCCATAGATTCCGCATCATTGTCTGTAATGTCTATGGCCATAAGGTCGTTCAAGAAAACCTCTTGTAACATGAATTCTTTAGCTGCTGTATCTGGGGTATATATTTTATGCCCTATTGCGCTCACTGCTTGGGCACAACATCCCCCTATCCTTCCACATATACTCGGGAGGCATTGAAAACAGCAACAAAGGAATAGCAGGATCCCTAAAATAACCAGAATAACGGAAAGCACCTTCCAACCCCAAGATCGTAAAGAATCCCAGAACCAAGTGCTAAGATTCCAGTCTCCTACAGGGATATGTACTTCAGAACTGAGAGTATGCAAGTTCTGTATTGCTTTAAAAATTGTTGGTGAGGAGTCTGGTACGAAAACACAACAAGCGGACCCCACTAATTTGCATACTCCACCTCGTTCTGCCAGAATGACATCTAATGCCATCCGATTTTGAAGTGCTACCAATCTTATTGCTTTTTGCTCTAAGGTCATATTGTAGAGTATGTCCGTGGTCCGGTTGATCGTTCTCTCCAGTACCCTTGCTAATCCCCTAATGTTCTCTGAGTTTGTTATTTGTCCCCAAAAGGGCACAACTGATTTCGCTATATCTCCCAATACTTGCCCAGGGGTATCTTCGTTCTCGTCTCGCCGCGGGCGAGCCTTAGAAATCTCTAATGTACTTGCTACAAATACCCCAGGTAACAATATTCCTAAATAACAGGTTCCCTGCCAATCCTTGGGCAACCAGGGAAATGCTAAACTACCACAAACAAAATAAACAGGCCCTCCTACATACAGAGGCCTGTTTTCCCCAGTCAAATTTACAATGTTTTTACAACCTTCAAAATCTCCCATTGGCCTAGTGCCATTTCTCTGTACAGAGAAGGGAACCGAATCAGGACTATGATTTATAGAATAAGAAGGAGGTACAGCGCCCTTATTGCCTATCGGAGCCATTTTAAAGGAAATCAGAGTTTGAAAAGGAAGAGATAGTTTATCAGACGGCCTAATAGAAGCGACGTTAGGTTTACTTCTATTTGCGAAAAGCGAGCATCCCAGGGGAGTCAATTCACGTTTCTCGAAATCATTCAAATTAGTCCCATCAAAGTTCCCTGAGATGCTATCATTCCATCGGCCAAAGAATAGTGCTCTAAGAGAGGCATAGCAAGCAGTCGTTAAAGGTAGAGGATGCATATACCATCCCAGTCCCTTGTTCCCATGTTGCGGTAAATGAGTACAAATCCAACAATTACTCTTATTAAAAATGGCATGAGTAGCATTCATTACTATCATCAGAGTGTTATTATGATACTTTTGTCTATATTGGGAGTCTCTAGGGGACAGAGTGTGAAGGTGTACAGAGGGAGTCAAAACAGTTGGTGCAATCTCGGTCGGTAATAAAGGTTTCAGAGGATAGATTTCTTCGAAATACCAAAGTCCTATAGCAGCAGTTGCAAAAATAACAATTATCATTATCAACACACAGCAGTACGTTTTTCGGGGCCCAGGCACATTGTTCATTGTTCGATTTGGTCACCCCCTTATTTACAAGTCCAATGCGGGGGGCAGCAGCGGAGGTGGCAGGCATCACAGTTCCTCAATCGACGACCCGAATGTTCATTGCTGGCGACGCTACGGTCGCGCGATTTCTTAGTCCTTCCCAACCCTAGCCAGCAGAATCCCTTTTGCTCAACAGAACTTTCTCATAAAAAGAGAATTTCCAATCACTTCCTTTTTCCAGATGCACGAAAAACTCGTGCTGTAGTTCTATTTTCTTCGTCGAAGGTTGTACCTGGTGGTCCCCAAAACTGTCTGGTCCGGAAGTAAAGTGTCGTCACTTCCTGAGGGAAGCGACGTGTCGGAGGCGACGGAAGTCGCAGAGCTTGAAACAGTATTTTCCGGAAGTGATTTTTCAAGAGAGTGATCCTTGGAGATCGAGGTGAAGAGGGTGAAAGGGAGGAAACCCCGGCTGATCCTTGGAGCTCGAGGTGAAGAGGGTGAAAGGGAGGAAACCCCGGGCTTATCCTTGGAGCTCGAGGTGAAGAGGTTGAAAGGGAGGAAACCCGGGGCTGATCCTTGGAGCTCGAGGTGAAGAGGTTGAAAGGGAGGAAACCCGGGGCTGATCCTTGGAGCTCGAGGTGAAGAGGTTGAAAGGGAGGAAACCCGGGGCTAATCCTTGGAGCCTGTGGTGGGGAGGGTGAAGGGGAGGAAACCCAGGGCTGATCCCTGGAACTTGTGGTAGGGAGGATGAAGGGGGTTAAGCCTAGGGCTGATCCTTGGAGCCCGTGGTGTAGAGGGTGAAGGGGAGGAAACCCAGGGGTGATCCTTGTAGCCCGTGGTATGGAGGGTGAAGGGGAGGAAATGCAGGGTTGATCCTCGTGTAGGGAGTGAAGGGGAGGAAACCAAGGGCTGATCCTTGGAGCTCGAAATGTAGTGGTGAAGGCGAGGAAATCCGGGACTGATTCTTGGAGCTTGAGGTGGGGAGGGTGAAGGGGAGGAAACCGAGGGCTGATCCTTGGAGCCCGTGGTGGGGAGGGTGAAGGGGAGGAAACCCAGGGCTGATCTTTGGAGCCCGTGGTTGGGAGGGTGAAGGGGAGGAAACCCAGGGCTTATCCTTGGAGCTTGAGCTGTAGAGGGTGAATGGGAGGAAACCCAGGGTTGATCCTTGGAGCCCGAGGTATAGCGGGTGAAGGGGAGGAAACCCTGGGCTGATCCTTGGAGCTCAAGGTGAAGAGGGTGAAAGGGAGGAAACCCAGGGTTGATACTTGGAGCCCGGGGTGTGGAGGGTGAAAGGGAGGAAACCCTGGGCTGATCCTTGGAGCTCGAGGTGAAGAGGGTGAAAGGGAGGAAACCCCGGGCTGATCCTTGGAGCTCGAGGTGAAGAGGGTGAAAGGGAGGAAACCCGGGGCTGATCCTTGGAGCCTGTGGTGGGGAGGGTGAAGGGGAGGAAACCCAGGGCTGATCCGTGGAACCTGTGGTAGGGAGGATGAAGGGGGTTAAGCCTAGGGCTGATCCTTGGAGCCCGTGGTGGGGAGGGTGAAGGGGAGGAAACCCAGGGCTGATCCCTGGAACCTGTGGTAGGGAGGATGAAGGGGGTTAAGCCTAGGGCTGATCCTTGGAGCTCGAGGTGGGGAGGGTGAAGGGGAGGAAACCCAGGGCTGATCCTTGGAGCTCGAGGTGTAGAGGGTGAAGGCGAGGAAACCCATGGCTGATCCTTGGAGCTCGAGGTGTAGAGGGTGAAGGCGCGGAAACCCGGGGCTGATCATTGCAGGTCGACAACTGGATTATTTGTATTATCACGGGCCTGGCCTTGACCACCTTTGGAAGATGCCAGTGGGTAGAGATTAGAGGCGAACAAAAGCAAAAGGAGAAAGTTATTTTATCGTTTGGGGTTCAAAGGTGTCAATTAGAGTGGAGAATGGGTGGGAGTGAAGGGAGATGGTGGGGTGAGAAGGAGGAGGAAAGAGGGATATGATCGGGAAAGAGAAGTGGGGAAGGCCTCCCTGGGGCAAACAATAGCTCGGTGCTCTTCCTGTCTTCATGGCTCCGCCCTCACCAGGCCTCACTGGTACAACCAGTAATTGGCCTGACTCATCGGCTGCAAAATAACTCCGAACTTCTGTGTCCTTCTCTTGACATGGTTCCGACATGTGGTTCACATTTCTGCCCTAAGCGAGCAGAAGAGACCGCTGCAGTGGCATGCAAGAGAGGAGGCACGCCTCCAGGAACTAAACAGATGTGTGACCTCCTGAAAAGAGAGAGTGCAGCAGAGCGAGAAAGCCCCATCCAACGGCGAGACGCAAGCAATGCAGGGCTCTGGGGTTCAGGAGACCGCATGCAGACACAGTTGGTTGAGGCAGGACATAGTAGCACATTGCACTTGGGATGTCTTCCCACCCACGGGGGTTTGGGGTGATGCATGGGTTGATGCATGAGATGAGGGCATGCAGGAGGGCACGCACCAGGTCATGCATGAGGTGCATGGGGGGATGCATGAGTTGATATGTGAGAGCATGCATGAAGTTATGCATGAGGTGACGCATGAGGGCATACATGAGATGATACATGAGGTGATGCATCAGGTAATGCATGTGGCATGCTTGAGGTAATGCATGAGTTGATGCATGAGGGCATGCATGAGATGATACATGAAGTGATGTGTCAGGTAATGCATGTGGCATGCTTGAGGTAATGCATGAGGTGATGCATGAGGGCATGCATGAGATGATACATGAGGTGATGCGTCGGGTAATGCATGTGGCATGCTTGAGGTGATGCATGAGGACATGCATGTGATGATACACAAGGTGATGCTTCAGGTTGTAGAGGAGGTCCCAAATAAAGCCTGCACAACAGTCACCCATTTTGAAATACCAGGAACATTCACACCAAAATAAGTGGCGTATGATGAGCAGATAAACCATCAGAGAGCCGCAGTAGGACTCTGCCCAGTTCCTATCAGAAGAGCAACACCTATTGAAGCACCGATACCAAGAAAACCATGGACAGTAAGGTATCCATTAAGGAAACCTTACCAGTAAATGAGACAAAATGAAGATTGCCTAAGTACAGTCCCAGATGAAACCAAAAAGGTCTTAATGGAAGATGAATGGTGACGTCACGAGGACCCAGACTGACGTACAAGTAGAAAAAGTGACAACCCCAGAATGACACCCAGAGAGGAAATGCCATGAATAAGGATAGTGTGAACCTAAAAGGGGAGAACAATGGTGAAATACAAAGAAGCTTAAGCTGTAAACAGGATGAAGATATTCAACCAGCTAACACCTGTACATATGCTTGGAACCGCGAGAAAGCTAAGAAAACAATGCGGCTTGCAATGCTAAGTAGAAGAATAGTGCGGCAAGCGCCATTATACATAATCTATCTCAAAACGAAGCACAGTATTACAAGTGTAATTGCACTTTGCAAATGAAGCAGAATCAGCCCAGCTTACGAAAGGCTGAATGAGCAGAGATTCATTTTCTAGTAAAACCAGAAGAGGCGGCTGAATCGAAACTCGGCAGATGCAACTCGTGCCAGGAGAGCCAAGGTCATACCAATAGAAGGAACAAACAGTAGCTACATATAATTGAAACTTAAGCACAGAATATCCTGTCTCTGAAAGGTCAAGATAAGGAGGTGTAGGCAGGTGGCAAGCTGAATAAGAATCAAATGAACAAATTGAGAGAAACTAGACAAATTCACAGTGTGGAAAGCACGTGACGAGCCGAGCGAGGAGAACACGAGTTCACACCTACGCTTGGCATCCGCCCAGGAAGAGACATCAGAACTTTTCCAGACAGAAGATGCAGTTTCGAGGCCAACCATAGTAAAATAATTGACACAGGGCTACTATAGTGATGATTGATTGTAACCATAATCAGAGGAAAGCCGGGTAATTAGGGGCACCTTGCACCTGGTTCACCATTCTGCATGCTGCTAAGCAAGGTGGACATTTATGCATGGGGTTGGTGCCAGCTCAATCACAATGGACCAAATAATCTAGGGTTCTATATTTAGTAGAACCAATGGGACGTCATACTTTTAGTGACGTCTACAGTAGTCATCTTTGAAGGAAGGGCTTAGACGCCCACCTGACAGTGTTTACCCAATCCCCTCACTCCGTTACCATATACAGATATAGTACCTATATTAAAGTTACCTTTTCCTAACCAATAGAATTGCATATTAACTTTTGAGTGTTATACGTCAATTATGATAAGTTTTCAGTATAAATGCTATGATTTTGATGAAGTTCATTGGAGTTGAAGTGAGAAGGACGATCGCATCAATGCTAATTTCCATGACTCCCCGTTTTTTGTACTTGTCATTAAACGGACTCCCTGTGAAAACAGAGAAATTGATATGAGGCCGGGAAACCCAAAAGAAACACACCAACACAGGTTACAAAGAACATACAAAGTGCTTTATTCAAAAGCTACAACAATTACCAAAAAGTCAATTGACAAACGGATAGCTATTCGGCTCTCAGAGTAACAGAACGAACTTCAACGAGAGTTCACTGCGTTAGTGTGAGAGACCGTACATTGGGATACTCATGTTTTTATACTCTTTATCCTGCTCTGGCCAACCCCCTCGCGGGTTAACCATTCTTAGGACCAGGCCTAGGGTTCCTTGCCAGGTCAATCCCATAATGTATGGATTTTGATCAGTTCCGCTGATACAGTTGTTCATTTACACATAGGTCAGGGATAGGACAAGGTCTCAGTTCGCGACCCCAACAAGTGGCCTGCAGGCATATTACTCATTCATGTGTGGAGGTCACAACGGCCAGAATCCCACTCGAAATGTCATTCGGCCTCCATTTTGGTGTTCAGGGTGACTTCCACATTGCAAGAGAACCTAAAATGGCGGCTAAATCCAAGATGGCGATTTACACAGTACATTAAGGTCAAGACCTTGCCGCGGAATCTATTTACACGATGTTTTAGACAACTTGGCGTAGGCCAACACACATTCAAACAATGCAATAGGAGGTATAATATTATTTTGATTCCGACAGACCCTCCTTTTGGCCTATGCCAAGGTGCTAACATCATCCCTAATACTTTTGAAAATAACTCCTTGTGTTATCATCCATAGATTCCGCATCATTGTCTGTAATGTCTATGGCCATAAGGTCGTTCAAGAAAACCTCTTGTAACATGAATTCTTTAGCTGCTGTATCTGGGGTATATATTTTATGCCCTATTGCGCTCACTGCTTGGGCACAACATCCCCCTATCCTTCCACATATACTCGGGAGGCATTGAAAACAGCAACAAAGGAATAGCAGGATCCCTAAAATAACCAGAATAACGGAAAGCACCTTCCAACCCCAAGATCGTAAAGAATCCCAGAACCAAGTGCTAAGATTCCAGTCTCCTACAGGGATATGTACTTCAGAACTGAGAGTATGCAAGTTCTGTATTGCTTTAAAAATTGTTGGTGAGGAGTCTGGTACGAAAACACAACAAGCGGACCCCACTAATTTGCATACTCCACCTCGTTCTGCCAGAATGGCATCTAATGCCATCCGATTTTGAAGTGCTACCAATCTTATTGCTTTTTGCTCTAAGGTCATATTGTAGAGTATGTCCGTGGTCCGGTTGATCGTTCTCTCCAGTACCCTTGCTAATCCCCTAATGTTCTCTGAGTTTGTTATTTGTCCCCAAAAGGGCACAACTGATTTCGCTATATCTCCCAATACTTGCCCAGGGGTATCTTCGTTCTCGTCTCGCCGCGGGCGAGCCTTAGAAATCTCTAATGTACTTGCTACAAATACCCCAGGTAACAATATTCCTAAATAACAGGTTCCCTGCCAATCCTTGGGCAACCAGGGAAATGCTAAACTACCACAAACAAAATAAACAGGCCCTCCTACATACAGAGGCCTGTTTTCCCCAGTCAAATTTACAATGTTTTTACAACCTTCAAAATCTCCCATTGGCCTAGCGCCATTTCTCTGTACAGAGAAGGGAACCGAATCAGGACTATGATTTATAGAATAAGAAGGAGGTACAGCGCCCTTATTGCCTATCGGAGCCATTTTAAAGGAAATCAGAGTTTGAAAAGGAAGAGATAGTTTATCAGACGGCCTAATAGAAGCGACGTTAGGTTTACTTCTATTTGCGAAAAGCGAGCATCCCAGGGGAGTCAATTCACGTTTCTCGAAATCATTCAAATTAGTTCCATCAAAGTTCCCTGAGATGCTATCATTCCATCGGCCAAAGAATAGTGCTCTAAGAGAGGCATAGCAAGCAGTCGTTAAAGGTAGAGGATGCATATACCATCCCAGTCCCTTGTTCCCATGTTGCGGTAAATGAGTACAAATCCAACAATTACTCTTATTAAAAATGGCATGAGTAGCATTCATTACTATCATCAGAGTGTTATTATGATACTTTTGTCTATATTGGGAGTCTCTAGGGGACAGAGTGTGAAGGTGTACAGAGGGAGTCAAAACAGTTGGTGCAATCTCGGTCGGTAATAAAGGTTTCAGAGGATAGATTTCTTCGAAATACCAAAGTCCTATAGCAGCAGTTGCAAAAATAACAATTATCATTATCAACACACAGCAGTACGTTTTTCGGGGCCCAGGCACATTGTTCATTGTTCGATTTGGTCACCCCCTTATTTACAAGTCCAATGCGGGGGGCAGCAGCGGAGGTGGCAGGCATCACAGTTCCTCAATCGACGACCCGAATGTTCATTGCTGGTGACGCTACGGTCGCGCGATTTCTTAGTCCTTCCCAACCCTAGCCAGCAGAATCCCTTTTGCTCAACAGAACTTTCTCATAAAAAGAGAATTTCCAATCACTTCCTTTTTCCAGATGCACGAAAAACTCGTGCTGTAGTTCTATTTTCTTCGTCGAAGGTTGTACCTGGTGGTCCCCAAAACTGTCTGGTCCGGAAGTAAAGTGTCGTCACTTCCTGAGGGAAGCGACGTGTCGGAGGCGACGGAAGTCGCAGAGCTTGAAACAGTATTTTCCGGAAGTGATTTTTCAAGAGAGTGATCCTTGGAGATCGAGGTGAAGAGGGTGAAAGGGAGGAAACCCCGAGCTGATCCTTGGAGCTTGAGGTGAAGAGGGTGAAAGGGAGGAAACCCCGGGCTTATCCTTGGAGCTCGAGGTGAAGAGGTTGAAAGGGAGGAAACCCGGGGCTGATCCTTGGAGCTCGAGGTGAAGAGGTTGAAAGGGAGGAAACCCGGGGCTGATCCTTGGAGCTCGAGGTGAAGAGGTTGAAAGGGAGGAAACCCGGGGCTAATCCTTGGAGCCTGTGGTGGGGAGGGTGAAGGGGAGGAAACCCAGGGCTGATCCCTGGAACTTGTGGTAGGGAGGATGAAGGGGGTTAAGCCTAGGGCTGATCCTTGGAGCCCGTGGTGTAGAGGGTGAAGGGGAGGAAACCCAGGGGTGATCCTTGTAGCCCGTGGTGGGGAGGATGAAGGGGAGGAAACGCAGGGTTGATCCTCGTGTAGGGGGTGAAGGGGAGGAAACCAAGGGCTGATCCTTGGAGCTCGAAATGTAGTGGTGAAGGCGAGGAAATCCGGGACTGATTCTTGGAGCTTGAGGTGGGGAGGGTGAAGGGGAGGAAACCCAGGGCTGATCCTTGGAGCCCGTGGTGGGGAGGGTGAAGGGGAGGAAACCCAGGGCTGATCTTTGGAGCCCGTGGTTGGGAGGGTGAAGGGGAGGAAACCCAGGGCTTATCCTTGGAGCTTGAGCTGTAGAGGGTGAATGGGAGGAAACCCAGGGTTGATCCTTGGAGCCCGAGGTATAGCGGGTGAAGGGGAGGAAACCCTGGGCTGATCCTTGGAGCTCAAGGTGAAGAGGGTGAAAGGGAGGAAACCCAGGGTTGATACTTGGAGCCCGGGGTGTGGAGGGTGAAAGGGAGGAAACCCTGGGCTGATCCTTGGAGCTCGAGGTGAAGAGGGTAAAAGGGAGGAAACCCCGGGCTGATCCTTGGAGCTCGAGGTGAAGAGGGTGAAAGGGAGGAAACCCGGGGCTGATCCTTGGAGCCTGTGGTGGGGAGGGTGAAGGGGAGGAAACCCAGGGCTGATCCGTGGAACCTGTGGTAGGGAGGATGAAGGGGGTTAAGCCTAGGGCTGATCCTTGGAGCCCGTGGTGGGGAGGGTGAAGGGGAGGAAACCCAGGGCTGATCCCTGGAACCTGTGGTAGGGAGGATGAAGGGGGTTAAGCCTAGGGCTGATCCTTGGAGCTCGAGGTGGGGAGGGTGAAGGGGAGGAAACCCAGGGCTGATCCTTGGAGCTCGAGGTGTAGAGGGTGAAGGCGAGGAAACCCAGGGCTGATCCTTGGAGCTCGAGGTGTAGAGGGTGAAGGCGCGGAAACCCGGGGCTGATCATTGCAGGTCGACAACTGGATTATTTGTATTATCACGGGCCTGGCCTTGACCACCTTTGGAAGATGCCAGTGGGTAGAGATTAGAGGCGAACAAAAGCAAAAGGAGAAAGTTATTTTATCGTTTGGGGTTCAAAGGTGTCAATTAGAGTGGAGAATGGGTGGGAGTGAAGGGAGATGGTGGGGTGAGAAGGAGGAGGAAAGAGGGATATGATCGGGAAAGAGAAGTGGGGAAGGCCTCCCTGGGGCAAACAATGCTTGGAGTCCACTCATGGACTGGCCGATAGCTCGGTGCTCTTCCTGTCTTCATGGCTCCGCCCTCACCAGGCCTCACTGGTACAACCAGTAATTGGCCTGACTCATCGGCTGCAAAATAACTCCGAACTTCTGTGTCCTTCTCTTGACATGGTTCCGACATGTGGTTCACATTTCTGCCCTAAGCGAGCAGAAGAGACCGCTGCAGTGGCATGCAAGAGAGGAGGCACGCCTCCAGGAACTAAACAGATGTGTGACCTCCTGAAAAGAGAGAGTGCAGCAGAGCGAGAAAGCCCCATCCAACGGCGAGACGCAAGCAATGCAGGGCTCTGGGGTTCAGGAGACCGCATGCAGACACAGTTGGTGGAGGCAGGACATAGTAGCACATTGCACTTGGGATGTCTTCCCACCCACGGGGGTTTGGGGTGATGCATGGGTTGATGCATGAGATGAGGGCATGCAGGAGGGCACGCACCAGGTCATGCATGAGGTGCATGGGGGGGATGCATGAGTTGATATGTGAGAGCATGCATGAAGTTATGCATGAGGTGACGCATGAGGGCATACATGAGATGATACATGAGGTGATGCATCAGGTAATGCATGTGGCATGCTTGAGGTAATGCATGAGTTGATGCATGAGGGCATGCATGAGATGATACATGAAGTGATGTGTCAGGTAATGCATGTGGCATGCTTGAGGTAATGCATGAGGTGATGCATGAGGGCATGCATGAGATGATACATGAGGTGATGCGTCGGGTAATGCATGTGGCATGCTTGAGGTGATGCATGAGGACATGCATGTGATGATACACAAGGTGATGCTTCAGGTTGTAGAGGAGGTCCCAAATAAAGCCTGCACAACAGTCGCCCATTTTGAAATACCAGGAACATTCACACCAAAATAAGTGGCGTATGATGAGCAGATAAACCATCAGAGAGCCGCAGTAGGACTCTGCCCAGTTCCTATCAGAAGAGCAACACCTATTGAAGCACCGATACCAAGAAAACCATGGACAGTAAGGTATCCATTAAGGAAACCTTACCAGTAAATGAGACAAAATGAAGATTGCCTAAGTACAGTCCCAGATGAAACCAAAAAGGTCTTAATGGAAGATGAATGGTGACGTCACGAGGACCCAGACTGACGTACAAGTAGAAAAAGTGACAACCCCAGAATGACACCCAGAGACGAAATGCCATGAATAAGGATAGTGTGAACCTAAAAGGGGAGAACAATGGTGAAATACAAAGAAGCTTAAGCTGTAAACAGGATGAAGATATTCAACCAGCTAACACCTGTACATATGCTTGGAACCGCGAGAAAGCTAAGAAAACAATGCGGCTTGCAATGCTAAGTAGAAGAATAGTGCGGCAAGCGCCATTATACATAATCTATCTCAAAACGAAGCACAGTATTACAAGTGTAATTGCACTTTGCAAATGAAGCAGAATCAGCCCAGCTTACGAAAGGCTGAATGAGCAGAGATTCATTTTCTAGTAAAACCAGAAGAGGCGGCTGAATCGAAACTCGGCAGATGCAACTCGTGCCAGGAGAGCCAAGGTCATACCAATAGAAGGAACAAACAGTAGCTACATATAATTGAAACTTAAGCACAGAATATCCTGTCTCTGAAAGGTCAAGATAAGGAGGTGTAGGCAGGTGGCAAGCTGAATAAGAATCAAATGAACAAATTGAGAGAAACTAGACAAATTCACAGTGTGGAAAGCACGTGACGAGCCGAGCGAGGAGAAGCACGAGTTCACACCTACGCTTGGCATCCGCCCAGGAAGAGACATCAGAACTTTTCCAGACAGAAGATGCAGTTTCGAGGCCAACCATAGTAAAATAATTGACACAGGGCTACTATAGTGATGATTGATTGTAACCATAATCAGAGGAAAGCCGGGTAATTAGGGGCACCTTGCACCTGGTTCACCATTCTGCATGCTGCTAAGCAAGGTGGACATTTATGCATGGGGTTGGTGCCAGCTCAATCACAATGGACCAAATAATCTAGGGTTCTATATTTAGTAGAACCAATGGGACGTCATACTTTTAGTGACGTCTACAGTAGTCATCTTTGAAGGAAGGGCTTAGACGCCCACCTGACAGTGTTTACCCAATCCCCTCACTCCGTTACCATATACAGATATAGTACCTATATTAAAGTTACCTTTTCCTAACCAATAGAATTGCATATTAACTTTTGAGTGTTATACGTCAATTATGATAAGTTTTCAGTATAAATGCTATGATTTTGATGAAGTTCATTGGAGTAGAAGTGAGAAGGACGATCGCATCAATGCTAATTTCCATGACTCCCCGTTTTTTGTACTTGTCATTAAACGGACTCCCTGTGAAAACAGAGAAATTGATATGAAGCCGGGAAACCCAAAAGAAACTCACCAACACAGGTTACAAAGAACATACAAAGTGCTTTATTCAAAAGCTACAACAATTACCAAAAAGTCAATTGACAAACGGATAGCTATTCGGCTCTCAGAGTAACAGAACGAACTTCAACGAGAGTTCACTGCGTTAGTGTGAGAGACCGTACATTGGGATACTCATGTTTTTATACTCTTTATCCTGCTCTGGCCAACCCCCTCGCGGGTTAACCATTCTTAGGACCAGGCCTAGGGTTCCTTGCCAGGTCAATCCCATAATGTATGGATTTTGATCAGTTCCGCTGATACAGTTGTTCATTTACACATAGGTCAGGGATAGGACAAGGTCTCAGTTCGCGACCCCAACAAGTGGCCTGCAGGCATATTACTTATTCATGTGTGGAGGTCACAACGGCCAGAATCCCACTCGAAATGTCATTCGGCCTCCATTTTGGTGTTCAGGGTGACTTCCACATTGCAAGAGAACCTAAAATGGCGGCTAAATCCAAGATGGCGATTTACACAGTACATTAAGGTCAAGACCTTGCCGCGGAATCTATTTACACAATGTTTTAGACAACTTGGCGTAGGCCAACACACATTCAAACAATGCAATAGGAGGTATAATATTATTTTGATTCCGACAGACCCTCATTTTGGCCTATGCCAAGGTGCTAACATCATCCCTAATACTTTTGAAAATAACTCCATGTGTTATCATCCATAGATTCCGCATCATTGTCTGTAATGTCTATGGCCATAAGGTCGTTCAAGAAAACCTCTTATAACATGAATTCTTTAGCTGCTGTATCTGGGGTATATATTTTATGCCCTATTGCGCTCACTGCTTGGGCACAACATCCCCCTATCCTTCCACATATACTCGGGAGGCATTGAAAACAGCAACAAAGGAATAGCAGGATCCCTAAAATAACCAGAATAACGGAAAGCACCTTCCAACCCCAAGATCGTAAAGAATCCCAGAACCAAGTGCTAAGATTCCAGTCTCCTACAGGGATATGTACTTCAGAACTGAGAGTATGCAAGTTCTGTATTGCTTTAAAAATTGTTGGTGAGGAGTCTGGTACGAAAACACAACAAGCGGACCCCACTAATTTGCATACTCCACCTCGTTCTGCCAGAATGACATCTAATGCCATCCGATTTTGAAGTGCTACCAATCTTATTGCTTTTTGCTCTAAGGTCATATTGTAGAGTATGTCCGTGGTCCAGTTGATCGTTCTCTCCAGTACCCTTGCTAATCCCCTAATGTTCTCTGAGTTTGTTATTTGTCCCCAAAAGGGCACAACTGATTTCGCTATATCTCCCAATACTTGCCCAGGGGTATCTTCGTTCTCGTCTCGCCGCGGGCGAGCCTTAGAAATCTCTAATGTACTTGCTACAAATACCCCAGGTAACAATATTCCTAAATAACAGGTTCCCTGCCAATCCTTGGGCAACCAGGGAAATGCTAAACTACCACAAACAAAATAAACAGGCCCTCCTACATACAGAGGCCTGTTTTCCCCAGTCAAATTTACAATGTTTTTACAACCTTCAAAATCTCCCATTGGCCTAGTGCCATTTCTCTGTACAGAGAAGGGAACCGAATCAGGACTATGATTTATAGAATAAGAAGGAGGTACAGCGCCCTTATTGCCTAACGGAGCCATTTTAAAGGAAATCAGAGTTTGAAAAGGAAGAGATAGTTTATCAGACGGCCTAATAGAAGCGACGTTAGGTTTACTTCTATTTGCGAAAAGCAAGCATCCCAGGGGAGTCAATTCACGTTTCTCGAAATCATTCAAATTAGTTCCATCAAAGTTCCCTGAGATGCTATCATTCCATCGGCCAAAGAATAGTGCTCTAAGAGAGGCATAGCAAGCAGTCGTTAAAGGTAGAGGATGCATATACCATCCCAGTCCCTTGTTCCCATGTTGCGGTAAATGAGTACAAATCCAACAATTACTCTTATTAAAAATGGCATGAGTAGCATTCATTACTATCATCAGAGTGTTATTATGATACTTTTGTCTATATTGGGAGTCTCTAGGGGACAGAGTGTGAAGGTGTACAGAGGGAGTCAAAACAGTTGGTGCAATCTCGGTCGGTAATAAAAGTTTCAGAGGATAGATTTCTTCGAAATACCAAAGTCCTATAGCAGCAGTTGCAAAAATAACAATTATCATTATCAACACACAGCAGTACGTTTTTCGGGGCCCAGGCACATTGTTCATTGTTCGATTTGGTCACCCCCTTATTTACAAGTCCAATGCGGGGGGCAGCAGCGGAGGTGGCAGGCATCACAGTTCCTCAATCGACGACCCGAATGTTCATTGCTGGCGACGCTACGGTCGCGCGATTTCTTAGTCCTTCCCAACCCTAGCCAGCAGAATCCCTTTTGCTCAACAGAACTTTCTCATAAAAAGAGAATTTCCAATCACTTCCTTTTTCCAGATGCACGAAAAACTCGTGCTGTAGTTCTATTTTCTTCGTCAAAGGTTGTACCTGGTGGTCCCCAAAACTGTCTGGTCCGGAAGTAAAGTGTCGTCACTTCCTGAGGGAAGCGACGTGTCGGAGGCGACGGAAGTCGCAGAGCTTGAAACAGTATTTTCCGGAAGTGATTTTTCAAGAGAGTGCGGAGACGAAATGGACTGTTCCCCAAGCTCCTCAGGCTCAGAGAAATTCTCCGACGCACTCACAGCGCTGTTTGCTACTCCAAGATCAGAGACTGTAGCGTCAGCGAGGGGTTCTGCTTCTTCTGTAACGTGTGGCGTCGGGTGAGGAAGTTTCTTGACATGCGTTGTGTGGATCCAGTGCTTCTTTCCAGCCACCCGCACTGCTGTCCTGGTGACCAATAACACCTGGTGGGGTCCCCGCCAGCGAGGCGCGAGACAGGAAGACCTCTCGTAGGCCTTCACTAGGACCCAACTTCCAGGCTGTATATCGTGTCCTGGGCCCGTGAACCGTACAGGTAAAGCTGAGTGCACCATAATCTTTGCAGTGGTCATGGCGGTAGCATCTTTGACGGGGAAAGTCTCGACCCATTTACTGAAGGCACAAATAATTACAAGAACATATTTTAGATTATTACATTGTTCCATCTCAATAAAATCAAAGTGAATGACCTCGAAGGGAACAGAAGGGGACCCAAAGCTTCCCCTTGGAGTCACTGTCCCCTTACCCACATTGTGCTGTAAGCAGATCATACAGTTCTGGACGTGCCTCTTCGCAGTCTCCAGAATCTTGTCATTTACCCAAACTTGTTCTAGCATTTTCGTGATCTGCTGGGCACACACATGCGTAGGGCCGTGTGCCATCGTAACCATTGCCAATACATATGAATCAGGGAGCAACCATTTTCCTTCGGATGTATCCACCCAACACCCTTCATCATTCAGTTTCCCCATTCCTTCAGCCCACCTTTTAGATTCTTCTATTGTGGCATCAGTTTGAATATCTCGCACAGACCCAATACCTTCATCCATTATGCAAGCATCTCTCATTTCCCCCGAGGCATACATGTCCGTGCTAAGGTCTGTGGCCGTTTGTCTGGCTATCAAGTCCGCAAAAGCGTTCCCTTTGCCCACATCATCTGTGACCTTCCGATGTGCTGCACATTTTATGATCGCTAACTGTTTAGGGAGTGAGAGTGCCGAAAGTAATTGCACTATCAAGGGGCCATGCTGGATCTTGGTCCCATGTGAGGTCAGGAACCCTCTTTCCGACCAGAGCCTTCCAAAGTTGTGAGCCACCCCAAATGCGTACTGACTATCAGTATATATATTTACTCTACGCCCTTGGGAGAGTTCACAAGCTCGGGTCAACGCTATAATCTCTGCGGCCTGCGCGGAATTATGCGAAATTCTTAGTTTCGACAACTTTGCTCAATGTAGTAACTGCATAAGCAGCTGTAGATGTACCATCCGAAAGTTTGAAGCAGGAGCCATCGCAAAACAGCTCCCCTTCTGCATTATCCAAAGGAGTATCTATGAGATCTATCCTGCCCTTCGTTTCTTGTTCAGTGGTATACAGGCAGTCATGTAATTCCTCGTCACCGCAAACAGTGTTTTGCGGGAAAGGTAAGAGTTCAGCCGGATTAAGAACACAACACCTCTTAATTTGGATGTGAGGGGCAAACAGAATTAGTTCATACCTTGTTAACCGCGCAGAGGTGAGGTGTTGCGTTTGGGTTTTGTTCAATAGAATATCAACAGAGTGAGGTACCATCAAAATCAAATCATGGCCTAGGACCATTCCCTCACTCTGTTTTACAGACGCGGCAGCAGCAGCGACAGCGCGCAAACATCTTGGCAAAGCGCATGCGACAGGATCAAGGGCGGAGGAGTAGTAGCCGCATGGCCTATTCTTCCCTCCGTGTTCCTGTGTTAACACAGCCAAAGCACATCCATCACTTTCATGCACAAACAACACAAAGGCCTTGTCATAATTTGGAGTACCCAGAACCGGTGCCGAACATAGCGCGGTTTTGAGAAGCTCAAACTTATCGTTGATGTTCCGATTCCCATGGCAGTGGCAGAGAAATGCCCTTCTTTGTCAGAGCCAACATCGGTTTTATCACTAGTGAGAAGTTCGGGATCCACAACCTAAAGTAAGAAGCCATACCTATCAGGGTTCTGACTTCCTTCTGTGTATTTGGAACAGACATGCCAGAAATGTGTTTTATTCTTTCAGGTGTCAATCTTCTCCCCTCCTTTGACAGGAGGTAGCCTAAATAGGCAACCTCCTGACAACAATATTGACATTTTTTAAGCGAAGCTTTGTGACCATTTTTAGCTAGATGAACAAGCAACAGTACAGTACCTTCTTTACAAGCACTCTCAGAGTCTGCAGCCAAAAGCAAATCGTCAACATATTGAAGCAGCGTACAAGTAGGTGGCAATTCAAGGGTGTCGAGCTGCTCTTTCAAAGCTCTACTATAAATGCTGGGACTTTCAGTATACCCTTGAGGTGCCATTGTAAATGTAAATGAGCGTCCCCCCAAGGTGAACGCAAACAGATATCTACTTTCTTTATGTATAGGAATATTAAAGAAAGCGTTTTTTAAATCCACAACGCTGAAGTGCGTAGCCGTAGCAGGGATCATTGTCAATATCGTCGTCACATCGGGCACAATTGGAAATTGTGGGGCGACCACTCTGTTAATAGCACGAAGATCAATTATGAACCGGTATGGAATTGCATTGTCGCCTTTCTTATATACAGGCAAGATCGGACTATTACACAAACTACCTGTAATCTCCTCGATCACCCCACGATGCACACAATCGGAGACAATGCATTTCAAAGCACGTTCGCCCTCAACTGATATTTTATACTGCGGAATGCGTGGCAGTTTCACTCCATGTTTCAGAACTATTTTAACGGGCTCAATCTGTAACACCCCGACATCATTGTCGTCCACCGCCCACAAACATTACGGGACAATGCTAAACTCAGGAGGTAAAGGTCGAATCAAAAACTGAGAATTAGGAAGTTGCTGTGGTGAAACCGTCAGCCGTACTCCATCCGAAGAACAATGAATTACTGCGTTCAATTTCTTTAACAAATTCAACCCCAGCAAATTCTCTCCACAGTTTGAAGTGAGAAGAAAAGGACAATGGTCCGTAAAGGGACCCAAAGAAACGGATACCGGTGCAGAAACCGGACAGACAGTTGGTATACCAGAAAACCCTACGGAAACATTTGTTTGCCCTGACAGTGGGATGTTTGGAACCCGAGAATGATCAATGGAGCACTTCTGTGCTCCAGTGTCAATCAAAAACTGGTGTTTCCTATTCCCTACTAATAATTCAACGGGAATAGGTGAAGGTTCCAAACCCTGCTTCGGGCAATCCTAATGAAATAGAGCCTCGTCAAAAGGAAGCTCTTCAGAAAGGTAGGCAGCAGAAGGGTGATCAAAAATGTTCCTCGAGTCCATACTCGAGGTCTGATTTTCCCGTGAAAAAGGTTGCTGAGGATCTTGTAAAAGCTGACCTCTATCAGGGCCCCCTGCTCCAGGGCGGCCCCTAGGTCATCTACCCATACCCCCAAACGCACTGTTTGACCTCTGGCGAAGGACAGGGCACTGTGCTCGCCAATGACCTTCCTGGCGGCAATAAGCACATTGATTAATATTCACAGGACCCAAAGGAGCATTTCCTTTTGGGACATACTGACCTCTAGTCTGTGTCGTGCCTCCTCTGGGGTTTCTAACAATTTGCTGTAATAATACTTTGGTTTTCAAATCTCCTTTCCTCTTTTCAATTTTTTCCTTCTCATTATTAACACGGTTCTCATAATACTGAGCCATGTGCAAAACCTCAGATTGAGATTTTGCCTGCCAAGCGCTCTCAGAGGACATAATCTGTGACTGGATGTCGGGCAACAATCCACATACAAACTTGTCCACAAACAACCTTTTCCCAGATTCTGTACCCAAATCCTGCCCACTGAAGTCCGAAAATACCTGCTCGAATCTATTAAAAAACTTGGTGGCGCCTTCAGTTTTTCCTTGGACACAGGCCGTAAGCTTGTCCCAAATAATTCTTTTCTCTGGAAATATAGTTTTCAGTTTTGCGACAATTCTATCAGGCATAGTAAGTATTACCTGTGGTGGTTTCTCACCAGCTGGTCTTTCCACATCAATTCTAATCATATTAGCCGACGTATCTCCCAACCCCAGCACATCGTCTATTGTCCGAACCTGTTTCCACACATCTACGGGTAGGAGTACAGGGAATAACAAGTCAATGTCACTCAAGGTGAACACAGAGGACTGCAAGGCGGACTCTATTTCTTTGTAAAACCCCGTCGGGTTTTTCCTAATATCGGGAACTGATTGTTTAATTGTGTTCACTTCCTGTCGTGAAAACGGGACGTGAACAAATTGCGATACATAATGTGCAGGGATATCCACAGCGGGGGCACCAGTCCCAGCGTTGGCGGGGATCTCAACTTTTGGGACAAAGGTCGGAGGAACCTCTCTCATAGGCAACTGAGATATAGGTACCTCCGGCCGCTTACTAAGCAAAAGGGCCAGGTCGAGCGCTAAGGCAGCTGTAGAAGTATCGGGCGAAAAAGCCCATTTACAAATCCCCAATAATTCTATGGGGCAACTAACCCTCTTTCTTACACATTCTTCTTGCAGGTACTGTACCAGCACCTGAATTACCTTTCTTTGCATTTCTACTGTATACTGACTATATGTGTCATATACTTCATCTGGCGGAATCGATGAATCCGAGATCCATCGAACCGCATCTTTAGTACAAATTCGTACTTCCTCAGGTGCTGATCTACGGCACGGAAGGAACCGTTTCTGTACATATATTCTATCGTCTTCGTCGTCCTCATCTCGTGACTTTTCAAAGGCTTTCCTAAACTCAAACAATTTTTCAACATGCCCATATACTTTCTGCTCTGTGTCCCTCGAAAGTGCCAAAGCATTCAGATCTCTCACTCCTTGTGGAAGATCTGAATTTTGTAATCTACCCCACATCACACACAAATGAGTCCCCAAACCTTCGATAAAAACATTTTTCTCGGGAAAACTATTCAAATTAGATAATGTGGAAAAAACATCAACTTGATCACCTTTCCCCATGCAATGCTTAGCCCATGCAAACAATTCCTGTTTTTTATCTGCAGAAACAGTACTACGAGTGACAATCTTTGATCCTGCACCTGGATCAACTTCAGTCAATACGGGGTCACTCGGGAGCGGAGGTGTAGGTAAATTTAATAAAGGTGCAACTATCGGTGTAGAAGGAAGGGGCGGTGCGATAGGTGGAGGAACAACACTAGAGGAATAGGAACAATAGGTTGTACAGGGGGAACAGGAATAACAACAGGAGCGACAGCAGGAATGGGCAGAGCGCCCAAAATAGGAGCATACAGAGGTGGCGCTGAGGCATCAGGCCTGTGTTCGTTTAATAACTTCTCGATAAATTCCTCAGAAACATGGAAATCTTTAGAGGGGTACATTTTCTGGATCCCGTGTGAAAAAGCTCTATCCATATTTTGAACTGATTCTGAACGCTTTTCTTTATCATATAATAATGCTTTTTCGCCGTTTGTTTTATGACGACGTGCATGTTTATCCCTACTTTTAAGCTGCTGTAACGCTTCTTTTTTCCAATACTGTAAAACATCAAAGGCTGCAGGTCTAGCCTTCTTCTTTAACAAGATCGATTCTAAGTATTCAATACGGGGGATCACAAAACTACTGTTGATTGGCCACTGAAATTCGGAGGCATGTCTGGTCTGTCTGTGCCAAATATCATTAAATACTATACTTCCAATGCCATACTTACAGTACATAGTACACGCCGGCGACCCCTCCTGTGGTGCCGGGCGGCTCAATTCCAAGGATTGTCGATCGCTGCGGAACAGAGCCCTAAAGCAGCTAGACAATTTCCCAGGCATTTCACAAAAAATTGGTGTTACCTGGTCAATAATTGTGTCTGCAGATACAATACGCCAAATTCAAATTGTCAGGGTTAAATTAAGAGCCGGGTCACGACTGCACCTGACCAAACCTAAGGAGGACCGTACGGTTTATCAAAGAACTTACCTAACGAATTTTACCTTGTGTTTGGTGGTTTCGGCAAATCTGCCCGCCTCAAAAATTGGACCCTCGTCAAGATGCCGTGTCAGACCACACGACTATCGTCCAAGGATCGGATCGCGCAGCGCTGCCGAGGTATCGCATCTCATTCGGTCGGGCCCGCAGAATCACACCGTCCGATCCTGGTTCGATAGTCTGCGTCAACCTTCAATGATCCGGCATCAATCTTGAGGGTCCCGATTCGGGCGCCAACTGTGAAAACAGAGAAATTGATATGAGGCCGGAAAACCCAAAAGAAACACACCAACACAGGTTATAAAGAACAAACAATGTGCTTTATTCAAAAGCTACAACAATTACCAAAAAGTCCATTGAGAAACGGATAGCTATTCAGCTCTCAGAGTAACAGAACGAACTTCAACGAGAGTTCACTGCGTTAGTGTGAGAGACCGTACATTGGGATACTCATGTTTTTATACTTTTTATCCTGCTCTGGCCAACCCCCTCGCGGGTTAACCATTCTTAGGACCAGGCCTAGGGTTCCTTGCCAGGTCAATCCCATAATCTATGCATTTTGATCAGTTCCGCTGATACAGTTGTTCATTTACACATAGGTCAGGGATAGGACAAGGTCTCAGTTCGCGACCCCAACAAGTGGCCTGCAGGCATATTACTTATTCATGTGTGGAGGTCACAACGGCCAGAATCCCACTCGAAATGTCATTCGGCCTCCATTTTGGTGTTCAGGGTGACTTCCACATTGCAAGAGAACCTAAAATGGCGGCTAAATCCAAGATGGCGATTTACACAGTACATTAAGGTCAAGACCTTGCCGCGGAATCTATTTACACGATGTTTTAGACAACTTGGCGTAGGCCAACACACATTTAAACAATGCGATAGGAGGTATAATATTATTTCGATTCCGACATCCCTTTGCCAAACCATTGAGTTGTCCTTATTGATTGGTGTTGGAGTAATAAATCTGCACCCCTATCCATCTCAAGTGTACAGCTATCTTGTCTTAAAGTACCTTTGGAGCAAACCTCGGCTCTATGGGCCGGCCTGGGGTCTCCGGAGTAAAAGGTAATACATATGGCATGCTTGAGGTAATGTATGAGGTGATGCATGAGGGTATGCATGAGATGATACATGAGGTGATGCGTCAGGTAATGCATGTGTCATGCTTGAGGTAATGTATGAGGTGATGCATGAGGGTATGCATGACATGATACACAAGGTGATGCGTTAGTAATGCATGCAGCATTATTGAGGTAATGCATGAGGTGATGCAAGAGGGCATGCATGAGATGATACACGAGGTGATGCATCAGGTGATGCATGTGGCATGCCAAGGGTAATGAATGAGGTGATGCATGAGGCCATGCATGAGATGATACACGAGGTAATGCACCAGGTAATGCATGTGGCATGCTTGAGGTAATGCATGAGGTGATGCATGAGGGCATGCATGAGATGATACACGAGGTGATGCATCAGGTGATGTATGTGGCAGGCCAAGGGTAATGGATGAGGTGATGCATGAGGGCATGCATGAGATGATACATGAGGTGATGTGTCAGGTAATGCATGTGGCATGCTTGAGGTAATGCATGAGGTGATGCATGAGGGCATGCATGAGATGATACATGAGGTGATGCGTCAGCTAATGCAAGTGTCATGCTTTAGGTAATGCATGAGGTGATGCATGAGGCCGTGCATGAGATGATACATGAGGTGATGCGCCAGGTGATGCATGTGGCATGCTTGAGGTAATGCATGAGGGCATACATGAGATGATACATGAGGTGATGCGTCAGGTAATGCATGTGACATGCTTGAAATAATGCATGAGGTGATCCATGAGGGTATGCATGAGATGATACATAAGGTGATGCATGAGGTAATGCATGTGGCATGCTTGAGCTAATGCATGAGGTGATGCATGAGAGCATGCATGAAATGATACATGAGATTATGCGTCAGGTAATGCATATGGCATGCTTGAGGTATTGCATTAGTTGATGCATGAGGGCATACATGAGATGATACATGAGGAGATGCGTCAGGTAATGCATGTGGCATGATTGAGGTAATGCATGAGGTGATGCATGCGGGCATTTATTATTTGATACATGAGGTGATGTGTCAACTAATCCAAGTGGCATGCTTGATGTAATGCATGAGGTGATGCATGTGGCCATGCATGAGATGATACATGAGGTGATGCGTCAGGTGATGCATGTGGCATGCTTGAGGTAATGCATGAGGGCATACATGAGGTGATGCGTCAGGTGATGCATGTGGCATGCTTGAGGTAATGCATGAGGGCATACATGAGATGATACACGAGGTGATGCGTCAGGTAATGCATGTGGCATGCTTGATGTAATGCATGAGGCCATGCATGAGGCCATTCATGAGATGATACATGAGGTGATGTGTCAGGTGATGCATGTGGCATGCTTGAGGTAATGCATGAGGGCATACATGAGATGATACACGAGGTGATGCATCAGGTAATGCATGTGGCATGCTTGAAATAATGCATGAGGTGATCCATGAGGGTATGCATGAGATGATACATGAGGTGATGCATGGGGTAATGCATGTGGCATGCTTGAGCTAATGCATGAGGTGATGCATGAGAGCATGCATGAAATGATACATGAGATGATGCGTCAGGTAATGCATATGGCATGCTTGAGGTATTGCATTAGTTGATGCATGAGGGCATACATGAGATGATACATGAGGTGATGCATCAGCTAATGCAAGTGGCATGCTTGAGGTAATGCATGAGGTGATGCATGTGGCCATGCATGAGATGATACATGAGGTGATGCGTCAGGTGATGCATGTGGCATGCTTGAGGTAATGCATGAGGGCATACATGAGGTGATGCGTCAGGTGATGCATGTGGCATGCTTGAGGTAATGCATGAGGGCATACATGAGATGATACACAAGGTGATGCGTCAGGTAATACATGTGGCATGCTTGATGTAATGCATGAGGCCATGCATGAGGCCATGCATGAGATGATACATGAGGTGATGTGTCAGGTGATGCATGTGGCATGCTTGAGGTAATGCATGAGGTGATACATGAGGGCATACATGAGAGGATACATGAGTTGATGCGTCAGGTAATGCATGTGGCATGCTTGAGGTAATGCATGAGTTGATGCATGAGGGCATGCATGAGATGATACATGAGGTGATGCGTCAGGTAATGCATGTGGCATGCTTGAGGTATTGCATGAGGTGATGCATGAGGGCATGCATGAGATGATACATGAGGTGATGTGTCAGCTAATGCAAGTGGCATGCTTGAGGTAATGCATGAGGTGATGCATGAGGGCATGCATGAGATGATACAAGAGGTGATGTGTCAGCTAATGCAAGTGGCATGCTTGAGGGAATGCATGAGGTGATGCATGATGTGATGCATCAGGTAATGCATGTGGCATGCTTGCTTGAGGTTATGCATGAGGTGATGCATGAGGGCATTCATGAGATGATGCATGAGCTGATGTGTCAGGTAATGCATGTGGCATGCTTGAGGTAATGGATGAGGTGATGCATGAGGGCATGCATGAGATGATGCATGAGGTGATGTGTCAGCTAATGCAAGTGGCATGCTTGAGGGAATGCATGAGGTGATGCATGAGGGCATGCATGAGATGATACATGAGGTGATGCATCAGGTGATGCATGAGGCCATGCATGAGATGATACATGAGTTGATGCATGAGGTGATGCATGAGGCCATGCATGAGATGATACATGAGGTGATGCATCAGCTGATGCATGTGGCATGTTTGAGGTATTGCATGAGGTGATGCATGAGGGCATGCATGAGATGATACATGAGGTGATGTGTCAGCTAATGCAAGTGGCATGATTGAGGTAATGCATGAGGTGATGCATGAGGGCATTCATGAGATGATGCATGAGCTGATGCGTCAGGTAATGCATGCTTGAGGTAATGGATGAGGTGATGCATGAGGGCATGCATGAGATGATGCATGAGGTGATGTGTCAGCTAATGCAAGTGGCATGCTTGAGGGAATGCATGAGGGGATGCATGATGTGATGCGTCAGGAAATGCATGTGGCATGCTTGCTTTAGGTTATGCATGAGGTGATGCATGAGGGCATTCATGAGATGATGCATGAGCTGATGCGTCAGGTAATGCATGTGGCATGCTTGAGGTAATGCACGAGGGCATTCATGAGATGATGCATGAGCTGATGCGTCAGGTAATGCATGTGGCATGCTTGAGGTAATGGATGAGGTGATGCATGAGGGCATGCATGAGATGATGCATGAGGTGATGTGTCAGCTAATGCAAGTTGCATGCTTGAGGGAATGCATGAGGTGATGCATGATGTGATGCGTCAGGTAATGCATGTGGCATGCTTGCTTGAGGTTATGCATGAGGTGATGCATGAGGGCATGCATGAGATGATACATGAAGTGATGTGTCATCTAATGCAAGTGGCATGCTTGAGGTAATGCATGAGGTGATGCATGAGGCCATGCATGAGATGATACATGAGGTGATGCATCAGGTGATGCATGTGGCATGCTTGAGGTAATGGATGAGGTGATGCATGAGGGCATGCATGAGATGATACACGCAGTGATGCACCAGTTAATGCATGTGGAATGCTTGATGTAATGCATGAGGTGATGCATGAGGGCATAGATGAGATGATACATGAGTTGATGTGTCAGGTAATGGATGTGGCATGCTTGAGGTAATGCATGAGGGGATTGAGGGCATGCATGAGATGATACAAGAGGTGATGCGTCAGGTATTGCATGTGGCATGCTTGAGTTAATGCATGAGGTGATGCATGAGGGCATACATGAGATGATACATGAGGTGATGCGTCAAGTAATGCATGTGGCATGCTTGAGGTAATGCCTGAGGTGATGCATGAGGGCATGCATGAGATGATACATGTGGTGATGCATCAGGTAATGCATGTGGCATGCTTGAGGTATTGCATGAGGTGATGCATCAGCTAATGCAAGTGGCATGCTTGCAGGAATGCATGAGGTGATGCATGATGTGATACGTCAGGTAATGCATGTGGCATGCTTGCTTGAGGTTATGCATGAGGTGATGCATGAGGGCATGCATGAGATGATACATGAGGTGATGCGTCAGGTAATGCATGTTGCATGCTTGAGGTAATGCATGAGGCCATGCACGAGGCCATGCATGAGATGATACATGAGGTGATGCGTCAGGTGATGCATGTGGCATGCTTGAGGTAATAATGCATGAGATGATACATGAGGTGATGCATCAGGTAATGCATGTGGCATGCTTGAGATAATGCATGAGGTGATGCATGAGGGCATGCATGAGATGATACATAAGCTGATGCGTCAGGTAATGCATGTGGCATGCTTGAGGTAATGCATGAGGTGATGCATGAGGGCATGCATGAGATGATAAATGAGGTGATGTGTCAGCTAATGCAAGTGGCATGCTTAAGGTAATGCATGAGGTGATGCATGAGGGCAAAAATGAGATGATACAAGAGGTGATGTTTCAGCTAATTCTAGTGGCATGCTTGAGGGAATGCATGAGGTGATGCATGATGTGATGCATCAGGTAATGCATGTGGCATGCTTGCTTGAGGTTATGCATGAAGTGATGCATGATGTGATGCGTCAGGTAATGCATGTGGCATGCTTGCTTGAGGTTATGCATGAGGTGATGCATGAGGGCATGCATGAGATGATACATGAGGTGATGCGTCAGGTAATGCATGTGGCATGATTGAGGTAATGCATGAGGTGATGCATGAGGGCATGCATGAGATGATACATGAGCTGATGCATCAGGTAATGCATATGGCATGCTTGAGGAAATGCATGAGGTGATGCATGAGGGCATGCATGAGATGATACAAGAGGTGATGTGTCAGCTAATGCAAGTGTCATGTTTGAGGTAATGCATGAGGTGATGCATGAGAGCATCCATGAGATAATACATGAGGTGATGTGTCAGCTAATGAAAGTGGCATGCTTGAGGTAATGCATGAGGTGATGCATGAGGCCATGCATGAGATGATACATGAGGTGATGTGTCAGGTGATGCATGTGGCATGCTTGAGGTAATGCATGAGGGCATACATGAGATGATACACGAGGTGATGCGTCAGGTAATGCATGTGGCATGCTTGAGGTAATGCCTGGGGTGATGCATGAGGGCATGCATGAGATGATACATGTGGTGATGCATCAGGTAATGCATGTGGCATGCTTGAGGTATTGCATGAGGTGATGTATCAGCTAATGCAAGTTGCATGCTTGAGGTAATGCATGAGATGATACATGAGGTGATGCATCAGGTAATGCATGTGGCATGCTTGAGATAATGCATGAGGGCATGCATGAGATGATACATGAGCTGATGCATCAGGTAATGCATGTGGCATGCTTGAGGTAATGTATGAGGTGATGCATGAGGGCATGCATGAGATGATACAAGAGGTGATGTGTCAGCTAATGCGAGTGGCATGCTTGAGGTAATGCATGAGGTGATGCATGAGGCCATGCATGAGGTGATGCATGAGGCCATGCATGAGATGATACATGGGGTGATGCGTCAGGTGATGCATGTGGCATGCTTGAGGTAATGCATGAAGGTATACATGAGATGATACACGAGGTGATGCGTCAGGTAATGCATGTGGTATGCTTCAGGTAATGCATGGGGTCATGCATGAGATGAAACATGAGGTGATGAGTCAGGTGATGCATGTGGCATGCTTGAGGTAATGCATGAGGTGATGCATGAGGGCATACATGAGCTGTTACATGAGCTGATGCGTCAGGTAATGCATGTGGCATTCTTGAGGTAATGGATGAGGTGATGCATGAGGGCATGCATGAGATGATGCATGAGGTGATGTGTCAGCTAATGCAAGTGGCATGCTTGATTGAGGTAATGCATGAGGTGATGCATGAGGGCATGCATGAGAAGATACATGAAGTGATGTTTCAGCTAATGCAAGTGGCATGCTTGAGGTAATGCATGAGGTGATGCATGAGGCCATGCATGAGATGATACATGGGGTGATGCGTCAGGTGATGCATGTGGCATGCTTGAGGTAATGCATGAGGGTATACATGAGATGATACACGAGGTGATGCGTCAGGTAATGCATGGGGTCATGCATGTATCACAAAGGTCAGCAATGTCCTCTTCTTCAAATGAAGTTTCAGTCTCAAAATCCTCCCCCTCCTCCTCACCTCTGTCTTTTTTCCTGATTTTCTTTCCTTCCTTGTTTCCTGGTTTCTCCTTTTTTTTATGAAGATATGGACGGCCACGAAAGGACGCCACCGCGACACCGTATAGGTAAGGCGGTGAAAGATCCTCCGTGACCGTCGGATAAGGGGAAAAAGCCAAAGGCACAAAAAACCCCTAGTGGAAGATTTCAGGTTGTGATCCGTAAGCAGGTTGGGTAAGCTTCACATGAAGGATCAATGTCCACAGAAACAGAAGGCGAAGACAGTCCAAAATAGCAGGCAAGGTCGGTACACAGGAAGAGGAACAGTTCACAAAAACGGGAGGCTGAGGCAGTCCAAAATAGCAGGCAAGGTCGGTATACGGGATGACAAACAGTTCTCAATAACAGGTGGCAGAGGCAGACCTAATAGCAGGCGAGAGGAAGGAAGGTAGAGCAGAGTGGGAGTAGAATAGCGAAAGTAATTAGAAAGAAAAGAGGAGGGAAGATGGGACGAAGGAAAGAGAGAGGGAGAGAGAGAGAGACGGGAAGAAAAGGGGAGAAGGAACGGAAGTAAGGGGAGGAAGAAACTGCAGGAACGGGCTGAGGTAACACAGAAGGCTTCCTAGAGAGGCAAAAGCAAGCAGACAACCAGGGAGCGTTGCAACGCGTACGCGACCCGGGAGCGGAAGGCTAAAAGCTCCCGGTCGCGTACGCGAATGGAGAAAGACTAGACCTGCAAGCACGTATGGGAGAAAGGAACGTGACGGCAGGAGCTATGGCGGACAGTGTCGATACCGATCCCAGACTCGCCATCCACCCCACGATGTGACAGTATGCCCCCTCCGAAAGCACACTCCCCCCGGTTTCCCTGGATGAAAACGGTGGAATCGACGTAACAATCGAGGGGCAGTAATGTGGGATTTTGGCTCCCATGTATTTTCTGAACAGGGGTATCCCTTCCATCTTACCAAATATTCTAATCTGCCCCTATGATATCGTGAATCGCATATCTGAGCGACTTCGTACTCTTCTTGTGTAGGGTCAGTAGGTAGATGATTGGGTTTAGACTTCCGGGACCAGATATCCTCTACAAAGGGTTTTAACTGAGACGTATGAAATACGGGATGAACCCTTCGGAGACTAACAGGAAGTTGAAGGCGAAATGCAACAGGATTTATTTTGTGTGTAATCTTGTAAGGACCTAAGAACTTGGGAGAGAATTTAGAGGGGTGTACCCACCGGGGTAAATATTTCGTAGACAGCATGACTCGGGATCCTACTTCCCACCCTGGGACTTGTCTGCGATGTTTGTTAGCCTGGGTTTTATAACGATCTTGTGCCTCCTGGAGGCTCAACTTAGCCTCAACATGAACCTTCTGAATGTGAGTAAGGGAAGAATCCACCGAGGGTATGTGCGAGGAGGTTAAAGAGATGGGTGGAATGGAATGTGGATGATAGCCATAGGTGCAAAAGAAGGGACTTATACCAAGTGCAGAATGGACGGAATTGTTATATGAGAACTCGGCCAAGGGTAAAAGGGGAACCCAATTGTCCTGTTGTAGGTTGATGAAACATCTTAGATACTGTTCGAGGGTTCCATTAAGTCGCTCCGTCTGACCATTGGTCTGAGGGTGGAAACCCGAAGATAAGGCTCTTTCTATGCCCAATTTCTCACAAAAGGTCTTCCAAAAGTGTGAGGTGTATTGGCTTCCCCGATCGGAAATGATCTTAGTGGGTATTCCGTGTAGGCGAAATACATCTTTCAGAAAAACCTCTGCCATTTCAGCAGCGGAGGGAATGCCAGATAGGGGGGAAAAGTGAGCCAGTTTGGAAAAGGAGTCTACCACCACCATGACACAAGTGCAACCCTGAGACCTAGGTAACTCGACGATGAAATCTGTCGAAATGGTGTACCAAGGACCTGCAGGAACGTCATCGGACTCCAATAATCCTATGGGTCTCTAGTGTGACACTTTGTTGCGGAGACAAATAAGACAGGACCGTACATACTCCTTGGCGTCCTTCTTCAGGTTAGGCCAATAAAAGTGCCTTAAGAGGTATTCCTGGGTTCCTTTGATGCCTCTATGTCCTGCAATCTTAGAATCGTGACACTATAACAGCGCCGTCTTCCTCTGGTCCGATGTGGGTAGATACAATCTATCCTTTACCAGATAGAACCCATCCTTGATGTCGTACTTGATATCGACGGGGTGAAGGTCCCCTTCGAAATTTCCTTTAGAAGTATCTCTGACTTGCTTAAGGAACGTAGATAGTTCTCCAATCTGTTTGGTCTTGGGAAACATCAATTCTCGGGTGCCTTCTGTCTCTGCAAGGTAATCACTGCGACGAGACAGTGCGTCCGCCACCAAGTTCTGTTCTCCAGGAATGTATGTGATGTTGAAGTCGAACTGTGCAAAAAAGTGTGCCCATCTTGCTTGTCGGGTGTTGTAACACTCAAACTGTTTCAACACTTGCAGGTTCTTGTGGTCAGTTCTGATGGTAAATGGAAAAATGCCTCCTTGCAACAGATGTCTCCACTCGACACACGCCAGTTTCATGGCAAGTAGTTCTCGTTCGATGACTGAGTAATTCTTTTGACTAGAGTTGAGTGTTTTCGAAAAATAAGAGACAGGATATTCGAGATCGTTATGTGCTTGGAGTAGGACTGCCCCAACTGCCGCTGCCGAAGCATCAGTCTCCAGGATGAAAGGAAGACCCTGATCCGGTTGCCGTAAAACTGGGGCGGAGCAAAAGTCTTCTTTGAGAAGATGGAAACTCTCCTCGGCTGCAGCAGACCAAGTGAACGGCATAGAAGTCTTCTTAAGTAAAGATGTGATGGGTAACACTCTATGGGAGAAGTTTGGAATGAACTTCCGATAGAAGTTAGCAAGACCTAGAAACTTCTGTACTTCCTTTACTGATTTCGGCGAAGGCCAATTTAGAATAGACGTGACCTTCTGTGGGTCCATCGAGATACCTCTGCTGGAAAGGATAAACCCCAAATAGGAGATAGAGGATGCAGAAAAAACACATTTGTTCAGTTTGACGGAAAGATGATTGTCTTGGAGACGTTGAAAGACTTCTCTGACATGTTCTTTGGGATCTTCTGGTGTCCGAGAAAACACTAAAATGTCATCCAGATAGACGATGGTAGTATGGCATAGTAGATCTGAGAATAGGCGATCCATGAAGCGTTGAAATATGGAAGGAGCATTGACTAGGCCAAAAAGCATTACTTGATATTCAAATAGCCCGAATGGAGTCCGAAAGGCAGTCTTCCACTCATCTCCTGCTTGGACTCGAAGTAAGTGATAGGCGTTCCTTAGGTCAAGTTTTGTAAAGATGGTGGAGCCATGTACCGCTTGAATTATCTCTGTTATGAGAGGCATGGGATATCGGTCTTTAATGGTTACTTTGTTTAGTCCCCGGTAATCTATGCAGGGACGTAGCTCTTGTGACTCTTTCTTGGGTATGAAGAATAATGAGGCCCCTGCCGGAGACTTTGATGGTCTAATAAGTTCGTTGGCTAGATTTTTGTCCAGATATTCCCTGAGATAGTGTCTTTCTTCCAGAGACAGGGGAAACATCCGACAAAAGGGGACCAGGGCCCCTGGCATTAGATCAATCCCACAGTCTTCAGGACGGTGTGGAGGCAATTCCAGAGGAATCTTTTCTGTGACTACCTCGGTGTACTCTTGAAGATAGGTGGGTAGACAATGTACGGTTCTGGACTCACAGCAACTTGATGTCTTGACAACCTCGAATCTAGGTTCCGGTAGGCATTCAGACTTACAGATCGCAGAGTGAAAACTAAGGAGATTTTTTGTCCAATCTATTTTGGGATTGTGTTTCCGTAACCAGCCTATCCCAAGGATGATAGGGAAGTGGGCTGCACGGATAAGGTCGAATTAGATCTTTTCGGTATGTTGTTGAACCGACATCATTAGTTCTTCCGTGGTGTGAGTTATTAGGCCAGAGCTTAAAGGTTCGCCATCGACCCCCTCCACCTTCTGGTCCTCCTTCTTGGCAATGCAAGGCACACACTTCTGAGTGGCCCAATAGGTATCCATGAAATTGCCGGCGGCGCCACAATCCAATAGAGCCTGAGCCTGAATCTCCGAGTCGCCCAGTAATAGAGTTACTGATAGAATCATGAGGCGAGCATCCTCTGGGATCGCAGGCGTAGAGACCGAAAGAGTAACATAAGGACTAGTAGAAGCCCCTCGGAAGTTAGTCCTGACACTCACCGAGGGCGACCGTTTCCCGACCGTCTTGGAGGGACGTCTGGGCAGTCCCTAAGTAGATGAGTAGAAGCCCCGCAATACATGCACAGGTTTCCTTCTCTGCGCCTCTTTCGCTCCTCAGGTGTAAGTGGTGCACGAGTAGTCCCTATCTGCATAGGTTCTTCTCTATTGGATCTTGCAGCGGATGTAGGGATGGGAGGAAGGGGATCCAAAGGAAGAGACACATAGGGTTTGGATTTCCTTTTCTCAGCACGTCGCTCAGTCATACGAAAATCAATACGAAGAGTAGCAGTCACGAGATCATCAAACGTTGTTGGACGAGCGATCCGGGCCAGTTCATCTTTGAGGTCCTCTCTCAACCCACTTCGAAAGATTGCATACCGAGCTTGTTCCTGCCATCCTGCTTCAGAAGCAACCTGCTTGAAGTTCGTGATGTAAGCAAGCAAATCCGAATTGCCCTGGCGTATATCCAGTAAATCTTCAGACGCCAAATAAGTACTCTCGCTCCGTAAGAAGGTATGTTGTAACAAAGTTTTGAAGGCATTATAATCTTGCAGCACAGGGTCGGTTCGGTTCACTAGAGGGGTGTCCCAAGCAAGGGCATTGCCAGTCATATGTATAATCATAAAGCCAATGTTGGCGTGATCAGAGTCAAAAGTCTGCGTACGAAAAGAAAAGTGAAGATTACAAGCGTCCAAAAATTCTTTGACCCTTTTGGGGGCCCCATCGAATTTGCCGGAGACTAAAGGAAGAGGAGGTAGATCTGTTGAAAGGTGCTCTCTTTCTGTCACCCGCTGTTGTAAAGCAGCGTTGGCCCCTTTTAGGTTTTGAACCTCTAAGTTCAGGTTCTGTACAGCGGCTATCAGTTCCTGAATCTGTTGAGGGGTAGCCATTTCGATATTGGGGCGTTGCAAACTATCACAAAGGTCAGCAATGTCCTCTTCTTCAAATGAAGTTTCAGTCTCAAAATCCTCCCCCTCCTCCTCACCTCTGTCTTTTTTCCTGATTTTCTTTCCTTCCTTGTTTCCTGGTTTCTCCTTTTTTTTATGAAGATATGGACGGCCACGAAAGGACGCCACCGCGACACCGTATAGGTAAGGCGGTGAAAGATCCTCCGTGACCGTCGGATAAGGGGAAAAAGCCAAAGGCACAAAAAACCCCTAGTGGAAGATTTCAGGTTGTGATCCGTAAGCAGGTTGGGTAAGCTTCACATGAAGGATCAATGTCCACAGAAACAGAAGGCGAAGACAGTCCAAAATAGCAGGCAAGGTCGGTACACAGGAAGAGGAACAGTTCACAAAAACGGGAGGCTGAGGCAGTCCAAAATAGCAGGCAAGGTCGGTATACGGGATGACAAACAGTTCTCAATAACAGGTGGCAGAGGCAGACCTAATAGCAGGCGAGAGGAAGGAAGGTAGAGCAGAGTGGGAGTAGAATAGCGAAAGTAATTAGAAAGAAAAGAGGAGGGAATATGGGACGAAGGAAAGAGAGAGGGAGAGAGAGAGAGACGGGAAGAAAAGGGGAGAAGGAACGGAAGTAAGGGGAGGAAGAAACTGCAGGAACGGGCGGAGGTAACACAGAAGGCTTCCTAGAGAGGCAAAAGCAAGCAGACAACCAGGGAGCGTTGCAACGCGTACGCGACCCGGGAGCGGAAGGCTAAAAGCTCCCGGTCGCGTACGCGAACGGAGAAAGACTAGACCTGCAAGCACGTATGGGAGAAAGGAACGTGACGGCAGGAGCTATGGCGGACAGTGTCGATACCGATCCCAGACTCGCCATCCACCCCACGATGTGACAGCATGAGATGAAACATGAGGTGATGAGTCAGGTGATGCATGTGGCATGCTTGAGGTAATGCATGAGGAGATGCATGAGGGCATACATGAGCTGATACATGAGCTGATACGCCAGTTAATGCATGTGGAATGCTTGATGTAATGCATGAGGTGATGCATGAGGGCATAGATGAGATGATACATGAGTTGATGTGTCAGGTAATGCATGTGGCATGCTTGAGGTAATGCATGAGGGGATTGAGGGCTTGCATGAGATGATACAAGAGGTGATGCATCAGGTAATGTATGTGGCATGCTTGAGGTAATGCATGAGGCGATGCATGAGGGCACACATGAGATGATACATGAGGTGATGTGTCAAGTAATGCATGTGGCATGCTTGAGGTAATGCCTGAGGTGATGCATGAGGGCATGCATGAGATGATACATGTGGTGATGCATCAGGTAATGCATGTGGCATGCTTGAGGTATTGCATGAGGTGATGCATCAGCTAATGCAAGTGGCATGCTTGAGGGAATGCATGAGGTGATGCATGATGTGATGCATCAGGTAATGCATGTGGCATGCTTGCTTGAGGTTATGCATGAGGCCATGCACAAGGCCATGCATGAGATGATACATGAGGTGATGCGTCAGGTAATGCATGTGGCATGCTTGAGGTAATGCATGAGGCCATGCACGAGGCCATGCATGAGATGATACATGAGGTGATGCGTCAGGTGATGCATGTGGCATGCTTGAGGTAATGCATGAGATGATACATGAGGTGATGCATCAGGTAATGCATGTGGCATGCTCGAGATAATGCATGATGTGATGCATGAGGGCATGCATGAGATGATACATAAGCTGATGCGTCAGGTAATGCATGTGGCATGCTTGAGGTAATGCATGAGGTGATGCATGAGGGCATGCATGAGATGATAAATGAGGTGATGCGTCAGGTAATGCATGTGGCATGCTTGAGGTAATGCATGAGGCCATGCACGAGGCCATGCATGAGATGATACATGAGGTGATGCGTCAGGTGATGCATGTGGCATGCTTGAGGTAATGCATGAGATGATGCATGAGGGCTTGCATGAGATGATAAATGAGGTGATGTGTCAGCTAATGCAAGTGGCATGCTTGAGGTAATGCATGAGGTGATGCATGAGGGCAAACATGAGATTATACAAGAGGTGATGTTTCAGCTAATGCTAGTGGCATGCTTGAGGGAATGCATGATGTGATGCATCAGGTAATGCATGTGACATGCTTGCTTGAGGTTATGCATGAAGTGATGCATGATGTGATGCGTCAGGTAATGCATGTGGCATGCTTGCTTGAGGTTATGCCTGAGGTGATGCATGAGGGCATGCATGAGATGATACAAGAGGTGATGTGTCAGCTAATGAAAGTGGCATGCTTGAGGTAATGCATGAGGTGATGCATGAGGCAATGTATGAGATGATACATGAGGTGATGTGTCAGGTGATGCATATGGCATGCTTGAGGTAATGCATGAGGGCGTACATGAGATGATACACAAGGTGATGTGTCAGCTAATGAAAGTGGCATGCTTGAGGTAATGCATGAGGCCATGCATGAGGCCATGCATGAGATGATACATGAGGCCATGCATGAGATGATACATGAGGTGATGCATCAGGTGATGCATGTGGCATGCTTGAGATAATGCATGAGGTGATGCATGAGGGCATACATGAGATGATACACGAGGTGATGCATCAGGTAATGCATGTGGCATGCTTGAGGTAATGCATGAGGGCATACATGAGATGATACATGAGGTGATGCGTAAAGTAATGCATGTGGCATGCTTGAGGTAATGCCTGGGGTGATGCATGAGGGCATGCATGAGATGATACATGTGGTGATGCATCAGGTAATGCATGTGGCATGCTTGAGGTATTGCTTGAGGTGATGCATCAGCTAATGCAAGTTGCATGCTTGAGGTAATGCATGAGATGATACATGAGGTGATGCATCAGGTAATGCATGTGGCATGCTTGAGATAATGCATGAGGGCATGCATGAGATGATACATGAGCTGATGCATCAGGTAATGCATGTTGCATGCTTGAGGTAATGCATGAGGTGATGCATGAGGCCATGCATGAGGTGATGCATGAGGCCATGCATGAGATGATACATGGGGTGATGCGTCAGGTGATGCATGTGTCATGCTTGAGGTAATGCATGAGGGTATACATGAGATGATACACAAGGTGATGCGTCAGGTAATGCATGTGGTATGCTTGAGGTAATGCATGAGGTCATGCATGAGATGATACATGAGGTAATGAGTCAGGTAATGCATGTGGCATGATTGAGGTAATGCATGAGGTGATGCATGATGGCATGCATGAGATGATACAAGAGGTGATGTGTCAGCTCATGAAAGTGGCATGCTTGAGGTAATGCATGAGGTGATGCATGAGGCCATGTATGAGATGATACATGAGGTGATGTGTCAGGTGATGCATGTGGCATGCTTGAGGTAATGCATGAGGGCATACATGAGAAGATACATGAGGTGATGCGTCAGGTAATGCATATTGCATGCTTGAGGTAATGCATGAGGCCATGCATGAGGCCATGCATGAGATGAAACATGAGGTGATGCATCAGGTGATGCATGTGGCATGCTTGAGATAATGCATGAGGTGATGCATGAGGGCATACATGAGATGATACATGAGGTGATGCATCAGGTGATGCATGTGGCATGCTTGAGATAATGCATGAGGTAATGCATGAGGTCATGCATGAGAAGATACATGAGGTGATGAGTCAGGTAATGCATGTGGCATGATTGAGGTAATGCATGAGGTGATGCATGAGGGCACGCATGAGATGATACATGAGCTGATGCATCAGGTAATGCATGTGGCATGCTTGAGGTAATGCATGAGGTGATGCATGAGGGCATGCATGAGATGCTACAAGAGGTGATGTGTCAGCTAATGAAAGTGGCATGCTTGAGGTAATGCGTGAGGTGATGCATGAGGCCATGTATGAGATGATACATGAGGTGATGTGTCAGGTGATGCATGTGGCATGCTTGAGGTAATGCATGAGGGCATACATGAGATGATACACGAGGTGATGCATCAGGTAATGCATATTGCATGCTTGAGGTAATGCATGAGGCCATGCATGAGGCCATGCATGAGATGATACATGAGGTGATGCATCAGGTGATGCATGTGGCATGCTTGAGATAATGCATGAGGTGATGCATGAGGGCATACATGAGATGATACATGAGGTGATGTGTCAAGTAATGCATGTGGCATGCTTGAGGTAATGCATGAGAGTATACATGAGATGATACACGAGGTGATGCGTCAGGTAATGCATGTGGCATGCTTGAGGTAATGCATGAGGGCATACATGAGATGATACATGAGGTGATGCGCAAAGTAATGCATGTGGCATGCTTGAGGTAATGCCTGGGGTGAAGCATGAGGGCATGCATGAGATGATACATGTGGTGATGCATCAGGTAATGCATGTGGCATGCTTGAGGTATTGCATGAGGTGATGCATCAGATAATGCAAGTTGCATGCTTGAGTTAATGCATGAGATGATACATGAGGTGATGCATCAGGTAATGCATGTGGCATGCTTGAGATAATGCATGAGGGCATGCATGAGATGATACATGAGCTGATGCATCAGGTAATGCATGTGGCATGCTTGAGGTAATGCATGAGGGCATACATGAGATGATACATGAGGTGATGCGTAAAGTAATGCATGTGGCATGCTTGAGGTAATGCCTGGGGTGATGCATGAGGGCATGCATGAGATGATACATGTGGTGATGCATCAGGTAATGCATGTGGCATGCTTGAGGTATTGCTTGAGGTGATGCATCAGCTAATGCAAGTTGCATGCTTGAGGTAATGCATGAGATGATACATGAGGTGATGCATCAGGTAATGCATGTGGCATGCTTGAGATAATGCATGAGGGCATGCATGAGATGATACATGAGCTGATGCATCAGGTAATGCATGTTGCATGCTTGAGGTAATGCATGAGGTGATGCATGAGGCCATGCATGAGGTGATGCATGAGGCCATGCATGAGATGATACATGGGGTGATGCGTCAGGTGATGCATGTGTCATGCTTGAGGTAATGCATGAGGGTATACATGAGATGATACACAAGGTGATGCGTCAGGTAATGCATGTGGTATGCTTGAGGTAATGCATGAGGTCATGCATGAGATGATACATGAGGTAATGAGTCAGGTAATGCATGTGGCATGATTGAGGTAATGCATGAGGTGATGCATGATGGCATGCATGAGATGATACAAGAGGTGATGTGTCAGCTCATGAAAGTGGCATGCTTGAGGTAATGCATGAGGTGATGCATGAGGCCATGTATGAGATGATACATGAGGTGATGTGTCAGGTGATGCATGTGGCATGCTTGAGGTAATGCATGAGGGCATACATGAGAAGATACATGAGGTGATGCGTCAGGTAATGCATATTGCATGCTTGAGGTAATGCATGAGGCCATGCATGAGGCCATGCATGAGATGAAACATGAGGTGATGCATCAGGTGATGCATGTGGCATGCTTGAGATAATGCATGAGGTGATGCATGAGGGCATACATGAGATGATACATGAGGTGATGCATCAGGTGATGCATGTGGCATGCTTGAGATAATGCATGAGGTAATGCATGAGGTCATGCATGAGAAGATACATGAGGTGATGAGTCAGGTAATGCATGTGGCATGATTGAGGTAATGCATGAGGTGATGCATGAGGGCACGCATGAGATGATACATGAGCTGATGCATCAGGTAATGCATGTGGCATGCTTGAGGTAATGCATGAGGTGATGCATGAGGGCATGCATGAGATGCTACAAGAGGTGATGTGTCAGCTAATGAAAGTGGCATGCTTGAGGTAATGCGTGAGGTGATGCATGAGGCCATGTATGAGATGATACATGAGGTGATGTGTCAGGTGATGCATGTGGCATGCTTGAGGTAATGCATGAGGGCATACATGAGATGATACACGAGGTGATGCATCAGGTAATGCATATTGCATGCTTGAGGTAATGCATGAGGCCATGCATGAGGCCATGCATGAGATGATACATGAGGTGATGCATCAGGTGATGCATGTGGCATGCTTGAGATAATGCATGAGGTGATGCATGAGGGCATACATGAGATGATACATGAGGTGATGTGTCAAGTAATGCATGTGGCATGCTTGAGGTAATGCATGAGGGCATACATGAGATGATACATGAGGTGATGCGCAAAGTAATGCATGTGGCATGCTTGAGGTAATGCCTGGGGTGAAGCATGAGGGCATGCATGAGATGATACATGTGGTGATGCATCAGGTAATGCATGTGGCATGCTTGAGGTATTGCATGAGGTGATGCATCAGATAATGCAAGTTGCATGCTTGAGTTAATGCATGAGATGATACATGAGGTGATGCATCAGGTAATGCATGTGGCATGCTTGAGATAATGCATGAGGGCATGCATGAGATGATACATGAGCTGATGCATCAGGTAATGCATGTGGCATGCTTGAGGTAATGCATGAGGTGATGCATGAGGCCATGCATGAGATGATACATGGGGTGATGTGTCAGGTGATGCATGTGGCATGCTTGAGGTAATGCATGAGGGTATACATGAGATGATACACGAGGTGATGCGTCAGGTAATGCATGTGGTATGCTTGAGGTAATGCATGAGGTCATGCATGAGATGATACATGAGTTGATGAGTCAGGTGATGCATGTGGTATGCTTGAGGTAATGCATGAGGTGATACATGAGGGCATACATAGATGATACATGAGGTGATGCGTCAGGTAATGCATGTGGCATGCTTGAGGTATTGCATGAGGTGATGCATGAGGACATGCATGACATGATACAAGCGGTGATGTGTCAGCTAATGCAAGTGGCATGCTTGAGGTAATACATGAGGTGATGCATGAGGCCATGCATGAGATGGTATATGAGGTGATGCGTCAGGTGATGCATGTGGCATGCTTGAGGTAATACATGAGGGTATACATGAGATGATACACGAGGTGATGAGTCAGGTAATGCATGTGACATGCATGAGGTAATGCATGAGGTGATGCATGAGGGCATGCATGAGATGATACATGAGGTGATGCATCAGGTAATGCATGTGGCATGCTTGAGGTACTGCATGAGGTGATTCATGAGGGCATGCATGAGATGATACAATAGGTGATGCTTCAGCTAATATATGTGGCATGCTTGAGGTAATGCATGATGTGATGCATCAGGTCATGCATGTGGCAAGCTTGAGGTAATGCATGAGGTGATGCATGAGGTGCTGCATGAGATGATACATGATGTGATGCATCAGGTAATGCATGTGGCATGCTTGCTTGAGATGATGCATGAGGTGATGCATGAGGCCATGCATTAGATAATACAAAAGGTGATGCACCAGGTAAGGCATGTGGCATGCTTGAGGTAATGCATGAGGTGATGCATGAGGGCATGCATGAGATGATACATGAGGTGATGCGTCAGGTAATGCATGTGGCATGCTTGTGGTAATGCATGAGGTGATGCATGAGGGCATGCATGAGATAATACAAAAGGTGATGCACCAGGTAATACATGTGGTATGCTTGAGGTAATGCATGAGGGCATACATGAGATGATACACAAGGTGATGCTTCAGGTAAGGCATGTGGCATGCTTGAGGTAATGCATGAGGTGATGCATGAGGGCATGCATGAGATGATACATGAGGTGATGCGTCAGGTAATGCATGTGGCATGCTTGTGGTAATGCATGAGGTGATGCATGAGGGCATGCATGAGATGATACATGGGGTGAAGCATCAGGTGATGCATTTGGCATGCTTGAGGTAATGCATGAGGACATACATGAGATGATACATGAGGTGATGCATCAGGTAATGCATGTGGCATGCTTGATGTAATGCATGAGGTGAGGCATGAGGGCATGCATGAGATGATAAAAGAGGTGATGTGTCAGCTAATTTAATTGGCATGCTTGAGGTAATGCATTAGGTGCTGCCTGATGTGATGCATTAGGTGCTGCCTGATGTGATGCATCAGGTAATGCATGTGGCATGCTTGCTTGAGGTTGTGCATGAGGTGATGCATGAGGGCATGGATGAGATGATACATGATGTGATGCATCAGGTAATGCATGTGGCAAGCTTGAGGTAATGCATGAGGTGATGCATGAGGCGCTGCATGAGATGATACATGATGTGATACATCAGGTAATGCATGTGGCATGCTTGCTTGAGATGATGCATGAGGTAATGCATGAGGGCATACATGAGATGATACACAAGGTGATGCTTCAGGTAAGGCATGTGGCATGCTTGAGGTAATGCATGAGGTGATGCATGAGGACATGCATGAGATGATACATGATGTGATGCGTCAGGTAATGCATGTGGAATGCTTGATGTAATGCATGAGGTGATGCATGAGGGCATGCATGAGATGATACATGAGGTGATGCGTCAGGTAATGCATGTGGCATGCTTGTGGTAATGCATGAGGTGATGCATGAGGCCATGCATGAGATGATACATGGGGTGAAGCGTCAGGTGATGCATTTGGCATGCTTGAGGTAATGCATGAGGGCATACATGAGATGATACACGAGGTGATGCATCAGGTAATGCATGTGGCATGCTTGATGTAATGCATGAGGTGAGGCATGAGGGCATGCATGACATGATACAAGAGGTGATGTGTCAGCTAATTTAATTGGCATGCTTGAGGTAATGCATTAGGTGCTGCCTGATGTGATGCATCAGGTAATGCATGTGGCATGCTTGCTTGAGGTTGTGCATGAGGTGATGCATGAGGGCATGCATGAGATGATACATGAGGTGAAGCATCAGGTAATACATGTGGCATGCTTGAGGTAATGCATGAGGTGATGCATGAGACCATGCATGAGATGATACATGATGTGATGAATCAGTTAATGCATGTGGCATGCTTGCTTGAGGTAATGCATGAGGTGATGCATGACGGCATGCATGAGATGATACATGAGGTGATGCATCAGGTAATACATGTGGCATGCTTGAGGTAATGCATGAGGTGATGCATGAGGGCATGCATGAGATGATACATGAGGTGATGCGTCAGGTAATGCATGTGGAATGCTTGAGGTAATGCATGAGGTGATGCATGAGGGCATGCATGAGATGATACATAACATGATGCGCCAGGTAATGCATGTGGCATGCTTGTGGTAATGCATGAGGTAATGCATGAGGCCATGCATGAGATGATACACAAGGTGATGTGTCAGGTGATGCATGTGGTATGCTTGACGTAATGCATGAGGTGATGCATGAGGCCATGCATGAGACAATACACGAGGTGATGCGGCAGGTGATGCATGTGGCATGCTTGAGGTAATGCATGAGATGATACATGAGGCCATGAATGAGATTATACACGAGGTGATGCGTCAGGTAATGTATGTGGCATGCTTGAGGTAATGCATGAGGTGATGCATCAGGACATGCATGAGATTATACACGAGGTGATGTATCAGGTAATGCATGGGGCACGCATGAGGTAATGCACGAGGTGACGCATGAGGGCACGCATGAGTTGATACATGAGGTGATGCGTCAGGTAATGCATGTGGCACGCTTTAGGTAATGCATGAGGTGATGCATGAGGGCATGCATGAGATGATACATGATGTGATGCGTCAGGTAATGCATGTGGAATGCTTGAGGTAATGCATGAGGGCATGCACGAGATGATACATGACATGATGCGTCAGGTAATGCATGTGGCATGCTTGTGGTAATGCATGAGGTAATGCATGAGGCCATGCATGAGATGATACACAAGGTGATGTGTCAGGTGATGCATGTGGCATGCTTGAGGTAATGCATGAGCTGATGCATGAGGCCATGCATGAGACGAATCACGAGGTGATGCGGCAGGTGATGCATGTGGCATGCTTGAGGTAATGCATGAGTTGATACATGAGGCCATGCATGAGATGATACACGAGGTGCTGCGTCAGGTAATGCATGTGGCATGCTTGAGGTAATGCATGAGGTGATGCATCAGGACATGCATGAGATTATACACAAGGTGATGTATCAGACAATGCATGTGGCACGCATGAGGTAATGCACAAGGTGACGCATGATTGCATGCATGAGTTGATACATGAGGTGATGCGTCAGGTAATGCATGTGGCTTGCTTTCGGTAATGCACGAGGTGATGCGACTGGGCATGCATGCAATGATACATGAGGTGATGCGTCACGTAATGCATGTGGCATGGATGAGGTAAAGCATGAGGTCATGCATGAGGGCATGCATGAGGTGATACATGAGGTGATGCATCAGGTAATGCATGTGGCATGCTTGAGGTAATGCATGAGGTGATGCATCAGGACATGCATGAGATTATACACAAGGTGATGTATCAGGCAATGCATGTGGCACACATGAGGTAATGCACAAGGTGACGCATGATTGCATGCATGAGTTGATACATGAGGTGATGCGTCAGGTAATGCATGTGGCATGCATGAGGTAATGTATGAGGGCATACATGAGATGATACACGAGGTGATGCATCAGGTAATGCATGTGGCATGCTTGATGTAATGCATGAGGTGAGGCATGAGGGCATGCATGAGATGATACAAGAGGTGATGTGTCAGCTAATTTAATTGGCATGCTTGAGGTAATGCATTAGGTGCTGCCTGATGTGATGCATCAGGTAATGCATGTGGCATGCTTGAGGTAATGCATGGGGGCATACATGAGATGATACACGAGGTGATGCATCAGGTAATGCATGTGGCATGCTTGATGTAATGCATGAGGTGAGGCATGAGGGCATGCATGAGATGATACAAGAGGTGATGTGTCAGCTAATTTAATTGGCATGCTTGAGGTAATGCATTAGGTGCTGCCTGATGTGATGCATCAGGTAATCCATGTGGCATGCTTGCTTGAGGTTGTGCATGAGGTGATGCATGAGGGCATGCATGAGATGATACATGAGGTGAAGCATTAGGTAATACTTGTGGCATGCTTGAGCTAATGCATGAGGTGATGCATGAGACCATGCATGAGATGATACATGATGTGATGCATCAGTTAATGCATGTGGCATGCTTGCTTGAGGTAATGCATGATGTGATGCACGACGGCATGCATGAGATGATACATGAGGTGATGCATCAGGTAATACATGTGGCATGCTTGAGGTAATGCATGAGGTGATGCATGGGGGCATGCATGAGATGATACATGAGGTGATGCGTCAGGTAATGCATGTGGAATGCTTGAGGTAATGCATGAGGTGATGCATGAGGGCATGCATGAGATGATACATAACATGATGTGTCAGGTAATGCATGTGGCATGCTTGTGGTAATGCATGAGGTAATGCATGAGGCCATGCATGAGATGATACACAAGGTGATGTGTCAGGTGATGCATGTGGTATGCTTGACGTAATGCATGAGGTGATGCATGAGGCCATGCATGAGACAATACACGAGGTGATGCGGCAGGTGATGCATGTGGCATGCTTGAGGTAATGCATGAGATGATACATGAGGCCATGAATGAGATTATACACGAGGTGATGCGTCAGGTAATGTATGTGGCATGCTTGAGGTAATGCATGAGGTGATGCATCAGGACATGCATGAGATTATACACGAGGTGATGTATCAGGTAATGCATGGGGCACGCATGAGGTAATGCACGAGGTGACGCATGAGGGCACGCATGAGTTGATACATGAGGTGATGCGTCAGGTAATACATGTGGCACGCTTTAGGTAATGCATGAGGTGATGCATGAGGGCATCCATGAGATGATACATGATGTGATGCGTCAGGTAATGCATGTGGAATGCTTGAGGTAATGCATGAGGGCATGCACGAGATGATACATGACATAATGCGGCAGGTGATGCATGTGGCATGCTTGAGGTAATGCATGAGTTGATACATGAGGCCATGCATGAGATGATACACGAGGTAATGCGTCAGGTAATGCATGTGGCATGCTTGAGGTAATGCATGAGGTGATGCATACGTACCTCCATTAGGTAATGTACAAATGTCTGTATGAGATGGCGCATCAAGTGATGCATGAGGTCACGCATGAAGTGATTTATGGGGAAGGCATGCGGGGATGCATGAGGTAATATGCAGGGTGATACGTGAGGTGATGCACAAGGTGATCCATGCAGACATTCATGAGGAGATTCACAAGGGCATGCATAAAATGAATCATGAAACCAATGCACAAGGGCATGAATGAGGTGATTTATTGGGTGGGTCATGTCGTGATGTATTAGGTGATGTATTTTGTGATACGTTAGGTAATGCATACAGTTATGCATACAGTGATACATGAAGTGACACAAGGGATGATGCAAGAGGTGATGCATAAGATGGTGCATGAAGTGTTGCTTGAGGTCATGCATGAAGTGATCCATGGGGCATGCTGGAGGTGATTTATTGAGTGATGTGTTGGGTGATGCATGCAGTGATAAATGAGGTAATAAATAAGGGTCTTCAAGAAGTGATGCATGCGGTAGTGCATGAGTAAATGCATGCTAGCATTCATGCATGAGGTGTCATACAAGGGCATGGATGAGCTGATTATGAAGGCCTGCGTGGTGTGGTGCATGCAAGCTTATATGAAGTGATGCTGGAGATGATGCAGGAGGTAATGCATGAGGAAATGCATTAGTGATGCATGAGTGCATATACGAGGTGATGTAAAAGTTGATTCATGAGGTGATGGAACAGGTGATTCATGAGGTGATACATGAGGGAATTATGAGTTGATGCACACAGTGAAGCATTTGACAATGATGTTGGTGATGCATGGGGCATGGATAGGGTGATGCATGAGGGGATGCGTGAGGAGATGCTTGGGGCAGGCATGAGGTGATTCATCAGGTGATGCATCAGGCATGCATGAGGTGATGCATGAGGTGAGGCTTGGGAATGCATGAGGCGATGCATGCAGTGATGCATAGGACATACAAGAGGTGATGCATGTGGTGATGCATGAGATGATGCATGAGGTGAGGCTTGGGGAATGCATGAGGTGATGCATGCAGCGATGTATGGGACATGCATGAGGTCAGGATTGGAGCATGCATGTAGTGATCCACGAGGTGATGCTAGAGGGGGAGGCCAAGGAGCATTCATGGAATGGCGTGTGAGGTGCTGCATGTATACACATATGAGGTGATCCATGAAGGCAAGCATTGGAGAATGCACAAGGTGGTCCAAAAAGAGGTCTGAGTGCTATTTGAGGTTTAGACCATGATAGAAATCATCTACGGCGCAGGATATTGCTGTGTGTCCACTGGGGCTGCATCGTATTGTTCTACAGCGGACCTCGATGATACAAAGGATCTCGGATTTCATGTGATTCTGGAGAGTCTTGTGGCTGTGTTGGACTTGATGGCTTATGTAATTTTTAATCAAGTTTTTCTTGTGCTGGTGGCCATGGATTAAGTGGCATGTGTTTGAGGACGTGCACGGGGCATGTTCATGCGGCTTATTGGAAGAGTCACACTCTAGTCCCTCTGATGAAAAAGTCCCAATATTTAGTCCAAATCCCTGCCATTGAATCCAAATCTCTGTCATTGAATCCAAATCCCTGGTCATTAAATCCAAATCCCTGTCATTGAATCCAGATCCCTATGATTGATACCAAATCCCTGTCATTGAGTCCAAATCCCTGCCATTGAATCCAAATCCCTGTCATTGAATCCAAATCCGTATGATTGAATCCAAATCCCTGTCATTGAATCCAAATCCCTCTCATTGAATCCAAATCCCTATGATTGAATCCAAATTCCTGTAATTGAATCCAAATCCCTGTCATTGAATCCAAATCCCTATCATTGAATCGCTGTTTTGGATGCAAATCTTCTCCAGCCTCTTGTTGGCTGTGCCCATCAAATGAAAACCATTCCCTTACCGCAGTCTCCGGTATCCCTAATGGATTTTCTCCATCGTATGGCATCGGGTTAGTGAAGAAAGGATCAAGTCCACTTTATGTGATATTCAGTAGCTTGATCGAGGACGGCCATGGAATAAAAGAGTTGGCTTGGGGCTCCCTAGGGTTGCTAAGGATTGTCTAGGCCTTGCGCTCACATACCTGGGTGCAGTTTACGGCTCAATGAGGGGAGGGGGCAGCTTGCCAAAGAGAATTAAGAGAACCACAGAATTTCAGCAAGCGTGAGATATATTGCCAGCATTGGGTCCCCCTAAATAATGTCCCCTAAACAGGGGCCTGTCAAACTATGACTCCGACGATGTGGTGGTGAGAGCATTATATAATGCTTTGTTTGTACGACATAAAAACCTCATGATTTAGAACATGGATACAGATTGAGTTAAAATACATAAAAGTAAAACATGAAATAACAATTCATAATATAAAAGTAAAAAATAAATATTATACATAAAACACATACATTAGCCTATCCTTACATCTGGCTTTACAAGGCTAATCACAGATATCGTGAAATGTATTTACATCAATTCATAAATTCATAAAATAGCCAATATCTGTTTAAAATTCCAGTAAAGTGTAATCGTAAAATAGATTAAATATATGTTATGTCCTTTCTTGAATAATGGCCACAACGCGTCCGGCATGTTAGGGTCAATCTCATTACTGTACATCTTCAAATATTTCTGACTTAACATCGTCAGTCCGTCGCAACAGCACATGATATGTTCAAGGCTCTCAACCACATCATCCCCACAAAACCTGCACAGTCTCTCTGCATGGGGCATCCTCAGGTGCCCCCCTTTGATTTCCAGGATACTGCCTGATCACATTGCAGTTGGGGGATGCTTTAATGTACGCTGGTCTCAATTCGTGCTCTTGGAAATATGTGAGCAAGGGGCCGCTGTTTACAAGATGATTTCCTAACTTCCTCTTTCAGCCTTGCCTTAACAGTTAATGTTGAGATCTCTAATGGGGAGCTGTTAATTCCAGACTGCCATTTGCTATACAAAGTGCCAAGTTTGCCAATCGTGCCCAAGGACATCATGTTTTCTAAGCATTGGTATGCCTTGATATATTTTACCATCATTGTATTGTTACCCAGAGCTTGTAGTTTCATCCAGTACATATGAACTCTTTGGATGAACAGGGTATTTATTCCAGGTTGTTCAAATTGGAGATACAAATATTCAATAGAAAGGGACGATGGCATACGAAATTATTTTCACATAAATTTTGCCTCAAATTTCATCAGCTCGGGGTCGTAAAGCATGTCCCCAGATTTCGATCCCATACATTAGGACGGGAATGATTTTTAAACTGTATCGCAATAAGACAGAACGGACAACCCTTCATTCCGCCCAATAAATACACTGATGTGTTTGCAATAAGCAGGCATTTGGCTTTCGTTTCAGACCAGTGGGATTTCCACTTAAGACCCCTCTCAATATAGACACCTAAACATTTATAGCATGTGACTACCTCAAACCTTTCCCCATTCAGTGTCCAAGCTGGACGACCTTGTTTCTTTTTGTTAACTGAAAATATAATTGCTTTACTTTTAGAAAGGTTAGCAGTCCGCCCGTTTTGTGTAGCATACATTCCAAGTGCCTCAATCAATGCCTGTAGACCTCCCTGTGTGTAGTCTAATAGAACCAGGTCGTCAGCATATGCTAACCAACTTATACATTCTGAGCCAACCTTCACTGGGCATAGCTTATCGACCTTAACTTCATCAGCTAAATCCGCAAGAGACAGGTTAAATAAGATCGAGTCTAGCGAACAACCTTGTTAAACTCCTCGATCAGTAGGCATTTTACAGGAAAGTGTCCCTTTCCCGTCTAATCTCACCTTTGCTGTAGTGTTTTTGTGTAAAAGCATAATCATCTTTCATAGCCCCTCTGGAACATTCCAGGCCACTAATATCTTCTACAGTCTATTTCTTACTATGGTATCAAAGGCGGCGCTGAAGTCGATGAAACTGCCATCTCCTTTCTCACCTTCGCGTACTGACCAGCTGATACCAGTGTCAATATATTGGGCCTCATTACGAGTAGCGCGGTAAAACCGTGGTGATTACCGCCATGTCGGAACGAGCGGGTCCGTGCTCGTATGATGCCGCTAATAGTGGGTGATTATGAGTGCGTGAGCATGCGCGAGCCCCCATGCCGGTAATGGCCACACCGGCATGCCACAAAAGGCCCTCCAACCCCCAAATAGCGGCATCACGGGACTCGCTGATACCGGCACCGCCTAGGAGGAACCCCTAAATACCGACACGATAATACCAACATGCTAATACCGGGCTCGTAAAACCGGACCCGGAAATAATGTCATCGCGTCGGAACGGGAAATTGGCCGGCGGCCATCTTTAAAAACACAATCCATTGCAATCCTCCAAAACCACCAGTCTATTCGTGTTGTGCTGTGTTGAAAAACCCTGAGGATGTCCAAAGCCACCCGGAAGACGATCCCCCAGCAGCGGAAACAGCGGTTCTCCGACGCAGAGCTAAATATGCTGGTGGACACTCTCGCTGCACATGCAAGCATAATGAAAGCCAATGACATGAAGCGTGATGCCCAGATGAGGAAAAAGGAAATCTGGCAGGAGGTTGCCAGGGAGGTGTCGACCGTGGGGACCACCCCATGTACTGTGCGTGACTGCCGCAAGAGGTGGGACGACCTCCGCTTGAGGGTGAGAAACATCCTGTCAAGCAACAGGAGGGCAGCCATGGCGACAGGCGGGGGTCCCCACTCACCTGCAAAGCTGATGCCCTGGGAGGAGACTGCCAGCACATAAATCGATCCTGAGTCGATTGAGGGATTTGGAGAGATGGAGATGGGTGCGGCATAATCCCCAGAAGGAGGTGAGTGACCCTGCACATCCCTGTAGGAGAAACCATGACGTAGCACAAGTGATGTGGAAGAGAGACTAGGCAAGGCAATGCATGTCCCTGCACCCACATCCAACCAGACCGAAACACGTGTCTGGGGATGCTGTTGGTACTCTTGTTCAGAGGAGAATTGTCTAGCATTTCGGTGCTGGACTGCCCCAGGGCAGGACAAAGACTGATATGTTTGGGATATTTCTTCTCTGTGAAAGATAGTGAGCTAAAGACTCTGGGTAAGTCTCTCGTAACCAGGACTAATGTCTGGCAGAGAGACTCCCAGGACCCCCCTTGTCAATTTGCATATTTAAGTAACTTTGGGTCTCACCCTAAGTTACTAGGGGAATCCAGACGTGGACCCCTTGCTCACTATTCTTAGAGAGGCAAGGCTCCTCCCTACTGATGAGGTCCAACCAGACCGAAACATGTGTCTGGGGATGCTGTTGATACTCTTGTTCAGAGGAGAATTGCCTAGCATTTCGGTGCTGGACTGCCCCAGGGCAGGACAAAGACTGATATGTTTGGGATATTTCTTCTCTGTGAAAGATAGTGAGCTAAAGACTCTGGGTAAGTCTCTCGTAACCAGGACCAAAGTCTGGCAGAGAGACTCCCACGACCCTCCTTGTCAACCTACACCCACATCAACATATCCAAGTCCAGATTGCAGCCCAAACCCTGCCACACAGAAATGCATGCTGAGTGCCAATCCCATAACCAACACACAGGCAACACACCAGGACCGTGCCCATGTAACTAATCACACAAACCCCATATCAACGGCATGCCACCTGCCACACACCTGTAAGACATGGATGCATGAATGTATGAATATTGAACAGCACAATTGTATGCCGCTGGCATGTGACACCATCACTGATGACCTGCATCTCTTCTAACCCCCAGGCACCGATGAGGAAGATGCCAGTCAGGAGAGGACCGCAAGGGCATCCACATCACACCATAAGACAAGGGCCACCGGCACCACCACCCCCAGCCAGACAAATAGGCCAGACCCACAGGCAGTGTGCCTGACTGGGTGGAAAGCCAGCCAACAACACCTGCTGCCAGTGTGCCGGACACACATCAGGACCAGCAGCACACACCCACAACAGTCGGAGAGGTGTCCCTTCCTGCGCCACCCACCACCGAGGACATTTTGGATGCCAATGTGGACCCCGAGGGAGTCACAGTAGTGACTTCTACACCCACTCCAAGCCCCCTGCCCACCCCCCCATATCGAGCTCCCAAACGCCTACAGGAGTGATGATCCCTGCCTCCATGACTCAGACCTCAGGGATTTGGACCGTTGCCCCTCAAGGAGGACAGCACCCAGGATGTAGGCCCCGTGCATGCACCATCCACCACTCCAGCTCCCACCACTCCAGCTCCCACCAACACCCTGGAGTCACGCCTGTCGAGGGTGGAGGCCCGACAGGAGGCCATGCTGTATCTCCTGCGGCAGTATATTGCCGATGGTGAGGACACAAGGAGGTGTATAGCAACTGCCATTACGGGGACCACAGCGGCCATCGCAGCGAACACAGCCACCGTGAATGCGTCGGCTGCACTCATGAGGGACTGTCTGGGTGCAGTAACCCAAGTCCTCACCTCCATCCTACTCCATATGCAGCATCCATGCTTTGGAGCAGGCGTGGAACCTGCCTCGGACACATCCACAGCCAGCACACCTGCATCCTCTGACCCCGCAAGCCCTTTGCGGCCAACCCGGAGGAGTGCATGGCACTCGGAGATGCCACCCCCGGAGAACAAAAAGTCCCGGAAGTAGAGTGCCCAGACAATGGGAGTGGGATACATGGTTGTGGGTGAAGGGGGACATTTCATAGAGTACATTTGGGGACTTTTGGGGTTTGTTGGGTAGGTTTGGGAGTGCACTGGGGTTTTTTGGGGTTTGTTGGGTGGGTTTGGGAGTTCACTGGGGGTTTGGGGGGAGGGATCACATTTTTCTCTGTTAGTACAAATACACCCGTTGTGTGCAAAACAATTCCATGGCTGGACATTGTTCATTTTGTGTATATCCATATTATGTATGACGGTGTTCAGTGGCCAACTCCCAACAATCCCAGTGTCCATGTCCACATGGACCCAGTGTGTCAGTGACACATGTCTATCATAGTCCCCGTGGTTCAGAAGTATTTGTGAATCAGTGCTTGGCGTACTGCATGGCCATCCCGTGCATCACGCACTGGCAGGGGGGCTACTTCACCTTCGTCTCCATCCTCATCATCCTCACCCGGTGCATGCATATCAATGTCAGGGGGCAGTGGTACATTTCTCCGGACGCACATGTTGTGCAGCATGACACAGGCCATGGTGATCTTTGCCACCTTCTCAGGACTGTATAGGAGTGCCCCACCAGACCTGCTTAGGCAGCGGAAATGCGCCTTTAACAGGCCAAAGGTCTGCTCAATGACAACACGGGTACGGGTGTGCACACGATTGTACTCCTCTACATGGCTGTTCTGCGGGTTCCGCACCGGGGTAAGTAGCCACGGCCTCAAGGGATATCCTCCATCACCTGCAAGCAAACACAAATAGGTTTGTGTCACTCTGAGCTGCCACCTTCAGGTGGCACAATCATGGCTGCAACTATTTGGCATGGACATACACATGTCCCTATACGTATGCAAGATTGTAACGTTGATGCATACTATTCTGTTATGAGGCGTGGTAGTCTGCATGGCATTCAATTGATGATGCAGGGTGTAATGATGCATGCTGAGGCGGATGTACTGGGGTTGATATGATATGATATCATATGATATGGCATTTGTAATGCGCCTATACACAAGTATAGGTTGTACGACAATGTCTAGCCTCCCGTTCATGCTGTGTACTCTACACTGTGCATGGTCACACTAGCCACATTGGCACAGTTGCAATCCTGTTCAGTCATGCATTGCTTGTGATACCCATGGTGGCCTGGTCGTGCTTCTTACTTGTTGTCCTCGATATGCATGAATGGTACAATGTGTGCCAGTGATGTGTCATGCTCTGTTTGAGAGGTTCAGGTCAGGAGTATCTAGCTCTGCATGCATTCTACAATCACCGTCATATCCCACCCAGGTGGAGTATGCATCCCCCCCTTTTCCCACCCAGGTGGAGTATGCATTCCCCACTTTCCCACCCAGGTGGAGTATGCATTCCCCCCTTTCACACCCAGTTGGAGTATGCATCCCTACACATCAGTGCCACAAAGCACTGCCATGGGCCAGTTGGCCAACTCACCAAGCAGTCAGGCACGTGGTCCAGCATCTCGCTCCATGTGACGGGGTACGTGGAGTTGCGCAGCACCATGGCATCATGTGTTGATCTGGGAAATTGGGCGCAGCAATGTGTGATGATCTTGCTGGAGTCACATACCATTTGCACATTGATGGAGTGGTATTGCTTGCGATTGCGGTACACCGCCTCTATGGCATGGAGCACTACCAATTCAACATGGGTGCAGTCCAGGGCACCACCACAATTGGCCATGCCTGCCAGTGCATGGAGGCCTACTTTGGTGTTGGCTATCTCCTGGGCAGTCCGTGGTAGGGATATGTGGGTGCTTGCAAGCTTCTGGAGGGCAAAAAGTGGTTGTGAAATGCCATGCAGCTGCCCCACTGTGTGTTGATAGGTGCCTCTGGCCAGGAAGTGGAGCACGGACGCCACCTTTAGTAGCGGGAGGATGGCAGTGCGTATTTCTGTGAGGCTGGCAATGTCGTCGTGTATCATGTCCACTATGGCGGTGATGGTGTCCCGGTCCAACTGGTACAGGGTGTGGATCTGCTCACGGGTTAGGTTGAATGGCCTGGGTCTGATGTGAGGGATTGGTGGCTGCCTACGAGGCACTGCTGGCTGTGCTGGTGCTAATTCTTGGGCCTGTCTCACCCTCCTTCTCCTCCTGCGTCTCCTCTGTGCTGCCTGTTGTTGCTGCTGTAGTTGTTGTTGTAGTTGGTGTTGTTGCTGTAGTTGTAGCAGTATTGGCATGTCCTCCAGCACCATGATTGCAACAGCTAGTGGTAGCATTTTGGTGTTGGAAGGGGTGTGGTGTGTGGGTGTGCTCATTTTATACTGGCCCAGCCTCCATTGGCTCCACCTGTGGTGATTGTGTGCACCTGTGGCAGTTGGCTTGATTGCTGATTGCTGTTTGCAGGTGGTCCACGATGCCTGTATGGCCGCATCGTGCAGCCCGTGATTTCCGGCTTCGCGATGCCGGTATTTGCATGTCCGGGTGGGTTGGGATGTCCTTCTATTATTGGCATGCCGGTATTTGCTCCCCGAAGGGGAGCGTGTATGCGCCCATGCCGCTATTAGTGGCACCATTATTTAGGGTGCCGCTAATAGGGGGTTGCTGGGTCATAATACACTGGAGCGGTAAGCGATGCCGGTAATCCTTTACCGACATCGTTTTTCCCTTACCGCCAAGCTCGTAATGAGGCCCATTGTGTATTGTGGATGATTTAGCCCGAAAGCCAGTCTGAAAAGTACTCAGTATCTTGTTCTCATCAATCCATATTGTTAATTCAGCCATAAGTACCCTTGCTAGTATCTTCCCCAGGATATCAAGCATGGTCAACATGCAGTAATTAGTTGGTCGATCCCGTGGACCTTTTTTATAGATTGGGAGAATGTGGCTTTCCTGCCGCGTAGTAGGTAAGACGTTTGTCTGCCTAATATCGGAAAATACTACGTATAGGGCATGTGTTCATAGATCTGGGGACATTTTCAAGAGGCCATTACATAGACCGTCTGGTCCTGCGGCCTGCGTACTTGTTCAGTTTTTCAATTATCATAATTATGTCAAGTACTGATACTGAGCGTGTCCATATTACTTCTGGGATACTTGCCTGATGATCATCATCTGGGGCAGATCCAATAGCAGCCGTAATGTGTTCAACCCAATCACCCTCAGCCACCCCTTGAACAGGAACTGCAGCCCTTATTCTACCCCTAACCCTAACCCTAACCCTAACCCTAACCCTAACCCTATGCCCCCCCTTCCCCTAACACTAACAGCAACCCTTATTTTACCCCTAAGCCTAACCCTTCCCCTAACCCATGCCTTCACCTTCCCCTAACAGCAACCCTAATTATATCCTTTACCCTAACCCTCCCCCTAACACTAAATGCAACACTTATTATAACCCTAACCCTTCCCCTAACCCTTCCCCTCACCCTAACCCTATGCCCTCGACTTCCCGTAACACTAACAGCAACCCTTATTCTACCCCTAACCCTAACCCTTCCCCTAACACTAAATGCAACACTTATTATAACCCTAACCCTTCCCCTAACCCTATGCCTTTCCCTTCCCCTAACACTAACAGCAACCCTTATTCTACCCCTAAGCCTAACCGTTACCCTAACTCTAGCCCTATGCCTTCACCTTCCCTTAACAGCAACCCTAATTATATCCTTTACCCTAACCCTAACCCTTCCACTAACACTAAATGCAACACTTATTATAACCTTTCCCCTAACACTAACAGCAACCCTTATTCTACCCCAAGCCTAACCCTTCCCCTAACCTTATGCCTTCCCCTTCCCGTAACACTAACAGCCACCCTTATTCTAATCCTAAGCCTAACCCTTCCCCTAACCTTAACCCTATGCCTTCACCTTCCCCTAACAGAAACCCTAATTATATCCTTTACCCTAACCCTAACCCTTACCCTAACCCTTCCCCTCACCCTAACCCTATTCCTTCCCCTTCCCCTAACACTAACAGCAACCCTTGTTCTAACCCTAACCCTAACCCTTCCCCTAACCCTAACCCTATGCCTTCCACTAAAAGCAACCCTTATTATACCCCTAACCCTAATCCTTCCCCTAGCCCTATGCCTTCCCTTCCCCTAACACTAACAGCAGCCCTTATTCTACCCCTACCGCTTCCCCTATGCCTTCCCCTAAACCTGTGCCTTCCCCTTCCCCTAACTGCAACTCTTATTCTATACCTAACCCGAACCCTTCCCCTAGCCCTAACCCTATGCCTTCCCCTTCCCCTTCAACTAACTGCAACCCTTATTATACCCCTAACCCTAACCATTCCCCTAACCCTATGCCTTCCCCTTCCCCTAACACTAGCAGCAATTTGTATTCTACCCCTAATCCTAACCCTTCCCCTAACCCTATGCCTTCACCTCCCCCTAACAGCAACCCTTATTCTACACCTAACCCTAATGCTTCCCCTAACCCTATGCCTTCCCCTTCTCCTAACAGCAACCCTTATTCTACCCCAACACTAACCCTTCCCCTAGTCCTAACTCTATCCCTTCCCCTAACAGCAACCCATACCCCTAACCCTCCCCCTAACCCTACGCCTTCCCTTAATGCTTACAGCAATCCTTTTTCTACCCCTAACCCCAACCCTTCCCCTAACCCTAACCGTAACCCTTCCCCTTCCCCTAAAACTAACAGTATTCCTTATTCTACCCCTAACCCTTGTTAGGGAGAATTCTCTGTAAAGGCTAATTTCCCAAACCTAGTGAGTCCCCCAGCAGCTTTGCTGGATTTTTGGGGTTTAATTTTTTCTCCTGCTAAGAGTGAGACTCTTTTTCTCCCACTCTTAGACATGATTTGAGGTGTTCCTTTGACTTTGTATGTGTTTGCTGGGCTATGGGGTCCTTTACCCCATAGGGCTTCAGTTGTTTTTGATATGTGGGTTACACAGCACCCTCTGTGCAGTAACCCAGGGGTGTCGTAGCGACCCCCAAAACATAAACTCCATACCCTGGGACTGACTACTGTCTCCCAGGGCATGTAAAGTCACCATTGGCTTTACTAGTCTTAAATTGTGAACAGAACCAGTACAAACCATCATATTGTGGACGTACTGGTGGGGGCAATTCGATTGCCCCGGGGTCTGTTGTTCGAGGGGGCACTGTCCAGTCCCCCCCGACCGAGTTTTGGCTGGTGGCAGTGGATACTACGTTTTATATTTGACAGCGAATATATTCCTATGGGATTTTCCCATTGTTCGAGGCTACCACTTCTTAATATAGCCTCGAACATACCGCCGGTTTATTAAATGAATATAAATTCACCGGTTGGTATTTTTTGCCAAAACTCGGTTCCAAAATGGCGTTTGTGTTCGCTTCTGTGACTCCAACCCAAGTCGAGCCCTTTGTTCCACTTTTTGGGGGACTTCTCCACAGAAGTCTCCAAAAGTGGTGCCACAGGCGGTGTGGGAGGGGGTTTAGGCACCCTGGACTGAGTTGCCTTGGCAACTCAAGTCGCACTCTCGTGTGATTGGCCCAGTGGTGAGCCGGCCGGCTCACCACTTAGCATGTTTGAGTGACAGCTAGAACTGATGAATGGGGGTTTTCTGCATAAAAGCAAGGCTTTGGGGACTGGAACTTCAGAAGTCGTCACAGGACCTAAAGAATCCGAGGAGGGAGAAGCAGAGCCGACCTGCAACGACGACACAACCAGTGGAGCCCTGCTGAACCGACTCACCACTTTTCCCGACGACAGAGGAGATCGCCAGTCCGGAGAGTCTTCTTCCTTTGACTGGTGGGGATAACCAGTTTGCCCATCTTTTTGCCTTTCTGGACCATCTCGTGGCCGCCTTGCCTGTGCCAAGCACCCCGGCAACCGGAATACCACGGTTTACCACTACCGCGAAGAAAAGGCTAGTACCTTGTGACCGGAAAACTCTGTGGCTGGTTTCTTCCCTGGCAGTGCAACAACCTTCATCTTTCCTCCACGTCGAGACCTCCTCTTCCTCTGGACGAAACACCGACTTGAACCCGCTGCCAGGAACAACTGCCCCCGCTGGAGTGTTCTTCCTGTTTCAGGTACTGTGTCCCGCCTGGCTTCCCTTGCGACAGATCGTTCGGGGTGACAGTAAATCCTCGACTTTCTAACCTGGCGTTAGCCATCGGGCCTGTTAACTAACTTTTCCTGACTTGATCTCAATCTTTTGTGAACTATCTACAAAGACTCTTTGGGCATAACCCCACTGTGTGATCCTGGACACATTTCGCTTGCTCTCTCTAAGAGTGCGCCTGGCATTTGAACTTCCCTGCTCTCCAGTAGACTTTGCCTAACCTGCCTCACTGTGGTTCCTTGAAAAGTATTGAAATTGTATGCTTTCATAACTCTGCCTTTTCCCTCCCTTTTTCTATAACTTATTAGAGTGCCATCTTAGGTTAAGCGTTCACCTCTGTCTGAAAATAAGTGGTGTTTCTCACTAAGACTTGTCTACTAAGTAACTAGGGTTGTATGTATATAATAGTGACTGTGTGTTGAATTTACTTACCTCTTTTTGTGCTAGTGTAATTTACAAGTGTGTCTTTAAATAAATAATTATATACTCTTATATACTATATAGCTCTGGTCAGTGGTTGGTTGTGCTATTGTATCTCTGTACCTATTGTGTATACTCTATATACTGCCTAACCCATCTTGGGATAAGTCTGACTGCTCAGCCACAGCTACCAGGTAAATCTGGGTGGTACAGACTGCTACCAATTGGGTTTACTGCCAATGACCTGTAGTCCTTAATCTTTTGCAGTGGTCCCTAAGGGAACTGCACAGGTTTCTGCCTAACAACCCTAACCCTAACTCTTCCCCTAACCATATGCCTTCCCCTTCTCCTAACACTAACAGCAACCCTTATTCTACCCGCAACCCCAACCCTTCCCCTAACCCTATGCCTTCCCCTAACACTAACAGCAAACCTTAGTCTACCCCTAACCCTAACCCTACCCATAAACATATGCCTTCCCCCAATGCTAACAGCAATCCTTACTGTACGCCTAACCCCAACCCTTCCCCTAACCCTATGCCTTTCCGTTCCCCTAACACTAATAGCAACCCTTATTCTACCCCAGCCCTAACCCTATCCCTTCCCCTTCCCCTAACACTAACAGTAATCCCTATTCTACCCCCAAACCCTAACCCTAACTCTTCCCCTAACCCTATGCCTTCCCCTAACACTAACAGCAACCCTTATTCTACCCGCAACCCTAACCCTTCTCCTAGTCCTAACTCTATGCCTTCCCCTTCCCCTAAAACTAACAGCAACACTTATTCTACCCCTAACCCTTCCCCTAACCCTAGGCCTTGCCCGTCCCCTAACACTAACAGCAGCCCTTATTTTACCCCTACCCCTTCCCCAATACCTTCCCCTAACCCTATGCCTTCCCCTTCCCCTAACAGAAACCCTTATTCTACACCTAACCCTAACCCTTCTCCTAGCTCTAATCCTATACCTTCACCTCACACTAACAGCAACCCTTACTCTACCCCTTACTCTAACCCTAACCCTATGCCTTCCCCTTCCCCCAACACTAACAGCAAACCTTACTCTACCCCTATCCCTTGAACTGTCCCTAACCCTATGCCTTCCCCTTCCTCTAACACTAACAGTAATCCTTATTCTACCCCCAACCCAAACCCTAACTCTTCCCCTAACCCTATGCCTTCCCCTTCCCCTAACACTAACAGCAGCCCTTATTCTACATGCAACCCTAACCCTTGCCCTAACCCTATGCCTTCTCCTAACACTAACAGCAAACCTTAGTGTACCCTAACCCTGACCCTTCCCCTAAACGTATGCCTTCTCCTAACGCTAACAGCAATCCTTACTGTACCCCTAACCCCAACCCTTCCCCTAACCCTAACCCTATGCCTTTCTCTTCCCCTAACACTAACAGCAACCCTTATTCTACCCCAACCATAACCATATGCCTTCCCCTTCTCCTAACACTATCAGCACCCCTTATTCTACCCCTATCTCTTGAACACTCCCTAACCCTATGCCTTCCCCTTCCCCTAACACTAACAGCAACCATTATTCTACCCCTATCCCTTGAACTTTCCCTAACCCTATGCCTTTCCCTTCCCCTAACGCAAACAGCAACCCTTATTCTACCTCAGCCCTAACCCTATGCCTTCCCCTTCCCCTAACACTATCAGCAACCCTTATTCTACCCCAGCCCTAACCCTATGTCCTCCCCTTCCCCTAACACTAACAGCAACCCTTATTCTACCCCTATCCCTTGAACTTTCCCTAACCCTATGCCTTCCCCTTCCCCTAACACAAACAGCAACCCTTATTCTACCCCAGCCCTAACCCTATGCCTTCCCCTTCCCCTAAAACTAACAGCAACCCTTATTCTACCCCAGCCCTAACCCTATGCCCTCCCCTTCCCCTAACACTAACAGCAACCCTTATTCTACCCCTATCCCTTGAACTTTCCCTAACGCTATGCCTTCCCCTTCCCCTAACACAAACAGAAACCCTTATTCTACCCCAGCCCTAACCCTATGCCTTCCCCTTCCCCTAACACTGACAGCAACCCTTCTTCTACCCCAGCCCTAACCTATGCCCTCCCCTTCCCCTAACACTAACAGCAACCCTTATTCTACCCCTATCCCTTGAACTTTCCCTAACCCTATGCCTTCCCCTTCCCCTAACACAAACAGCAACCCTTATTCTACCCCAGCCCTAACCCTATGCCTTCCCCTTCCCCTAACACTAACAGCAACCCTTATTCTACCCCAGCCCTAACCCTATGCCCTCCCCTTCCCCTAACACTAACAGCAACCCTTATTCTACCCCTATCCCTTGAACTTTCCCTAACGCTATGCCTTCCCCTTCCCCTAACACAAACAGCAACCCTTATTCTACCCCAGCCCTAACCCTATGCCTTCCCCTTCCCCTAACACTGACAGCAACCCTTCTTCTACCCCAGCCCTAACCCTATGCCCTCCCCTTCCCCTAACACTAACAGCAACCCTTATTCTACCCCTATCCCTTGAACGTTCCCTAACCCTATGCCTTCCCCTTCCCCTAACACAAACAGCAACCCTTATTCTACCCCAGCCCTAACCCTATGCCTTCCCCTTCACCTAACACTAACAGCAACCCTTATTCTACCCTAGCCCTACCCTATGCCCCCTTCCCCTAACACAAACAGCAACCCTTATTCTACCCCTATCCCTTGAACTTTCCCTAACCCTATGCCTTCCCCTTCCCCTAACACAAACAGCAACCCTTATTCTACCCCAGCCCTAACCCTATGCCTTCCCCTTCCCCTAACACTAACAGCAACCCTTATTCTACCCCAGCCCTAACCCTATGCCTTCCCCTTCCCCTAACACTAACAGCAACCCTTATTCTACCCCAGCCCTAACCCTATGCCTTCCCCTTCCCCCAACACTAACAGCAACCCTTATTCTACCCCAGCCCTAACCCTATGCCCTCCCCTTCCCCTAACACTAACAGCAACCCTTCTTCTACCCCAGCCCTAACCCTATGCCTTCCCCTTCCCCTAACACTAACAGCAACCCTTATTCTACCCCAGCCCTAACCCTATGCCCTCCCCTTCCCCTAACACTAACAGCAACCCTTATTCTACCCCAGCCCTAACCCTATGCCCTCCCCTTCCCCTAACACTAACAGCAACCCTTAATCTACCCCAGCCCTAACCTTATGCCCTCCCCTTCCCCTAACACTAACAGCAACCCTTATTCTACCCCAGCCCTAACCTTATGCCTTCCCCTTCCCCTAACACTAACAGCAACCCTTATTCTACCCCAGCCCTAACCCTATGCCCTCCCCTTCCCCTAACACTAACAGCAACCCTTATTCTACCCCAGCCCTAACCCTATGCCTTCCCCTTCCCTTAACACTAACAGCAACCCTTATTCTACCCCAGCCCTAACCCTATGCCCTCCCCTTCCCCTAACACTAACAGCAACCCTTATTCTACCCCAGCCCTAACCCTATGCCCTCCCCTTCCCCTAACACTAACAGCAACCCTTATTCTACCCCTATCCCTTGAACTTTCCCTAACCCTATGCCTTCCCCTTCCCCTAACACAAACAGCAACCCTTATTCTACCCCAGCCCTAACCCTATGCCCTCCCCTTCCCCTAACACTAACAGCAACCCTTATTCTACCCCAGCCCTAACCCTATGCCCTCCCCTTCCCCTAACACTAACAGCAACCCTTATTCTACCCCAGCCCTAACCCTATGCCCTCCCCTTCCCCTAACACTAACAGCAACCCTTATTCTACCCCAGCCCTAACCCTATGCCCTCCCCTTCCCCTAACACTAACAGCAACCCTTATTCTACCCCAGCCCTAACCCTATGCCCTCCCCTTCCCCTAACACTAACAGCAACCCTTATTCTACCCCTATCCCTTGAACTTTCCCTAACCTTAAACATTCAGATGCTAAATCATCTTATTTGCATGTGACTTGATACAAACACCAAATAGCTAAATGGAAACTGATCAGTGATCCTAACTGCAACCAGGGTTCAAGCCGTAAAGGAAAAGTGGGGGTCCTAATTAACATAGCACTTGAATGTGGTTTCATCTGAAATGAGCTTATCAAGGTGCCCTCTGAAACAAAGTTGTACCCTCATGTGTACCCATGTGTACCCTCGACTTGAGCCCTGACTCCAACCCTATTGCCTGCCCAGCACATGCCCCATAACCCTTAACCAAGGCCTTGCTTCAACACTAACCTTAACCTTACCCTAGCTGGAATTCTAACACTTACCCTGAGCCTTACTCTACCCTAGCCCATCGGGTTATCCTAGCCCACATCCTACCCCAACATTATCAGCACTCCCAACCTCCCAATCTCTTTCTTTAACTTTTACCCAGACCCAGACTCTCTTTCCCTGAGCCTTACCATAAACTCTATCCTCTATCCTAACACTTGCCCTGACCCTTACTCTACCCTAACCCCTAGGTTTATCCTAAGCCCTATACTACCCCAACATTATCAGCACTCCCAACCTCCCAATCTCTTTATTTAACTCTTACCCAGATCCAGGATCTCTTTCCCCGAGCCTTAGCATAACCGCTATCCTAGCACTTGCATCGACCCTTACTCTACCCTAACCCCTAATTAAACCCTGATATCACCAGCCCTCCACCACCCAATCCTAACCCATAGCTTAACTCTTACTAGAACCTTTACTCTAATCCACTCTAACTCCTAGCCTTACTTAAACCCTAACATACCCGTACCCCAGGCAAGCAGATGCCCACTGAACCCCAACATTTACCCTAACATCCCTGCATTTTTGGCTACTTTTCATCTGCAGTTTCTGACGACATTTTGCTTGTTGACTTTTTCACTGCAAAAGATATTTTTGCCATGATTTCTTTAACTGACTACATTTTATCTGGCAACATTGTCACTGGATGCCAAGAGAAAGGGCTCAGGGGGGTGCACCTCCAGCACAGTGCCCACCTCTAGGGCAATCATACTAAATTCCACTACACCGCAAGTGATATAATGTGAGGGGTGCACCTCTGCCATAGTACCCACCCCTAGGACCATCATACTACACTCCAACGCACCCCTAGTGATATGATGTGAGGGGTGTGTCCCTGGCATCGTGCCTACCTCTAGGGCTATCATACTACTTTCCACTGCACCCCTATTTGTATAATACAAAGGGTACGCCCGTGGCACAGTGCCTACCTCTAGGTCCATCCTATTACTTTCCACTGCACCATAGTGATAATGCAAGGGGTGGCACAGTGCCCACCTCTAGGGCCATCATACTACATTCCAGAAACATCGATAGTGATAGAATGTGATGGGTGCACCCCTGGCACGGTGCTCAGCTCCAGGGCCATCATACTACATTCCACTGCAAGTGATATAAAGTGAGGGGTGTGCCTCTGGCATAGTGCCCACCTCTAATGCCGCTCTAAGAGCATTGTTTTGGAGAGTTTGGATTTTTCTAGTGGTAGCTTTGGTTTGCCCCACAAAGAGAGCATTGCAATAGCCCAGGCGAGATAAGATCAGAGCTCTGGCTAGGATGATGCAGCTAGTGTCAGATAGAAATGGTTTGGCAGTGCGGATAAGCTAACTCCTATTTATTACTGTTGATCCTATGTATTGCACTTTCCCCTCCCCCGCCCCTGCACTTGCATGATATCAATGTCACCGGGCCTAGTAAGATCGTTGTCTTTGTCATCCCTCTGTTCCCTGTCGCGCCTTGAACAAAACAACAGGAATACAGATAAATAAATATAGATGAATAAATAAACAGTAAAAGCAACAGTGGCAGTGCAGCCAGCAAGTGGCAAGTGCTAGGTATATGGCAACAGATGGGGTGTGCCTGATAAGTGCAGCAAAAGGGGGGGGCTGTATGGTTACAGATACAGACCCCAGTGCAATCGATCGCCGGGAGGCAGTGCGGGTGGGACGCAGGGTGGGCAGGTACCTGGGCCCGGAGGACAGAGGGTGGCCAGGGGCATGATGCCGAGACAGAGCAGATCAGCAGGGCAGAAGAGGGGTGAAGGCAGAAGCCAAGAGGAAGGTCTTGAGGTGCTTCTGGAACCGGAGGTGGTTGTCCTCAAGTTTCAGAGTGGCAGGGAGGCTGATCCAGAGGGAGGCAGTGCAGGTGGGTGGCATGGTGTGCAGGTACCTGGGCCCGAAGGTCAGAGGGTAAGCCAGGTGCATGGTGCCAAGACAGAGCAGATCAGCAGAGCAGAGGAGGGGCGAAGGCAGAAGCAAAGAGGAAGGTCTTGAGGTGCTTGCGGAACCGGAGATGGTTATCCTCATGTTTCAGAGTTTAATGCAATCAGTTGCATATCAGTGAAGCGGGAGGTGCCTTGGTGGGCTAACAGCATGAGAAGTGGTGTTGAGTGTAGCGATCAACGATTGGTGAGATGTTTTTGGAAGGGTGGGGTCTTCAGGAAAGTTAATTTGGAGTAAAATATTTTTGGTTATAGACAGTCCCAAGAGTCTTGTCTTTAACGATCCTGTCAATAGAGTCATTTTAGTTGGAAATGATTTTGGTAGCCGTCTCGTAGGGAAGTCATATATTTATGAACCCGTCTTACATTTTCATTTTTGGCTCTTAGGTGGCGCTGAAAGCACCACCTATAGTCTGAAATGATTGGCATGAGAAGTGAAGATAGGCGAGATGGGCTGAGAGGAGTGACTCGAAGCCTGTGGGTGCTGTTTGATGTTTTACCCACCCATTGACTGCCCATGCTAGTCCATATGGCCTTTCCCACCCACTACCTGCCCCTTCCCACCCAAAACACTCTCCTGGGATCTCTTTGAGATAGGTCTGTGCTTTCAAGGGAATGTCCTTTTTTTTCTAAGCAGTCTTCTGAAAAGTAATGCTTGATTGTAGCTGCAAATAAGATTAGGCTGTTATAAAAATGTCTTAACCAGGTTCACCTTCAGCCACTTGATTTATAAGCGATATATATGCCCTTCCATCTGTTCCTTGCACTGAATTCCTTTTAAAGATCAAGCAATGCCCCGGTACTATCACCACTTGCCAGTTGTTGGCCTCTTACGGCCAGTTAGTGCCATTATAACCGCTTCCTGGAAAATGCCTATCCCATGCCTACCCAGAAGCCAAAACAGTTGCTGATACCAATGTCTGCCGAAATGAGAACGCTGCACACAGTGGTAGGAAACAAGGCAGTTGGTTCCAGCACCCATGTGAAAAACCTTCGAGCTTGTGCAGATGTGCTTTCCAAAGTGCCTGGACTGGGATGTTTTAAAGTGAGTGTTCAAAAACCAGGTGCCAACCTCCTTAATGAAAGGGTGGTGGTAGCAGCAACCATTGCTGATCCCTGCTGTGCGCACAAGTGCATGGCATTGTGCACTCCCGAATCTTTGCATTCATGCGGTGAGGGACCTGGGCAGAGCCTGTGCCCTTCTTTCTACTGCATGCAGGCAGATCAGAATCGCAGGAAAGAGACCACCCTTGCAGAGGTTCTATCAGTCACACTTTCCCACACAGTTCTGGTCTGTCCGCTCTTTTCATGCATTCGATGAGTAAACTGATTTCAAGCTGCAAGGCTATTGGGAAGAACACTAGACCGCACATGACTCTTTAAGGTTGCCTCCCATAGAGAGGTCCTGTTAGTCCTTCTTCTCTTTCCATGATTTAAATGGCAACATGGTTCACACTCCACCTCAATAAAATGAAAAAACAGATCGGAAGCTAGAACAAGAATGGAGGAGAAAGTACGACCAAGACAAAAGAATAATTTATCAAAAACAAATCTGAGCATACAAAAAGGTAACTCTTAAAGCCGAAAAGAAATGCTACGACGCCCGGATCACAAAAACCACCACGACTCAGAAAGAACTATTCAACATCGTAAATGAGATCATAAATTCCCCCGAATGCAATAACACACCAGTGCCTTCTCAAAAATTATGCGATGATCTTGCAGATCATTTTAAGAATAAAATCACTGACATACACCGGATTATACAAAGTAGATGGATCAACCAGACCGTGAACCATCCCCGACCTATCCCGCGACCACAGAACAGAATGAAAAGCTTCACCCAAATGTCAAGAGAACAACTTATCAGCCTGGTGAAAAAAAGCAACAAGGAAGGCTCGCCAATGGACTCCTGCCCACCTGACGTCTATAAATTAATCCTTACACAGGGAACACCATCGGAATGCTACCTAAACTTCTTAAACCTATCACTCACAACGGGAAAGTACTGAAGGCTTTCAAATCTGCGTACATGAAACCACTCCTCAAGGACACAACAGGCAATGTAGAAGACCTCTCGAACTACAGACCAATCTCAAACATCCCCTATCTGGCAAAACTATCAGAGACTTACGTCTATGAACAAACACTGGAACACGTAGAAAATCACCAACTATTGGACCAGGCACAAGTCGGCTTCAGACCCATGAGAGGGGCGGCGATGGCACTTCTCTCTATATGGGACAACCTAAAGACCACCGCAGATGCCAACAGATACTCAGCACTGATACTACTAGACCTCTCTGCTGCATTCAACACAGTCAGCCATAACATCCTTTGAGGAAACTGAGGACGTCCTCACTTCATTTCCCCTTGGATCCTCTTCTCAGGTGACCAGGGAAAGGCCATCGCTTTTGGATCCTGACCCTGGGGGTGTATATGCGAGGGAGGATCACCTGGGTGGAGGGAACTTGGGGAGTCGGGAGAGGACATCCTCAGGTGAGACATAGTATCCCCCTTTCCCTTTTCAGAATGGACCCTCTATCCCTCAATCCTTTCTAGGCTACTCCCTCAATCCTTTGTAGGCTACTGTCAGGCCTTTCCCTGTCCCCCCACCCCCAAATGCCCCCCAGAAACACCACCTCAATACTGGGACGAGGAAAAGACCTTCTAGGAGGACACATCCTCATTCGGGTAAGATAAACACATACCAACCCAGTACCAAGCCTTATATTGTTAATGCAGACACATATCAGTCAAGTACCAAGACGAGGAGGAGAGAATACAGTGTTATGCGCACTCCCTTTAATTCAAACCGCCCCAAACACCACTGTGGTATGGAGATGAAGAAGATTACTATGGCGGATACCAGATGGAATAGCCAGGCATGTCACTCTATTGTATCAGGGTGTGGCTCTATTCTAGAGCCCCTGTCAAAATATATTGATTTTTTCATTAAGCCTTTGGCTATGGCAACACCAACATTTTTATTGGATTCTAGGGATGTTATCAATCTGCTGGAGGGTTTGATATTTGATTCCACCAAACAAATTCTTGTCACCCTTGACATAGAAGCACTTTATACCAATATCTCACAGGACAAAGCGGTAAATAGCCTGCGAACTATGTTGGACAGACGTCCTATACAACATAGTGTACCAACTCAATTTTTGTGTCAAGCTGCAGATTTAGTCCTGGCAAATAGCTTCTTTAAATTTAAAGAAACCTTTTTTCTGCAGAGTAAGGGAACTGCAATGGGCTGTACATTTGCCCCTAACCTGGCGATTATTTTCATGGCCCTATTTGAAGAAAAGAAAGTGTTACATGATAGTAACCCATTCTTTAAAGAGATCAAGCTATACCGAAAATATATAGATGATATCTTACTTATCTGGGAAGGTAATGCTGATACACTTCTCCAATTTGTGAATTGGCTTAACCAGATAGATGACGATCTACATTTCACTTTTGAATTTTCTACCACGAGAATCTCGTTTCTGGATCTCTCTATCTACAATGAATTGGGCATATACAATTGGAGCTATTTAGGAAACCAACGGAAAGAAACACCACATTGCAATTTTCCAGCCAACATCCTAAAAGCTTACTACAGAATCTTCCACATGGCATGTTTTTACGACTTTGGCGAAATTGCTCAAATATGGCAAATTTTAATAAACATGCAGAGGTCATGGAAACTAGGATCATTGAACAAGGGTACCCCAAGAAACTAGTTAAACAGTCCAGGAAGAGAGTGCGGTATACCAACCGTGAAGCACTCCTTAGCCCGCAGACCAAGACGTCTGACCAAGAGCAGCTGGTGTGTGTTTCCACCTTTTGCCAGCATAGTCAGGCGATTAAAAGTATTATTTTGAAAAACTGGAGAATCCTGAACTCGACAGGTATGAAGCTTCAAAAACCACTGTTTTCCTTTAAGAAAGGGAAAAATTTGAGGCAAAAATTAACTTGTGCTAACCGACTCCCACCAAAATGTCACCTTATTAGAGACATCAATTTGAACCCAGTAGTAGGGCATTACCCTTGCACGTCGTGAACAGCTTGCAAATATTCAAGAAAAATGACACCTTTTGTGGGGGAAGGAAACACATGGGACTTAAGGACCTTCACCACCTGTAAAAGCAAAAATGTGGTGTACGCGGTTCAATGTCCTTGTAACAAGCTTTATATAGGAAAAACTTCAAGAGAGGTTCATGTTCGCATTAGCGAACATCATTCAGAAATTCAAACTCGTAACCTTAATGCTCCTATGGTTCTTCATTTTGTGGAGACAGGCCATAGGTTGGAAGATCTAACATGGTTCTGTGTTGAGAAAATTGCCACCAGTGGACCTGTTCAAACCAGGAACAAGTTGACATATAAAGAACAATTGAGGATTTTCAATCTTAAAACGTTAGACAACGGGCTCAATACGCTGGAACCTTGGGAGTTCAACTCACGTTGACATAAATCCCTTGCCCCTTTTGCATGTGAATCTAATATCACGCAGCAATTGTTCCTGTATATTGCGACATTAACTTTTAATACAGCTAGTCATGGTTCAATTGCATTGTAAGTACATTTAGCAAATGTACTATTTTTCTGCATGTTACTTTAACATCATGCAGTAATTGTTTTTGTGTATATTGCGACATTAACGCTGAAATTGTTTAGTGCGATATGACATAATAATATATGTAGGACAATAATTTAGTCCTAGCTAGTCATGTTCGAATTACATTTTTATATTAATTTCCAATTGGTTGTTCCAGCATCAGGATCCAGCATCAGGATGATCTGTGTGTTGGGACAACTTACTTACATTTAGAGATTCCTTTACACACTATACAGCAAATTCTCTGGGTAATACAGCTTTTCGTCAAATTTAGACGGCCCCTTTAAACACCAACATGGTCTTGATCCATGTGACTGGCCATCGTAGTAATCACATGTCCATTGATGGAGTTTTATCCCATGCCACGCCTCCATGTTCGCACGCAATTGTTTTATTTAGATGCCACTCAGGACATTGTCAGTGAGACTTCCGCTGTCGCTTTTTGCCGCGAGCCGCCAATGCAACGGGCATCCGACATTTGAGTCGGATTATGCTTTCCGCAGCACGCTTGGCTGGTTTCAGCGTGTTTCAGTTGTAAGTAATTGAATTCGAAATATATTTTGTGATGCAGCGCCAACGTGTTAACGGATAAATGTTAACTAGATGGTCACAAATCAATAACATCGAAAAGAATTTGCTAATTATTGCAAAATTGTGTGCTCCTATTTAAAAACATAGCCACTACAACCTTTTTGTAATCATAGGTGTTCTTCATAGGCAGTAGCACGACCCCATGATACTTGGGTAACTATTTTATTATTGTTTTTTTCGTATAGACAAATTTTAAAAAACGATTTCTTTGAGCTGAATTTACATCAACATCGGTGACACACAAGGCAATAGTTGTTTGAACATTGGAACAATTCCTGTTCCTTGCTCGAGGTGAGTGGCTGTTCTAACGCAATTAAGTGCCCTGGCCAAATGTAGTGCTCCAAATGCAGCACTTAAACCAATAATCTTTTAACTCATGAGGCTTAATATGTCTTTTCAGATTTAGAATTCTTTTGAATTCAACTTGAGTCAAATTCTTTGAGTCACACTCACGGGTCTGGCTATTAAGAGCATATGACATTGGGAGTCAGGTTAGTGTGGCTCCTTTGGCCTTTGTGTTATGTTGTGGTGGTCTGGTTCTCTTCCACGGTGATGGTGTAGTTCCACTCGAGACACAGTGGTTCTTTCTGGTTTTAGGGCTTCACAAACCCCTTTGGATACTCTGGAACAATAGAGACACCTCGGGACTTACCACCACGGGGTGCCTCTAATATATTTTAAAGTGTAATGGATGGTACACACGATTGCATGTTGTCAGCTTGGGCCAGCCAGTTTAGGCAAGTGGATTACTGCATATAATTGTTGTATTTTTGTTTTTCAGTTGTAGTATTGTATTTATTGTTTCTCCTGATGAAGATGTTGTTCCAATTGTTTTCAAACGTCGAAACGGGTAGAGATTTTTGTTGAATGTACCCACTCCGTGGAATAGAGCACATTTTGGATAATCATTGTTCTGATACACATTTAATGTGGATGGAATGAAATGACAAAAATTATGTGGGGCTAATTCATGAAGTGCTACCACATATATGTCGTACTAATAGTTTGGTTCAATTGTTAACTGTGAGTGAATGCAACTCATTGCTATGAGTTGTAAATGATGGTTTGATTGTTGAGGAATGATGGTTGTGTGAGGCCTTTTTATAATCTGGTGTCTTATGCTCTCCTGCAATATTTATGTAATTTAATGTGTGTATTAATCGATGATTAATTCATTGTGGAAAATAATGTATCTTAGTTAATACATTTTTGATACCTTTAAAAATAAATAACAACCTCTGGACATTTTTTCCGTATACTTACGTTAATGAGTATTACCATGGTCAAGCAATTGGACTGAATGACCCACACCTAACGGATATAATAATGGTGGAGGCTGCACAGCAAGAAAGGGGAGGGACAGTAGGCTGGGGCTCAGAGCCGGATGGAGCAGAGCAAGCTGGAGAGAGGTGGGCTGGAGAGGTAGGAGCGGAAGACACGGGTGCTGGAAGCCGCGCTGAGCAGAGGAAAGAGATGCCGGGGCTAAGGCTGGCCGTGAGACTGTCTGGAAGTGCTGAAACCCCTCTGTGTCGGGTGCAAGCAGCAGGAGCTGAGGGGCCCCAAAGCACTCCAGACGCTGCGGAATTCCATGAGAGCGAGTGGTGCTCTGACCTCCGTGAGGGAAGAGCAGAGAAGATTGGAAGCTGAACGCAGAACGGAAAGAAGTCGATGGAAACAGGGAACACTCATGCCGAGACGCTCCATGGACTTAAAAGAAACATTTGGTGATTATCGAATGAACTGAAAGTTGTTATGAGCACTTATGAATGGAATGAAAGCAAAGTGGTGCAAGCAGCAGATACCACACAATAACTTATTTAAGGCACAAGTGTTGGCAAAGCAAGAGAATACCAAGAAGGGTATGAAATGTGAAACCAAGTATTGACTAATGTTAACAGAGTTTAAAGAACTTAAAGAAGGTTAAGAGGAAACCTGTACTGGCAAGAGCCAGAAGAACACAGAGTGTGTTACCAAGTGCATGGTGGCCAAACATGCCACAGTAAAGTGTAAGAAGAGTGTAACACTGATGAAAGGAACAGCTTCACTGTCAAAGGAAAGCAGTGGGCAATTGTTGATGGGAAAGTGCATTGGGTTACCAGTTGTGTGACCTGTAATGGCCGAACCTTGTGGTCTGACAACTGCGTCTAGGCCGAGTGCCCCCCTTTATGGAAGAAGCTTGTGTTTTACAACAGTCGCTTATGTGCTTTTGAAGTGAAGAAACAGAATAGTCTATGTGAACTAGTGAAAAGAACTGCTGATAGTAGAGATGGGGAGTATCCCAAGGAACTGGGTCACTTTGAAAAGACGGAACATTTGAACATGTGTTGTTTTGAAAAGCTGGAAGATTTAAACTCTTGGGGAAGGAAACCCTGATACATTGTGAACTAGTTTGAACTTGGGGAAGGGGAAGTTGATTACAAGGTAAGGGCTGGAAGAAGCTCAGAACTTCATTTTGACCACTATTCATTTTGATGCTGACATCCCTACACGTTGTGTATACAGTTAGACGTGAGGGCAATTATGGGTTTTGAACAAAGACAGACTTTTTGATTTGGTCTTCCTGACACAGACTATACTTAGTTTTCTTTAGGTAGGGAAATCCCCCCTTAGCATAGGGCAAGTTAGGCCTTACTCCCTCCTACCTTGTAAGTTAATAAAAAGATTAAGAACCAATCTTGAACCTGTTGTCTGTGTCTGACTTCATGATGTCTTCACAATACACATCAAGAGACTGGAAGAAATAGGGATCACAGACCTGGTGCCGCTCTGGATTCAATGTTTCTGGTCTGAAAACACAGAATCAGTATGGATAAAACCACTCAAATGTGCACCGCGGGAGACCACCTGTGGAGTACCACAAGCATCCTCGTTATCCCAGCTTCTCTTCAACATCTACATGACGCAACTAAGCGACCTCATGAAAAGACACAGCTTCACTTGCTACAACTACGCAGATGACACCCAAATCATCTACAATATCGGCATTGAACAAGAGGAGAACACAACGCTAATAGACTGTCTCAAAGAATTCCACCAATGGATGAACATTAACCACCTCAAAAACAACCCAGGCAAGACGGAAACCATGATTACATCAACAATAAAGGAAGCAACCAGTACATCCCATGGCCCAAAGAACTGGGAGAAAAGCACCCACACCATCCAAAGCTGTCAAAAACCTTGGAATCCTAATGGACAACAAGCTTACTCTAGAACCGAAAGTAAAGGCGATAATCATTAAATTCTTCTTCCATCTCCACACGATCAACAATATTCCACCATGCCCCTCCTTAACGCACAGAACACTGGCCATTCTCTCCCTCATCATGCCCAGGATAAACTATGCCAACATCCTATACCTCAGAATGCCCAAATATCTACTGAAGAAACTGCAACATATACAGAGCGCAGCTGGCAGACTTCTCCTCAAACTCTCACAAAAGGACATCACTCCAGCACTAAGGATGCTACATTGGCTGCCAGTTAAAAATAGAATCACCTTCAAAACAGTGTGCATAACTCGCAGAGCAATCCACGGCCAAGGAGCGGAATTCATACAAATTAGAATCTGCATCTACCAGCTGACTAGAACCGCAGGATCCAGCTACGACATCTGCCTAAATTCTAAACCATACACGAGGAAAACACTTGGCGTATCAGCACCCTCTTGCTTAGCTGTAAAACTTTGGAACTCTCTCCCAGAGGAATATGAACCATGAAGGACCATCTAAAATTCAGAAAACAAATGACGACCCACGTCTCATGAAACAAACACAGAACTAAAAAGACTGGGGAGTAGGCGGGACCAGAGTGAAGTACAGAGAAGTAGAGAGACGTCTGAATGGGAGGGAGTCCCCATGGAGGGTCAAACCGAAAACAGGGGAGCGAGAGTGGACCGTCTAATTGGACCACAAACAGAGGGCCCTAGATAGAAGTGGGAGAGAGAGGCTTCCCAAACTCAGAACTGATGGACCACGGGGCACAGAGAGCCGAATGACACAGGGAGCAGGTTCCCACTTGGGGGCACATAGGCGTGGTGGTTGATGCACACTGGGATGTGCTAGAGGGAAGTGTTATGGGCAGCAGTTGGTTTGAACACTAGGGGTGGAGAGGGTGTTGCCACTGATTAGCCCTGTTGAGAACCCACTCCCCTGCACACAACAAAGGAGTGGTAATTGTAACACACCACAATGTACGAAAGGGGAAGGGATACTTGCTGCAGGCAGTCAAAACAGACGGTTTTAGGATGCGGCACCACCACTAACCAACTGTAGTGAAAAAAAACTCATCCTTCTGCATACACCTCTCAAACTCTGAACTATTCACAACCATACCTCTACAGCACAACAAACCGCACACACTTCACTACATCACAACAACGAAAAAAAAAACCACACGTAGCCTTGCACAACAGCACATGACCATTACCGACCGGAAATCACACCTCCGCTCAGCGAACAGAGTGAACTGAACTGAAGCTGCCAGCAGCACATCACAGCTCTCCTGCTCTTTTGTCCCGCTCAGTCCTACTAACCTACCCCCCACACCTTACCCTCTTGCATTACAGATCCGCCAGAGCGCCAAGGGCCCACCAGGTGGTGACAGTGTGCGGTATAAGAACCTTTTACATAACATAACATCTGAGAAGGTCAGCACTGTAGCTGCCTGGGCTCCTACGTTCAAGGCGAATGTTTTTGATGATCTGACTTTCTTCTCACTTTAGTCACCACGCGAAAGAAGCTGCAATATTTCCTCTACTTCACCCGGAAACAAAAGTTCAATGCAGGAACTTGGCAGCAAAATGCTTCTGTCTTAGTGATTGGAGGCGCTGCCTTTACTCGGGCACGAGCTCTCGGTTCAGACAGCTTCGCCTGTCTGTCGCCTTCGCGGCACCCCAGATTATCCTCCTTTTAAAAGGGAGGGGGCATTCAGAAATGCCATCTGGTGAAGAGGCCTCCACGCTTCAAGGGTTCGCTTGAGCACATCTCAGGTCCATCACACACCCAAGCACGGGCTCATTTTGCTGCTGTGCAAGGAATGCACCAGGACCTGCCTTCATGGAACATTTCTCGGCATCACGGGTGGCTTTTATTCTGTTTTCGCCTGATAAACATTTGCCTGATCTATGAGCAATGATTTTAAAACACGCACACACGCACACACCAACACACACCCCCCCACACACGCGCCTGTCCCAGCTACCACAAGTCTACACCCTCTCCTAAACCCACTATTCCTTTCTTGTAACTTTTACTTACCCTTTACCCTTTTCCTTTCTCAACAGACTATGGTCTGGTTCACCACGGGTGGGGGCACAATACGACACCCTCCGGACAAGGCTCGCAGCCATAAGAACACTACAGTGGCGGTGGGTTCAGTGTAAATGCTTGTTAACATAACGTAACGTAACGTAACGTAACGTAACATAACATAACAAACGTTGCTTCAATACTTATGAAAAACTTGAAGGCTCTTTTCAAATGTATTGTTTTGTCTTTTCACTGCATTTGAACTATAATATATTTTTACGGTCAAAGATGTAAAGTCTGAACACAAATCCAACGTGCTGGTGTAGGCCCCAATAGGGATGAACAGGTGCTTAGCTAATGGTTATTACTAATGTTTTATTGAGGACTTTTTAAATTCCCTCTACCAATGTCTTGCTCGAGGATGTGTAGAGTGCTTCCTTGCTCCCGAGCTAGGTTTGTGCAAGAAAACATTATAATAATAATAGTAATAATTCTGGTACCCTGGCCTACAGAGCTGGCGAGTTTCTCGGCTTGGTAGAAATGCGTTTTTGGTGTGACTTCTTTTTAGGCAATGCTGGCGGTCTTGAATATAATGCGGGCAGTGCAGCACTTTGAGGATGGGGTAGAATTGCCTTAGTCCCATGCTGAGGCGCGCAGCAGCGGGTGGACAGCTTTCAGAGGGGCAAGGTGGCATCTGGCACTTCTTGGAGCATGACTTTGCCACCATTCAGGAGGGAGATGATCCCGGATTGGATAACTGTTCTGAAACTCGGAACAGGGATGAAAGGCTTGACTTTGAAGAGAAGCGACAGCTGGTACCATACTGCTGCGGTCTTCTTGTGGGTGTTTGCTTTGAATGAGATGTCACAGCTAAGGGTGAACCGGTAGGTTTTGCACTGGGATAGAGCTCAGGCTTCATACCAGCCAGTCTCGTCTCCACTCGGCCGTGCATGGTGGAGTTTCCTAGCAGAGAAGAATACATTCTCTCTTTGTAGGGTTGAGCTTCAAGTAGGCACTAGCCACCCCGGCTTGGATGAGGGACAGACAGTGCTTGAGTCGATGGATATCATTGATGCAATTGATGTTTAGGTAAAGGTGTGTGTCATTTGTGTATTGGTGTATCGTGATGTGGGTGTTGCTGAGGACTAGCCCCAGGGTTTCATGTAGAGGTTGAAGATGAGAGGGGACATCCAATAAACGACCACCAATATCAATGCATGTGTTGGGCTAATCATACACTTTCTTGTCAGATGTGGTGATAAATCCTATGATGGACCTGGGCTTCCGTACAGGTAGTAGAAGGCGGATAGCTGAGGGCAATGCCGCATCCTCGACTCTCCATACAGTATTACTGGTGATATCATAAAGTCGTGGGAGGGAATCGGCAAACGCATAGGCAGAGAACTCTGTAAACAAAGTGTATGTGATTGCCAGGGAGTGAGGGGTCTGCTCCATGGTTAGACTCTGGATGATGGGGTCTTTGCCAGGTTCCGCCCGGGCATGTAGGTGGCCACACTAGTGTAGGGTGATGCTCCGTGGCTTTCTCTTGGCGGAACGCTGTTGGTGTGAACAGTGTTGGCTGAGCGGCTCATAGAGGTGAAGCCTGAGGAGCAGGTGCAGATGCAGGTGGCATCTGAATGTAGGAAGGCAGAGTGCTGGGTGCTCTGATGAACTGCCCCTGAGGTGCCCATGGTTATTACCAGGATGCCTTCGGCTTGCCTTTAGCTGGCTGTTCTTCAGGCATGATGGTGCACTGTTTTGTGGATCTTCGAGGATAGCTGCTGTCGATGTATCTGTCAGGCTCTGGGGGTTAGTTGTTGCTTCAACCCAACCGTGGCAGGTTTGAGCAAGGAAGGTTGTGTCGCGTGATGTCAGGTTGTTGGTGTTATTGCAGTGAACCATCGCTTTCCCTTTCGTGTCCAGGTTTATGTTAAGTCTCAGCGCGTCAGTCCTCGGAGGAGAAATGTATAGGACTTCAGTGAAACGTGGAAAGCCAGGCTTCGCTGTCATGTGACAGGAAGATCTGCTCATTCTTTACAGAACTGAGATGAGCTCAGTGCAAACAAGCCACGCGGAAGCTCCCCTGCTCTGAGGGCACAATATGATTATTAAAGTTTTTTCTTGACTATTTGTGAGGACCCTGTGTTAAGGGAAATAATTTGAAAGCTGGTGGGGCGCCATTTTTGGAGCTGACCCAGTATGACATAAAGCTACTGGTAGGATTGGCTTGGACGGAAGTTGATTGGATTAAAGTGGGTGTGCTGGCTGAAACCTGGACCTACCGGAGTGCAGCCCGGAGAAGTGATGAAGACTGCCAAGACAGACAGGGCCCCTAGGATCGAGGGAACCCAACCCCAAGGAGAGAAGAGCTTGCGGGAACTAAGGAGGTGATGATCAGGAAACTGTCAGGAGTGAGAGTGGATCAGGGTTTGAGAACATCGGAAAGTGATGAAAGGAATGGCTAAATTCAGAAAACCACAAAGGATTGAGAGCGTAGGGAGAAAAACAGTGGTGCTGGAAGATTTTTGGTGATTATTTGTCTTTTTCTAGGGAGTAAAAGTAGCTGATACACCCCTTATCTGTAGGGCTGCAGGCACAGAGGGAGCAGAGCGAGTGTAGCAGGGCCAATCACCACTGATTGGTCAGTATTAACGAGTTAGGGATACTCCTTGAAGGTAAGGTAGAGGCAACAGTGGTCACACAGTGTCATGATTTACTGGAAAGACACAAAATAGGTAGTCTATGTATATAAAAGGGAACATTTGCAGGTGTGTGGGTTTGTGGCTTTGCTTATGCTCCCTATACAATTCCACACCGTTTCACCAATCTGCACCAAATTTTTCACAGTCACCTGTTAGGACCGTGTGGACATTACTGGCACATGACATTTGTACACCCCACCCCTTTCCCTAGATTTCAACATATGTCTCTGGGTTTGTGGGTTTGTGGCTTGCTGAAGCGTTGTTTCTTATACAATCCCACACCGTTTCACCAATCTGCTCACATTTTGCATAGTTATCTATTAGGACCTTCTGGACATTACTGGCTACATGGCATTTGGACACCCCACCCCGTTCCCTGTATTTCAGCACAAGTCAACATTTGTTTGTGGGTGTGTGGCTTGGCGGAGTGTTGTTTCTTATAAAATCCCACACCGTTTCACCAATCTGCACCAAATGTTGCATACTTACCTGTTTGGACCCTCCAGACATTGCTGGCTACATGCCTTCGGACACCCCACCCCTTTTCCCGAATTTCAGCAAAGGTCAAAATTTGTTTGTGGCATGTTCCCCCGCCGACGCAGTCGTAAACCATGATCACCGGGAAGGCAAATAATAAATGTTGTTTATAAACAAGTCTTACAATGAACATGTACTTGGTAATATTAAACTTTAGGTCCATAGTTATTGTCACCGTCATCATCATGTCATCCATCCTGCTGGACCTCATGTCACCCATCCTGCTGTACCTCATGTCACCCATCCTGCTGTACCTCATGTCACCCATCCTGCTGGGCCTCATGTCACCCATCCTGCTGTACCTCATGTCACCCATCCTGCTGTACCTCATATCACCCATCCTGCTGGGCCTCATGTCACCCATCCTGCTGGGCCTCATGTCACCCATCCTGCTGGACCTCATGTCACCCCTCATGCTGGGCATCATGCCACTCATCCTGCTGGGCCTCATGCCACTCATCCTGCTGGGCCTCATGTCACCCATCCTGCTGGGCCTCATGTCACCCATCCTGCTGGACCTCATGTCACCCATCATGCTGTACCTCATGTCACCCATCCTGCTGGGCCTCATGTCACCTATCCTGCTGTACCTCATGTCACCCATCCTGCTGGGCCTCATGTCACCCATCCTGCTGGACCTCATGTCACCCATAATGCTGTACCTCATGTCACCCATCCTGCTGTACCTCATGTCACCCATCCTGCTGTACCTCATGTCATCCATCCTGCTGGGCCTCATGTCACCCCTCATGCTGGGCATCATGTCATCCATCCTGCTGGGCATCATGTCATCCATCATGCTGGGCCTCATGTCACCCATCCTGCTGGGCATCATGCCACTCATCCTGCTTGACCTAATGTCACCCATCCTGCCGGGCCTCATGTCACCCATCCTGCTGGGCCTCATGTCACCCATCCTGCTGGGCCTCATGCCGCTCATCCTGCTGGGCCTCATGCCACGCATCCTGCTGGACCTCATGCCACTCATCCTGCTGGGCCTCATGTCACCCATCATGTTGGGCCTCATGTCACCCATCCTGCTGGGCCTCATGCCACTCATCCTGCTGGACCTCGTGCCGCTCATCCTGCTGGGCCTCATGCCACGCATCCTGCTGGACCTCATGCCGCTCATCCTGCTGGGCCTCATGCCACGCATCCTGCTGGACCTCATGCCACTCATCCTGCTGGGCCTCATGTCACCCATCATGTTGGGCCTCATGTGACCCATCCTGCTGGGCCTCATACCACTCATCCTGCTGGGCCTCATGTCACCCATCCTGCTGGGCCTCATGTCACCCACCCTGCTGGGCCTCATGTCACCCATCCTGCTGGACCTCATGTCACCCATCCTGCTGGGCCTCATGCCACTCATCCTGCTGGACCTCATGCCGCTCATCCTGCTGGGCCTCATGCCACGCATCCTGCTGGACCTCATGCCGCTCATCCTGCTGGGCCTCATGTCACCCATCCTGCTGGGCCTCATGTCACCCATCCTGCTGGGCCTCATGCCACGCATTCCTGCTGGACCTCATGCCGCTCATCCTGCTGGGCCTCATGTCACCCATCCTGCTGGGCTTCATGTCACCCCTCATGCTGGGCATCATGTCACCCATCATGCTGGGCCTCATGCCACTCATCCTGCTGGGCCTCATGTCACCCATCCTGCTGGGCCTCATGTCACCCACCCTGCTGGGCCTCATGTCACCCATCCTGCTGGACCTCATGTCACCCATCCTGCTGGGCATCATGCCGCCCATCCTGCTGGACCTCATGTCACTCATCCTGCTGGGCATCATGCCGCCCATCCTGCTGGGCCTCATGTCGCCCATCCTGCTGGGCCTCATGTCGCCCCTCATGCTGGGCATCATGCCACTCATCCTGCTGGACCTCATGTCACCCATCCTGCTGGGCCTCATGTCACCCATTCTGCTGGGCATCATGCCACCCATCCTGCTGGGCCTCATGTCACCCATCCTGCTGTACCTCATGTCACCCATCCTGCTGGGCCTCATGTCACCCATCCTGCTGGGCCTCATGTCACCCATCCTGCTGGACCTCATGTCACCCCTCATGCTGGGCATCATGCCACTCATCCTGCTGGGCCTCATGCCACTCATCCTGCTGGGCCTCATGTCACCCATCCTGCTGGGCCTCATGTCACCCATCCTGCTGGACCTCATGTCACCCATCATGCTGTACCTCATGTCACCCATCCTGCTGGGCCTCATGTCACCTATCCTGCTGTACCTCATGTCACCCATCCTGCTGGGCCTCATGTCACCCATCCTGCTGGACCTCATGTCACCCATAATGCTGTACCTCATGTCACCCATCCTGCTGTACCTCATGTCACCCATCCTGCTGTACCTCATGTCATCCATCCTGCTGGGCCTCATGTCACCCCTCATGCTGGGCATCATGTCATCCATCCTGCTGGGCATCATGTCATCCATCATGCTGGGCCTCATGTCACCCATCCTGCTGGGCATCATGCCACTCATCCTGCTTGACCTAATGTCACCCATCCTGCTGGGCCTCATGTCACCCATCCTGCTGGGCCTCATGTCACCCATCCTGCTGGGCCTCATGCCGCTCATCCTGCTGGGCCTCATGCCACGCATCCTGCTGGACCTCATGCCACTCATCCTGCTGGGCCTCATGTCACCCATCATGTTGGGCCTCATGTCACCCATCCTGCTGGGCCTCATGCCACTCATCCTGCTGGACCTCATGCCGCTCATCCTGCTGGGCCTCATGCCACGCATCCTGCTGGACCTCATGCCGCTCATCCTGCTGGGCCTCATGCCACGCATCCTGCTGGACCTCATGTCACCCATCATGTTGGGCCTCATGTCACCCATCCTGCTGGGCCTCATACCACTCATCCTGCTGGGCCTCATGTCACCCATCCTGCTAGGCCTCATGTCACCCACCCTGCTGGGCCTCATGTCACCCATCCTGCTGGACCTCATGTCACCCATCCTGCTGGGCCTCATGCCACTCATCCTGCTGGATCTCATGCCGCTCATCCTGCTGGGCCTTATGCCACGCATCCTGCTGGACCTCATGCCGCTCATCCTGCTGGGCCTCATGTCACCCATCCTGCTGGGCCTCATGTCACCCATCCTGCTGGGCCTCATGCCACGCATTCCTGCTGGACCTCATGCCGCTCATCCTGCTGGGCCTCATGTCACCCATCCTGCTGGGCTTCATGTCACCCCTCATGCTGGGCATCATGTCACCCATCATGCTGGGCCTCATGCCACTCATCCTGCTGGGCCTCATGTCACCCATCCTGCTGGGCCTCATGTCACCCACCCTGCTGGGCCTCATGCCGCCCATCCTGCTGGGCCTCATGTCGCCCATCCTGCTGGGCCTCATGTCGCCCCTCATGCTGGGCATCATGCCACTCATCCTGCTGGACCTCATGTCACCCATCCTGCTGGGCCTCATGTCACCCATCCTGCTGGGCATCATGCCACCCATCCTGCTGGGCATCATGCCACTCATCCTGCTGGACCTAATGTCACCCATCCTGCTGTACCTCATGTCACCCATCCTGCTGTACCTCATGTCATCCATCCTGCTGGGCCTCATGTCACCCCTCATGCTGGGCATCATGTCATCCATCCTGCTGGGCATCATGTCATCCATCATGCTGGGCCTCATGTCACCCATCCTGCTGGGCATCATGCCACTCATCCTGCTTGACCTAATGTCACCCATCCTGCTGGGCCTCATGTCACCCATCCTGCTGGGCCTCATGTCACCCATCCTGCTGGGCCTCATGCCGCTCATCCTGCTGGGCCTCATGCCACGCATCCTGCTGGACCTCATGCCACTCATCCTGCTGGGCCTCATGTCACCCATCATGTTGGGCCTCATGTCACCCATCCTGCTGGGCCTCATGCCACTCATCCTGCTGGACCTCATGCCGCTCATCCTGCTGGGCCTCATGCCACGCATCCTGCTGGACCTCATGCCGCTCATCCTGCTGGGCCTCATGCCACGCATCCTGCTGGACCTCATGCCACTCATCCTGCTGGGCCTCATGTCACCCATCATGTTGGGCCTCATGTCACCCATCCTGCTGGGCCTCATACCACTTATCCTGCTGGGCCTCATGTCACCCATCCTGCTGGGCCTCATGTCACCCACCCTTCTGGGCCTCATGTCACCCATCCTGCTGGACCTCATGTCACCCATCCTGCTGGGCCTCATGCCACTCATCCTGCTGGACCTCATGCCGCTCATCCTGCTGGGCCTCATGCCACGCATCCTGCTGGACCTCATGCCGCTCATCCTGCTGGGCCTCATGTCACCCATCCTGCTGGGCCTCATGTCACCCATCCTGCTGGGCCTCATGCCACGCATTCCTGCTGGACCTCATGCCGCTCATCCTGCTGGGCCTCATGTCACCCATCCTGCTGGGCTTCATGTCACCCCTCATGCTGGGCATCATGTCACCCATCATGCTGGGCCTCATGCCACTCATCCTGCTGGGCCTCATGTCACCCATCCTGCTGGGCCTCATGTCACCCACCCTGCTGGGCCTCATGTCACCCATCCTGCTGGACCTCATGTCACCCATCCTGCTGGGCATCATGCCGCCCATCCTGCTGGACCTCATGTCACTCATCCTGCTGGGCATCATGCTGCCCATCCTGCTGGGCCTCATGTCGCCCATCCTGCTGGGCCTCATGTCGCCCCTCATGCTGGGCATCATGCCACTCATCCTGCTGGACCTCATGTCACCCATCCTGCTGGGCCTCATGTCACCCATCCTGCTGGGCATCATGCCACCCATCCTGCTGGGCCTCATGTCACCCATCCTGCTGTACCTCATGTCACCCATCCTGCTGGGCCTCATGTCACCCATCCTGCTGGGCCTCATGTCACCCATCCTGCTGGACCTCATGTCACCCCTCATGCTGGGCATCATGCCACTCATCCTGCTGGGCCTCATGCCACTCATCCTGCTGGGCCTCATGTCACCCATCCTGCTGGGCCTCATGTCACCCATCCTGCTGGACCTCATGTCACCCATCATGCTGTACCTCATGTCACCAATCCTGCTGGGCCTCATGTCACCTATCCTGCTGTACCTCATGTCACCCATCCTGCTGGGCCTCATGTCACCCATCCTGCTGGACCTCATGTCACCCATAATGCTGTACCTCATGTCACCCATCCTGCTGTACCTCATGTCACCCATCCTGCTGTACCTCATGTCATCCATCCTGCTGGGCCTCATGTCACCCCTCATGCTGGGCATCATGTCATCCATCCTGCTGGGCATCATGTCATCCATCATGCTGGGCCTCATGTCACCCATTCTGCTGGGCATCATGCCACTCATCCTGCTTGACCTAATGTCACCCATCCTGCTGGGCCTCATGTCACCCATCCTGCTGGGCCTCATGTCACCCATCCTGCTGGGCCTCATGCCGCTCATCCTGCTGGGCCTCATGCCACGCATCCTGCTGGACCTCATGCCACTCATCCTGCTGGGCCTCATGTCACCCATCATGTTGGGCCTCATGTCACCCATCCTGCTGGGCCTCATGCCACTCATCCTGCTGGACCTCATGCCGCTCATCCTGCTGGGCCTCATGCCACGCATCCTGCTGGACCTCATGCCGCTCATCCTGCTGGGCCTCATGCCACGCATCCTGCTGGACCTCATGTCACCCATCATGTTGGGCCTCATGTCACCCATCCTGCTGGGCCTCATACCACTCATCCTGCTGGGCCTCATGTCACCCATCCTGCTGGGCCTCATGTCACCCACCCTGCTGGGCCTCATGTCACCCATCCTGCTGGACCTCATGTCACCCATCCTGCTGGGCCTCATGCCACTCATCCTGCTGGACCTCATGCCGCTCATCCTGCTGGGCCTCATGCCACGCATCCTGCTGGACCTCATGCCGCTCATCCTGCTGGGCCTCATGTCACCCATCCTGCTGGGCCTCATGTCACCCATCCTGCTGGGCCTCATGCCACGCATTCCTGCTGGACCTCATGCCGCTCATCCTGCTGGGCCTCATGTCACCCATCCTGCTGGGCTTCATGTCACCCCTCATGCTGGGCATCATGTCACCCATCATGCTGGGCCTCATGCCACTCATCCTGCTGGGCCTCATGTCACCCATCCTGCTGGGCCTCATGTCACCCACCCTGCTGGGCCTCATGTCACCCATCCTGCTGGACCTCATGTCACCCATCCTGCTGGGCATCATGCCGCCCATCCTGCTGGACCTCATGTCACTCATCCTGCTGGGCATCATGCCGCCCATCCTGCTGGGCCTCATGTCGCCCATCCTGCTGGGCCTCATGTCGCCCCTCATGCTGGGCATCATGCCACTCATCCTGCTGGACCTCATGTCACCCATCCTGCTGGGCCTCATGTCACCCATCCTGCTGGGCATCATGCCACCCATCCTGCTGGGCATCATGCCACTCATCCTGCTGGACCTAATGTCACCCATCCTGCTGGGCATCATGTCACCCATCCTGCTGGGCATCATGCACTCATCCTGCTGGACCTAATGTCACCCATCCTGCTGGGCCTCATGTCACCCATCCTGCTGTGCCTCATGCCACCCATCCTGCTGGGCCTCATGCCACTCATCCTGCTGGACCTCATGTCACCCATTATGTTGGGCATCATGTCACCCATCCTGCTGGACCTAATGTCACCCATCCTGCTGGGCCTCATGTCACCCATCCTGCTGGGCATCATGCCACTCATCCTGCTGGGCATCATGTCACCCATCCTGCTGGACCTCATGTCTCCCATCCTGCTGGGCATCATGCACTCATCCTGCTGGACCTCACGTCACCCATCCTGCTGGACCTCATGCCACTCATCCTGCTGCACCTCATGTCACCCATCCTGCTGGGCATCATGCCACTCATCCTGCTGGACCTCATGCCACTCATCCTGCTGGGCATCATGTCACCCATCCTGCTGGGCATCATGTCACCCATCATGCTGGACCTCATGTCACCCATCCTGCTGGGCATCATGCACTCATCCTGCTGGACCTAATGTCACCCATCCTGCTGGGCCTCATGTCACCCATCCTGCTGGGCCTCATGCCACCCATCCTGCTGGGCCTCATGCCACTCATCCTGCTGGACCTCATGTCACCCATTATGTTGGGCATCATGTCACCCATCCTGCTGGACCTAATGTCACCCATCCTGCTGGGCCTCATGTCACCCATCCTGCTGGGCATCATGCCACTCATCCTGCTGGGCATCATGTCACCCATCCTGCTGGACCTCATGTCTCCCATCCTGCTGGGCATCATGCCACTCATCCTGCTGGACCTAATGTCACCCATCCTGCTGGGCATCATGTCACCCATCCTGCTGGGCATCATGCACTCATCCTGCTGGACCTAATGTCACCCATCTTGCTGGGCCTCATGTCACCCATCCTGCTGGGCCTCATGCCACCCATCCTGCTGGGCCTCATGCCACTCATCCTGCTGGACCTCATGTCACCCATTATGTTGGGCATCATGTCACTAATCCTGCTGGACCTAATGTCACCCATCCTGCTGGGCCTCATGTCACCCATCCTGCTGGGCATCATGCCACTCACCTGCTGGGCATCATGTCACCCATCCTGCTGGACCTCATGTCTCCCATCCTGCTGGGCATCATGCACTCATCCTGCTGGACCTCACGTCACCCATCCTGCTGGACCTCATGCCACTCATCCTGCTGGACCTCATGTCACCCATCCTGCTGGGCATCATGCCACTCATCCTGCTGGACCTCATGCCACTCATCCTGCTGGGCATCATGTCACCCATCCTGCTGGGCATCATGCCACTCATCCTGCTGGACCTCATGTCACCCATCCTGCTGGGCCTCATGCCACTCATCCTGCTGGACCTCATGCCACTCATCCTGCTGGGCCTCATGCCACTCATCCTGCTGGGCATCATGTCACCCATCCTGCTGGACCTCATGTCACCCACCCTGCTGGACCTCATGTCACCCCTCATGCTGGGCCTCATGTCACCCATCCTGCTGGGCATCATGCCACCCATCCTGCTGGGCATCATGTCACCCATCCTGCTGGGCATCATGCCACCCATCCTGCTGGGCATCATGTCACCCCTCATGCTGGGCATCGTGTCATCCACCCTGCTGGGCATCATGCACTCATCCTGCTGGACCTCACGTCACCCCTCATGCTGGGCATCATGCTGCCCATCCTGCTGGGCCTCATGCACTCATCCTGCTGGGCCTCACGTCACCCATCCTGCTGGGCATCATGTCACCCATCCTGCTGGGCATCACGTCATCCATCACGCTGGGCATCATGTCATCCGTCATGCTGGGCATCGTGTCACACATCACGCTGGGCATCACGTCCCCCATCCTGCTGGGCATCACGTCACCCGTCATGCTGGGCCTCATGTTACCCATCACGCTGGGCATCACGTCACCCGTCATGCTGGGCATCACGTCACCCATCATGCTGGGCATCACGTCACCCGTCATGCTGGGCCTCATGTCACTCATCCTGCTGGGCATCACGTCACCCGTCATGCTGGGCATCACGTCACCCATCATGCTGGGCATCACGTCACCCGTCATGCTGGGCCTCATGTCACTCATCCTGCTGGGCATCATGCCACTCATCCTGCTGGGCATCATGTCACCCATCCTGCTGGGCCTCATGTCACCCATCCTGCTGGGCCTCATGTCACCCATCCTGCTGGGCCTCATGCCACCCATCATGCTGGTCCTCATGTCACCCCTCATGCTGGGCCTCATGTCACCCATCCTGCTGGGCATCATGTCACCCATCCTACTGGGCATCATGCCACTCATCCTGCTGGGCATCATGTCACCCATCCTGCTGGGCCTCATGTCACCCATCCTGCTGGGCCTCATGCCACCCATCATGCTGGTCCTCATGTCACCCCTCATGCTGGGCCTCATGCCACTCATCCTGCTGGGCCTCAGGCCACTCATCCTGCTGGACCTCATGTCATCCCTCATGCTGGGCCTCATGTCACCCATCCTGCTGGACCTCATGCCACTCATCCTGCTGGACCTCATGCCGCTCATCCTGCTGGGCCTCATGCCACGCATCCTGCTGGACCTCATGCCGCTCATCCTGCTGGGCCTCATGCCACGCATCCTGCTGGACCTCATGTCACCCATCATGTTGGGCCTCATGTCACCCATCCTGCTGGGCCTCATACCACTCATCCTGCTGGGCCTCATGTCACCCATCCTGCTGGGCCTCATGTCACCCACCCTGCTGGGCCTCATGTCACCCATCCTGCTGGACCTCATGTCACCCATCCTGCTCGGCCTCATGCCACTCATCCTGCTGGATCTCATGCCGCTCATCCTGCTGGGCCTTATGCCACGCATCCTGCTGGACCTCATGCCGCTCATCCTGCTGGGCCTCATGTCACCCATCCTGCTGGGCCTCATGTCACCCATCCTGCTGGGCCTCATGCCACGCATTCCTGCTGGACCTCATGCCGCTCATCCTGCTGGGCCTCATGTCACCCATCCTGCTGGGCTTCATGTCACCCCTCATGCTGGGCATCATGTCACCCATCATGCTGGGCCTCATGCCACTCATCCTGCTGGGCCTCATGTCACCCATCCTGCTGGGCCTCATGTCACCCACCCTGCTGGGCCTCATGCCGCCCATCCTGCTGGGCCTCATGTCGCCCATCCTGCTGGGCCTCATGTCGCCCCTCATGCTGGGCATCATGCCACTCATCCTGCTGGACCTCATGTCACCCATCCTGCTGGGCCTCATGTCACCCATCCTGCTGGGCATCATGCCACCCATCCTGCTGGGCATCATGCCACTCATCCTGCTGGACCTAATGTCACCCATCCTGCTGTACCTCATGTCACCCATCCTGCTGTACCTCATGTCATCCATCCTGCTGGGCCTCATGTCACCCCTCATGCTGGGCATCATGTCATCCATCCTGCTGGGCATCATGTCATCCATCATGCTGGGCCTCATGTCACCCATCCTGCTGGGCATCATGCCACTCATCCTGCTTGACCTAATGTCACCCATCCTGCTGGGCCTCATGTCACCCATCCTGCTGGGCCTCATGTCACCCATCCTGCTGGGCCTCATGCCCCTCATCCTGCTGGGCCTCATGCCACGCATCCTGCTGGACCTCATGCCACTCATCCTGCTGGGCCTCATGTCACCCATCATGTTGGGCCTCATGTCACCCATCCTGCTGGGCCTCATGCCACTCATCCTGCTGGACCTCATGCCGCTCATCCTGCTGGGCCTCATGCCACGCATCCTGCTGGACCTCATGCCGCTCATCCTGCTGGGCCTCATGCCACGCATCCTGCTGGACCTCATGCCACTCATCCTGCTGGGCCTCATGTCACCCATCATGTTGGGCCTCATGTCACCCATCCTGCTGGGCCTCATACCACTTATCCTGCTGGGCCTCATGTCACCCATCCTGCTGGGCCTCATGTCACCCACCCTTCTGGGCCTCATGTCACCCATCCTGCTGGACCTCATGTCACCCATCCTGCTGGGCCTCATGCCACTCATCCTGCTGGACCTCATGCCGCTCATCCTGCTGGGCCTCATGCCACGCATCCTGCTGGACCTCATGCCGCTCATCCTGCTGGGCCTCATGTCACCCATCCTGCTGGGCCTCATGTCACCCATCCTGCTGGGCCTCATGCCACGCATTCCTGCTGGACCTCATGCCGCTCATCCTGCTGGGCCTCATGTCACCCATCCTGCTGGGCTTCATGTCACCCCTCATGCTGGGCATCATGTCACCCATCATGCTGGGCCTCATGCCACTCATCCTGCTGGGCCTCATGTCACCCATCCTGCTGGGCCTCATGTCACCCACCCTGCTGGGCCTCATGTCACCCATCCTGCTGGACCTCATGTCACCCATCCTGCTGGGCATCATGCCGCCCATCCTGCTGGACCTCATGTCACTCATCCTGCTGGGCATCATGCTGCCCATCCTGCTGGGCCTCATGTCGCCCATCCTGCTGGGCCTCATGTCGCCCCTCATGCTGGGCATCATGCCACTCATCCTGCTGGACCTCATGTCACCCATCCTGCTGGGCCTCATGTCACCCATCCTGCTGGGCATCATGCCACCCATCCTGCTGGGCCTCATGTCACCCATCCTGCTGTACCTCATGTCACCCATCCTGCTGGGCCTCATGTCACCCATCCTGCTGGGCCTCATGTCACCCATCCTGCTGGACCTCATGTCACCCCTCATGCTGGGCATCATGCCACTCATCCTGCTGGGCCTCATGCCACTCATCCTGCTGGGCCTCATGTCACCCATCCTGCTGGGCCTCATGTCACCCATCCTGCTGGACCTCATGTCACCCATCATGCTGTACCTCATGTCACCAATCCTGCTGGGCCTCATGTCACCTATCCTGCTGTACCTCATGTCACCCATCCTGCTGGGCCTCATGTCACCCATCCTGCTGGACCTCATGTCACCCATTATGCTGTACCTCATGTCACCCATCCTGCTCTACCTCATGTCACCCATCCTGCTGTACCTCATGTCATCCATCCTGCTGGGCCTCATGTCACCCCTCATGCTGGGCATCATGTCATCCATCCTGCTGGGCATCATGTCATCCATCATGCTGGGCCTCATGTCACCCATTCTGCTGGGCATCATGCCACTCATCCTGCTTGACCTAATGTCACCCATCCTGCTGGGCCTCATGTCACCCATCCTGCTGGGCCTCATGTCACCCATCCTGCTGGGCCTCATGCCGCTCATCCTGCTGGGCCTCATGCCACGCATCCTGCTGGACCTCATGCCACTCATCCTGCTGGGCCTCATGTCACCCATCATGTTGGGCCTCATGTCACCCATCCTGCTGGGCCTCATGCCACTCATCCTGCTGGACCTCATGCCGCTCATCCTGCTGGGCCTCATGCCACGCATCCTGCTGGACCTCATGCCGCTCATCCTGCTGGGCCTCATGCCACGCATCCTGCTGGACCTCATGTCACCCATCATGTTGGGCCTCATGTCACCCATCCTGCTGGGCCTCATACCACTCATCCTGCTGGGCCTCATGTCACCCATCCTGCTGGGCCTCATGTCACCCACCCTGCTGGGCCTCATGTCACCCATCCTGCTGGACCTCATGTCACCCATCCTGCTGGGCCTCATGCCACTCATCCTGCTGGACCTCATGCCGCTCATCCTGCTGGGCCTCATGCCACGCATCCTGCTGGACCTCATGCCGCTCATCCTGCTGGGCCTCATGTCACCCATCCTGCTGGGCCTCATGTCACCCATCCTGCTGGGCCTCATGCCACGCATTCCTGCTGGACCTCATGCCGCTCATCCTGCTGGGCCTCATGTCACCCATCCTGCTGGGCTTCATGTCACCCCTCATGCTGGGCATCATGTCACCCATCATGCTGGGCCTCATGCCACTCATCCTGCTGGGCCTCATGTCACCCATCCTGCTGGGCCTCATGTCACCCACCCTGCTGGGCCTCATGTCACCCATCCTGCTGGACCTCATGTCACCCATCCTGCTGGGCATCATGCCGCCCATCCTGCTGGACCTCATGTCACTCATCCTGCTGGGCATCATGCCGCCCATCCTGCTGGGCCTCATGTCGCCCATCCTGCTGGGCCTCATGTCGCCCCTCATGCTGGGCATCATGCCACTCATCCTGCTGGACCTCATGTCACCCATCCTGCTGGGCCTCATGTCACCCATCCTGCTGGGCATCATGCCACCCATCCTGCTGGGCATCATGCCACTCATCCTGCTGGACCTAATGTCACCCATCCTGCTGGGCATCATGTCACCCATCCTGCTGGGCATCATGCACTCATCCTGCTGGACCTAATGTCACCCATCCTGCTGGGCCTCATGTCACCCATCCTGCTGTGCCTCATGCCACCCATCCTGCTGGGCCTCATGCCACTCATCCTGCTGGACCTCATGTCACCCATTATGTTGGGCATCATGTCACCCATCCTGCTGGACCTAATGTCACCCATCCTGCTGGGCCTCATGTCACCCATCCTGCTGGGCATCATGCCACTCATCCTGCTGGGCATCATGTCACCCATCCTGCTGGACCTCATGTCTCCCATCCTGCTGGGCATCATGCACTCATCCTGCTGGACCTCACGTCACCCATCCTGCTGGACCTCATGCCACTCATCCTGCTGCACCTCATGTCACCCATCCTGCTGGGCATCATGCCACTCATCCTGCTGGACCTCATGCCACTCATCCTGCTGGGCATCATGTCACCCATCCTGCTGGGCATCATGTCACCCATCATGCTGGACCTCATGTCACCCATCCTGCTGGGCATCATGCACTCATCCTGCTGGACCTAATGTCACCCATCCTGCTGGGCCTCATGTCACCCATCCTGCTGGGCCTCATGCCACCCATCCTGCTGGGCCTCATGCCACTCATCCTGCTGGACCTCATGTCACCCATTATGTTGGGCATCATGTCACCCATCCTGCTGGACCTAATGTCACCCATCCTGCTGGGCCTCATGTCACCCATCCTGCTGGGCATCATGCCACTCATCCTGCTGGGCATCATGTCACCCATCCTGCTGGACCTCATGTCTCCCATCCTGCTGGGCATCATGCCACTCATCCTGCTGGACCTAATGTCACCCATCCTGCTGGGCATCATGTCACCCATCCTGCTGGGCATCATGCACTCATCCTGCTGGACCTAATGTCACCCATCTTGCTGGGCCTCATGTCACCCATCCTGCTGGGCCTCATGCCACCCATCCTGCTGGGCCTCATGCCACTCATCCTGCTGGACCTCATGTCACCCATTATGTTGGGCATCATGTCACCCATCCTGCTGGACCTAATGTCACCCATCCTGCTGGGCCTCATGTCACCCATCCTGCTGGGCATCATGCCACTCATCCTGCTGGGCATCATGTCACCCATCCTGCTGGACCTCATGTCTCCCATCCTGCTGGGCATCATGCACTCATCCTGCTGGACCTCACGTCACCCATCCTGCTGGACCTCATGCCACTCATCCTGCTGGACCTCATGTCACCCATCCTGCTGGGCATCATGCCACTCATCCTGCTGGACCTCATGCCACTCATCCTGCTGGGCATCATGTCACCCATCCTGCTGGGCATCATGCCACTCATCCTGCTGGACCTCATGTCACCCATCCTGCTGGGCCTCATGCCACTCATCCTGCTGGACCTCATGCCACTCATCCTGCTGGGCCTCATGCCACTCATCCTGCTGGGCATCATGTCACCCATCCTGCTGGACCTCATGTCACCCACCCTGCTGGACCTCATGTCACCCCTCATGCTGGGCCTCATGTCACCCATCCTGCTGGGCATCATGCCACCCATCCTGCTGGGCATCATGTCACCCATCCTGCTGGGCATCATGCCACCCATCCTGCTGGGCATCATGTCACCCCTCATGCTGGGCATCGTGTCATCCACCCTGCTGGGCATCATGCACTCATCCTGCTGGACCTCACGTCACCCCTCATGCTGGGCATCATGCTGCCCATCCTGCTGGGCCTCATGCACTCATCCTGCTGGGCCTCACGTCACCCATCCTGCTGGGCATCATGTCACCCATCCTGCTGGGCATCACGTCATCCATCACGCTGGGCATCATGTCATCCGTCATGCTGGGCATCGTGTCACACATCACGCTGGGCATCACGTCCCCCATCCTGCTGGGCATCACGTCACCCGTCATGCTGGGCCTCATGTTACCCATCACGCTGGGCATCACGTCACCCGTCATGCTGGGCATCACGTCACCCATCATGCTGGGCATCACGTCACCCGTCATGCTGGGCCTCATGTCACTCATCCTGCTGGGCATCACGTCACCCGTCATGCTGGGCATCACGTCACCCATCATGCTGGGCATCACGTCACCCGTCATGCTGGGCCTCATGTCACTCATCCTGCTGGGCATCATGCCACTCATCCTGCTGGGCATCATGTCACCCATCCTGCTGGGCCTCATGTCACCCATCCTGCTGGGCCTCATGTCACCCATCCTGCTGGGCCTCATGCCACCCATCATGCTGGTCCTCATGTCACCCCTCATGCTGGGCCTCATGTCACCCATCCTGCTGGGCATCATGTCACCCATCCTGCTGGGCATCATGCCACTCATCCTGCTGGGCATCATGTCACCCATCCTGCTGGGCCTCATGTCACCCATCCTGCTGGGCCTCATGCCACCCATCATGCTGGTCCTCATGTCACCCCTCATGCTGGGCCTCATGCCACTCATCCTGCTGGGCCTCAGGCCACTCATCCTGCTGGACCTCATGTCATCCCTCATGCTGGGCCTCATGTCACCCATCCTGCTGGACCTCATGCCACTCATCCTGCTGGACCTCATGCCACTCATCCTGCTGGGCATCATGCCACGCATCCTGCTGGACCTCATGCCGCTCATCCTGCTGGGCATCATGCCACTCATCCTAGTGGGCCTCATGTCACTCATCCTGCTGGGCATCATGCCACTCATCCTAGTGGGCCTCATGTCACTCATCCTGCTGGGCATCATGCCACTCATCCTGCTGGACCTCATGTCACCCATCCTGCTGGGCCTCATGTCACTCATCCTGCTGGGCCTCATGGCACCCATCCTGCTGGGCCTCATGCCACTCATCCTGCTGGGCCTCATGCACTCATCCTGCTGGGCCTCACGTCACCCATCACGCTGGGCATCATGTCATCCGTCATGCTGGGCCTCATGTCACTCATCCTGCTGGGCCTCATGTCACTCATCCTGCTGGGCCTCATGGCACCCATCCTGCTGGGCCTCATGCCACTCATCCTGCTGGGCCTCGTGTCACTCATCCTGCTGGGCATCATGTCACCCATCACGCTGGGCATCATGTCCCCCATCCTGCTGGGCATCACGTCACCCGTCATGCTGGGCCTCATGTTACCCATCCTGCTGGGCATCACGTCACCCGTCATGCTGGGCATCACATCACCCATCACGCTGGGCATCATGTCACTCATCATGCTGGGCCTCATGTCACCCATCCTGCTTGGCATCATGCCACTCATCCTGCTGGACCTCATGTCATCCCTCATGCTGGGCCTCATGTCACCCATCCTGCTGGACCTCATGCCACTCATCCTGCTGGACCTCATGCCACTCATCCTGCTGGGCATCATGCCACGCATCCTGCTGGACCTCATGCCACTCTTCCTGCTGGGCCTCATGTCATCCCTCATGCTGGGCCTCATGTCACCCATCCTGCTGGACCTCATGCCACTCATCCTGCTGGGCATCATGCCACTCATCCTGCTGGACCTCATGTCATCCCTCATGCTGGGCCTCATGTCACCCATCCTGCTGGACCTCATGCCACTCATCCTGCTGGACCTCATGCCACTCATCCTGCTGGGCATCATGCCACGCATCCTGCTGGACCTCATGCCACTCATCCTGCTGGGCATCACGTCACCCATCCTGCTGGGCCTCATGTCACTCATCCTGCTGGGCCTCATGGCACCCATCCTGCTGGGCCTCATGTCTCCCATCCTGCTGGGCATCATGCCACTCATCCTGCTGGACCTAATGTCACCCATCCTGCTGGGCATCATGTCACCCATCCTGCTGGGCATCATGCACTCATCCTGCTGGACCTAATGTCACCCATCTTGCTGGGCCTCATGTCACCCATCCTGCTGGGCCTCATGCCACCCATCCTGCTGGGCCTCATGCCACTCATCCTGCTGGACCTCATGTCACCCATTATGTTGGGCATCATGTCACCCATCCTGCTGGACCTAATGTCACCCATCCTGCTGGGCCTCATGTCACCCATCCTGCTGGGCATCATGCCACTCATCCTGCTGGGCATCATGTCACCCATCCTGCTGGACCTCATGTCTCCCATCCTGCTGGGCATCATGCACTCATCCTGCTGGACCTCACGTCACCCATCCTGCTGGACCTCATGCCACTCATCCTGCTGGACCTCATGTCACCCATCCTGCTGGGCATCATGCCACTCATCCTGCTGGACCTCATGCCACTCATCCTGCTGGGCATCATGTCACCCATCCTGCTGGGCATCATGCCACTCATCCTGCTGGACCTCATGTCACCCATCCTGCTGGGCCTCATGCCACTCATCCTGCTGGACCTCATGCCACTCATCCTGCTGGGCCTCATGCCACTCATCCTGCTGGGCATCATGTCACCCATCCTGCTGGACCTCATGTCACCCACCCTGCTGGACCTCATGTCACCCCTCATGCTGGGCCTCATGTCACCCATCCTGCTGGGCATCATGTCACCCATCCTGCTGGGCATCATGCCACCCATCCTGCTGGGCATCATGTCACCCATCCTGCTGGGCATCATGCCACCCATCCTGCTGGGCATCATGTCACCCATCCTGCTGGGCCTCATGTCACCCATCCTGCTGGGCATCGTGTCATCCACCCTGCTGGGCATCATGCACTGATCCTGCTGGACCTCACGTCACCCCTCATGCTGGGCATCATGCTGCCCATCCTGCTGGGCCTCATGCACTCATCCTGCTGGGCCTCACGTCTCCCATCCTGCTGGGCATCATGTCACCCATCCTGCTGGGCATCACGTCATCCATCACGCTGGGCATCATGTCATCCGTCATGCTGGGCATCGTGTCACACATCACGCTGGGCATCACGTCCCCCATCCTGCTGGGCATCACGTCACCCGTCATGCTGGGCCTCATGTTACCCATCACGCTGGGCATCACGTCACCCGTCATGCTGGGCATCACGTCACCCATCATGCTGGGCATCACGTCACCCGTCATGCTGGGCCTCATGTCACTCATCCTGCTGGGCATCATGTCACCCCTCATGCTGGGCATCATGTTACCCCTCATGCTGGGCCTCATGTCACCCATCCTGCTGGGCATCATGTCACCCATCCTGCTGGGCATCATGCCACTCATCCTGCTGGGCATCATGTCACCCATCCTGCTGGGCCTCATGTCACCCATCCTGCTGGGCCTCATGTCACCCATCCTGCTGGACCTCATGTCACCCCTCATGCTGGGCCTCATGCCACTCATCCTGCTGGACCTCATGCCACCCATCCTGCTGGGCCTCATGCCACTCATCCTGCTGGGCCTCAGGCCACTCATCCTGCTGGACCTCATGTCATCCCTCATGCTGGGCCTCATGTCACCCATCCTGCTGGACCTCATGCCACTCATCCTGCTGGACCTCATGCCACTCATCCTGCTGGGCATCATGCCACGCATCCTGCTGGACCTCATGCCGCTCATCCTGCTGGGCATCATGCCACTCATCCTAGTGGGCCTCATGTCACTCATCCTGCTGGGCATCATGCCACTCATCCTGCTGGACCTCATGTCACCCATCCTGCTGGGCCTCATGTCACTCATCCTGCTGGGCCTCATGGCACCCATCCTGCTGGGCCTCATGCCACTCATCCTGCTGGGCCTCATGCACTCATCCTGCTGGGCCTCACGTCACCCATCACGCTGGGCATCATGTCCCCCATCCTGCTGGGCATCACGTCACCCGTCATGCTGGGCCTCATGTTACCCATCCTGCTGGGCATCACGTCACCCGTCATGCTGGGCATCACATCACCCATCACGCTGGGCATCATGTCACTCATCATGCTGGGCCTCATGTCATCCCTCATGCTGGGCCTCATGTCACCCATCCTGCTGGACCTCATGCCACTCATCCTGCTGGGCATCATGCCACTCATCCTGCTGGACCTCATGTCATCCCTCATGCTGGGCCTCATGTCACCCATCCTGCTGGACCTCATGCCACTCATCCTGCTGGACCTCATGCCACTCATCCTGCTGGGCATCATGCCACGCATCCTGCTGGACCTCATGTCACCCATTCTGCTGGGCCTCATGTCACTCATCCTGCTGGGCATCACGTCACCCATCCTGCTGGGCCTCATGTCACTCATCCTGCTGGGCCTCATGGCACCCATCCTGCTGGGCCTCATGCCACTCATCCTGCTGGGCCTCACGGCACTCATCCTGCTGGGCCTCACGTCACCCATCACGCTGGGCATCATGTCACCCATCCTGCTGGGCATCACGTCATCCATCACGCTGGGCATCATGTCATCCGTCATGCTGGGCATCACGTCACCCGTCATGCTGGGCCTCATGTTACCCATCCTGCTGGGCATCACGTCACCCGTCATGCTGGGCATCACGTCACCCATCATGCTGGGCATCACATCACCCATCACGCTGGGCATCATGTCACTCATCATGCTGGGCCTCATGTCACCCATCCTGCTTGGCATCATGCCACCCATCCTGCTGGGCCTCATGTCACCCATCCTGCTGGACCTCATGCCACTCATCCTGCTGGGCATCATGCCACTCATCCTGCTGGACCTCATGTCACCCATCCTGCTGGACCTCATGCCACTCATCCTGCTGGGCATCATGCCACGCATCCTGCTGGACCTCATGTCACCCATCCTGCTGGACCTCATGCCGCTCATCCTGCTGGGCCTCATGTCACCCATCCTGCTGGGCATCATGTCACCCCTCATGCTGGGCCTCATGTCACCCATCCTGCTGGGCATCATGTCACCCATCATGCTGGACCTCATGTCACCCCTCATGCTGGGCCTCATGCCACTCATCCTGCTGGACCTCATGCCACCCATCCTGCGGGGCCTCATGCCACTCATCCTGCTGGGCCTCAGGCCACTCATCCTGCTGGACCTCATGTCATCCCTCATGCTGGGCCTCATGTCACCCATCCTGCTGGACCTCATGCCACTCATCCTGCTGGACCTCATGTCACCCATCCTGCTGGGCATCATGCCACTCATCCTGCTGGGCCTCATGTCACTCATCCTGCTGGGCATCATGCCACTCATCCTGCTGGGCATCACGTCACCCATCCTGCTGGGCCTCATGTCACCCATCCTGCTGGGCCTCATGTCACCCATCCTGCTGGACCTCATGTCACCCCTCATGCTGGGCATCATGTCACCCCTCATGCTGGGCCTCATGTCACCCATCCTGCTGGGCATCATGCCACTCATCCTGCTGGGCCTCATGTCACTCATCCTGCTGGACATCATGCCACCCATCCTGCTGGGCCTCACGTCGCCCATCCTGCTGGGCATCATGTCACTCATCCTGCTTGGCATCATGTCACTCATCCTGCTGGACCTCATGCCACTCGTCCTGCTGGACCTCATGCCGCTCATCCTGCTGGACCTCACGTCGCCCATCCTGCTGGGCCTCATGTCGCCCATCCTGCTGGGCCTCATGCCACTCATCCTGCTGGGCCTCATGCCACCCATCCTGCTGGGCCTCATGCCACCCATCCTGCTGGGCCTCATGCCACCCATGCTGCTGGGCCTCATGCCACCCATCCTGCTGGGCCTCATGCCACCCATCCTGCTGGGCCTCCTGTCACCCATCCTGCTGGGCCTCATGTCACCCATCCTGCTGGGCCTCATGCCACCCATGCTGCTGGGCCTCATGCCACCCATCCTGCTGGGCCTCATGCCACGCATCCTGCTGGGCCTCATGTCACCCATCCTGCTGGGCCTCATGCCACGCATCCTGCTGGACCTCACGTCACCCCTCATGCTGGGCCTCATGTCACTCATCCTGCTGGGCCTCATGTCACCCATCCTGCTGGGCCTCATGTCACCCATCCTGCTGGGCCTCATGCCACGCATCCTGCTAGACCTCACGTCACCCCTCATGCTGGGCCTCATGTCACTCATCCTGCTGGGCATCATGCACTCATCCTGCTGGGCATCATGCACTCATCCTGCTGGGCCTCATGCCACCCATCCTGCTGGGCCTCATGTCACCCATCCTGCTGGGCCTCATGTCACTCATCCTGCTGGACATCATGCCACCCATTCTGCTGGGCCTCATGTCACCCATCCTGCTGGGCCTCATGCCACCCATGCTGCTGGGGCTCATGCCACCCATCCTGCTGGGCCTCATGTCACCCATCCTGCTGGGCCTCATGTCACCCATCCTGCTGGGCCTCATGCCACTCATTCTGCTGGACCTCACGTCACCCCTCATGCTGGGCCTCATGTCACTCATCCTGCTGGACATCATGCCACCCATCCTGCTGGGCCTCATGTCGCCCATCCTGCTGGGCATCATGCCACTCATCCTGCTGGACCTCATGTCACCCATCCTGCTGGACCTCATGTCACCCATCCTGCTGGGCATCATGCACTCATCCTGCTGGACCTCACGTCACCCATCCTGCTGGACCTCATGCCACTCATCCTGCTGGACCTCATGTCACCCATCCTGCTGGGCATCATGCACTCATCCTGCTGGAACTCACGTCACCCATCCTGCTGGACCTCATGCCACTCATCCTGCTGGACCTCATGTCACCCATCCTGCTGGGCATCATGCACTCATCCTGCTGGACCTCACGTCACCCATCCTGCTGGACCTCATGCCACTCATCCTGCTGGACCTCATGTCACCCATCCTGCTGGGCATCATGCCACCCATCATGCTTCTCAGGGATCTCCATGTTGTTCTCACGTAATAAGAACCCGGGCAACGCCGAGTATATCAACTAGTTCAATTTACGGTTTTAGAAAGTAACTCATATTCATTTTCACACACAAGGCAGTGAGTTATAGGGAAAATAATTGCATGAGTTGGATAGCCTTAAGTAGACGCATGGGAAATGCACGTCATCTAACACTCAACTATATTAATTAGAGATTGCAGATAAACTCACCCTATTGCCGACGGTGATATCCTCCTTGGATTAATGTCACCCTTTCAACTGGTCCAATGCTCTCCAATTACTTCAATAGAACTTCCCCCAACCCGGCAGACCTTTATCACCCGTCTTCTTTACGACAATAGGATCACCCACCTGCCCTATCTTTACCACCTGATGTGTTTATGACAATAGGATTACCCACCCGGTACATCTTTACCACCTGCCTTGTTTAGAACTATGGGTTCACCCACCCAACAGATTCTAAATACCTACCTTGTTTATGGCAATGGGATCACTACCCGGTAACTCTTGATCACCTACATCACTTGCAACAATGGAATCACCCACCTGGCACATCCTAATAGCCTACCTTGTTTACAACAAAAGGATAGCCACCTGGCAGATATATCTCTCTTTCCTTGTTTACAAAAATGGGATCAGCCACCTGGTGATCCTAATTACCTACCTTGTTTACAAACATGGGATCACACACCCTGCAGATCCTGATTGCCAACCATGTTTACAACAATGGGACCACCACTGGCAGACCTTTATTATCTGCTTTGCTTACAGCAATGGGATCACCCACTCAGAAGATCCAAATTACTTACCTTGTTTTCAACAATGGGATCACCCACCTGGCAGATCTCTATCACCGACCCTTTTTTACAGCAATTCGATCACTCATCCAGCAGATCCTAATTACATACCTTGTTTACAACAATGTGATAACCCACCTTACAGAGCTGTATCACCCGACTTGCTTAGAACAATGGGATCGCTCACCTGGCAGCTGTTTCTCACCCACTTTGTCATAACAATGGGATAACCCACTCAGCATATCCCAATTACCTACCTTGTTTCCAACAATGGGATTACCCATCCATCAGATCTTTATCACCTACCTTGTTTACAACAATGGGATCAGCCATGTAGCAGATCTGCATTACCTACCTGTCTTATAACAATGGGATCACCCACCTGGCAGATCTTAATTACCTACCTTATTTACAACAATGGAATCACCAACCTGACAGATCTTTATCACCTACCCGTTTTTACAGCAATGGTATCACTCACCCAGCAGATCCTAATTACCTACCTTGTTTACAACAATGGGATTACCCACCTTGCAGAGCTGCAACATGCTCACCTTGGAAGAATGACAACATGGAGCAACACACATTCGATCCCCGGGTCTGTGCTTAGAAACCTCTGGGTATTAAGTGCATTATAAATAACCTATAATATCATATCATATCATATCATAACCCACTCTGCATATCCTAATTACCTACCTTGGTCCCCGACAATAGGACCACCCACCTTACAAAGCTGTATTACACGGCTTGCTTAGAACAATGGGATCACCTACCCAGCAGCTCTTTATCACCTTCCTTGTTTACAAAAATTGGATCACCCACTTGCAGATCCTAATTACCTACCTTGTTTACAACAATGGGATCACCGACCTGGCACATCCTAATTACCAACCATGTTTACAAAAATGTAATCACTCACCTGGCAGCTTTTTATCACCCACCTTCTTTATGACAATGGGGGTCACCCACTCAGCAGATCCTAATTACCCATCTTGTTTCCGACAGTGGAATCACCCACCCAGCAGATCTTTATCACTGACCTTGTTTACAACAGTGGTATAACCCACCCAGCAGATCTTTACCAACTGACTTGTTTATGACAATGGGATCACCCTCTCAGCAGATCTAAATCACCTGCTTTGTTCACAACAATGGGATCACCCACCTGGCAGCTGTTTATCACTCACTATGTTTACAACAGTGGGATCACCCATGCAGCAGACATTTATTACCTACCTTGTGTAAAACAATGGGATCTCCCATAGATCCCAAGATCTTAATTACCTACCTTGTTTACAACAATGGGATCACCCACCGACATATCTTTATCATCTACCTTCTTTACAACAATGGGATCACCCATCTTGCAGCGCTGCATCACCTGGCTTGCTTAGAACAATGGGATCACTCACCTGGTAGCTCTTTATCACCCACCTTGTTTATGACAAAGGGATAACCCACTCAGCATATCCTAATTACCTACCTTTATCACTCACCTTGTTTACAACAATGGAATCACCAATGCAGCAGATTGTATTACCTAGCTTGTTTACAACAATGGGATCACTTACCTGACATATCTTAGTTACATAACTTGTTTACAACAATGGAGTCAACCTTGCAGCAGATCTTTATTACCTACCGTGTTCACTACAATGTGATCACCTACCTTGATTACAACAATGGGATCACCCTGCCGATCCAAATGACATTCCTTGTTTATAACAATGGATCAGCCACCTGGCAGATCCTAATTGCTTGCCATGTTTACAACAATGGGGTCACCCAGCAGATCCTAATTATCTACTGTGTTTACAATAATGGGATCACCCACCTGGCAGATCAACATTACCTACCTTGTTTAAAACAATGGCCCACCTGAATGATTTTTACCATCTACCCTTTTCACAACAAACAGATTCGAATTACCCACCTTGTTTACAGCAACAGGATCACCCACCCAGCAGATCCTAATGACTGGCTATGTTTGCAACAATGAAACCCCCTACCTGGCAGATGCTAATTACATACCTTCTTTACGATACGTGAATCACCCACCCGGCAGATTTTTATCACCTACCGTTTTTACAAACATGGGATCCGCCACCCAGCAGAACCTAATTATCTACCTTGTCTACAACATTGGGATCACCCACCTGGCAGATCCACATTACCTACCTTGTTTACAACAATGGCCCACCTGGACGATCTTTACCATCTACCCTTTTTACAACAATGGGATCACTCACCCAGTAGATCCTAATTACCTACCTTGTTTACAACAACGGGATAACCCACCCAGCAGATCCTAATTACCTACCTTGTTTACAACAATGGGATCATCCACCTGGCAGATCCTAATTACCTGCTTTGTTTACAACAATAAATAACCCACCTGTCAGATGCTAATTTCGTACCTTGTTTACAACAAGGGAATCACCCACCTGGCAGATCTTTATCACCTACCCTTTTTACAACAATGGAATCCACAATGCAGCAGATCCTTATTACCTAACTTGTTTACAAAAATGGGATCACACCCCTGGCATATCTTAATTACCTACCTTGTTTACAATAATGGATAACCCACCAGCAGATTCTAATTACTTACCTTGTTTACAACAATGGGATCACCCACCCGGCAGACCCTAATGACCGGCTTGGTTCACAACAATGAACCACCCACCTGGCAGATCTTTATCACCAACCCTTTTTTCAACAATGGGATCACTCACCCAGCAGATCCTAATTACCTACCTTGTTTACAACAATGGGACCACCCAACTAACATATCTATATCACCCACCTTGTTTATGACAATGGGATCACCCACTTGGCAGATCCCAATTACCTATCTTGTTTCTGACCATGGGATCACCCACCCAGCAGATCAAACTTACCTATCTTGTTTCTGACAGTGGGATCACCCACCCGGCAGATCTTTACCAACCAACTTGTTTACAACAATGGCATCACCCAGCAGATCTTTACTACCCATCTTGTTCACAACAATGGGATCACCCACTTGCAAGATCTCAATTACCTACGTTATTTCCAATAATGAGATCACACACCCAGCAGATACTAATTTTCTACCTTGTTTACAAAAATTGGATCATCCTGCCAGATCTCAATTCCCCACATTATTTTCAATAATCAGATCACACACCCAGTAGATCCTAATTATCTACCATGTTTACAACAATGGGATTGCACACCCGGCAGAGCCTTAGTACCTAATTTGTTTACAACAATAGGATCACCCATGCATCAGATCTTTATTTCACAACAATGGGATCACCCACCCAAAATATCCTAATTACCTACCTTGTTTACAACAATGGAATCGCCTACCTGGCAGATCCTAATGACCTACCTTCTTTAACAACAATCAGATCACCCATGCAGCTGGTCTTTATTACCTGCCTTGTTTACATACATGGGATCACCACTTGCAAGATCTCCATTACCTACTTATTTTCACAATAATGGGATCACACACCCAGCAGATTCTAATTTTCTACCTTGTTTACAACAATGGGATCACCCACCTGGCAGATCCTAATTGCTTACCTTGTTTATAACAATGCAATCACTGACCCAGCAGATCTGAATTACCTACCTTGTTTACAACAATGGGATCAGCAATGCAGCAGATCTTTATTACCTAACTTGTTTACAACAATGGGATCACGCACCTGGCATATCTTAATTACCTACCTTGTTTACAACAATGGGATCACCCATGCAGCTGGCCTTGATTTCCTACCTTGTTTACATAAATGGGATCACCCACCTGCCATATCTCAATTACCTACATTATTTACAACAATGGGATCATAAACCTAGCAGATCCTAATAGTCTACCTTGTTTAAAACAATGGGATCACCCATGCAGTTGATCTTTATTACCTACCTTGTTTACTGCAACGGGATCACTCACCCAACACATCCTAATTACCTACCTTACTTACAACAATGGGGTCAGCCACCTGGAAGATCCCAATTACCTACCTTATCCATAACAATGGAATCACCCACCTGGCAGATCGTTATTATCTTCCCCTTTTACAACAATGGGCTCACCCAGAAGATCTTTATCACCCATCTTGTTTATGACAATGGGATCACCCACCCAGCAGATCTTTATTTCCTGCCTTGTTCACAACAATGGGATCATCCACCTGGCAGCTGTTTATCCCCCACCTTATTTACAACAGTGGGATCACCCATGCAGCAGATGTTTTTTTTACCTACCTTGTTTACAACAATGGGATCCCCCATGCAGCTGATCTTTATTGCCTACCTTGATTCCAAAAATAGGATCAGCACTTGTCAGATCTGTTACTACCTTATTTAAAATAATGGGATCATGCACCCAGCAGATCATAATGATCTACCTTGTTTTACAAAACAGGATCACCCATTCAACAGGGTCCTATAGTTAGTAGAACCAATGGGACGTCGTACTTTTAGTGACGTCTACAGTGGTAATTTCTGAAGGTAGGGCTTAGACGCCCACCTGATTACCTACCTTGTTTGCAACAATGGGATCACAGACTCAATAGATCCTAATTACCTACATTGTTTACAATGACGGGATCACCCATGCAGCAGATCTGTATTACCTACCTTGTTTACAGCAATGGGATCACCCACCCAACAGATCCTGATTACCATCTTGCGTACAACAATGGGATCACCTACCTGGCATATCTTAATTACCTACCATGTTTACAGCAATGGGATCAACCACCAAGCAGATCATAATGACCTGCCTTGTTTACAACAATGTGATCACCCACCCAGCAGATCATAATTGCCTACCTTGTTTACAACAATGGAATCACCTACCTGGCAGATCCTAATGACCTACTTGCTTTACAACAATGGGATCACTCATGCAGCTGGCCTTTATTACCTACCTTGTTTACACAAATGGGATCACGCACCTGCCAGATCTCAATTACCTACATTATTTACAATAATGGGATCACACACGTAGCAGATCCTAATAGTCTACCTTGTTTACAACAATGGGATCACCCATACAGTTGATCTTTATTACCTACCTTGTTTAGAACAACATGATCACTCACCCAACACATTCTAATTACCTACCTTGTTTACAACAACGGGATCACCTACCTGGCAGATACTAATTACCTACCTTACCTACAACAATGGGATCAGCCACCTGGTGGATTTTAATTACCTACCTTCTCCACAACAATGGAATCACCCACCTGGCAGATCGTTATCACCTACCCTTTTTACAACAATGGGATCACCCAGCAGATCTTTATCACCGTCTTGTTCATGACAATGAGATCACCCACCCAGCAGATCTTTATTTCCTGCCTTGTTCACAACAATGGGATCATCCACCAGCAGCTGTTTATCACCCACCTTGTTTACAACAGTGGTTTCACCCATGAAGCAGATGTTTTTTACCTACCTTGTCCAAAAATAATGGGGTCACTCCCCTGGCAGATCCTAATTGCCTACCTTGTTTACAACAATGGAATCACCTACCTGGCAGATCCTAATGACCTACTTTATTTTCAACAATGGGATCACTCATGCAGCTGGCCTTTATTACCTACCTTGTTTGTTTACATAAATGGGATCACCCACCTGCCATATCTCAATTACCTACATTATTTACAATAATGGGATCACACATCTAGCAGATCCTAATAGTCTACCTTGTTTACAACAATGGGATCACCCATGCAGTTGATCTTTATTGCCTACCTTGATTCCAAAAATAGGATCACCCACTTGTCAGATCTGTTACCTACCAGGAACGTTCACACCAAAATATGTGATGTATGATGAGCAAATAAACCAGCAGAGAGCCGCAGTAGGGCTCTGCCCAGTACCCAGCAGAACATCAACACCTATTGAAGTACCAATACCCAGTCAACCATGGACAGTAAGGTATCCATTGAGAAAACCCTACCAACAAATGAGACGAAATGAAGATTGCCGAAGTACCGTCCCGTAAGAAACCAAAACGGTATTAACGGAAGATAAATGGTGAGGTCACGAGAGCCCAGACAGACTCACAGATACAAGAAATGACAACCAATGATACACAGAGACGAAACCATATGAATAAAGATATCATGAACCCAAAGGAAGAGAACGATGTTAAAACACAAAGAAGCTTAAGCTGTAAGCAGGATGAAGGTATTTAACCAGCTAACGCCTGTACATATGCTTGGGGCTGCAAGAAAGCTAAGAAAACAGTGCAGCTTGCTATGCTAAGTAGAAGAATTGCACGACAAGTGCCATTATACATAATTTACCTCAAAACGAAGCACAGTATTATAAGTGCGATTCCACTTTGCACGAAAAGCAGAATCAACTCAGGTTACTAGAGGCCAAACAAGACAAGATTCATATTCTAGCTAAATGAAAAGAGACGGCTGAATCGAAACTCAGCAGATGCAACTCGTGCCAGGAGAGCCAAGGTCATACCAATAGAAGGAACAAACAGTAGCTACATCTAATTGAAACTTAAGAACAGACTATCCTGTCTTTGAAAGGTCAAGATAAGGAAGCCTAGGCATGTGGCAAGCCAAATAAGAATTAAATGCACAAATTGAGAGAAACTAGGCAAATTCACGGTGTCTGCATCACATGACCATCCGAGCGAGGAGAAGCACAAGTTCACACCTATGCTTGGCATCGGCCCACGAAGAGATATCGGAACTTTTCCAGACAGAAGATGCAGTTTTGAAGCCAACCACAGTAACCATTTTGCGTGCTGCTAATGGAAATGTATGCATGGGGTTGGTGCCAACCCAATCACAATGGACCAAATAATCTAGGGTCCTATAGTTAGTAGAACCAATGGGACGTCGTACTTTTAGTGACGTCTACAGTAGTAATTTTTGAAGGTAGGGCTTAGACGCCCACCTGACAGTATTTACCCAACCCCTCACTCCGTTACCATATACAGATGTAGTACCTATATTAAAGTTACCTTTTCCTAGCCAATAGAATTGCATGTTAACTTTTAAGTGTAACATGTCAATTATGATGAGATTTGAGTATAAGTGTCACTGTTTGTATGAAGTTCGTTGGAGTTGAAGCGAGACAGACTATCGCATCACTGCTGATTGCCATGACTCCCCGTTTTTTGTACTTGTCATTAAACGGACTCCCTTTGCCAAACCATTGAGTTGTCCTTATTGATTGGTGTTGGAGTAATGAATCTGCACCCCCATCCATCTCAACGGTGCAGCTATCTTGTCTTAAAGTGCTTCTGAGCAAACTCCGACTCTATGGGCCGGCCGGGGGTCTCCTGAGTACACTTGGTAGCAGAGATTTGATGGTTATCGGTTATCGATTATCGATTATTGATTTTAATAAGACATCTATTGACCGTTGACATAAAGTAACTCTAGGTCTTCGGCAATATCAAAAGTGCTTTGCCATTTGGCTGAGTAGACCGTGAAGCTCCCCGTAGACAGTGGTAGTGTAAAGAGACTGCAGATAGGGCCTGAAGGGACCCGTGTTCCCCACGCATCCCTTCCCATTCCTACGGGCAGCTGAACGGGCAAATACTGAACAAGGCGGTAACGAAGGAGGTGATCCCGAGGGTCCAGAGAGGAACCATGCGAACGGTGAGTGAAGAAGACTAATGTTCTGGCAAAAGAGCATGCTCTAGAACAAGTAATGGGAAAAGGTAACGGAGGGAGGCAGGAAAAAACTGAAAGTAGAAGTAGAGAAGACTGTACATATATAAGGGGATAATGACTTGGGAATAATTAAATAAATAAAGGTTACCGGGGAGGACATCCGAGAAGAAAGAGGTTACCGGGGCAGACACCCGAGAAGTGAAAGGATTCGCCTTATTCCTACGCTTTTAATACAAGCGACCAGAAGAAACGTGTACCCAGAGTCCCAGCTAAAGGGGGAAGGATTAGACTACCACGACGGTTAAAGACGTTGTGAAAGGGGTACGATGAGACTCCATGAAGAGGTAATGATTAGAGGCATAGATAACTGTGACCGGCTGGTGTCCGTCTAGTCTGTCAAGCGCCGGTCTTACATGTTTTTTGTTGTGACGTCATATGTAAAAAGAATTCTTAGAGAAGACTTATTTAAATTTCATCCAATTTAATAGCTGAGATAAAATCGCGTATGAATTGATGTTTTTAAGTAAATCAGAAGGTATAGAATTTTGTGAAAATTTGGATTGGAGCTTGCAGTGTTTGGTGCTCGCTCATATTGTTGGAACTGTTTAAGACACACGAAAGTGGTGACCAGTGTTACATAAGAGGAAAGGGAACAGATTTAAAGAATGGAGGATATAACTCCATTGACACACTTATGCAAACAGTTGCCGAAACACGCACCCAAACTAAAGAAATATAGTACAGAGTGGGTTAAAGGGACTGCCCAAAAGATGTTTATGCCATGGCCACAAGGTGGGTCCTTATCTAAAGCCGTCTTACAACACATGACGACATATTTGCATGTCACATACAAGGGCAAAAAGCTAGAAAAACGCCTCACTGCCCTGGAGCTTTGGAAAATGTATGAGCAGGGAAAGGAGGAAGAGCCACCAACAGATTGGATGCTTAATGTATGCACAGAGGGGGGTGAGGCGCCTACCGCGCCACCTACCCCATCTGAAACGAAAGTTGAAGAAAGTAAGAATGAGGGATTATACCCACTGAGAGAACTCAAAGCAGTCACGGGGTACAGCAACCCTGCATATGAGTTACCTACAGATAGTAGTGATAAAAATCAAGGGAAAGATAAGGATAAGAACATTGCCGCCACAATCCCACAGGACAAAGGGAGACGTGATGATGAAAGAAGAGATCAGGCACAGACAAGTGGATCTCTCGACAAAGAGAGAGAAGGGAAACGAAGATAGAACTGATGAGATAGCATTTGGAAAAGGTGAATGGATGGGAGGGCACATTTTATCGAAACTTGATGGCAAAGGCATTGATGACGAAAAACCAAGGGAAAGGATAGTGGATATACAGGGAAAGGGAAAAGAGAAGGAGTTAAGAGACGAAAGAATAAGAAAGAAAGACAGACAAAGGCGAGAACAGCTATATCGCAAAGAGCAAGAAAGACAGCACAATTGCAACCCAAGAGCAGCCAATGATCAAGACAGACAGAAACAGCAGCTGTTAGAGGAAGAGGAAAGGATACGTGAGAAAAGAATAAAGAGACGAAGAGATGAGGAAATCCAAAGGGCAGATGAACGTAGAAATGGAAAGAGAAAGGAAGAAGATAGGGTCCGAGAAGAGGTGAGGAAATGCAAAGAATTCGATGACGATATAAAATGTAAGCAAAGACAGAGAGCACGCGATCTTTAATATCTGGGGAGACAGGCTAAAAAACCTGGCCCAGTAGTAGATTGGGAAGATATAGAAGAATTATTTCCTGCATACGATTCAGTACCAGGCACCCCTAGGGCAAATATGGAAGATGACTTCAACACCAGAAGCATTAGAGAAACGATTGATAGAATATATGATGAGATGGGGTTAGAGCAAACACCCCAAGGGGAGGGGGAAGACGAGCGCCTGGAGAGTACTCAGCTTTACGACACTGAGGATGTCTCCCGAAGTAGTGGGAATAGAGACCTATCCCTGGATAGATTAGAAATAAGTAGGCGTAAGGAGGACACAAGGAGACGCACTAGTTGGGGACAGACAATGTCCGACCTGGAAAGGGAAGAGCGCGAGGAAATGAGGAAGAGAGACGGAGTGAAAGACGACACTCAAGGGAAAAAGGAATAGGATGGTCAGACACTAGCGAGTCTGCATCGAGGGTATCACAGTCAGCCACACAGTCTGACCGACATGAAGAATTAATGGTCAGGGGGGGTGTCTTCACTGCCCTATGTAGAAAGGCTCAGGACATTGCCAGGCAGACGGTGATGCAGGAATATTACCCCTGCAATAGACAGAAGAACAATGACACAAGAGAGAGAGGACTATGCATCCCGATTTCTGTTGCTCAAGAAGGGGGGAGTAAGACCGCAATATATTCCATGGCCACACATGGATCGGGAACATTTGAAAAACAAGCTGCCAATGCTGTCATTGAGAGCTGGAAAGTTGGATACACGAGCTAGGAAAAATGACAGGAGGAAACACGTTAGCTATAGGGGACATTAAGGGTCTCCTAATCGCCATATATACGATAGTATCGCAGATGATGTGTGGGCACGAGCAGGCTACCCTGGCGTAACCACAATTAATACCACGCACGACGGAGCTCCATTTAACAACTGTAGAGCTGCAGTATGGAAAGTGCTATGAGTACTATACCCAGATACTTCAGATATGGGAGCTATAATGACACAAAAATGAAGGAGTAGGAGGATCCGTTAATTTACATACAGAATTTTCAAGACGCATGGGTGCTCGAGACTCATGAATCTTGGATGAAATCTATACCTGTGTTTTACCATATATTGTGCCAAGGGCTGCCCGAGCCGGTGCAGAAACAACTCAAGAAATTGGTGGAATTGAAGCCAAGCCTTGGGCTGAAATACAGTTGACCATCTCACATTATTGTAGACTGCTGCAGGAAAAGAATCGCAAAAAGGAAGCTGCTCGAAAGGGTGAGGACTTGAAATTGGTGCAAAAGAAATTGTCAAAATATGCTCTTGAGGGAGCCATGATAACTAATCGAGCATGCAGCAGGTGACTAATCCACAGCAGAATAATCAGGGCAATGCAGGGCTTTACCCCAGGGGAAGAGGATTTAGGGGAAGAGGATGGCAGAGTAATCAGGGAGGTTTCCAAAATAACCAAGGAGGTCTTCAGAATATGCAAAATGGTAATCAAGATATGTCAAACGGGCAAATGATCCAACCACCGCCAGTATGTTGGCTGTGTGGCATGACAGGGCACTTAGTCCGCACATGCAGAAACCAAGGCATGATGCAGAACGGCCAAGGAACAGGAGCAGGCATGGCAAATACACCTGTAGTTTTACATCAGGGTGGTACACAGAATCACACGGTGCAACAACAAGCGCCAGGAGCGCAACAAGAGGTGCTACTGCAAAGCATGGGTCATTTTCCACAAGGACAATCCCAACTGGCACTGCTGCAGCTATCGCAGACGATGAGCACAGGGCAGACCATGAACCGTGGAATGGGAAGTAACAATGGGAATGGGGGAAATTCACCAGCACACAGTGGGCCAAATTTGTATATAAACTAGGACAGCTCACTGGGAACCCTGATGTGTTCTATCCTATCAGTGACACCAGACCCTCATAGGGAACCTAAGGTGGATGTCGTTATAGGGGATAAGGAATATTCCTTCTTAGCTGACACAGGTGCAATACGCTCATGCTTACGTGAAGGCAAGTTTTCCTTGTCCGGCGAGGCCATAAATACTCAGAGTTTTACAGGAGCTACAAGTCGTGTTTCCTTCACAAATGCACTTCCAGTCTCTATCGGAGAATGTGAAATGAATGTGCCTTTACTATATTCACATCAGACCCCAGTAAACATTTTGGGTCGAGATTTAATGACCAAGTTAAACATGACAATCTTGTTCACGGTGGAGGGCATAGTATGTTCAACTCCAGGAATGCACTATTCAAATGTATGCGAAATGATCAGAGCGTACGCAGGACACACAGCCATGAGGCCTCCCTATCGCTGATACCTACACCAATGCCTCATCTAAGGAAACTCTCACTGACATCCTCTTTTTCGTGCCTTCGCCAGACCTATGGACCCTTCATATGGTCCCTGTGCTCTCTCCTTTCTCCTCTTCTCCCATTAATGGCGGCACCCGTTGGGATGTCCTCTTGGCCTCCTTCCACTCCTCTAAGGCCATCATTAATGTCTACGCTAATGGGACCGTCTTGGTCCAAGGCCCTCAGGCCAACCTTCACCTCTTTGATAGACGCTTCCCGCGCCTCATCAACTTCCTTTCCTCTCCTACTGTCCCCCCTCCTCTGTCCTCGGCAAGCCTTGCCTCTACCCTCCCTCCCTGCCCCCTCCCTTGCTCCTTCTTCACCTGCGCAGGGCGTACCTCTGATCTGTACCCCTCCCTGGAAGTCCTTTAAAGATGGCAACCTTCTCCACATTGCCACTCTTAACTCTCGCTCTGCCGTCAAACATTCCTCTGATATCTGCCGCCTTCTTGAGGAACTGGACCTTGACGTACTCGGTCTCACTGAGACATGGTTCACGGCCAGCTCTGTCACCAGCTTTGACACACTCCTACCTGACGGCTACAAGATCCTCTCCGTGCCCAGGCCCAGCTGTGCTGGGGGGGTGTGGCCCTTATCTTCCCTGAGTGGATTCCTGCCAGTGCTATTCCCACGCAGACCTACTCCTCTTTTGAATGTCTTGTCTGCCGACTCTCTCTCTCTCCTAGCCATTCCCTTACCATGGCTACTATCTATCGGCCACCTGGTCAAATTTCCTCCTTCCTCTCCGAGTGGGCGGACCTCTCCTCCTCACTCCTGTCCTCAACCACTCAACTCCTCATTCTTGGAGACTTCAACATCCACCTGGATGCCTCCTGTCCCCCCTCTGGACTCTTTCGCGACCTCTGCGACTCTCTCTCACTCTCTATTCTCCCGTCTGGGCCGACCCATTCTGCAGGGCACACTCTAGATGCCCTGATCTCTTCTGACCTTCCCCTCTCTGTCCCTCTCTCCACTCCTCTCTCCTGGAGTGATCACTTTCTCCTTTCTTCCACCTCACCCTCCCTACCCCACAGGCAAAGCCACCCTCATCACTGCCACCTTCCTTCTCGGTCATCCGACCCATGAAGCGTGTGTCAGTTGAGACTTTCGCTGCCACCTTCTCACCCCCTCTTCCCCCCTCGGCTGACTCCCATCCTGACACAGACCTCTCCTCTCTCCACTCTGCTATATCTGATACTCTTGATATCCTTGCCCCTGTCATGAGAATCCGCCTGAAGCCCAAAGCCAAATGCAACTTCTGGTATGACTCGGATCTCGTCACCCTTAAACGCAAGTGCAGGGTGGCAGAGAGGAAATGGCGTGCTTCATGTTCATCCTCTGACAAACTGGCCTGTCGCCTGCTCCAAAGGCAATACTGGCTCTCCGTTCTCACCAAGAAGAGAGCCCTTATCCAAGCCCGCATCACTGCGGCATCTAACAATTCGGCCGAACTCTTTAAAATCTGCAAGGAGCTGGCCAACCCTGCTGCAGTATCTACCTCTCCTGTCCCCTCCCAGGCCCTCTGTACGGCACTGGCCTCCCACTTCATTTCAAAAACTCAGGACATCCTGTCCTCACTCTCCTTCTATGACCTCCCCCCCTCTATTCCCTGCCCGTCCTCTGGTCCTTCTGCAGCCACCCCTCCTCTCCCCTTCTCTGCCTTTCCCCTTTTTTCTGCTGACAAGGTTTGGAGACAAGTCCGATCTATGAAAGTCTCGTCAAAACAGGTCCACCCCTGTTCCTCCAAAACTGTCAAGGACCACATCAACTCCTTGGCTCCTGCCCTTGCTGACTTCTGCAACCACTCCTTCGCCTCTGGAGTCTTCCCATACCCTCTCAAGCACTCCCTTGTGCACCCCCCTCTTAAGAAACCCTCTTCCGACCCTTCCTGCCCAGCTAACTATCGCCCAATCTCTATCACTCCCTTCCTGGGCAAGCTCCTGGAGAAACTGGCCATCTCCCAGCTTAATCTCCATGCTGAATTTGTTGGTAGCCTCCATGACCATCAGTCTTGCTTCAGAGCCGCCAGAAGCACGGAAACTGCTCTCCTGAACATCTGTGAGGATCTACTCTCGAACCTTGACTCAAACATTCCATGTGTTCTCATTTTGCTTGATCTCTCTTCTGCCTTTGATACTGTCAACCATACCATCCTGCTCAACCATCTCAGTGATAACTTGGGTATCACTGGTCAGGCTCTGGCTTGGCTGACCTCTTTCCTCTCAAATCGACCCTCTCAGGTACAACTGGGGTCTTTCCTCTCTGACATATTTTTCTCTACCTGTGGTGTCCCTCAGGGTTCTAACCTCTCTCCCTGGCTGTTCAACCAGTATCTAGCACTTCTTGCAATCCGCATCTCTGCTCTCTGCCCCAACTTTCAGTGCTATGCGGATGATACCCAGCTCATTTTCAGGCTACCCTCGGCCTCCTCTTCTCCTTCCCTCATCTCTGACTGTCTTTCTGCTATCCAGGAATGGTGTGCCGCCAACGACCTCTGCCTTAATGCCAGTAAGACTGAGATTCTACTCATCGGCACACCCACTCCCTCCTTCCCTGCAGCTCTCTGGCCAGCCTCTCTTGGCCCTCTTCCTGCTCCTACCTGCAAGGCAAAAAACCTCTGGGTCATCTTCGACTCCACACTCTCCTTCTCTCCTCACATTTCTGACGTTTCTAAGAAGTCACACTACCAGCTGCACCTCCTCAGAGGTATCCTTCCTTTCCTCTCCTTCCCCCAGAAGCTCACTGTCTCCAGAGCCCTGGTTCTCTCGAAGCTGGACTACTGTAACAGCCTCTATCTAAATCTGCCTGCCTCTACTCTCCGCTTGCTGCAACTCATCCAGAACAGGACTGCGAGACTTTTCCTTGGCCTCAAGCTCAGGGACCATATCTCTCCAGGACTGAAATCACTACACTGGCTCCCTGTGGCTGCGAGGATTAAGTTCAAAACCCTCTGCATTGTCCACAAGGCCTTCTGGGGCCTTGGGCCAAAATACCTTCAACTCTCTCTTCCTAATTTATCTTCCTTCTCGAGCTCTTCGCTCATCCGCCTCCAACTCCCTCAGGGTCAGCTGCTTCTCCAAGCAACGAGTTGGGGGGAGATCTCTCTCCGCAGCAGGGGCCTCCCTCTGGAACAGCCTTCCTGCCTCCCTGAAGCTTGAGGAGAACCATCTCCGGTTCCGGAAGCACCTCAAAACCTTGCTCTTTGCTTCTGCTTTCTCTCCCCCTCTCCCCTGCTAAATCACTGAAACTGTACTGAATCAGCAACTGGGCCACTCACCAATCTCGGTCCTTGGCCCAGCCACTCTCCCCTGCACTGCCTCCCTGGCAACCCCTGCACTGCGGGACTGTCTCTGTATCCCTACAGCCCCCCTTCCCAGCACTTGTCTACACTTATACTACACTTGCCACCAGCTGGCCCTTATTATTTATCTTGTATTTTACTAATCACTTTGTACTGCACTTTCCCCTCTCCCTTTCCCCCTTGCACTTTTCCTGTCCCCTCTACCCATGCACTTGCGCGATCTGAATGACACCTGGCCTAGTAGGATCGTTTGTCTGTCTCCTCTTGTTCCCCCCTCCCTGCCTCGTCGCGCCTTGAAACACTTGTGTATCGACGCGTTACAAATGCCATATCATATCATATCATATCATATCATATACAATTAGAGCCAGAAATATTCGCATATGGTATGCGTGTGCTTATGGCAGGATTGCCAGGCCTTGCAGACCAAGTCATGAGAGCCGCTGATGAGTTCTTATTCAGACACAGAATACCGATGCATGAGGAGAAGGGACAAGTATTTCCCTTGATGATATACATGGCTGCAGTGCCAGGGAGGATGGCCTTAATTGATGGTTATGACGACGAAGGACGACAATGGTGCGCAGTAATCGCGATTGAAGAAGGATATCGAGTGACTGACGTCACCGATGACAATCTGTTTGAAGAGCAAACAGATATGGGAGAGACAATGGTGGAAGTGAGTCTCACCTTTTGGGTAAAGATGATTAAAAGAGAAGTACCTCAGAGAAAGATGTTGGCATTAAATCGTCCTGAATATTTTGATGACGACATAGCCAAGGTGCCTGTCTCAGTATGGACTACAGGCCCTTATGACGTAGGCCTCTTGAAGGGGGTTGGAGAAATGAAGATTAAACTGAAACCAGGAGCAATTCTACCAAAAGCTTGACAATATCCCATGTCCAGAGAGGCAACTGAGGGGATTTTTAAGACAATTTCTGCTATGATAGAGCAAGGCATCTTAGTGATGTCAGAGTTGTCATGTAATACGTCAGTTTACCCTGTGAAAAAAAGTAAAGGGGGGTCGTGGAGGCTAATTCAAGACCTAAGGCCAATAAATTATATTGTTGAGGCCGAGTTCCCTTTAGTCCCTAACCCGGATACAATTCTATGTAATATACCTGTTGAGGCAAAATATTTCATGGTATTGACCTGGAAAATGCATTTTTCTCAATCCCGTTGCACCGTGACTCGCAAGATCTGACGTCAGTCACGTTCAGACAAATGCGTCTGAAAAGCACGAGGCTGCCAGAGGGATACTGTGAGTCTCCTTCTATTTTTAATAGAGTCCTGCAGATGGATTTGAGCAATATCGCACTAAAAAGTGTCGTCCTGCAATACGTGGATGACATCTTAATTTGTAGCGCAACAGAAGAACAATGCAGGCACGATTCTGTTCAGCTATTGACTATACTGGCTGAGAAAGGATATAAGGTTGACAAAGAAAAGTTTCAATATTGTCAACAAGAAGTGTTGTACATAGGCCAGCTGATCTCACATGAGGGAAAGACGGTGACCCCAAAAAGGCTGAAGCCATACTGAACACGGCTAAGCCACACATGATAAAACAGATGCAGAGCTTTCTAGGCCTATGTAACTACGTCAGGGCATGGGTCTTCGACTATAGGTCTTACACTAAGCCTTTACTACAGGCCCTAAAGAAGGCCCAAGTGACGAAAGAAAAGATTGAATGTCTGAGACCATGGATAAAGGATTTACTGAACTCAAAAGAGCCATTTGCACAGCACCAGATCTAGGGATCCCCAATTATGCAGATGAATTTTACCTGTTTTCACACACAAATGGCAGCATTATGACAGCAGTACTCACACAGAGAACCACGTTGGGGTTCAAGCCCCTTGAATACTACAGTGGGAATTCGGACCCGGTAATGAGAGGTCATTTCCCATGCAAACAAAGTTTAGCTGCTGCAGCGTTCCCAATAGAGAAGGCTACAACCATTGTGATGGGTTGCTCAATGACGTTGTACGTCGAGCACTCACTATTTGCCATTCTAGAGAAACCAAAGGGCACATTGACATCCCAGAGAGCTTCTGCTTATGAAGTGATCATATCAAATCCATTTATTAAAATAGTCTGATGTAAGATGGTAAAACCCAGCCATGTTCATAGCAGAGCCAGTCACTGAAGGAGAGCCCATACGTGACTGTGCAAATTATGAAGAATTCCATGATGAAATCCCCAGGGTGAAAGAAAATGCCTTGGAAGAAGGAGAGATCGTCTTTATTGATGGGTCTTCAAGGATCGACCAAAATGATGGGCAAAGATACACAGGCGTTGCTGTGATGAAGCACACAATGAAGAGAGAATTTTGAGTTCTTCTTAGTGCACGAATACCATCTCATTATTCAGTACAGGCTGCAGAATTATTGGCGTTAATACTCGCCATTGAGAATCACGCAGGCCAGGAAGTAATGGTGTATAGTGACTCCGCCTATGTGACGTCGAAAGTACACGTAGGCTTAGCGCACTGGAAAAGGAGGGGCTGCCTCCGAGCAGACGGCATGCCAGTGCAGCAGGCAGCCTTATTGGACAGGCTGATCAAGGCACTACAGCTCCCAGAGGGCATAGCGGTCGTGAAATGCGCTGCCCACATGAAGGGGACAGATTTTATCTCATATGGGAATCAAGCAGCAGACACGGAAGCCAAGCGGATGGCATCCATGGAAGTGGAAGTTATCCATGCCAATGAGCGAATGATGGTTGCACAAACTGCACCTGAAAGTTACAGTAGTTTGGGACAAACACAGGTAATGGAACTCCAAGGGGAGGCACCACAGGAAGAGAAGAACCTGTGGAAACATCGAGGGTGTTCTTTAAACCCCTCTGACAGCAGCTTGTGGTGACAAAACAGCACAGGTAAACCAGTAATGCCTGTAGCCCTATTAAGAATAGCGCTGGAGCAGTTACATTATCCGGCGCACATGACAAAAGAGAACCTAGCAGCAATGCTCGCAGAAGACTGGTTCATACTGAATTTAGCGGAGCACGTTGCATTCTTTATGGTAAACTGTATAATTTGTCAGCAATTCACAGCTGGGCACACATTAAAAGTAATGAGAGGAGTCATCCCAAGGCCAAATGGGCCTTTTCAACACTTGCATGTCGATTACGTCGACATGATTCAAGTATGTAACGGGTACAGGTACTTAATTGTTGTGGTGTGTCCATTCTCTAGATGGATTGAGGCAGGTCCATGTACAAACCCAGACTTTACCTGTGCGGCCACATTTTTAGTGAGAGAAGTGTTCCCCAGGTGGGGGTGTGCGAGCTCAGATAATGGCCCTCACTTTGTCAATGCAGTGTTCGAGCAGATTAGCTTGCTACTTGGTATAAAGCACAAGTTCTCGTCGGCGTATCATCCACAAGGTAATGGGAGCTGTGAGAAGCTCAACGGTTTGTTAAAGGAAAGGACAGCCAAGTTGAAGCTTACTCTAAAGAAGGGATGGTTGCACTGCCTTCCACTGGCACTGTACTCACTTCAGAACCAACCCGGGTCCGACCATCATCTTACACCACACAAGATAGCCACAGGAAGAGAATGAGAACTCCTCTGATACCCTGAGATAGAGCTAGATGTGATGCCCAGTCAACAGGAGAGGTTTTAGGGTCTGAAATGCAAAACTATCTGAACTGCATGAAATCTTGCCTTATTGTAATTTCAGACCAGCTGCAGCGACGACGAAAAGGGTGCAGAGCAGCACAGAACACAGAAGGAGACACTACAACAGGCCAAGTTCAAGGTTTACATGTTCCATACATCTTCCCTGGAGACACCGTCCTTGTAAAGAATCATACAAGGAAAAAGTGGGACGAGCCAAGATTCAATGGTCCTTTTACAGTGGAGGACTGCATCCCATCCGCAGTGAAACTACAAGGCAGGAGAGCTTGGATTTTTCTCAGCGATATCAAACCCTACATCGGAGAAGGCCCCATGCCTGCACCCCAATGAGAGGAATCGACGAGCGACGGGTAAGAACCACAGCACGTGTAGACGAGATCCATGACGCGGAAGAAATTGTGGCTTTAATTGGACACTTCCTCTAAGAAAAGAAAGGAGATAATGATATATTTTTTTAAAACAGACACTCTGTGCATCCTAGTTGCAGGGTGAAGAAGGAAATTGCACGTGTAAGTCACAACACAGGCTGTTGACTATTGAACCTTGGACTGAGGCACACTTAAGCTTTGATGAGAAAAGAATATGCCAAATTTTGACCGAGGACACTTACATTGGAAGCAAACACAGTATCCCGACTCATTCCACACTGAGACCCTATTCGGAATCACTTATGATGTCCCGCAGTAGCAACATCACCAAGATGTGGTCACCTATTTTGATCTGGTGCTAAGATCATACCCATCATTGGGAAGGAGGCTCACCAGTATCACTGACTTTCTACAAGATCCTGAAAACAAAAAGACAATAAGACAACTCCTTACTGTCATTGCCGAACAATTTATCCTACTCCCTGAGTACAGTGAGAAAGAATCAAAAGTTCCTAACACAGGCAGTAATAGATGAGCTCATCAACACACTGTTCTTTCGCATAATCGAAGACTGTCCAACTCTCATCAGGAGAACAACAGATACACTCACTTTCCTTCGAGACCCAGTAAATACAGAACATTTAAGCCAGCTTTTAAATAAAATCATAATTGTAGTTGCACTCCACACGACCGGACAGTGCAGACATTGTTCACATTTAGAAGAAAACAAATAATCCCGAACCTCAGCAAGACAGGACGAATGTCCCTGTCACCAGAAGACACCAGGTTGGCCCATAATGTCCTCTTTCATCTAGTCACTGACTTTCCAGAGCTAGTGGGGAGACCAATCGATGTTGATGTCCTCACTTTCATCAGAGACCCAGCTAATATTGCACAGATGGGAATGCTCCTACACAGAATCGTGCTCCATGTGCAGCTCTCTAACCATCAGCGGAGGTATCTGAGGAGATTCTAAAAGCCTTCCGCCGAGGGACAGATCAATTAAGCAGCGTCAAGATCTCCTTGTGTCGTATTTGTTTCTATTTATTCCCTAGTCCTCCGCACTGATCAACGTACACTATGTCCTCAGGACTGAAGCAAATCCGAATAGTGGATTGGGAGCTTACCTATTTTGAACATGCACAGTAAAGGGACTCACTAAAGTGTTATTTTATTTTGATTTTTCCCATAGTTTAGCAAAGGAACTGTAACCTGACATAAGAGACAATTTGTCACTCGCGAGAGGGGGGACGCTTGTGGAACACCTGACACTCTTAAACTCAGAATTCAGAAGACGGTAGTGGTTAAGGGACTAATAACATAGACATTTGGCGAATGATCGAGATCTGGGTCCAGAGCAGCAATCTAGTCCTCCCACAAGACGAGAGGCACCCCCGCCTCTCTGGAAGAAAATGCTGCCACCTGACCTACAGGGGCATAATGTACCTATGCATTATATTCATTATTGTTTTACTGTCATTAACTATCAGAACTGCATTCTTTATCAGTGCACAAAGCGCTCCAATTTCAGTGCACCCACCTAATGATGCAAGCATAAAATCCACAAAAGCACCCAGACCTTATATAGTCATTCCAGTCCCTAGAAGATCTGATGGTGGAGTGAATGAACTTGAAATGGATGTGATTAGCAATGATACCCACACACTTAGGGTAACGAAAAAAAAGAAAAGCCGGAGACAGGGTCGGCAAGGAATGAATGAAGTAATATCACTGACAACTACATGCATGCAAACACTGAATGCACATGAAACAGGCCTAGTGTCAATAACTGCAGAACCACAAACCAAAGCAGCAGAAAAGAAGAGACTGCCCGCCATAAGAAACTCCACAGCAGATGTTGTGAGAAAACAAGTAGAGTTAAAACAAAAACCAACAGAAGCAGTTATATCAGAAACTCTTAAGAAAACAAGAGCCAACTCTGAGAAACTCTCTGCACAGAAAGAACTGATAGTAGACTCATTAGTTCCGCAAATAGCCAGAGCAAGGAAACTGCATGAGGAACTGAAGAACAAAACCGCAGAGACTATATTGCCAAGCACATATGTTCAAACGCAAGGGATAAGTACCAGTTCTACAATACAACCATACACCGGGCCAGTGTCAGGCTGGTTGGCATGGGCATTTGTAACTAGCAGGAGAAATATGTATGAAGAGAGGGAAACAGCTGCCAGATATTTGTCCACTCAAATGGCGCAGATGAGGAAGCCTGCACCATGGACCAGGATACCTGAAAATCATCCAGCAAGAAAAAGCCATACAGATGGATTCAGGGATGTAGTCATAGCCAACTACAGGAAAACATTAAGAATCAAGAGAAGAATGCATGACGATGACAATGAACTGAACGACTATCTGGACAGCACAGCACATCTGGGAAACAACATTTGGTATCAGCACATGAAGGAAGTTGGAAGACGAAATTCAGAAGGGGAATGCTTTGTTTGTGCACTCCTACCATACATCATGGGGATGTCCAAGATCTTCGTGGCTGTAGAAATCGATGTCAGACAGCACATTGTCTGTCACACGTAGCAATGTGCAAGACCATAGGCCAGTTCATGGGTATGATGCCTCATTAATATGGGCAACTGAAACAGCCTATCCCGACGGAGATGATTATGTTCAAGACATTGGCCCTCATTCTGACTCAGGCGTTAAGGGGTTTACGGCGCCGTAAACGGCGCCGACCCTTAACGCCTGATTACAAGGTTCCCTTTGCGGGATGGCTTTTAAGGGCTGCTTTTTTGCAGCCGTTAAAAACCATGCCGCAAAGGGACCTTGGCGATAATTACGGCACCGTAATTTACGGTGCCGTAATTATCGCCTTTCCCCATTCCCATTATGCCCTATGGGGCGAAAATGGGAATGGGGAAGGGTAAAATGGGAAATGGGGATTTACCGCCCCACTCACCTTGGAATGGGGTGGTAAATCCGCCAACCACCATGGCGTAAACATATGTTTACGCCATGGTGGTAAGGGTACGACCCAGGTGGTAACTTACCGCCTGGGTCGTAATGAGGGCCATTAAGACAAGAAACAGAGCGCATACTAGGAATCATGTGATCAGGTACGAGAAGCCTGGAGTTAAAGGAGCAGGAATAAGATGGGAAGTGAACCCAAGACTAAATGTCCAAGGAAAAACTCCAGAGGAAGCCCGAAAGTGGAAGAATCGAACCCACATGCAGAATTGGGGAACATTGCTTTCACCAGATGGGTGGTAAAAAGGAGTGGTAATTTCCAGAGCCTGGGTGATCACTGGACTTTACAAAGAAACTGTTGACATTGTGCAGAATGGCTGCAAGTCATTGTGGACGAAACTTGCAAAACTATTGACATTGGTCGAAGACAGAGGAGGACCCTTGTAGATAGTGCCACTAGAAAGCCCAAAATTCTGCTTCAGGAATAATGGCACTCGAAAGATGGGAGAGAATAAGAACTGTGGACGATTTTTTGACGCTCCAGGAATGGTGCATGGAACTGCAGTAATTATGGATCACTATTGGGCATGTGGATCCAAGGCATACATCAGACTGCCAAGAGACTGGGGAGGTATATGCACAATAGTGAATGTCCATGTTCCAGCATTAGTGATCCTGAAAAGTGACCTGAATATTGACAGTTTTCCGAAAGCAGATTCTCACCTGAGGAAGAAGAGATCTGTGTAACTGATAACTCGGATGAAGAGAGAGAATTACTTCTCTGATAAATCAGAAGTAGCCTTTCATGCAATCCCATGTGAACACAGGCTGCTCAGCCTCACCTCATCAGTGTTCACAACGATTTTTATGACAAGAATCCAAATTGGAGTAAATACTAAATGGTTGAAGATAACCAGATGGGAGTTACTGCAGATGATCAACACGACCATAAAAGGATTCAATACGATTAAGGAAGAGCTGAGAGTCATCCGACTGATGACTCTTCAAAACAGATATGTCCTTGACATGATCACATCCATTGATGGAGGAGTTTGTGCACAAATCGGAGAACAGGTTGCAGATTTATACCATCTCACGATGAGGAGAATGGAACCTTAACAGAGGCCATAGGTATGCTGACAAACCTGCAGAACCAGATGATCTATGAACTGATGAAGTTGATGATGACAGCTGGTTTGGATCGCTGTTTTCATGGGTCCCACAATGGATGGCAGATGCATTCAAGTTCTTGGGAGCCCTGATAGTGATGCTATTGCTAGGATTTTGTGCTATCAAGATAATAATCTTACAATGCCAGAAAACTGTGAAGAAAGCCATAGGGGTGAAGATCATGATTGATGTCAAGCCAGGATGGAAGCCCAAAGACTTGACTGATGAAGAAATAAGAGCCTTTGTGAAGACCAGTATTCACGCACCAGAAGGAACAAAGTTTATCTATCCCAGGAAGCACAAAAATGATGTGGGAAGATGGGTTTACTGTAGCTCAAATGAACAATGTCAAGTAATGACCTGGAATAAAGATGAACATGTAAGGACAGCAGGAAGCCTGAAAGGAGTAATAAAAATATGGACTCCAAAGAGACACTTCTTCAAACCATCATGTACAGACCCCGAAGATGAAGAAGGAATGAACCCAGGCAATGGTGTGAAGATAAATACAGAAGAATCGAGTACGTTGAATCCAAAGACAGAGGTGAAAGTGGTCGATGAATCGCCCAGAGGGGGGAGTGTAGGGGAGGTCCCAAATAAACCTGCACTCCAGTCGCCCATTTTGAAGAACCAGGAACATTCACACCCAAATATATGATGTATGATGAGCAGATAAATCAGCAGCAAGCCGCGGTAGGGCTCTGCGCAGTACCTATCAGAAGAGCAATGCCTATTAAAGTACCGATACCAAGTAAACCATGGACAGTACGGTATCCATTAAAGAAACATTACCAGCAAATGAGACGAAATGATGATTGCCTAAGTACAGTCCCAGCAGAAACCAAAAAGACCTTAATGGAAGATGAATGGTGACGTCCCGAGGACCCCGGACTGACATACAAGTAGAAGAAATGACGACCTGAGAATGACACCCAGAGATGAAACACCATGAATAAGGATATCGTGAACCTAAAAGGGGAGAACAATGGTGAAATACAAAGAAGCTTAAGCTGTAAACAGGATGAAGATATTCAACCAGCTAACACCTGTACATATGCTTGGAACTGCAGTAAAGCTAAGTAAACAGTGCAGCTTGCTATGCTAAGTAGAAGAATAGCACAGCAAGTGCCATTATAAATAATTTACCTCAAAACGAAGCACAGTATTATAAGTGCGATTCCACTTTGCACGAAAAGCAGAATCAAGTCAGGTTGCTAGAGGCCAAACAAGAAAAGATTCATATTCTAGCAAAATAAAAAGAGACGGCTGAATCGAAACTCAGCAGATGCAACTTGTGCCAGGAGATCCAAGGTCAGACCAAGAGAAGGAACGAAGAGTAGCTACATCTAATTGAAACTTAAGAACAGAATATCCTGTCTTTGAAAGGTCAAGATAAGGAAGCGTAGGCAGGTGGCAAGCCAAATAAGAATTAAATGCACAAATTGAGAGAAACTAGGCAAATTCACAGTGTCTGCATCACATGACCATTCGAGCGAGGAGAATCACGTGTTCACACCTACGCTTGGCATCCGCCCAGGAGGAGATATCGGAACTTTCCCAGACAGAAGATGCAGTTTGGAGGCCAACCACAGTAACATAATTGACACATTATTGTTGAAGTGATGATTGATTGTACCCTTAATTGTAGGAAGGCTGTTTAGCTGAGGGGGCACCCTGCACCTGGCTGTCCATTCTGCGTGCTGCTAAACAAAGTGGAAATGTATGCACGGGGTTGGTGCCAACCCATTCACAATGGACCAAATAATCTAGGGTCCTATAGTTAGTAGAACCAATGGGACATTGTACTTTTTGTGACATCTAGAGTAGTCATTTTTGAAGGAAGGGCTTAGACACCCACCTGACAGCATGCAGCCAATCCCCTCACTCCGTTCCCATATACAGATATAGTACCTATATTAAAGTTACCTTTTCCTAGCCAATAGAATTTCATGTTACCTTAGCCAATAGATTTTCATGTTACCTTTTAAGTGCAACACGTGAATTATGACGAGTTTTGAGTATAAATGTCACTGTTTGTATGAAGTTCATTGGAGTTGAAGTGAGACAGACTAATGCATCACTGCTGATTGCCATGACTCCCTGTTTTTTGTACTTGTCATTAAACGAACTTCCCTTTGCCAAACCATTGAGTTGTCCTTATTGACTGGTGTTGGAGTAATACATCTGCATCCATCCCAAGTTGCAGCTATCTCGTCTTAAAGTACTTCGGAGCAAACCTCGGCTCTATGGGCCGGCCTGGGTTCTCCTCAGTACACAACAGATCCTAATGATCTACCTTTTTTTAAAAAATGGGATCACCCATTCAACAGATCCTAATTACCTACCTTGCTTACAACAATGGGAGCACCTACCTGACAGATCCTAATTACCTGCCTTGTCTACAACAATGGAATAACCCACCTGGTAGATCTTTATAACCTACCATTTTTACAACACAGGGATCACTCACCCAGCAGATCCTAATTTCCTATCTTGTTTACAAGGGTATCACCCACCCGACAGCTGCCTATCACCCACCTTGTTCATGACAAGGGGATCACCCACCCGACAGCTGCCTATCACCCACCTTGTTCATGACAAGGGGATCACCCACCCGACAGCTGCCTATCACCCACCTTGTTCCCGACAAGGGGATCCCCCACCCATTACATCTTTAACATCCGCCTGGTTTGCAATATGTGCTGTTGCTTCTCTGCTGGCTTGCACTGGCATACACCATAACATATCAGGTGTAGTTGCAGAGCACCCATTCACCCTTGCAGGGGCATCTTGGCGCTATGCACAGATAGCAGACCCCATGGCACTCGCCCATGGTCCCCATCTTCTTAGCATGACGCTGGGCTTTTCCTGCCTGTTTAACTTGCAAACACTTCCTCCTTCTCGCAGAATGCGGGGGATAAAGGCACCCATGCCTGTGCATGCAGAAGACCCCCAGTGTCTCAGGCAAGCAAGCAAGGCACGTCTAAGATATCCTTTTCCCCACTCCAACAGCAGGGCGAGACTTTCCCAATGTCAGCCTCACCACCCCCCGCTCCAGCCCCTCCCCACCCTCCCTCTCTGAGGACCTTACGCAAGAGCAGCGAGGCTCGGAGCGCGGGGGCTCTCCAAGGGTTAAGGGGAAGGAAGCTGTTGCTGACTTTGCCTTTTTCGGTTCCCCTTTTTCAAGGCAGTGGCACAAGGTCTGGCCTAAATATGCGAAATGCAGAAGAGGCTGTTGAGTGCACGAACAATCCCCTGGCTGTGCTGGATCCATGACGATGTGGGGGTGGGGGGGAGGGGGCACAAGGTGGAGTGGGTAGTGGGTAGTGCAGTCCCCTGGCTATGCTGGATCCATGGTGCGGTCAGATGGGGCATCACTAGTCTTGTGGCTGTGCTGGATGCATGGAGCGGTCAGATGGTGAATCTTTAGTCCTATGGCTGTGCTGTATGCATGCATGCGGTCAGATGGTGCATCACTAGTCTTATGGCTGTGCTGGATGCATGCATGCAGTCATATGGTGCATCACTAGTCTTATGGCTGTGCTGGATGCATGGAGCGGTCAGATGGTGAATCTTTAGTTCTATGGCTGTGCTGATGCATGGAGCGGTCAGATGGTGAATCTTTAGTCCTATGGCTGTGCTGTATGCATGCATGCGGTCAGATGGTGCATCACTAGTCTTATGGATGCGCTGGATGCATGCATGCAGTCATATGGTGCATCACTAGTCTAACGGCTGTGCTGGATGCAAGGAGCGGTCAGATGGTGCATCACTAGTCTTATGGATGCGCTGGATGCATTCTTGTGGTCAGATGGTGCATCACTAGTCTTATGGCTGTGGTGGATGCATGCATGCAGTCATATGGTGCATCACTAGTCTTATGGCTGTGCTGGATGCATGGAGTGGTCAGATGGTGCATCACTAGTCCTATGGCTGTGCTGTATGCATGCATGCGGTCAGATGGTGCATCACTAGTCTTATGGATGCGCTGGATGCATGCTTGTGGTCAGATGGTGCATCACTATTCTTATAGCTGTGCTGTATGCATCCATGTGGTCAGATGGTGCATTGCTTGTCTTATGGTTGTGCTGGGTCCATGGTGCGGTCAGTTGGTGCATTACTAATCTTATGGCTATGCTGGATGTATGATGCTGTCAGAGGGTGCATCACTAGTCTTATGGCTGTGGTGGATGCATGCGTGTGGTCATATGGTGCATTATTAGTCTACGGTCGTGCTGGATCCATGGTGCAGTCAGATGGTGCATCACTAGTCTTATGGCTGTGCTGGAGGCATTCGTGTGGTCAGTTGGTGCATCACTAGTTTTATGGCTGTGCTGGATCCATGGTGAAATTAGATGGCGCATCACTAGTCTTATGGCTGTGCTGGATGCATGCATGCAGTCAGATGATGCATCACTAGTCTTATGGCTGTGCTGGATCCATGGCGCGGTCAGATGGTGCATCACTAGTCTTATGGCTGTGCTGGATCCATGGTGTGGTCGGATGGTGAATCACTAGTATTATGGCTGTGCTGGATCCATGGAGCGGTTAGATGGTGCATCACTAGTATTATGGCTGTGCTGGATGCATGCATGCAGTAAGATGGTGCATCACTAGTATTATGACTGTGCTGGACCCATGGTGCAGTCAGATGGTGCTTCACTAGTCTTATGGCTGTGCTGGATGCATGCATGCGGTCAAATGGTGCATCACTAGTTTTACGGCTGTGCTGGATGCATGGAGCGGTCAGATGGTGCATCACTAGTCCTATGGCTCTGCTGTATGCATGCATGTGGTCAGATGGTGGTTTACTAGTCTTATGGCTGCGCTGGATGCATGCGTGTGGTCAGATGGTGCATCACTGTTCTTATGGCTGTGCTGGATGCATGGTGCAGTCAGATGGTACATCACTAGACTTATGGCTGTGGTGGATGCATGCGTGTTGTCATATGGTGCATCACTAGTCTTATGGCTGTGGTGGATGCATGCGTGTGGTCAGATGGTGCATCACTAGTCTGATGGTTGTGCTGGGTCCATGGTGCGGTCAGATGGTGCATCACTAGTCTTATGGCTGTGCTGGATGCATGATGCGGTCAGAGGGTGCATCACTAGTCTTATGGCTGTGGTGGATGCATGCGTGTGTTCATGTGGTGCATTACTAGTCTAATGGTCGTGCTGGATCCATGGTGTGGTCAGACGGTGCATCACTAGTCTTATGGCTGTGCTGGATGCATTTTTGTGGTCAGATGGTGCATCACTAGTTTTATGGCTGCGCTGGATCCATGGTGAAATCAGATTGTGCATCACTAGTCTTATGGCTGTGCAGGATGCATGCATGCAGTCAGATGGTGCATTACTAGTCTTATGGTCGTGCTGGATGCATGCGGTCGGATGGTGAATCACTAGTCTTATGGCTGTGCTGGATGCATGGTGCGGTCAGATGGCGCATCACTAGTCTTATGGCTTTGCTGGATCCATGGTGCAATCAGATGGTGCTTCACTAGTTTTATGGCTGTGCTGGATGCATGGTGTGGTCAGATGGTGCATCACTAGTCTTACGGCTGTGCTGGATGCATGGAGTGGTCAGATGGTGTATCACTAGTTCTATGGCTGTGCTGTATGCATGCATACGGTCAGATGGTGCATTACTAGTCTTATGGATGCGCTGTATGCATGCGTGTGGTCAGATGGTGCATCACTAGTCTTACGGCTGTGCTGGATGCATGGAATGGTCAGATGGTGCATCACTAGTCCTATGGCTGTGCTGTATGCATGCTTGTGGTCATATGGTGCATCACTTGTCTTATGGTTGTGCTGGGTCCATGGTGCGGTCAGAAGGTGCATCACTAATCTTATGGCTGTGCTGGATGCATGATGCGGTCAGAGGGTGCATCACTAGTCTTATGGCTGTGGTGGAAGCATGCGGTCGGATGGTGCATTACTAGTCTTATGGTCGTGCTGGATCCATGGTGCGATCAGATGGTGCATCACTAGTCCTATGGCTGTGCTGGATGCAGGCGGTCGGATGGTGCATCACTAGTCTTATGGCTGTGCTGGATCCATGGTGAAATCAGATGGTGCATCACTAGTCTTTTGGCTGTTCTGGATCCATGGTGCAATCAGATGGTGCTTCACTAGTCTTATGGCTGTGCTGGATGCATGCAGTCGGATGGTGCATCACTAGTCTTATGGCTGTGCTGGATCCATGGTGCAATCAGATGGTGCATCACTAGTCTTATGGCTAAGCTGGATCCAAGATGCAATCAGATGGTGCTTCACTAGTCTTATGGCTGTGCTGGATGCATGGTGTGATCAGATGGTGCATCACTAGTCTTATGACTTTGCTGGATGCATGGCACGGTCATATGGTGCATCACTAGTCTTATGGCTGTGCTGAATGCATACCTGCAGTCAGATGGTGCTTCACTGGTCTTATGGCTGTGCTGGATGCATGGTGCATTCAAATGGTGCATCACTAGTCTTACAGCTGTGCTGAATGCATGCGGTCGGATGGTGCATCACTAGTCTAATGGCTGTGCTGGATGCATGCAGTCGGATGGTGCATCACTAGTCTTATGGCTGTGCTGGATCCATGGTGCGGTCAGATGGTGCTTCACTAGTCTTATGGCTGTGCTGGATGCATGCGTTCAGATGGTGCATCACTAGTCTCATGGCCATGCTGGATCCATAGTGCAGTCAGATGGTGCATCACTAGTCTTATGGCTGTGTTGGATCCATGTTGCAGTCAGAAAATGCATCACTAATCTTATGGCTGTGCTGGATGCATGATGCGGTCATATGGTGCATTACTAGTCTAATGGTCGTGCTGGATCCATGGTGCGGTCAGATGGTGCATCACTAGTTTTATGGCTGTGCTGGATCCATGGAGAAATCAGATGGTGCATCACTAGTCTTTTGGCTGTGCTGTATGCATGCATGCAGTTAGATGGTGTATCACTAGTTTGATGGCTGTGCTGGATGCATTTGTGTGGTCAGATGGTGCATCACTAGTTTTATGGCTGTGATGGATGCATGCGGTCGGATGGTGAATCACTAGTCTTATGGCTGTGCTGGATCCATGGTGCGGTCAGATGGTGCATCACTAGTCTTATGGCTGTGGTGGATGCATGCGTGTGGTCATATGGTGCATTACTAGTCTAATGGTCGTGCTGGATCCATGGTGTGGTCAGATGGTGCATCACTAGTTTTATGGCTGTGCTGGATCCATGGAGAAATCAGATGGTGCATCACTAGTCTTTTGGCTGTGTTGTATGCATGATGCGGTCAGAGGGTGCATCACTAGTCTTATGGCTGTGGTGGATGCATGCGTGTGTTCAGATGGTGCATCACTAGTTTTATGGCTGTGCTGGATGCATCTGGTCGGATGGTGAATCACTAGTCTTATGGCTGTGCTGGATCCATGGTGTGGTCAGATGTGCATCACTAGTATTATGGCTGTGCTGGATCCATGGTGCAATCAGATGGTGCATCACTAGTCTTATGGCTTTGCTGGATCCATGGTGCAATCAGATGGTGCTTCACTATTTTTATGGCTGTGCTGGAAGCATGGTGTGGTCAGATGTTGCATCACTAGTCTTATGGCTGTGCTGGATGCATGGTGTGGTCAGATGGTGCATCACTAGTCTTATGGCTGTGGTGGATCCATGGTGCAATTAGATGGTGCTTCACTAGTCTTATGGCTGTGCTGGATGCATGCATGCAGTCAGATAGTGCATCACTAGTCTTATGGTTGTGCTGGATGCATGCATGTGTCAGATGGTGCATCACTAGTCTTACGGCTGTGCTGGATGCATGCGTGGGGTCAGATGGTGCATCACGATTCATATGGCTGTGCTGGATGCATGGAGCTGTCAGATGGTGTATCACTAGTCCTATGGCTGTGCTGTATGCATGCATGCGGTCAGATGGTGCACTATTAGTCTTATGGCTGCGCTGAATGCATGCGTGTGGTCAGATGGTGCATCACTATTCTTATGGGTGTGCTGTATGCATGGTGCGGTCAGATGGTGCATCACTAGACTTATGGCTGTGGTGGATGCATGCGTGTGGTCATATGGTGCATCACTAGTCTTATGGCTGTGGTGGATCCATGTTGTGGTCAGAAGGTGCATCACCAGTCTTATGGCTGTGCTGGATGCATGATGCAGTCAGAGGGTGCATCACTAGTCTTATGGCTGTGGTGGATGCATGCGTGTATTCATGTGGTGCATTACTAGTCTAATGGTCGTGCTGGATCCATGGTGCGGTGAGATGGTGCATCACTAGTCTTATGGCTGTGCTGGATGCATTTGTTTGATCCGATGGTGCATCACTGGTTTTATGGCTGTGCTGGGTCCATGGTGAAATCAGATGGTGCATCACTAGTCTTTTGGCTGTTCTGGATCCATGGTGCAATCAGATGGTGCATCACTAGTCTTATGGCTAAGCTGGATCCAAGATGCAATCAGATGGTGCTTCACTAGTCTTATGGCTGTGCTGGATGCATGGTGTGATCAGATGGTGCATCACTAGTCTTATGGCTTTGCTGGATGCATGGCACGATCATATGGTGCATCACTAGTCTTATGGCTGTGCTGAATGCATACCTGCAGTCAGATGGTGCTTCACTGGTCTTATGGCTGTGCTGGATGCATGGTGCATTCAAATGGTGCATCACTAGTCTTACAGCTGTGCTGAATGCATGCGGTCGGATGGTGCATCACTAGTCTAATGGCTGTGCTGGATGCATGCAGTCAGATGGTGCATCACTAGTCTTATGGCTGTGCTGGATGCATGCATGCAGTCATATGGTGCATCACTAGTCTTATGGCTGTGCTGGATGCATGGAGCGGTCAGATGGTGAATCTTTAGTTCTATGGCTGTGCTGATGCATGGAGCGGTCAGATGGTGAATCTTTAGTCCTATGGCTGTGCTGTATGCATGCATGCGGTCAGATGGTGCATCACTAGTCTTATGGATGCGCTGGATGCATGCATGCAGTCATATGGTGCATCACTAGTCTTACGGCTGTGCTGGATGCAAGGAGCGGTCAGATGGTGCATCACTAGTCTTATGGATGCGCTGGATGCATTCTTGTGGTCAGATGGTGCATCACTAGTCTTATGGCTGTGGTGGATGCATGCATGCAGTCATATGGTGCATCACTAGTCTTATGGCTGTGCTGGATGCATGGAGTGGTCAGATGGTGCATCACTAGTCCTATGGCTGTGCTGTATGCATGCATGCGGTCAGATGGTGCATCACTAGTCTTATGGATGCGCTGGATGCATGCTTGTGGTCAGATGGTGCATCACTATTCTTATAGCTGTGCTGTATGCATCCATGTGGTCAGATGGTGCATTGCTTGTCTTATGGTTGTGCTGGGTCCATGGTGCGGTCAGATGGTGCATTACTAATCTTATGGCTATGCTGGTTGTATGATGCTGTCAGAGGGTGCATCACTAGTCTTATGGCTGTGGTGGATGCATGCGTGTGGTCATATGGTGCATTATTAGTCTACGGTCGTGCTGGATCCATGGTGCAGTCAAATGGTGCATCACTAGTCTTATGGCTGTGCTGGAGGCATTCGTGTGGTCAGTTGGTGCATCACTAGTTTTATGGCTGTGCTGGATCCATGGTGAAATTAGATGGCGCATCACTAGTCTTATGGCTGTGCTGGATGCATGCATGCAGTCAGATGATGCATCACTAGTCTTATGGCTGTGCTGGATCCATGGCGCGGTCAGATGGTGCATCACTAGTCTTATGGCTGTGCTGGATCCATGGTGTGGTCGGATGGTGAATCACTAGTATTATGGCTGTGCTGGATCCATGGAGCGGTTAGATGGTGCATCACTAGTATTATGGCTGTGCTGGATGCATGCATGCAGTAAGATGGTGCATCACTAGTATTATGACTGTGCTGGACCCATGGTGCAGTCAGATGGTGCTTCACTAGTCTTATGGCTGTGCTGGATGCATGCATGCGGTCAAATGGTGCATCACTAGTCTTACGGCTGTGCTGGATGCATGGAGCGGTCAGATGGTGCATCACTAGTCCTATGGCTCTGCTGTATGCATGCATGTGGTCAGATGGTGGTTTACTAGTCTTATGGCTGCGCTGGATGCATGCGTGTGGTCAGATGGTGCATCACTGTTCTTATGGCTGTGCTGGATGCATGGTGCAGTCAGATGGTACATCACTAGACTTATGGCTGTGGTGGATGCATGCGTGTTGTCATATGGTGCATCACTAGTCTTATGGCTGTGGTGGATGCATGCGTGTGGTCAGATGGTGCATCACTAGTCTTATGGTTGTGCTGGGTCCATGGTGCGGTCAGATGGTGCATCACTAGTCTTATGGCTGTGCTGGATGCATGATGCGGTCAGAGGGTGCATCACTAGTCTTATGGCTGTGGTGGATGCATGCGTGTGTTCATGTGGTGCATTACTAGTCTAATGGTCGTGCTGGATCCATGGTGTGGTCAGACGGTGCATCACTAGTCTTATGGCTGTGCTGGATGCATTTTTGTGGTCAGATGGTGCATCACTAGTTTTATGGCTGCGCTGGATCCATGGTGAAATCAGATTGTGCATCACTAGTCTTATGGCTGTGCAGGATGCATGCATGCAGTCAGATGGTGCATTACTAGTCTTATGGTCGTGCTGGATGCATGCGGTCGGATGGTGAATCACTAGTCTTATGGCTGTGCTGGATGCATGGTGCGGTCAGATGGCGCATCACTAGTCTTATGGCTTTGCTGGATCCATGGTGCAATCAGATGGTGCTTCACTAGTTTTATGGCTGTGCTGGATGCATGGTGTGGTCAGATGGTGCATCACTAGTCTTACGGCTGTGCTGGATGCATGGAGTGGTCAGATGGTGTATCACTAGTTCTATGGCTGTGCTGTATGCATGCATGCGGTCAGATGGTGCATTACTAGTCTTATGGATGCGCTGTATGCATGCGTGTGGTCAGATGGTGCATCACTAGTCTTACGGCTGTGCTGGATGCATGGAATGGTCAGATGGTGCATCACTAGTCCTATGGCTGTGCTGTATGCATGCTTGTGGTCATATGGTGCATCACTTGTCTTATGGTTGTGCTGGGTCCATGGTGCGGTCAGAAGGTGCATCACTAATCTTATGGCTGTGCTGGATGCATGATGCGGTCAGAGGGTGCATCACTAGTCTTATGGCTGTGGTGGAAGCATGCGGTCGGATGGTGCATTACTAGTCTTATGGTCGTGCTGGATCCATGGTGCGATCAGATGGTGCATCACTAGTCCTATGGCTGTGCTGGATGCAGGCGGTCGGATGGTGCATCACTAGTCTTATGGCTGTGCTGGATCCATGGTGAAATCAGATGGTGCATCACTAGTCTTTTGGCTGTTCTGGATCCATGGTGCAATCAGATGGTGCTTCACTAGTCTTATGGCTGTGCTGGATGCATGCAGTCGGATGGTGCATCACTAGTCTTATGGCTGTGCTGGATCCATGGTGCAATCAGATGGTGCATCACTAGTCTTATGGCTAAGCTGGATCCAAGATGCAATCAGATGGTGCTTCACTAGTCTTATGGCTGTGCTGGATGCATGGTGTGATCAGATGGTGCATCACTAGTCTTATGACTTTGCTGGATGCATGGCACGGTCATATGGTGCATCACTAGTCTTATGGCTGTGCTGAATGCATACCTGCAGTCGGATGGTGCTTCACTGGTCTTATGGCTGTGCTGGATGCATGGTGCATTCAAATGGTGCATCACTAGTCTTACAGCTGTGCTGAATGCATGCGGTCGGATGGTGCATCACTAGTCTAATGGCTGTGCTGGATGCATGCAGTCGGATGGTGCATCACTAGTCTTATGGCTGTGCTGGATCCATGGTGCGGTCAGATGGTGCTTCACTAGTCTTATGGCTGTGCTGGATGCATGCGTTCAGATGGTGCATCACTAGTCTCATGGCCGTGCTGGATCCATAGTGCAGTCAGATGGTGCATCACTAGTCTTATGGCTGTGTTGGATCCATGTTGCAGTCAGAAAATGCATCACTAATCTTATGGCTGTGCTGGATGCATGATGCGGTCAGAGGGTGCATCACTAGTCTTATGGCTGTGGTGGATGCATGTGTGTGGTCATATGGTGCATTACTAGTCTAATGGTCGTGCTGGATCCATGGTGCGGTCAGATGGTGCATCACTAGTTTTATGGCTGTGCTGGATCCATGGAGAAATCAGATGGTGCATCACTAGTCTTTTGGCTGTGCTGTATGCATGCATGCAGTCAGATGGTGTATCACTAGTTTGATGGCTGTGCTGGATGCATTTGTGTGGTCAGTTGGTGCATCACTAGTTTTATGGCTGTGCTGGATGCATGCGGTCGGATGGTGAATCACTAGTCTTATGGCTGTGCTGGATCCATGGTGCGGTCAGATGGTGCATCACTAGTCTTATGGCTGTGGTGGATGCATGCGTGTGGTCATATGGTGCATTACTAGTCTAATGGTCGTGCTGGATCCATGGTGTGGTCAGATGGTGCATCACTAGTTTTATGGCTGTGCTGGATCCATGGAGAAATCAGATGGTGCATCACTAGTCTTTTGGCTGTGTTGTATGCATGATGCGGTCAGAGGGTGCATCACTAGTCTTATGGCTGTGGTGGATGCATGCGTGTGTTCAGATGGTGCATCACTAGTTTTATGGCTGTGCTGGATGCATCTGGTCGGATGGTGAATCACTAGTCTTATGGCTGTGCTGGATCCATGGTGTGGTCAGATGTGCATCACTAGTATTATGGCTGTGCTGGATCCATGGTGCAATCAGATGGTGCATCACTAGTCTTATGGCTTTGCTGGATCCATGGTGCAATCAGATGGTGCTTCACTATTTTTATGGCTGTGCTGGAAGCATGGTGTGGTCAGATGTTGCATCACTAGTCTTATGGCTGTGCTGGATGCATGGTGTGGTCAGATGGTGCATCACTAGTCTTATGGCTGTGGTGGATCCATGGTGCAATTAGATGGTGCTTCACTAGTCTTATGGCTGTGCTGGATGCATGCATGCAGTCAGATAGTGCATCACTAGTCTTATGGTTGTGCTGGATGCATGCATGTGTCAGATGGTGCATCACTAGTCTTACGGCTGTGCTGGATGCATGCGTGGGGTCAGATGGTGCATCACGATTCATATGGCTGTGCTGGATGCATGGAGCTGTCAGATGGTGTATCACTAGTCCTATGGCTGTGCTGTATGCATGCATGCGGTCAGATGGTGCACTATTAGTCTTATGGCTGCGCTGAATGCATGCGTGTGGTCAGATGGTGCATCACTATTCTTATGGGTGTGCTGGATGCATGGTGCGGTCAGATGGTGCATCACTAGACTTATGGCTGTGGTGGATGCATGCGTGTGGTCATATGGTGCATCACTAGTCTTATGGCTGTGGTGGATCCATGTTGTGGTCAGAAGGTGCATCACCAGTCTTATGGCTGTGCTGGATGCATGATGCAGTCAGAGGGTGCATCACTAGTCTTATGGCTGTGGTGGATGCATGCGTGTATTCATGTGGTGCATTACTAGTCTAATGGTCGTGCTGGATCCATGGTGCGGTGAGATGGTGCATCACTAGTCTTATGGCTGTGCTGGATGCATTTGTTTGATCAGATGGTGCATCACTGGTTTTATGGCTGTGCTGGGTCCATGGTGAAATCAGATGGTGCATCACTAGTCTTTTGGCTGTTCTGGATCCATGGTGCAATCAGATGGTGCATCACTAGTCTTATGGCTAAGCTGGATCCAAGATGCAATCAGATGGTGCTTCACTAGTCTTATGGCTGTGCTGGATGCATGGTGTGATCAGATGGTGCATCACTAGTCTTATGGCTTTGCTGGATGCATGGCACGATCATATGGTGCATCACTAGTCTTATGGCTGTGCTGAATGCATACCTGCAGTCAGATGGTGCTTCACTGGTCTTATGGCTGTGCTGGATGCATGGTGCATTCAAATGGTGCATCACTAGTCTTACAGCTGTGCTGAATGCATGCGGTCGGATGGTGCATCACTAGTCTAATGGCTGTGCTGGATGCATGCAGTCGGATGGTGCATCACTAGTCTTATGGCTGTGCTGGATGCATGCATGCAGTCATATGGTGCATCACTAGTCTTATGGCTGTGCTGGATGCATGGAGCGGTCAGATGGTGAATCTTTAGTTCTATGGCTGTGCTGATGCATGGAGCGGTCAGATGGTGAATCTTTAGTCCTATGGCTGTGCTGTATGCATGCATGCGGTCAGATGGTGCATCACTAGTCTTATGGATGCTCTGGATGCATGCATGCAGTCATATGGTGCATCACTAGTCTTACGGCTGTGCTGGATGCAAGGAGCGGTCAGATGGTGCATCACTAGTCTTATGGATGCGCTGGATGCATTCTTGTGGTCAGATGGTGCATCACTAGTCTTATGGCTGTGGTGGATGCATGCATGCAGTCATATGGTGCATCACTAGTCTTATGGCTGTGCTGGATGCATGGAGTGGTCAGATGGTGCATCACTAGTCCTATGGCTGTGCTGTATGCATGCATGCGGTCAGATGGTGCATCACTAGTCTTATGGATGCGCTGGATGCATGCTTGTGGTCAGATGGTGCATCACTATTCTTATAGCTGTGCTGTATGCATCCATGTGGTCAGATGGTGCATTGCTTGTCTTATGGTTGTGCTGGGTCCATGGTGCGGTCAGATGGTGCATTACTAATCTTATGGCTATGCTGGATGTATGATGCTGTCAGAGGGTGCATCACTAGTCTTATGGCTGTGGTGGATGCATGCGTGTGGTCATATGGTGCATTATTAGTCTACGGTCGTGCTGGATCCATGGTGCAGTCAGATGGTGCATCACTAGTCTTATGGCTGTGCTGGAGGCATTCGTGTGGTCAGTTGGTGCATCACTAGTTTTATGGCTGTGCTGGATCCATGGTGAAATTAGATGGCGCATCACTAGTCTTATGGCTGTGCTGGATGCATGCATGCAGTCAGATGATGCATCACTAGTCTTATGGCTGTGCTGGATCCATGGCGCGGTCAGATGGTGCATCACTAGTCTTATGGCTGTGCTGGATCCATGGTGTGGTCGGATGGTGAATCACTAGTATTATGGCTGTGCTGGATCCATGGAGCGGTTAGATGGTGCATCACTAGTATTATGGCTGTGCTGGATGCATGCATGCAGTAAGATGGTGCATCACTAGTATTATGACTGTGCTGGACCCATGGTGCAGTCAGATGGTGCTTCACTAGTCTTATGGCTGTGCTGGATGCATGCATGCGGTCAAATGGTGCATCACTAGTCTTACGGCTGTGCTGGATGCATGGAGCGGTCATATGGCGCATCACTAGTCCTATGGCTCTGCTGTATGCATGCATGTGGTCAGATGGTGGTTTACTAGTCTTATGGCTGCGCTGGGTCCATGGTGCGGTCAGATGGTGCATCACTAGTCTTATGGCTGTGCTGGATGCATGATGCGGTCAGAGGGTGCATCACTAGTCTTATGGCTGTGGTGGATGCATGCGTGTGTTCATGTGGTGCATTACTAGTCTAATGGTCGTGCTGGATCCATGGTGTGGTCAGACGGTGCATCACTAGTCTTATGGCTGTGCTGGATGCATTTTTGTGGTCAGATGGTGCATCACTAGTTTTATGGCTGCGCTGGATCCATGGTGAAATCAGATTGTGCATCACTAGTCTTATGGCTGTGCAGGATGCATGCATGCAGTCAGATGGTGCATTACTAGTCTTATGGTCGTGCTGGATGCATGCGGTCGGATGGTGAATCACTAGTCTTATGGCTGTGCTGGATGCATGGTGCGGTCAGATGGCGCATCACTAGTCTTATGGCTTTGCTGGATCCATGGTGCAATCAGATGGTGCTTCACTAGTTTTATGGCTGTGCTGGATGCATGGTGTGGTCAGATGGTGCATCACTAGTCTTACGGCTGTGCTGGATGCATGGAGTGGTCAGATGGTGTATCACTAGTTCTATGGCTGTGCTGTATGCATGCATGCGGTCAGATGGTGCATTACTAGTCTTATGGATGCGCTGTATGCATGCGTGTGGTCAGATGGTGCATCACTAGTCTTACGGCTGTGCTGGATGCATGGAATGGTCAGATGGTGCATCACTAGTCCTATGGCTGTGCTGTATGCATGCTTGTGGTCATATGGTGCATCACTTGTCTTATGGTTGTGCTGGGTCCATGGTGCGGTCAGAAGGTGCATCACTAATCTTATGGCTGTGCTGGATGCATGATGCGGTCAGAGGGTGCATCACTAGTCTTATGGCTGTGGTGGAAGCATGCGGTCGGATGGTGCATTACTAGTCTTATGGTCGTGCTGGATCCATGGTGCGATCAGATGGTGCATCACTAGTCCTATGGCTGTGCTGGATGCAGGCGGTCGGATGGTGCATCACTAGTCTTATGGCTGTGCTGGATCCATGGTGAAATCAGATGGTGCATCACTAGTCTTTTGGCTGTTCTGGATCCATGGTGCAATCAGATGGTGCTTCACTAGTCTTATGGCTGTGCTGGATGCATGCAGTCGGATGGTGCATCACTAGTCTTATGGCTGTGCTGGATCCATGGTGCAATCAGATGGTGCATCACTAGTCTTATGGCTAAGCTGGATCCAAGATGCAATCAGATGGTGCTTCACTAGTCTTATGGCTGTGCTGGATGCATGGTGTGATCAGATGGTGCATCACTAGTCTTATGACTTTGCTGGATGCATGGCACGGTCATATGGTGCATCACTAGTCTTATGGCTGTGCTGAATGCATACCTGCAGTCAGATGGTGCTTCACTGGTCTTATGGCTGTGCTGGATGCATGGTGCATTCAAATGGTGCATCACTAGTCTTACAGCTGTGCTGAATGCATGCGGTCGGATGGTGCATCACTAGTCTAATGGCTGTGCTGGATGCATGCAGTCGGATGGTGCATCACTAGTCTTATGGCTGTGCTGGATCCATGGTGCGGTCAGATGGTGCTTCACTAGTCTTATGGCTGTGCTGGATGCATGCGTTCAGATGGTGCATCACTAGTCTCATGGCCGTGCTGGATCCATAGTGCAGTCAGATGGTGCATCACTAGTCTTATGGCTGTGTTGGATCCATGTTGCAGTCAGAAAATGCATCACTAATCTTATGGCTGTGCTGGATGCATGATGCGGTCAGAGGGTGCATCACTAGTCTTATGGCTGTGGTGGATGCATGTGTGTGGTCATATGGTGCATTACTAGTCTAATGGTCGTGCTGGATCCATGGTGCGGTCAGATGGTGCATCACTAGTTTTATGGCTGTGCTGGATCCATGGAGAAATCAGATGGTGCATCACTAGTCTTTTGGCTGTGCTGTATGCATGCATGCAGTCAGATGGTGTATCACTAGTTTGATGGCTGTGCTGGATGCATTTGTGTGGTCAGATGGTGCATCACTAGTTTTATGGCTGTGCTGGATGCATGCGGTCGGATGGTGAATCACTAGTCTTATGGCTGTGCTGGATCCATGGTGCGGTCAGATGGTGCATCACTAGTCTTATGGCTGTGGTGGATGCATGCGTGTGGTCATATGGTGCATTACTAGTCTAATGGTCGTGCTGGATCCATGGTGTGGTCAGATGGTGCATCACTAGTTTTATGGCTGTGCTGGATCCATGGAGAAATCAGATGGTGCATCACTAGTCTTTTGGCTGTGTTGTATGCATGCATGCAGTCAGATGGTGCATCACTAGTTTTATGGCTGTGCTGGATGCATTTGTGTGGTCAGATGGTGCATCACTAGTTTTATGGCTGTGCTGGATGCATCTGGTCGGATGGTGAATCACTAGTCTTATGGCTGTGCTGGATCCATGGTGTGGTCAGATGTGCATCACTAGTATTATGGCTGTGCTGGATCCATGGTGCAATCAGATGGTGCATCACTAGTCTTATGGCTTTGCTGGATCCATGGTGCAATCAGATGGTGCTTCACTATTTTTATGGCTGTGCTGGATGCATGGTGTGGTCAGATGTTGCATCACTAGTCTTATGGCTGTGCTGGATGCATGGTGTGGTCAGATGGTGCATCACTAGTCTTATGGCTGTGGTGGATCCATGGTGCAATTAGATGGTGCTTCACTAGTCTTATGGCTGTGCTGGATGCATGCATGCAGTCAGATAGTGCATCACTAGTCTTATGGTTGTGCTGGATGCATGCATGTGTCAGATGGTGCATCACTAGTCTTACGGCTGTGCTGGATGCATGCGTGGGGTCAGATGGTGCATCACGATTCATATGGCTGTGCTGGATGCATGGAGCTGTCAGATGGTGTATCACTAGTCCTATGGCTGTGCTGTATGCATGCATGCGGTCAGATGGTGCACTATTAGTCTTATGGCTGCGCTGAATGCATGCGTGTGGTCAGATGGTGCATCACTATTCTTATGGGTGTGCTGGATGCATGGTGCGGTCAGATGGTGCATCACTAGACTTATGGCTGTGGTGGATGCATGCGTGTGGTCATATGGTGCATCACTAGTCTTATGGCTGTGGTGGATCCATGTTGTGGTCAGAAGGTGCATCACCAGTCTTATGGCTGTGCTGGATGCATGATGCAGTCAGAGGGTGCATCACTAGTCTTATGGCTGTGGTGGATGCATGGGTGTATTCATGTGGTGCATTACTAGTCTAATGGTCGTGCTGGATCCATGGTGCGGTGAGATGGTGCATCACTAGTCTTATGGCTGTGCTGGATGCATTTGTTTGATCAGATGGTGCATCACTGGTTTTATGGCTGTGCTGGGTCCATGGTGAAATCAGATGGTGCATCACTAGTCTTTTGGCTGTTCTGGATCCATGGTGCAATCAGATGGTGCTTCACTAGTCTTATGGCTGTGCTGGATGCATGCAGTCGGATGGTGCATCACTAGTCTTATGGCTGTGCTGGATCCATGGTGCAATCAGATGGTGCATCACTAGTCTTATGGCTAAGCTGGATCCAAGATGCAATCAGATGGTGCTTCACTAGTCTTATGGCTGTGCTGGATGCATGGTGTGATCAGATGGTGCATCACTAGTCTTATGACTTTGCTGGATGCATGGCACGGTCATATGGTGCATCACTAGTCTTATGGCTGTGCTGAATGCATACCTGCAGTCAGATGGTGCTTCACTGGTCTTATGGCTGTGCTGGATGCATGGTGCGATCAGATGGTGCATCACTAGTCCTATGGCTGTGCTGGATGCAGGCGGTCGGATGGTGCATCACTAGTCTTATGGCTGTGCTGGATCCATGGTGAAATCAGATGGTGCATCACTAGTCTTTTGGCTGTTCTGGATCCATGGTGCAATCAGATGGTGCTTCACTAGTCTTATGGCTGTGCTGGATGCATGCAGTCGGATGGTGCATCACTAGTCTTATGGCTGTGCTGGATCCATGGTGCAATCAGATGGTGCATCACTAGTCTTATGGCTAAGCTGGATCCAAGATGCAATCAGATGGTGCTTCACTAGTCTTATGGCTGTGCTGGATGCATGGTGTGATCAGATGGTGCATCACTAGTCTTATGACTTTGCTGGATGCATGGCACGGTCATATGGTGCATCACTAGTCTTATGGCTGTGCTGAATGCATACCTGCAGTCAGATGGTGCTTCACTGGTCTTATGGCTGTGCTGGATGCATGGTGCATTCAAATGGTGCATCACTAGTCTTACAGCTGTGCTGAATGCATGCGGTCGGATGGTGCATCACTAGTCTAATGGCTGTGCTGGATGCATGCAGTCGGATGGTGCATCACTAGTCTTATGGCTGTGCTGGATCCATGGTGCGGTCAGATGGTGCTTCACTAGTCTTATGGCTGTGCTGGATGCATGCGTTCAGATGGTGCATCACTAGTCTCATGGCCATGCTGGATCCATAGTGCAGTCAGATGGTGCATCACTAGTCTTATGGCTGTGTTGGATCCATGTTGCAGTCAGAAAATGCATCACTAATCTTATGGCTGTGCTGGATGCATGATGCGGTCATATGGTGCATTACTAGTCTAATGGTCGTGCTGGATCCATGGTGCGGTCAGATGGTGCATCACTAGTTTTATGGCTGTGCTGGATCCATGGAGAAATCAGATGGTGCATCACTAGTCTTTTGGCTGTGCTGTATGCATGCATGCAGTTAGATGGTGTATCACTAGTTTGATGGCTGTGCTGGATGCATTTGTGTGGTCAGATGGTGCATCACTAGTTTTATGGCTGTGATGGATGCATGCGGTCGGATGGTGAATCACTAGTCTTATGGCTGTGCTGGATCCATGGTGCGGTCAGATGGTGCATCACTAGTCTTATGGCTGTGGTGGATGCATGCGTGTGGTCATATGGTGCATTACTAGTCTAATGGTCGTGCTGGATCCATGGTGTGGTCAGATGGTGCATCACTAGTTTTATGGCTGTGCTGGATCCATGGAGAAATCAGATGGTGCATCACTAGTCTTTTGGCTGTGTTGTATGCATGATGCGGTCAGAGGGTGCATCACTAGTCTTATGGCTGTGGTGGATGCATGCGTGTGTTCAGATGGTGCATCACTAGTTTTATGGCTGTGCTGGATGCATCTGGTCGGATGGTGAATCACTAGTCTTATGGCTGTGCTGGATCCATGGTGTGGTCAGATGTGCATCACTAGTATTATGGCTGTGCTGGATCCATGGTGCAATCAGATGGTGCATCACTAGTCTTATGGCTTTGCTGGATCCATGGTGCAATCAGATGGTGCTTCACTATTTTTATGGCTGTGCTGGAAGCATGGTGTGGTCAGATGTTGCATCACTAGTCTTATGGCTGTGCTGGATGCATGGTGTGGTCAGATGGTGCATCACTAGTCTTATGGCTGTGGTGGATCCATGGTGCAATTAGATGGTGCTTCACTAGTCTTATGGCTGTGCTGGATGCATGCATGCAGTCAGATAGTGCATCACTAGTCTTATGGTTGTGCTGGATGCATGCATGTGTCAGATGGTGCATCACTAGTCTTACGGCTGTGCTGGATGCATGCGTGGGGTCAGATGGTGCATCACGATTCATATGGCTGTGCTGGATGCATGGAGCTGTCAGATGGTGTATCACTAGTCCTATGGCTGTGCTGTATGCATGCATGCAGTCAGATGGTGCACTATTAGTCTTATGGCTGCGCTGAATGCATGCGTGTGGTCAGATGGTGCATCACTATTCTTATGGGTGTGCTGGATGCATGGTGCGGTCAGATGGTGCATCACTAGACTTATGGCTGTGGTGGATGCATGCGTGTGGTCATATGGTGCATCACTAGTCTTATGGCTGTGGTGGATCCATGTTGTGGTCAGAAGGTGCATCACCAGTCTTATGGCTGTGCTGGATGCATGATGCAGTCAGAGGGTGCATCACTAGTCTTATGGCTGTGGTGGATGCATGCGTGTATTCATGTGGTGCATTACTAGTCTAATGGTCGTGCTGGATCCATGGTGCGGTGAGATGGTGCATCACTAGTCTTATGGCTGTGCTGGATGCATTTGTTTGATCCGATGGTGCATCACTGGTTTTATGGCTGTGCTGGGTCCATGGTGAAATCAGATGGTGCATCACTAGTCTTTTGGCTGTTCTGGATCCATGGTGCAATCAGATGGTGCATCACTAGTCTTATGGCTAAGCTGGATCCAAGATGCAATCAGATGGTGCTTCACTAGTCTTATGGCTGTGCTGGATGCATGGTGTGATCAGATGGTGCATCACTAGTCTTATGGCTTTGCTGGATGCATGGCACGATCATATGGTGCATCACTAGTCTTATGGCTGTGCTGAATGCATACCTGCAGTCAGATGGTGCTTCACTGGTCTTATGGCTGTGCTGGATGCATGGTGCATTCAAATGGTGCATCACTAGTCTTACAGCTGTGCTGAATGCATGCGGTCGGATGGTGCATCACTAGTCTAATGGCTGTGCTGGATGCATGCAGTCAGATGGTGCATCACTAGTCTTATGGCTGTGCTGGATGCATGCATGCAGTCATATGGTGCATCACTAGTCTTATGGCTGTGCTGGATGCATGGAGCGGTCAGATGGTGAATCTTTAGTTCTATGGCTGTGCTGATGCATGGAGCGGTCAGATGGTGAATCTTTAGTCCTATGGCTGTGCTGTATGCATGCATGCGGTCAGATGGTGCATCACTAGTCTTATGGATGCGCTGGATGCATGCATGCAGTCATATGGTGCATCACTAGTCTTACGGCTGTGCTGGATGCAAGGAGCGGTCAGATGGTGCATCACTAGTCTTATGGATGCGCTGGATGCATTCTTGTGGTCAGATGGTGCATCACTAGTCTTATGGCTGTGGTGGATGCATGCATGCAGTCATATGGTGCATCACTAGTCTTATGGCTGTGCTGGATGCATGGAGTGGTCAGATGGTGCATCACTAGTCCTATGGCTGTGCTGTATGCATGCATGCGGTCAGATGGTGCATCACTAGTCTTATGGATGCGCTGGATGCATGCTTGTGGTCAGATGGTGCATCACTATTCTTATAGCTGTGCTGTATGCATCCATGTGGTCAGATGGTGCATTGCTTGTCTTATGGTTGTGCTGGGTCCATGGTGCGGTCAGATGGTGCATTACTAATCTTATGGCTATGCTGGATGTATGATGCTGTCAGAGGGTGCATCACTAGTCTTATGGCTGTGGTGGATGCATGCGTGTGGTCATATGGTGCATTATTAGTCTACGGTCGTGCTGGATCCATGGTGCAGTCAAATGGTGCATCACTAGTCTTATGGCTGTGCTGGAGGCATTCGTGTGGTCAGTTGGTGCATCACTAGTTTTATGGCTGTGCTGGATCCATGGTGAAATTAGATGGCGCATCACTAGTCTTATGGCTGTGCTGGATGCATGCATGCAGTCAGATGATGCATCACTAGTCTTATGGCTGTGCTGGATCCATGGCGCGGTCAGATGGTGCATCACTAGTCTTATGGCTGTGCTGGATCCATGGTGTGGTCGGATGGTGAATCACTAGTATTATGGCTGTGCTGGATCCATGGAGCGGTTAGATGGTGCATCACTAGTATTATGGCTGTGCTGGATGCATGCATGCAGTAAGATGGTGCATCACTAGTATTATGACTGTGCTGGACCCATGGTGCAGTCAGATGGTGCTTCACTAGTCTTATGGCTGTGCTGGATGCATGCATGCGGTCAAATGGTGCATCACTAGTCTTACGGCTGTGCTGGATGCATGGAGCGGTCAGATGGTGCATCACTAGTCCTATGGCTCTGCTGTATGCATGCATGTGGTCAGATGGTGGTTTACTAGTCTTATGGCTGCGCTGGATGCATGCGTGTGGTCAGATGGTGCATCACTGTTCTTATGGCTGTGCTGGATGCATGGTGCAGTCAGATGGTACATCACTAGACTTATGGCTGTGGTGGATGCATGCGTGTTGTCATATGGTGCATCACTAGTCTTATGGCTGTGGTGGATGCATGCGTGTGGTCAGATGGTGCATCACTAGTCTTATGGTTGTGCTGGGTCCATGGTGCGGTCAGATGGTGCATCACTAGTCTTATGGCTGTGCTGGATGCATGATGCGGTCAGAGGGTGCATCACTAGTCTTATGGCTGTGGTGGATGCATGCGTGTGTTCATGTGGTGCATTACTAGTCTAATGGTTGTGCTGGATCCATGGTGTGGTCAGACGGTGCATCACTAGTCTTATGGCTGTGCTGGATGCATTTTTGTGGTCAGATGGTGCATCACTAGTTTTATGGCTGCGCTGGATCCATGGTGAAATCAGATTGTGCATCACTAGTCTTATGGCTGTGCAGGATGCATGCATGCAGTCAGATGGTGCATTACTAGTCTTATGGTCGTGCTGGATGCATGCGGTCGGATGGTGAATCACTAGTCTTATGGCTGTGCTGGATGCATGGTGCGGTCAGATGGCGCATCACTAGTCTTATGGCTTTGCTGGATCCATGGTGCAATCAGATGGTGCTTCACTAGTTTTATGGCTGTGCTGGATGCATGGTGTGGTCAGATGGTGCATCACTAGTCTTACGGCTGTGCTGGATGCATGGAGTGGTCAGATGGTGTATCACTAGTTCTATGGCTGTGCTGTATGCATGCATGCGGTCAGATGGTGCATTACTAGTCTTATGGATGCGCTGTATGCATGCGTGTGGTCAGATGGTGCATCACTAGTCTTACGGCTGTGCTGGATGCATGGAATGGTCAGATGGTGCATCACTAGTCCTATGGCTGTGCTGTATGCATGCTTGTGGTCATATGGTGCATCACTTGTCTTATGGTTGTGCTGGGTCCATGGTGCGGTCAGAAGGTGCATCACTAATCTTATGGCTGTGCTGGATGCATGATGCGGTCAGAGGGTGCATCACTAGTCTTATGGCTGTGGTGGAAGCATGCGGTCGGATGGTGCATTACTAGTCTTATGGTCGTGCTGGATCCATGGTGCGATCAGATGGTGCATCACTAGTCCTATGGCTGTGCTGGATGCAGGCGGTCGGATGGTGCATCACTAGTCTTATGGCTGTGCTGGATCCATGGTGAAATCAGATGGTGCATCACTAGTCTTTTGGCTGTTCTGGATCCATGGTGCAATCAGATGGTGCTTCACTAGTCTTATGGCTGTGCTGGATGCATGCAGTCGGATGGTGCATCACTAGTCTTATGGCTGTGCTGGATCCATGGTGCAATCAGATGGTGCATCACTAGTCTTATGGCTAAGCTGGATCCAAGATGCAATCAGATGGTGCTTCACTAGTCTTATGGCTGTGCTGGATGCATGGTGTGATCAGATGGTGCATCACTAGTCTTATGACTTTGCTGGATGCATGGCACGGTCATATGGTGCATCACTAGTCTTATGGCTGTGCTGAATGCATACCTGCAGTCGGATGGTGCTTCACTGGTCTTATGGCTGTGCTGGATGCATGGTGCATTCAAATGGTGCATCACTAGTCTTACAGCTGTGCTGAATGCATGCGGTCGGATGGTGCATCACTAGTCTAATGGCTGTGCTGGATGCATGCAGTCGGATGGTGCATCACTAGTCTTATGGCTGTGCTGGATCCATGGTGCGGTCAGATGGTGCTTCACTAGTCTTATGGCTGTGCTGGATGCATGCGTTCAGATGGTGCATCACTAGTCTCATGGCCGTGCTGGATCCATAGTGCAGTCAGATGGTGCATCACTAGTCTTATGGCTGTGTTGGATCCATGTTGCAGTCAGAAAATGCATCACTAATCTTATGGCTGTGCTGGATGCATGATGCGGTCAGAGGGTGCATCACTAGTCTTATGGCTGTGGTGGATGCATGTGTGTGGTCATATGGTGCATTACTAGTCTAATGGTCGTGCTGGATCCATGGTGCGGTCAGATGGTGCATCACTAGTTTTATGGCTGTGCTGGATCCATGGAGAAATCAGATGGTGCATCACTAGTCTTTTGGCTGTGCTGTATGCATGCATGCAGTCAGATGGTGTATCACTAGTTTGATGGCTGTGCTGGATGCATTTGTGTGGTCAGTTGGTGCATCACTAGTTTTATGGCTGTGCTGGATGCATGCGGTCGGATGGTGAATCACTAGTCTTATGGCTGTGCTGGATCCATGGTGCGGTCAGATGGTGCATCACTAGTCTTATGGCTGTGGTGGATGCATGCGTGTGGTCATATGGTGCATTACTAGTCTAATGGTCGTGCTGGATCCATGGTGTGGTCAGATGGTGCATCACTAGTTTTATGGCTGTGCTGGATCCATGGAGAAATCAGATGGTGCATCACTAGTCTTTTGGCTGTGTTGTATGCATGATGCGGTCAGAGGGTGCATCACTAGTCTTATGGCTGTGGTGGATGCATGCGTGTGTTCAGATGGTGCATCACTAGTTTTATGGCTGTGCTGGATGCATCTGGTCGGATGGTGAATCACTAGTCTTATGGCTGTGCTGGATCCATGGTGTGGTCAGATGTGCATCACTAGTATTATGGCTGTGCTGGATCCATGGTGCAATCAGATGGTGCATCACTAGTCTTATGGCTTTGCTGGATCCATGGTGCAATCAGATGGTGCTTCACTATTTTTATGGCTGTGCTGGAAGCATGGTGTGGTCAGATGTTGCATCACTAGTCTTATGGCTGTGCTGGATGCATGGTGTGGTCAGATGGTGCATCACTAGTCTTATGGCTGTGGTGGATCCATGGTGCAATTAGATGGTGCTTCACTAGTCTTATGGCTGTGCTGGATGCATGCATGCAGTCAGATAGTGCATCACTAGTCTTATGGTTGTGCTGGATGCATGCATGTGTCAGATGGTGCATCACTAGTCTTACGGCTGTGCTGGATGCATGCGTGGGGTCAGATGGTGCATCACGATTCATATGGCTGTGCTGGATGCATGGAGCTGTCAGATGGTGTATCACTAGTCCTATGGCTGTGCTGTATGCATGCATGCGGTCAGATGGTGCACTATTAGTCTTATGGCTGCGCTGAATGCATGCGTGTGGTCAGATGGTGCATCACTATTCTTATGGGTGTGCTGGATGCATGGTGCGGTCAGATGGTGCATCACTAGACTTATGGCTGTGGTGGATGCATGCGTGTGGTCATATGGTGCATCACTAGTCTTATGGCTGTGGTGGATCCATGTTGTGGTCAGAAGGTGCATCACCAGTCTTATGGCTGTGCTGGATGCATGATGCAGTCAGAGGGTGCATCACTAGTCTTATGGCTGTGGTGGATGCATGCGTGTATTCATGTGGTGCATTACTAGTCTAATGGTCGTGCTGGATCCATGGTGCGGTGAGATGGTGCATCACTAGTCTTATGGCTGTGCTGGATGCATTTGTTTGATCAGATGGTGCATCACTGGTTTTATGGCTGTGCTGGGTCCATGGTGAAATCAGATGGTGCATCACTAGCCTTTTGGCTGTTCTGGATCCATGGTGCAATCAGATGGTGCATCACTAGTCTTATGGCTAAGCTGGATCCAAGATGCAATCAGATGGTGCTTCACTAGTCTTATGGCTGTGCTGGATGCATGGTGTGATCAGATGGTGCATCACTAGTCTTATGGCTTTGCTGGATGCATGGCACGATCATATGGTGCATCACTAGTCTTATGGCTGTGCTGAATGCATACCTGCAGTCAGATGGTGCTTCACTGGTCTTATGGCTGTGCTGGATGCATGGTGCATTCAAATGGTGCATCACTAGTCTTACAGCTGTGCTGAATGCATGCGGTCGGATGGTGCATCACTAGTCTAATGGCTGTGCTGGATGCATGCAGTCGGATGGTGCATCACTAGTCTTATGGCTGTGCTGGATGCATGCATGCAGTCATATGGTGCATCACTAGTCTTATGGCTGTGCTGGATGCATGGAGCGGTCAGATGGTGAATCTTTAGTTCTATGGCTGTGCTGATGCATGGAGCGGTCAGATGGTGAATCTTTAGTCCTATGGCTGTGCTGTATGCATGCATGCGGTCAGATGGTGCATCACTAGTCTTATGGATGCGCTGGATGCATGCATGCAGTCATATGGTGCATCACTAGTCTTACGGCTGTGCTGGATGCAAGGAGCGGTCAGATGGTGCATCACTAGTCTTATGGATGCGCTGGATGCATTCTTGTGGTCAGATGGTGCATCACTAGTCTTATGGCTGTGGTGGATGCATGCATGCAGTCATATGGTGCATCACTAGTCTTATGGCTGTGCTGGATGCATGGAGTGGTCAGATGGTGCATCACTAGTCCTATGGCTGTGCTGTATGCATGCATGCGGTCAGATGGTGCATCACTAGTCTTATGGATGCGCTGGATGCATGCTTGTGGTCAGATGGTGCATCACTATTCTTATAGCTGTGCTGTATGCATCCATGTGGTCAGATGGTGCATTGCTTGTCTTATGGTTGTGCTGGGTCCATGGTGCGGTCAGATGGTGCATTACTAATCTTATGGCTATGCTGGATGTATGATGCTGTCAGAGGGTGCATCACTAGTCTTATGGCTGTGGTGGATGCATGCGTGTGGTCATATGGTGCATTATTAGTCTACGGTCGTGCTGGATCCATGGTGCAGTCAGATGGTGCATCACTAGTCTTATGGCTGTGCTGGAGGCATTCGTGTGGTCAGTTGGTGCATCACTAGTTTTATGGCTGTGCTGGATCCATGGTGAAATTAGATGGCGCATCACTAGTCTTATGGCTGTGCTGGATGCATGCATGCAGTCAGATGATGCATCACTAGTCTTATGGCTGTGCTGGATCCATGGCGCGGTCAGATGGTGCATCACTAGTCTTATGGCTGTGCTGGATCCATGGTGTGGTCGGATGGTGAATCACTAGTATTATGGCTGTGCTGCATCCATGGAGCGGTTAGATGGTGCATCACTAGTATTATGGCTGTGCTGGATGCATGCATGCAGTAAGATGGTGCATCACTAGTATTATGACTGTGCTGGACCCATGGTGCAGTCAGATGGTGCTTCACTAGTCTTATGGCTGTGCTGGATGCATGCATGCGGTCAAATGGTGCATCACTAGTCTTACGGCTGTGCTGGATGCATGGAGCGGTCATATGGCGCATCACTAGTCCTATGGCTCTGCTGTATGCATGCATGTGGTCAGATGGTGGTTTACTAGTCTTATGGCTGCGCTGGATGCATGGTGCAGTCAGATGGTACATCACTAGACTTATGGCTGTGGTGGATGCATGCGTGTTGTCATATGGTGCATCACTAGTCTTATGGCTGTGGTGGATGCATGCGTGTGGTCAGATGGTGCATCACTAGTCTTATGGTTGTGCTGGGTCCATGGTGCGGTCAGATGGTGCATCACTAGTCTTATGGCTGTGCTGGATGCATGATGCGGTCAGAGGGTGCATCACTAGTCTTATGGCTGTGGTGGATGCATGCGTGTTTTCATGTGGTGCATTACTAGTCTAATGGTCGTGCTGGATCCATGGTGTGGTCAGACGGTGCATCACTAGTCTTATGGCTGTGCTGGATGCATTTTTGTGGTCAGATGGTGCATGACTAGTTTTATGGCTGCGCTGGATCCATGGTGAAATCAGATTGTGCATCACTAGTCTTATGGCTGTGCAGGATGCATGCATGCAGTCAGATGGTGCATTACTAGTCTTATGGTCGTGCTGGATGCATGCGGTCTGATGGTGAATCACTAGTCTTATGGCTGTGCTGGATGCATGGTGCGGTCAGATGGCGCATCACTAGTCTTATGGCTTTGCTGGATCCATGGTGCAATCAGATGGTGCTTCACTAGTTTTATGGCTGTGCTGGATGCATGGTGTGGTCAGATGGTGCATCACTAGTCTTACGGCTGTGCTGGATGCATGGAGTGGTCAGATGGTGTATCACTAGTTCTATGGCTGTGCTGTATGCATGCATGCGGTCAGATGGTGCATTACTAGTCTTATGGATGCGCTGTATGCATGCGTGTGGTCAGATGGTGCATCACTAGTCTTACGGCTGTGCTGGATGCATGGAATGGTCAGATGGTGCATCACTAGTCCTATGGCTGTGCTGTATGCATGCTTGTGGTCATATGGTGCATCACTTGTCTTATGGTTGTGCTGGGTCCATGGTGCGGTCAGAAGGTGCATCACTAATCTTATGGCTGTGCTGGATGCATGATGCGGTCAGAGGGTGCATCACTAGTCTTATGGCTGTGGTGGAAGCATGCGGTCGGATGGTGCATTACTAGTCTTATGGTCGTGCTGGATCCATGGTGCGATCAGATGGTGCATCACTAGTCCTATGGCTGTGCTGGATGCAGGCGGTCGGATGGTGCATCACTAGTCTTATGGCTGTGCTGGATCCATGGTGAAATCAGATGGTGCATCACTAGTCTTTTGGCTGTTCTGGATCCATGGTGCAATCAGATGGTGCTTCACTAGTCTTATGGCTGTGCTGGATGCATGCAGTCGGATGGTGCATCACTAGTCTTATGGCTGTGCTGGATCCATGGTGCAATCAGATGGTGCATCACTAGTCTTATGGCTAAGCTGGATCCAAGATGCAATCAGATGGTGCTTCACTAGTCTTATGGCTGTGCTGGATGCATGGTGTGATCAGATGGTGCATCACTAGTCTTATGACTTTGCTGGATGCATGGCACGGTCATATGGTGCATCACTAGTCTTATGGCTGTGCTGAATGCATACCTGCAGTCAGATGGTGCTTCACTGGTCTTATGGCTGTGCTGGATGCATGGTGCATTCAAATGGTGCATCACTAGTCTTACAGCTGTGCTGAATGCATGCGGTCGGATGGTGCATCACTAGTCTAATGGCTGTGCTGGATGCATGCAGTCGGATGGTGCATCACTAGTCTTATGGCTGTGCTGGATCCATGGTGCGGTCAGATGGTGCTTCACTAGTCTTATGGCTGTGCTGGATGCATGCGTTCAGATGGTGCATCACTAGTCTCATGGCCGTGCTGGATCCATAGTGCAGTCAGATGGTGCATCACTAGTCTTATGGCTGTGTTGGATCCATGTTGCAGTCAGAAAATGCATCACTAATCTTATGGCTGTGCTGGATGCATGATGCGGTCAGAGGGTGCATCACTAGTCTTATGGCTGTGGTGGATGCATGTGTGTGGTCATATGGTGCATTACTAGTCTAATGGTCGTGCTGGATCCATGGTGCGGTCAGATGGTGCATCACTAGTTTTATGGCTGTGCTGGATCCATGGAGAAATCAGATGGTGCATCACTAGTCTTTTGGCTGTGCTGTATGCATGCATGCAGTCAGATGGTGTATCACTAGTTTGATGGCTGTGCTGGATGCATTTGTGTGGTCAGATGGTGCATCACTAGTTTTATGGCTGTGCTGGATGCATGCGGTCGGATGGTGAATCACTAGTCTTATGGCTGTGCTGGATCCATGGTGCAGTCAGATGGTGCATCACTAGTCTTATGGCTGTGGTGGATGCATGCGTGTGGTCATATGGTGCATTACTAGTCTAATGGTCGTGCTGGATCCATGGTGTGGTCAGATGGTGCATCACTAGTTTTATGGCTGTGCTGGATCCATGGAGAAATCAGATGGTGCATCACTAGTCTTTTGGCTGTGTTGTATGCATGCATGCAGTCAGATGGTGCATCACTAGTTTTATGGCTGTGCTGGATGCATTTGTGTGGTCAGATGGTGCATCACTAGTTTTATGGCTGTGCTGGATGCATCTGGTCGGATGGTGAATCACTAGTCTTATGGCTGTGCTGGATCCATGGTGTGGTCAGATGTGCATCACTAGTATTATGGCTGTGCTGGATCCATGGTGCAATCAGATGGTGCATCACTAGTCTTATGGCTTTGCTGGATCCATGGTGCAATCAGATGGTGCTTCACTATTTTTATGGCTGTGCTGGATGCATGGTGTGGTCAGATGTTGCATCACTAGTCTTATGGCTGTGCTGGATGCATGGTGTGGTCAGATGGTGCATCACTAGTCTTATGGCTGTGGTGGATCCATGGTGCAATTAGATGGTGCTTCACTAGTCTTATGGCTGTGCTGGATGCATGCATGCAGTCAGATAGTGCATCACTAGTCTTATGGTTGTGCTGGATGCATGCATGTGTCAGATGGTGCATCACTAGTCTTACGGCTGTGCTGGATGCATGCGTGGGGTCAGATGGTGCATCACGATTCATATGGCTGTGCTGGATGCATGGAGCTGTCAGATGGTGTATCACTAGTCCTATGGCTGTGCTGTATGCATGCATGCGGTCAGATGGTGCACTATTAGTCTTATGGCTGCGCTGAATGCATGCGTGTGGTCAGATGGTGCATCACTATTCTTATGGGTGTGCTGGATGCATGGTGCGGTCAGATGGTGCATCACTAGACTTATGGCTGTGGTGGATGCATGCGTGTGGTCATATGGTGCATCACTAGTCTTATGGCTGTGGTGGATCCATGTTGTGGTCAGAAGGTGCATCACCAGTCTTATGGCTGTGCTGGATGCATGATGCAGTCAGAGGGTGCATCACTAGTCTTATGGCTGTGGTGGATGCATGGGTGTATTCATGTGGTGCATTACTAGTCTAATGGTAGTGCTGGATCCATGGTGCGGTGAGATGGTGCATCACTAGTCTTATGGCTGTGCTGGATGCATTTGTTTGATCAGATGGTGCATCACTGGTTTTATGGCTGTGCTGGGTCCATGGTGAAATCAGATGGTGCATCACTAGTCTTTTGGCTGTTCTGGATCCATGGTGCAATCAGATGGTGCATCACTAGTCTTATGGCTAAGCTGGATCCAAGATGCACTCAGATGGTGCTTCACTAGTCTTATGGCTGTGCTGGATGCATGGTGTGATCAGATGGTGCATCACTAGTCTTATGGCTTTGCTGGATGCATGGCACGATCATATGGTGCATCACTAGTCTCATGGCTGTGCTGAATGCATACCTGCAGTCAGATGGTGCTTCACTGGTCTTATGGCTGTGCTGGATGCATGGTGCATTCAAATGGTGCATCACTAGTCTTACAGCTGTGCTGAATGCATGCGGTCGGATGGTGCATCACTAGTCTAATGGCTGTGCTGGATGCATGCAGTCGGATGGTGCATCACTAGTCTTATGGCTGTGCTGGATCCATGGTGCGGTCAGATGGTGCTCCACTAGTCTTATGGCTGTGCTGGATGCATGCGTTCAGATGGTGCATCACTAGTCTCATGGCCGTGCTGGATCCATAGTGCAGTCAGATGGTGCATCACTAGTCTTATGGATGTGCTGGATGCATGCCTGTGGTCAGAAAATGCATCACTAGTCTTATGGCTGTGCTGGAAGCATGATGCGGTCAGAGTGTGCATCACTAGTCTTATGGCTGTGTTGGATCCATGTTGCAGTCAGAAAATGCATCACTAATCTTATGGCTGTGCTGGATGCATGATGCGGTCAGAGGGTGCATCACTAGTCTTATGGCTGTGGTGGATGCATGTGTGTGGTCATATGTGCATTACTAGTCTAATGGTCATGCTGGATCCATGGTGCGGTCAGATGGTGCATCACTAGTTTTATGGCTGTGCTGGATCCATGGAGAAATCAGATGGTGCATCACTAGTCTTTTGGCTGTGCTGTATGCATGCATGCAGTCAGATGGTGTATCACTAGTTTGATGGCTGTGCTGGATGCATTTGTGTGGTCAGATGGTGCATCACTAGTTTTATGGCTGTGCTGGATGCATGCTGTCGGATGGTGAATCACTAGTCTTATGGCTGTGCTGGATCCATGGTGCGGTCAGATGGTGCATCACTAGTCTTATGGCTGTGGTGGATGCATGCGTGTGGTCATATGGTGCATTACTAGTCTAATGGTCGTGCTGGATCCATGGTGTGGTCAGATGGTGCATCACTAGTTTTATGGCTGTACTGGATCCATGGAGAAATCAGATGGTGCATCACTAGTCTTTTGGCTGTGCTGTATGCATGCATGCAGTCAGATGGTGCATCACTAGTTTTATGGCTGTGCTGGATGCATTTGTGTGGTCAGATGGTGCATCACTAGTTTTATGGCTGTGCTGTATGCATGCGGTCGGATGGTGAATCACTAGTCTTATGGCTGTGCTGGATCCATGGTGCAATCAGATGGTGCATCACTAGTCTTATGGCTTTGCTGGATCCATAGTGCAATCAGATGGTGCTTCACTATTTTTATGGCTGTGCTGGATGCATGGTGTGGTCAGATGTTGCATCACTAGTCTTATGGCTGTGCTGGATGCATGGTGTGGTCAGATGGTGCATCACTAGTCTTATGGCTGTGGTGGATCCATGGTGCAATTAGATGGTGCTTCACTAGTCTTATGGCTGTGCTGGATGCATGCATGCAGTCAGATAGTGCATCACTAGTCTTATGGTTGTGCTGGATGCATGCATGTGTCAGATGGTGCATCACTAGTCTTACGGCTGTGCTGGATGCATGCGTGTGGTCAGATGGTGCATCACGATTCTTATGGCTGTGCTGGATGCATGGAGCTGTCAGATGGTGTATCACTAGTCCTATGGCTGTGCTGTATGCATGCATGCGGTCAGATAGTGCACTATTAGTCTTATGGCTGCGCTGAATGCATGCGTGTGGTCAGATGGTGCATCACTATTCTTATGGCTGTGCTGGATGCATGGTGCGGTCAGATGGTGCATCACTAGACTTATGGCTGTGGTGGATGCATGCGTGTGGTCATATGGTGCATCAATAGTCTTATGGCTGTGGTGGATCCATGTTGTGGTCAGAAGGTGCATCACCTGTCTTATGGCTGTGCTGGATGCATGTTGCGGGCAGAAGGTGCATCACCAGTCTTATGGCTGTGCTGGATGCATGATGCGGTCAGAGGGTGCATCACTAGTCTTATGGCTGTGGTGGATGCATGCGTGTGTTCATGTGGTGTATTACTAGTCTAATGGTCGTGCTGGAGCCATGGTGCGGTCAGATGGTGCATCACTAGTCTTATGGCTGTGCTGGATGCATTTGTGTGGTCAGATGGTGCATCACTAGTTTTATGGCTGTGCTGGATCCATGGTGAAATCAGATGGTGCATCACTAGTTTTATGGCTGTGCTGGATGCATGCATGCAGTCAGATGGTGCATCACTAGTTTTATGGCTGTGCTGGATGCATGCATGCAGTCAGATGGTGCATTACTAGTATTATGTCTGTGCTGGACCCATGGTGCAGTCAGATGGTGCTTCACTAGTCTTATGGCTGTGCTGGATCCATGGTGCGGTCAGATGGTGCATCGCTAGTCTTATGGCTATGCTGGATGCATTTGTGTGGTCAGATGGTGTATCACTAGTTTCATGGCAGTGCTGGATCCATGGTGACATCAGATGGTGCATCACTAATCTTTTGGTTGTGTTGGATCCATGGTGCAATCCGATGGTGCATCACTAGTCTTATGGCTGTGCTAGATGCATGCATGCAGTCAGGTGGTGCATCACTAGTTTTACGGCTGTGCTGGATGCAAGGAGCGGTCAGATGGTGCATCACTAGTCCTATGGCTGTGCTGTATGCATGGTGCGGTCAGATGGTGCATCACTAGACCTATGGCTGTGGTGGATGCATGCGTGTGGTCATAAGGTGCATCACTAGTTTTATGGCTGTGCTGGGTCCATGGTGCAGTCAGATGGTGCATCACTAGTCTTATGGCTGTGCTGGATGCATGGTGTGGTCAGATGGTGCATCACTAGTCTTATGGCTGTGCTGGATGCATGGTGTGGTCAGATGGTGCATGACTAGTCTTATGGCTGTGCTGGATGCATGGTGTGGTCAGATGGTGCATCACTAATCTTATGGCTGTGCTGGATGCATGGTGTGGTCAGATGGTGCATCACTAATCTTATGGCTATGCTGGATGCATGTTGCTGTCAGATGGGGCATCACTATTCTTATGGTTGTGGTGGATCCATGGTGTGGTCAGCTGGTGCATCACTAGTCTTATGGCTGTGCTGGATGCATGCGGTCGGATGGTGCATCACTAGTCTTATGGCTGTGCTGGATCCATGGTGCGGTCAGATGGTGCTTCACTAGTCTTATGGCTGTGCTGGATGCATGCGGTCGGATGGTGCATCACTAGTCTTATGGCTGTGCTGGATCCATGGTGCGGTCAGATGGTGCATCACTAGTCTTATGGTTGTGCTGGGTCCATTGTGCGGTCAGATGGTGCATCACTAGTTTTATGGCTGGCCTGGATGCATTTATGTGGTCTGATGGTGCATCACTAGTTTTATGGTTGTGCTGGATGCATGTTGCTGTCAGATGGGGCATCACTATTCTTATGGTTGTGGTGGATCCATGGTGTGGTCAGCTGGTGCATCACTAGTCTTATGGCTGTGCTGGATGCATGCGGTCGGATGGTGCATCACTAGTCTTATGGCTGTGCTGGATCCATGGTGCGGTCAGATGGTGCTTCACTAGTCTTATGGCTGTGCTGGATGCATGCGGTCGGATGGTGCATCACTAGTCTTATGGCTGTGCTGGATCCATGGTGCGGTCAGATGGTGCATCACTAATCTTATGGTTGTGCTGGGTCCATTGTGCGGTCAGATGGTGCATCACTAGTCTTATGGCTGTGCTGGATCCATGGTGCAATCAGATCTTGCTTCACTATTCTTATGGCTGTTCTGAATGCATGGTGCACTCAGATGGTGCATCACTAGTCTTATGACTGTGCTGGATGCATGCATGCAGTCAGATGGTGCATCACTAGTCTTTAGACTTATGGCTGTGCTGGATCCATGGTGCAATCAGATGGTGCTTCACTAGTCTTATGACTGTGCTGGATGCATGGTGCGGTCATATGGTGCATCACTAGTCTTATGGCTGTGGTGGATCCATGTTGTGGTCAGAAGGTGCATCACCAGTCTTATGGCTGTGCTGGATGCATGTTGCGGGCAGAAGGTGCATCACCAGTCTTATGGCTGTGCTGGATGCATGATGCGGTCAGAGGGTGCATCACTAGTCTTATGGCTGTGGTGGATGCATGCGTGTGTTCATGTGGTGTATTACTAGTCTAATGGTCGTGCTGGAGCCATGGTGCGGTCAGATGGTGCATCACTAGTCTTATGGCTGTGCTGGATGCATTTGTGTGGTCAGATGGTGCATCACTAGTTTTATGGCTGTGCTGGATCCATGGTGAAATCAGATGGTGCATCACTAGTTTTATGGCTGTGCTGGATGCATGCATGCAGTCAGATGGCGCATCACTAGTTTTATGGCTGTGCTGGATGCATGCATGCAGTCAGATGGTGCATTACTAGTATTATGACTGTGCTGGACCCATGGTGCAGTCAGATGGTGCTTCACTAGTCTTATGGCTGTGCTGGATCCATGGTGCGGTCAGATGGTGCATCGCTAGTCTTATGGCTATGCTGGATGCATTTGTGTGGTCAGATGGTGTATCACTAGTTTCATGGCAGTGCTGGATCCATGGTGACATCAGATGGTGCATCACTAATCTTTTGGTTGTGTTGGATCCATGGTGCAATCCGATGGTGCATCACTAGTCTTATGGCTGTGCTAGATGCATGCATGCAGTCAGGTGGTGCATCACTAGTTTTACGGCTGTGCTGGATGCAAGGAGTGGTCAGATGGTGCATCACTAGTCCTATGGCTGTGCTGTATGCATGGTGCGGTCAGATGGTGCATCACTAGACTTATGGCTGTGGTGGATGCATGCGTGTGGTCATATGGTGCATCACTAGTTTTATGGCTGTGCTGGGTCCATGGTGCAGTCAGATGGTGCATCACTAGTCTTATGGCTGTGCTGGATGCATGGTGTGGTCAGATGGTGCATCACTAGTCTTATGGCTGTGCTGGATGCATGGTGTGGTCAGATGGTGCATGACTAGTCTTATGGCTGTGCTGGATGCATGGTGTGGTCAGATGGTGCATCACTAATCTTATGGCTGTGCTGGATGCATGGTGTGGTCAGATGGTGCATCACTAATCTTATGGCTATGCTGGATGCATGATGGGTCAGAGGGTGCATCACTAGTCTTATGGTTGTGGTGGATGCATGCGTGTGGTTATATGGTGCATTACTCGTCTTATGGTCGTGCTGGAGCCATGGTGCGGTTAGATGGTGCATCACTAGTTTTATGGCTGGCCTGGATGCATTTATGTGGTCTGATGGTGCATCACTAGTTTTATGGTTGTGCTGGGTCCATGGTTAAATCAGATGGTGCATCACTAGTCTTATGGCTCTGCTGGATGCATGTTGCTGTCAGATGGGGCATCACTATTCTTATGGTTGTGGTGGATCCATGGTGTGGTCAGCTGGTGCATCACTAGTCTTATGGCTGTGCTGGATGCATGCGGTCGGATGGTGCATCACTAGTCTTATGGCTGTGCTGGATCCATGGTGCGGTCAGATGGTGCTTCACTAGTCTTATGGCTGTGCTGGATGCATGCGGTTGGATGGTGCATCACTAGTCTTATGGCTGTGCTGGATCCATGGTGCGGTCAGATGGTGCATCACTAGTCTTATGGTTGTGCTGGGTCCATTGTGCGGTCAGATGGTGCATCACTAGTCTTATGGCTGTGCTGGATCCATGGTGAAATCAGATCTTGCTTCACTATTCTTATGGCTGTTCTGAATGCATGGTGCACTCAGATGGTGCATCACTAGTCTTATGACTGTGCTGGATGCATGCATGCAATCAGATTGTGCATCACTAGTCTTTAGTCTTATGGCTGTGCTGGATCCATGGTGCAATCAGATGGTGCTTCACTAGTCTTATGACTGTGCTGGATGCATGCATGCAGTCAGATGGTGCATCACTAGTCTTATGGCTGTGCTGGATGCATGCATGCAGTCAGATGGTGCATCACTAGTCTTTAGTCTTATGGCTGTGCTGGATCCATGGTGCAATCAGATGGTGCTTCACTAGTCTTATGACTGTGCTGGATGCATGCATGCAGTCAGATGGTGCATCACTAGTCTTATGGCTGTGCTGGATGCATGCATGCAGTCAGATGGTGCATCACTAGTCTTATGGCTGTGCTGGATCCATGGTGCAATCAGATGGTGCTTCACTAGTCTTATGACTGTGCTGGATGCATGCATGCAGTCAGATGGTGCATCACTAGTTTTATGGCTGTGCTGGATCCATGGTGCAATCAGATGGTGCTTCACTAGTCTTATGACTGTGCTGGATGCATGCATGCAGTCGGATGGTGCTTCACTAGTCTTATGGCTGTGCTGGATCCATGGTGCAATCAGATGGTGCTTCACTAGTCTTATGACTGTGCTGGATGCATGCATGCAGTCAGATGGTGCATCACTAGTCGTATGGCTGTGCTGGGTGCATGCATGCAGTCAGATGGTGCATCACTAGTCTTATGGCTGTGCTGGATCCATGGTGCGGTCAGGTGGTGCTTCACTAGTCTTATGGCTGTGCTGGATGCATGCGGTCGGATGGCGCATCACTAGTCTTATGGCTGTGCTGGATCCATGGTGCGGTCAGATGGTGCATCACTAGTCTTGTGGTTGTGCTGGGTCCATGGTGCGGTCAGATGGTGCATCACTAGTCTTATGGCTGTGCTGGATCCATGGTGCAATCAGATCTTGCTTCACTATTCTTATGGCTGTGCTGATTGCATGGTGCACTCAGAGGGTGCATCACTAGTCTTATGACAGTGCTGGATGCATGCATGCAGTCAGATGGTGCATCACTAGTCTTTAGTCTTATGGCTGTGCTGGATCCATGGTGCAATCAGATGGTGCTTCACTAGTCTTATGACTGTGCTGGATGCATGCATGCAGTCAGATGATGCATCACTAGTCTTATGGCTGTGCTGGATGCATGCATGCAGTCAGATGGTGCATCACTAGTCTTATGGCTGTGCTGGATCCATGGTGCAATCAGATGGTGCTTCACTAGTCTTATGACTGTGCTGGATGCATGCATGCAGTCAGATGGTGCATCACTAGTCTTATGGCTGTGCTGGATGCATGCATGCAGTCAGATAGTGCATCACTAGTCTTATGGCTGTGCTGGATCCATGGTGCGGTCGGATGGTGCTTCACTAGTCTTATGGCTATGCTGGATGCATGCGGTCGGATGGTGCATCACTAGTCTCATGGCTGTGCTGGATCCATGGTGCGGTCAGATGGTGAATCACTAGTCTTATGACTGTGCTGGATGCATGCATGCAGTCAGATTGTGCATCACTAGTCTTTAGTCTTATGGCTGTGCTGGATCCATGGTGCAATCAGATGGTGCTTCACTAGTCTTATGACTGTGCTGGATGCATGCATGCAGTCAGATGGTGCATCACTAGTCGTATGGCTGTGCTGGATGCATGCATGCAGTCAGATGGTGCATCACTAGTCTTTAGTCTTATGGCTGTGCTGGATCCATGGTGCAATCAGATGGTGCTTCACTAGTCTTATGACTGTGCTGGATGCATGCATGCAGTCAGATGGTGCATCACTAGTCTTATGGCTGTGCTGGATGCATGCATGCAGTCAGATGGTGCATCACTAGTCTTATGGCTGTGCTGGATCCATGGTGCAATCAGATGGTGCTTCACTAGTCTTATGACTGTGCTGGATGCATGCATGCAGTCAGATGGTGCATCACTAGTTTTATGGCTGTGCTGTATCCATGGTGCAATCAGATGGTGCTTCACTAGTCTTATGACTGTGCTGGATGCATGCATGCAGTCGGATGGTGCTTCACTAGTCTTATGGCTGTGCTGGATCCATGGTGCAATCAGATGGTGCTTCACTAGTCTTATGACTGTGCTGGATGCATGCATGCAGTCAGATGGTGCATCACTAGTCGTATGGCTGTGCTGGGTGCATGCATGCAGTCAGATGGTGCATCACTAGTCTTATGGCTGTGCTGGATCCATGGTGCGGTCAGGTGGTGCTTCACTAGTCTTATGGCTGTGCTGGATGCATGCGGTCGGATGGCGCATCACTAGTCTTATGGCTGTGCTGGATCCATGGTGCGGTCAGATGGTGCATCACTAGTCTTGTGGTTGTGCTGGGTCCATGGTGCGGTCAGATGGTGCATCACTAGTCTTATGGCTGTGCTGGATCCATGGTGCAATCAGATCTTGCTTCACTATTCTTATGGCTGTGCTGAATGCATGGTGCACTCAGAGGGTGCATCACTAGTCTTATGACTGTGCTGGATGCATGCATGCAGTCAGATGGTGCATCACTAGTCTTTAGTCTTATGGCTGTGCTGGATCCATGGTGCAATCAGATGGTGCTTCACTAGTCTTATGACTGTGCTGGATGCATGCATGCAGTCAGATGATGCATCACTAGTCTTATGGCTGTGCTGGATGCATGCATGCAGTCAGATGGTGCATCACTAGTCTTATGGCTGTGCTGGATCCATGGTGCAATCAGATGGTGCTTCACTAGTCTTATGACTGTGCTGGATGCATGCATGCAGTCAGATGGTGCATCACTAGTCTTATGGCTGTGCTGGATGCATGCATGCAGTCAGATGGTGCATCACTAGTCTTATGGCTGTGCTGGATCCATGGTGCGGTCGGATGGTGCTTCACTAGTCTTATGGCTATGCTGGATGCATGCGGTCGGATGGTGCATCACTAGTCTCATGGCTGTGCTGGATCCATGGTGCGGTCAGATGGTGAATCACTAGTCTTATGGTTGTGCTGGGTCCATGGTGCGGTCAGATGGTGCATCACTAGTCTTATGGCTGTGCTGGATCCTTGTGCAATCAGATCTTGCTTCACTATTCTTATGACTGTGCTGGATGCATGCATGCAGTCAGATGGTGCATCACTAGTCTTATGACTGTGCTGGATGCATGCATGCAGTCAGATGGTGCATCACTAGTCTTTAGTCTTATGGCTGTGCTGGATCCATGGTGCAATCAGATGGCGCTTCACTAGTCTTATGGCTGTGCTGAATGCATGGTGCACTCAGATGGTGCATCACTAGTCTTATGACTGTGCTGGATGCATGCATGCAGTCAGATGGTGCATCACTAGTCTTATGGCTGTGCTGGATCCATGGTGCAATCAGATGGTGCTTCACTAGTCTTATGACTGTGCTGGATGCATGCATGCAGTCAGATGGTGCATCACTAGTCTTATGACTGTGCTGGATGCATGCATGCAGTCAGATGGTGCATCACTAGTCTTATGGCTGTGCTGGATCCATGGTGCAATCAGATGGTGCTTCACTAGTCTTATGACTGTGCTGGATGCATGCATGCAGTCAGATGGTGCATCACTAGTCTTATGACTGTGCCGGATGCATGCATGCAGTCAGATGGTGCTTCACTAGTCTTATGGCTGTGCTGGATCCATGGTGCAATCAGATATTACTTCACTAGTCTTATGGCTGTGCTGAATGCATGGTGCACTCAGATGGTGCATCACTAGTCTTATGCCTGTGGTGTATCCATGGTGCACTCAGATGGTGCATCACTAGTCTTATGGCTGTGCTGGATGCATGCAGCCAGATGGTGCATCACATCACTAGTCTTACAGCTGTGCTGGATGGATGGTGCGGTCAGATGGTGCATCACTAGTCTTACCACTGTGCTGGATGCATGGTGCAGTCAGATGGTGCTTCACATAACTAGTCTTACAGCTGTGCTGGATGCATGCATGTGGTCAGATGGTGCATCACTAGTCTTATGGCCGTGCTGGATCCATGGTGCGGTCAGATGGTGCATCACTAGTCTTATGGATGTGCTGGATGCATGCCTGTGGTCAGCTGGTGGATCACTAGTCTTATGGCTGTGTTGGATGCATGCCTGCGGTCAGATGGTGGATCACTAGCCTTATGGCTGTGCTGGATCCATGGTGCGGTCAGATGGTGCTTCACTAGTCTTATGGCTGTGCTGGATGCATGCGGTCAAATGGTGCATCACTAGTCTTATGGCTGTGCTGGATGCATGGTGTGGTCAGATGGTGGATCACTAGTCTTATGGCTGTGGTGGATGCATGCCTGCGGTCAGATGGTGCACCACTAGTCTTATGGCTGTGCTGGATGCATGGTGCAGTGAGATGGTGCATCACTAGTCTTATGGCTGTGCTGGATCCATGGTGCAGTGAGATGGTGCATCACTAGTCTTATGGCTGTGCTGGACAGTGCCCCTGGCTGTGCTGGGCACATGCAAGTGGGACGCAGGAACAGTCCCCTGGCTGTGGTGATTTAAACAGTACAAGTGAGCAAGGTACTATGAATCCACAACACTTAAAGGGAAAGACAAACACTACTCCTGATAGTGTAGCTACGCATGAATGGTAGCAACAACTAATGCCTGTGAATCAGGTTTAATACATCAGAGCATATGTTACAAATACATAGAGAGAACATAGGACATTCGATAAAACCTATACAACGTACATACAACAATTAATAAAAACATGTGCCAAAATAACTCCTTTTGGACAGGTTTTCGATGGCAATTACAGTCTTAATGGTCTCTTGTGGAGATACCATGGTTACACAACTGTGTTTTGGCCTCAAAGCAGTACTTGTGTGGCTGTAACTTGCACAGTGGCTAAAATTCTGATTCTTCAATTCATCAGTGAGGGGTTGGCCGGTCAGATCCGGAATGATTAGCGTGCATCATGGATCGCTGTAACAAGGTAAGTGTGTCAAAAGTGCGTATTTGATATGGTGGTGGGGGGCATTTGATAGCAAGAACAATGTGAAGGCTCTTACCCCCATTGAACAATGATGTTTAAAGTGCTGGCCGGTCCTGCACAATTTCAGGGTGGAAGATGGATGTTCAACGTTGGAGGTGGGTGCTCAACCAAAGGACTGTGGAAAGTTGCAACGAGCGGTTGCTATGGCAACGTTTATATAGAAGCCACCATTTTGGCAAGCGAGGTGACTGTGGGTCTGACTGATAGTGTTTGCCAGGGATAGCGGATGTCCAAAATAATTTTGAAACATCAGAGTGGTATTGCGATAATTGTGATCACAAGAAAACTAGTGGTTAGGAAACTGGTTGCTATGGCAACCAGCACGCTGAGCTCAAATAATGGTCTCAAGCGGCAAAGGCGCTCACAAAATGAGGTGGATGTCCCCTGAGATAAAGCTGCAAAATTAGGGACATTCTGAAGATCGTGTGTCCCAACCTACTCTATGGGCATAAAGTCCGGCGATGAGAAAAAGAGCGTTGTAGTGTAATACGTGAAGATGTGTTACTGTTTTGATCGCCCTACAAAAATACAATAGTTGATTAATAGCACTGTACACATATGTGATGGAGAGATCACACTCAGACTCTGGATAAAAGGTGTAACAAAGTATAGAGTGATCTTGCATGGTACACAGTTGCAGGAAGTGGTTGTGACTATCCTATTGTGTTGAACTGTGTTGATGGGGTAAGTGGATAGACCCATCCCCCCAGGAGGATATATATCTATATATATATATATATATATATATATATATATATATATATATATATATATATATATATATATATATGAATTATGCCTGCATTGATTTGTATCTTCACTGTACATGGAAGTAAATATATATATATATATATATATATTTACTTCCATGTACAGTGAAGATACAAATCAATGCAGGCATAATTCAAAAGTGCAAATAATGTGATGATACATATCAAAGTCTGAAAACACGGATGGTTCAATAACGCCCAGGTGACCTGTTGCATGGAAAAGAAAGGTCAACACTAGATGTCATTATGGAGTCACATTATGAATAATTGGTCAGCTGGGGTGGTTCATATAAAATGTTTCCACTCTACAGTGATGTGAAGACCCTTTTCAATGGTGTTCAACTGGTGTACCCATTTTTGTTCCAATCTAATCAGAGTTTTATCTATGTCACCCCATCTTGTAGTGGGAGATAACTTCTGTAGCACAAACCACTTCAGATCCTTGTTGGTGGGGTTTTTCTGGTTGTAGTGGTCAAGCAGGGGTTTATCAGAAACTTTATTCTTGATGTACGATCTGTGCTCGGATATCCTGTTTTGTATGGCTTGCATGGTCTTACCAACATAGAGTAGGCCACAGGAGCATTGAATGACATACACAACCTGCTGGGTGTTACAATTGGTGTGATCGTTGAGAGTCCATGACATAGCGTTGTGTTTGAAAATCTTTTTGGTCTCAGTGAATTGGCACACTAAGCAATGTCCACATCGGTAGTGACCTTTTACTGGAGGCAAATCCCATAGTGTTGAATGAGTTTTGCAGCTTATCTCAGGGGACATCCACCTGATTTTGTGAGCGCCTTTGCCGCGTGACACCATTATTCGAGCTCAGCGTGCTGGTTGCAACAGCAATCCGTTTCCTAACCACTAGTTTTCTTGTGATCACAATTATCACAATGCCACTCTGATATTTCAAAATTATTTTGGACATCCGCTATCCCTGGCAAACACTCCCAGTCAGACCCGCCGTCCCCTCGCTTGCCACTTTGACACTTCCAAAATGGTGGCTTCTATATAAACATCGCCATAGCAACCGCTCATTGCAACTTTGGCGAACACGGGAGACTTTTGCTCGCGTGCGGCCGGTCCTTTGACTCAGCACCTATCATGCCAGGATCACTGCCTGCTCCCTACCCTGTCATTCTTGGACACGCAGAGAGTCTCCATTGCAGACAACCAAGTAATTTTGCACTTTGTAGGGTGACACATGCACTAACGCATTTACCTACCAGATCACACTGTGTATCTGTTATCCAATGCCATGGCCACCCAAAGCCACCAGGATCTGGAGCATGATGTTTTTTATGATACATTGTTCCTTTCACCCACAGTCCTTCGGTTGAACATCCATCTTCCACCTTGAAATTGTGCAGGACCGGCCAGCACTTTAAACATCATTGTTCATTGGGGGTAAGACCCTCCACATTGTTCTTGCTATCAAGTGCCCCCCACCATCATATCAAATACGCACATTTGACACACTTACCTTGTTACAGCGATCCATGATGCATGCTAATCATTCCGGATCTGACCGTCCGACCCCTCACTGATGAATTGAAGAATCTGAATTTTAGCCACTGTGCTATACGATACGGTACATACGATCTGTTATCTTTAGAGTTTCTCCTTGAGAGTCAAGCATTAGATGCATTCAACATTGTTTCTTTCTTCTCCTTGAACCCCACACACTTCTGACTCATGTGTTCTGTCTATTATGTTGACAGATCACGTTGGACCTTCTCGTTCAATTCTCTCCGTCCTGATGAAGGCCGTCCAAGTTACAGCCACACAAGTACTTCTTTGAGACCGAAACACAGTTGTGTACCCATGGTATCCCCACAAGAGACCATTAAGACTGTAATTGCCATCGAAAACCTGTCCAAAAGGAGTTATTTTGGCACATGTTTTTATTCATTGTTGTATGTACTTTGTATAGATTTTATCGAATGTCCTATGTTCTCTCTATGTATTTGTAACATATGCTCTGATGTATTAAACCTGATTCACAGGCATTAGTTGTTGCTACCATTTATACGTAGCTACACTGTCAGGAGTAGTGTTTGTCTTTCCCTTTAAGTGTTGTGGGTTCATAGTACCTTGCTCACTTGTACTGTTTAAATGTTCACCCACCTGGGTAGAGCAGGGATGTAACCAGGCGCCCTTTCTTAAAATTTTTCCCTGGCTGTGGTGTACAGTGGCCCCGGGCTGTGCTGGACAGGCCGCCTGGCTGTGCTGAACAGTCTCCCCGGCTGTGCTGGACAGACCCATGGTTGTGCTGGACCCATGAGGTGTGTGCATGGACAGTCCCCTGGCTGTTCTGGACAGTGCCCCTGGCAGGAGTCCTAGTCTGTCCCCAGCACACTGTGTGAGTGGATCAGAGGAATCGCTTTCCTTGTTGCAGTGAGAATACTACTGTCTCTTTAACTTGGTTGGAACCAAACAAGACTTCCTCCAAAACCTCAGCGCAGACGCGTCAGTCCCGACAGGAGTCCCAGTTTGCCCCCAGTCTTGACCCGGAATTGACTGGAATGGCAGAAACTGTAGTCTCCGTCAAGCCAACGACATGCGCCAGCCGACCCAGTGCAAGAGCGAATCCTCGTGCGAGTGACAGGATGATGAGGAAGGCAGAGAAAATATTCTGAAAAATCGACGAAGGAAATTAGCAGTAAAAACCGCCACAGTCATCCTCTTAGGTAAGAAGAATGGAATGGCTGTTTCGGATGTGACTGCGACTGAAGCTGAGGGAAGGGGGTCGCAAGAATATCGGGCTGATACTGGACCGAGTGCGGTTTTGAATCGGTCACATGCACAAATGAAAACTTTGCAAACAATTGCACCCATCCCACATATCACATTAGACCCCCCAATGCCCTCAATAACATCCAAGGCACTAACATTGGACTCGGTCATACACAGGGATACTTACCGAGCACAGGCTCCAAATGGCAACACGCCCTCTGACGCCGCTCAGAAAATCTTTCATACTCATGGCGCAGCTGATATAATTGACGCAGAACTCTTGGACGCAGATATCCTAACACATTCTTCAGACTTCTTGCCTCAAAGTAAGTGCACGGAAGAAGCTTGAATCTGCGATGCTGACATGAAGGCAGCGGAAACCAATAAGAGAAACTCTCAGGACCCTTCTAAGAGAAATCATTCAGTCCATGTAAATGAAGCAGAAACAACAGATAAAGGAAAAAAAGATCAGAGTGAAAGGAGTAAAAGGAACAACAACAATGATGACGGTGATGTATTTGAACAAAATAACGGAACGGTACCAAGAACAGGTAGCACAAGCTCACAGGTTCCATCAAAGTCAACAAAAATGAACAGGAATATTCACCTAACAAAAGAAATTCACACGTCCACTCCAATCACCAAGAAGAAAAAGGGCTTTAGAAAAGAGCTTCATCTTGACAAATCTTTGGCAGACGATTTAAGAGAAATAGAGCGGAGTTGCAGATTTATTTTAAAAAATGAAGGCAACTGATGCCCGGATATCGAAAAAGTTCCAATCCGGAAACAGCGATGTAGGAACATGTATTAAAGAACATGTTCACCATACGTCATTGGACAATATCCAAGCGACGGAAGAGAGAAATCAAATGCCGCAAAATATCTGGAGCTACAAATAACAAATACTCAAAAGAAGGCAACTTGAGTAAACTGGACAAATTTAGCAAGGGAAATCCAACAAATAAAGAACATCTACGAGCGGATTTCAACAAAGACAGTGATGAATATACATTTATTATCTCACCAAAGCAAAAAAGAAAAACGATCGATGAAATCACAAATCCAAACATTGCACAAACAATACCATTAGAAAAATCTCAATTATCTGCGGCAGCTGGTAAACAAATTCATAATAATGTCAGGGCGGCAATGCCCATTTCTTTAGCGCCATATACAAAACTTTATGAAACAATCAGCGAGAACGTAAAGGATAACACAAACTTTCTTATTACAATTCAGAATAAAATGACACGAATAGAAGCATTTACAACTAAAATTGCTGAGAGACTAAACAAGGAAGCAGAAGACGCAACACTATGTCAAAGAAGACTTTGGGATTTAGCAAGTAACTAACAAAATGAAAAAAATCAAATCATCAGCAATCTTATGGAAACAATAAAATGGATGCGAAAAATAATTGAGCCACAAGAAAGAGAAACAAATAGGTGGCAGCAATCACCAACGAACCATCAACAATCAGATCATGGATCAAAAACAATAATATTGGAAAAACAAACAAACCACCATATTGGGAACTCAATTCAACAGACGGGACCTTTAAGCTCAAATCAGAGAAAAGTGAACACGACACAGGAAGAAAATAAAAAAAATATGCAAGAAAATATCACCAAACTTGGGACTGAGACAACTCATCCTAACCATGAGAAATCAACGGTTAAACTGAAAACAGTTCAGAAATCAAAACACTAACAATATATAAATCAAAAGAAGACCAAAGTGAACATTCCAAAAAGGAAATGACATTGATGTTTGAAGAACCTGAAAAAATGAAAACAATGAAACAAAACAAATTGGAAGAAATGTCTCAAAAAACGAATGAAATGTATTCTGTATTTCTGGCAAATAAAACAACATTAAACAAACAAGGATCAAATAGAACTACAACCGGACAACAAACAAAATTACTGAAAATACAAAATGAAAAAAAACGAAAAAAAAAACAACATCAAAAATATTCAAAAAATGAAAAGTTATGGCTCGAGAGTATTTCTAAGAAATGTTCAAACACTCAATAGTCAGTTGACCGATAACATCGGAATAAACCCACAAAATAATAATGGTCAGGAAGACCGGAGTGTACACACAAAAATGATAAAACAACCAGATACTGACGAAGAACAAGGCATGACAGACCCCATGGAACACAATTCTGATGATTCACATGATTTGATTGATGATGTCTCCAACTATATAGAAATGCACAAACCCTGGACGGAATACGAGGATGAAGATGGGATCGAAGAAGATCCACAGAGCACCAAAACAAGACACATTGATCTAACAGCAGGAGAGATGTCGGTCTCAGATGAAACAGACCTCAACACCTCCACTGAGGAATCCGACTACTGCAGCCTGGCTGAAAAAAGAGAAATTATATTACAAAAAACGCCTGGGCAACAGAGATCTAGAGAAAAACATCCCAACGATCTCTATTTGAACTGCGCCGTAGCTGCAAGAGCCAGGGATAGTGCTCTGGCAGTGCTGGACCCTAGCTTCGAGAGCCAGGGATAGTGCTCTGGCAGTGCTGGGTACTCGCAATGGGTGTGTTTGACAGGGCTCCTGGCTGCGCTGGACCCTACCTGTGAGAGCCAAGAATAGTGCTCTGCCTGTCCTGGGCCCTAGCTGCGAGAGCCAGGGATAGCGCTCTGGCTGCGCTGGAGCCCAGCTGCGAGAGCCAGAGATAGTGCTCTGGCAGTGCTGGGCCCTAGCTGCGAGAGCCAGGGAAAGTGCTCTGGCTGCGCTGGAGCCTAGCTGCGAGAGCAAGGGATAGTGCTCTGGCTGTGCTGGGCCCTAGCTGCGAGAGCCAGGGATGGTGCTCTGGCAGTGCTGGACCCTAGCTGCGAGAGCCAGGGATAGTGCTCTGGCAGTGCTGGGCCCTAGCTGCGAGAGCCAGGGACAGTGCTCTGGCAGTGCTGGGCCCTAGCTGCGAGAGCCTGGGACAGTGCTCTGGCAGTGCTGGGCCCTAGCTGCCAGAGCCAGGGACAGTGCTCTGGCAGTGCTGGAGCCTAGCTGCGAGAGCCAGGGACAGTGCTCTGGCAGTGCTGGGCCCTAGCTGCGAGTGCCAGGGATAGTGCTCTGGCAGTGCTGGGCCCTAGCTGCGAGAGCCAGGGATAGTGCTCCGGCAGTGCTGGGCCCTAGCTGCGAGAGCCAGGGTTAGTGCTCTGGTTGCACTGGACCCTAGCTGCGAGACCCAGGGATAGTGCCCTGGCTGCACTGGACCCTAGCTGCGAGAGCCAGAGATAGTGATCTGACTGCACTGGACCCTAGCTGCGAGAGCCAGGGATAGTGCTCTAGCTGCACTGGACCCTAGCTGCGAGAGCCAGAGACAGTGCTCTGGCTGCACTGGACCCTAGCTGCGAGAGCCAGAGATAGTGCTCTGGCTGAGATGGACCCTAGCTGCGAGAGCCAGGGATAGTGCTCTGGCTGTTGAGGACCCTAGGTGCGAGAGTCAGGGATAGTGTTATCACTGTTGTTATTACTGTAATTCGATTAAAGCTGTTGTTAAGCCAACGTCTAACACCAAAGGATGCAACAAACTCACCTTGACATATCGAAGAATCCAATATGGGAAGAACAAATGCGACCGTGAAAGTTCCCCTGTAACAGCCCTGGTCTCTCCGACCCAGGATGGGAAGGCCCAGGGGAGAGGACAGGACCGCCAGGGAAACCCTCTTAAGGGAAGAAAACCCTGATCGAGTCTGGAGTCTCGTGGATCGGGAGGATGCTGAAGCCGAAGATTCTCTGAGATGTGATAGTGTAAGGATGTCACACGGGAGGAGTCTTCTAGATGCACGAGAGGAGAAAACAGGAGAATGTCAGAGAAGGGAAAGAAGTAGGGCAGTCTAGTAGGAAGCGGAAGAGAAATCCTCTCACCATCAAAGGAAAAAAGTTGCAAGTAGAATATCCGGGACTGGAACTCGGAAGGATAGCAGATGAGCAGCAGGGGCTCTGTAAAGAACAAACAGGTAAGTGCCCTAACCGGAACGAAGGGAGGAACTCAAAAGGGGCTGAACTTACTCTATCGGAAGCCTGGGAGAAAGCAAAGCCGGAGATAAGTCTCTCGAATAGGCGGGAAAGAAACAGGCTTGCCGGGTTGGTCTGAATGCGAAGGAAACAGGGAATGAATGGGACGACTGGTGACAATCTCTGAGAAGTAAGAAGGAACAGGGTTAGAATAGAGGAAAGGATGGATGTAAAGTATCTAGCAAGGTAAGTAGAAAGATTCTGAAACAAACTCACGGGGCGCCATTAGCAGAAGCGACGCGAAGAACCGTCAGCTTCGAGTCTGGATAAAGGATCATGTGAGCGTTCGGTAGCGTCTCGGAAAGACGTGAAAAGATTGGACGCTGCATTCAGCTTGAAGATCACAACGGGCATCCGTCTTGGAACTACCATTCCGAAGGTTTCCGCACAAGTGGGTATGGGTCCACAAAGACCATCTACGGCAACGTGTAACAGTATGCCCCCTCCTTCTGGGGGGCGCCCCGGGTTTACCCGGATGAAGCCGAAAGAACTTACGCACCAGTCGAGGTGCATGAACCCCGGAGGCTGGCTCCCAGGTCCTTTCTGCAGGAGAGTATCCTTTCAAGTCAATCAGAAACTGCAATCGACCTCGTCTATAACCAGCGTCACAAATGCTGGCCACCTCGAATTCGGGACCACTATCAGTGAGAACCGGAGGTGGTGGAGTACCCCTAGTCCGAAGAAAACGATCCTGTACCACCAATTTAATTTGCGATAGACGAAATACAGGATGTATCCGAGACCAGTAAACTGGTAAAGCAAGTTTGACAGCAGCTGTTCCCACCATGGATAACACCTTAAAAGGCCCTAACTACTTGGGAGATAGTTTCGATGGGACAAGACGACGGGGAAGGAATCTGGACGGCAACCAAACAGAGTCTCGATGGTAAGCTCCGGAGCTTCTCGGCGATGGAGATCGGCGGTCCTTTTAGCTCGGTCTTGAGCCATGAGTAGAGATCATTTAGCCAGTTTTTGACCTTCTTGGATGTCTGCAATGAGAGCATCTACCCCCAGGCAGCCGGAATCAGGAGTCGTCACGGTAGGAATAAATGAGGGATGATAGCCATAAGAACAATGAAAAGGACTGGTCTGGAGAGCAGAATGTCTGGTATTATGGTAAGCAAATTCCGCAAACGAAAGCAACTCTACCCAATTATCCTGGGCTGCTGATATAAAGCATCGTACATACCCTTTCAGAGTCTGGTTTAAGCGCTCCGTTTGCCCATTGGTTTGGGGATGGTATCCTGACGTGAGGGCTCGTTTGATCCCTGAAATGTGACAAACTTTTTGCCAGAATAGAGAGGTATATTGGGGGCCTCGGTCTGAAACGATAGTATCTTTCAGACCATGCTGAGAAAAGATTTCAGAGAGGAAGATTTTAGCCATCAACGTAGCTCTGGGTAGATTACATAAAGGAGTAAAATGTGCTAGTTTGGTGAAATAGTCAATCGTCACCATAATGGTGGTTTTATTCTCAGATAGGGGTAGATCAGACACAAAATCAGTAGATATTATTTGCCAAGGTCGGTCTGGAATAGGCATTCTTGTTAACAATCCCAAAGGTGGTGATCGTGGGGTCTTCGCATGAGCACAGATCTTGCAAGCTGCAACGTAATCACGGACATCAGATCTTTTAGTTGGCCAGCAGAAATGTTGTTGTATGAGTTCCAAGGTGGAGAGGAACCCTCGATGACCTGCAGCTCATGCGTCATGACATATCTGTAGCACTTCCAGTTGTAATGAGGGGATGGGAATCAGAACTTGAGTTCCATGAAATAAATATTCTGTTTCTTTTGTGAGATGGTGGGTGGAAGCAATACTTTTACATAACAATTTATTTTGGTTGGTAGCTGTTCGCACTTCCTGGAGGAAGTCAGTCAGAACTGCGATAAGTTGAGCATTGGGAAACATCTTTTCAGAACAGAATTTAGATGCAGGAGAATCCTTACGGGATAAGGCATCTGCCCTCAAATTATGTTTGCCAGGCCAAAAGGTGAATTCAATCCGAAAGGGAAGGAAGAAATAAGCCCAGCGGGCCTGCCTACTGTTAGTTGTGTAAGCATTCTGAAGCACTTTGAGATTTTGGTGCTCAGTGCGAACCTTAATTGGATAGGAAGATCCCAAAAGTAGATGTCTCCATTCTTCGAAGGCACGTTTAATAGCCAGCAGTTCTTTCTCAAGAACTGAATAGTTCTGTTCTGCCGTAATGAAGGTCTTAGATAGGTATGCTACAGGTCTTTCTTGCCCCTTATCTGACAGTTGTAAGAGTACGGCTCCTAATGCATAGTGAGATGCATCTGTCTCAACAATGAATTGTTTGGTTTGGTCAGTGGTGATCAAGATGGAAGCGGAAGTAAACATCTTCTTTAAAGTACTGAAAGCTTTCTGAGCAGATTCATTCCAGGAAATGAGTTACCTTTCTTTAGAAGTCGAGTTATGGGTAGAATGATTTCTGAAAAACAGGGAATTCATTTCCGATAGAAGTTGGCGAATCCTTAAAACCTCTGAATGTCTTTTATGCTAGCAGGAGTTGGCCAATTGAAGACAGCCGACACTTTTTTGGGATCCATAGAAACACCCTGAGATGATAGCACAAACCCTAGGTAGGTTACGTGCTCTTGATGGAATTCACATTTTGCAACTTTACAATAGAGGTTATTGGATTGAAGGCGTTCCAATACTATCTTAACATGTTGAATATGGTCTTCTGGGTTATTGGAATAAACAAGGATATCATCCAAATAGATGAGAACGAAATGGAATAAGATGTCAGCAAACAGGTGGTCCATGAATCGTTGAAAAATTGCCAGAGCATTGACCAAGCCGAATGGCATAACGTGGTATTCGTAGTGTCCAAAAGGTGTGCAAAAGGCGGTTTTCCATTTGTCTCCTGGAGCTATTCGTATGAAATGGTATGCTCCTCTGAAATTCAGTTTTGTGTAAAGGGAAGCCCCTCGAACCGCTTCAATGATGTCTGTTATAAGTGGCATGGGATATTTGTCGGCGATGGTTATTTTATTAAGACCTCGGTAATCGATACAGGGGCGGAGTTCATCCGAGTCTTTCTTGGGGATAAAAAATAGAGAAGCCCCCGCTGGTGACACTGATTTGGTAATGAGACCATTACGTAAATTGGTTTGAAGGTATTCTTTCAAGACTGACTTTTCTCGTTGGGAAAGAACATACATTCAGCCAAAAAGAATGGGCTGTTCGGGGAGTACATCTATATGACAATCATCTCGTCTATGCGGAGGTAGGGTAGGAAATTCGGGATTCTCAAATACCGACCGGAACTTCCAATGACATTCAGGAACAACCTCTAGATGATTAATGGTGGATACCGCAGGATGTTGTGTCATTTCAGTGGGGATGTGTATGCCCACCTTCTCTTGAGAAAGGCAATGGTGGACGCAATACTCAGACCCCAGAAAAAGAGTACCTGCAGACCAGTTAATGAATGGGATATGGAGCCTTAACCAAGGGAGACCCAGGATGATTGGGAAATGGGCAGTTTTGATAATATCGAAAACCAGGGTTTCTTTATGGTTGGCAACCATGCAGGTGATTGGATCAGTCTGTTCCTTAATGGGACCAGAGCTTAAGGGACTTCCATCTACTCCTTGGATGGGAGTAACAATGGTCTTAGGTACCTGGAAAATCCTGTGTCTCTTTGCCCAATCATTATACAAAAAGATTCCGGCTGCTCCGCAATCAATCAAAGTGGGAATCCCTGGTAAGATTTGTTCTGATAGTATCATAGATAAGGACACTACCACCATGGTCTGGTTGTTGGAGGTATTATCTAAAGTCATACTCGCCTGATATGGGGAAGTAGGATTCTGTACCCCTACCGTTCTTCCCCTAATGGTAGGGCTTTGGAGTTTCCCGACTTCGGGTTCGGAATGCGACATGGGGGAACCAGATGACAATCCTTCAAAACATGAGAGGAGGACCCACAATACATGCATAGTTTTAATGTCTTTCTTCTCTCTCTCTCAGTCGCAGACAACGGTCCTCTTACGGTCCCTATCTGCATTGGCTCTTCAGTTTGGGTGTGAGATTTAGCAGCTGCAGAGGAATAATCCATATGTGGTTGTATTCCTTTGCTCCTCTTTCTTTCATATGACCGCTCATGCATTCGATAATCTATTTACATAGTTAGAGTGATCATATCAGCCAAGTTAGCTGGGCGAGGAACTTTAGAAATCTCGTGTTTGAGTTCATCAGTTAGGCCTCTACGAAAAAGGGTAAGAAAGCCTTCATCCGGCCAACCCAGTTCAGACGACAGTTGTTTGAATTGTGTGATGTATCCTAACAAATCCTTATTACCCTGCTTCAGATCGAGAAGCCTTTCTTGTGTAGCAACTGATATTTCCTTCCTACCAAACATGGTCTTAAGGCTGTTGGTGAAGGGTGGGTATGAATCAAGAATCACATTGTTGGAGGTTACTAAAGGAGTAGCCCATGCTAATGCAGGGCCAGAAAGATGGGAAATCACGTACCCCACTTTGTCCTTGTCAGTAGGGAAAAAGCGAGATTTAAAGGTAAACTGTACTGTGCAACTGTCGAGGAATTCCTTAAGTTTATAGGGATCGCCATCGTACATGACTGTGTGTAATGACGACGGGGGAGTTTCTGAGAACGCTCTGGCAACTTGTTGTCGCAGTTGTACATTATCTTGTTTTAAAGATTGCATCTCTAAAGACATGGCCTGCATCGCCGCCATTAATTGTTGCATTTGTTGTTCCATAAGGATTCCGACTGTCAATATACTGGCGTTGCTTACTTTTATCACTGTTGTTATTACTGTAATTCGATTAAAGCTGTTGTTAAGCCAACGTCTATCACCAAAGGATGCCACAAGCTCACCTTGACATATCGAAGAATCCAACATGGGAGAGCCAGAGATAGTGCTCTGGCTGTGCTGGACCCTACCTGCAGGAGCTGAACCCTAGCTGCGAGAGCCAGGGATAGTGCTTTGGCTGTGCTGGACCCTACCTGCGAAAGTTGGACCTTAGCTGCGAGAGCCAGGGATAGTGCTGTGGCTGTGCTGGACACTACCTGCGGGAGCGGAACCCTAGCTGCGATAGCCAGGGATAGTGCTCTGGCTCTGCTGGACCCTAGCTGCGAGAGCCAGGGATAGTGCTGTGGTTGTGCTGGAGCCTTGCTGCGGGAGCCAGGGATCGTGCTCTGGCTGTGCTGGGCCCTAGCCGAGGCTGCGAGAGCCAGGGATAGTGCTCTGCCTGCGCTGGGCCGTAGCTGCAAGAGCCAGGGTTAGTGCTCTGGCTGTGCTGGACCCTAGCTGCGAGAGCCAGGGATAGTGCTCTGGCTGTGCTGGACCCTAGCTGCGAGAGCCAGGGATAGTGCTCTGGCTGTGCTGGACCCTAGCTGCGAGAGCCAGGAATAGTGCTGTGGATTTGCTGGACCCTACCTGCGAGAGCTGGACCCTAGCTGCGAGAGCCAGGGATAGTGCTCCGGCTCTGCTAGGCGAATGCTGGGTAGATGGAAGGGAGGTGTGAGGTGGGCGGGAGGAGTATTTTATGTGCATATGCTAAAAGACAATCAGGGACGTCATTTCACCAAAATTCCAGGGGCAGTGGAAGTGACATCACACGACCCTTCACCTCTGATGACATCACTGGAAGTGATATCATTTGACCCCACCACGAAATAACATGACGTAAAGCAACAGAACACAACCTTTCACCCCTCGACAAAACAGGAAGTGGCATCACATATCATTGTTTCTAAGTACACTCCAAACAATATGGTTCCTATATCACTGTAAAGTGATGTACATTTCACACAGGAATGGATCACCATATGCATCGTTAGTATCAGTGTGTATAAGCCCATATTACCAAATGACTGTGCATGCAGCAGGCGTCCAAGGCCAAACGATGATGACGTGTTATTATATAGCACTTACGCTTAAGCGCTTTATACAGAACCCAACCTGTGCTGGTACTCATTTATCAACCTCAGCAGGATGAAAGGCTGAGTTGACCTTGCTGGGAGTCGAACCTGCAACCTGCAGATAACACACACACATTGCTGCAGCCAGCGATCAACCCACTGAGCTATCTTACGGCTATAGCTGTCAGAAAAACAGCCACTCTAGAAACAAAGAGCCACATGTTGCTGGCCACAGCCCAGGAGCCTCAATAAAAAAAAGAAAAAAGGCATGTTTTAAATTGTTTTTAGGGTTAGCAAGGGAGAGCACAGGGCTAGCAAGGGAGACCACAGGGGTAGCAAGGAAGACCACAGGGGTAGAAAGGGAGACCGGCCTTGGCGACCCCTAAATGACGTCCGTGAAGACAGTGCCTTAAAACCGTAACTTGTGAATTCAAGGACACGGCACCAGTGGTTAAGTGCTGATTGCAAATGCAATGAATGTACGCATCCGCTACCCCTCCCTTAGTGGTAAATACATCCGGTATGGCGCAATTCAAGACCAATAAGAAAGGACTAGTCGGGGTCCCAGCCCCCAACACAAGTGTTGCAGCTGAAACAGCCCGAGTATGGTGAGCTGGCCATGACATTCTAGGTACGTGTAGGCGGCAGTGCCAGGGCCGCCGGGCAGCTGTGCGGCCACAGCCTTGTCCTCTGTGCACCGTGTACTAGCGTGTTTACAAACCATGGATGCACCGTTCAAGTCAACAGGAATGAGCAGGCCAAGGTTGGGTTCAGGTTGAATTTTTCATCTTGTTATCAGTTCACTCCTGGCACAGATCTCTCTCCGCATGCCAGCAGCCGCTGGGCATTCCATGGAGGCAAGGACACCTCCATCTTCTCTCCTACCCAGCAAGGCAATAGCAGTCCTCTTCAAGGAGTGCATTGGTTGCTTGGCATCTCACCAAGGAGAGAGAAGCCAGCCACCAGGCGGGTGCAGAGCATGGAGGAAGCGCCCCAGTCTAGGCCACTGGCTGGGTTTGGAGGAAGCCGATGCGTCCACTCTGCTTCAATCCTCTGACAGACTCATCACCCCCAGAGCCCACACACAGTATCTTCAAATCCTTCCCATTGGTCCATTGTTCCCCCTGCATTACACCTTCTCAGGTTCCAAATGGGACTCTTCACTAAGAACACTCCTACGTTTGGGAACCTTCTGGGAGTTTGATAAACCTCGGATAGAAGGCTACGTGTTTCCATTCTGGACCCTGCTGGCCACAAGGTGCTTCCATTGAACCCATCTGTCATTGCTCCTACCCAGTGCAAGCAGTGTGTCTTCACCCATCATAGGTCCTCAAAGGAGGGTCCACTCAACTCAGGTGCTCTCGACCCTTTCCAATGGGCGCTGCTTCTCCTCCACTTGCAGCAGTCACCATCATCCCCATTCACTGGAAGGCAACCGCCATTGCCTTTAGTGAATGCAAGAACTTCCACTTGAGTCCAGCCATTGTTGTCCCCAATGAGTGAAAGGGTCATCCACTAGAAAGCCATTGTCATTGGCTCTATTGAGTGCAAGAAGATTCCACCTGAATCCAGCCATCATCGGCCCCATTGAGTGGAAGGAGCATTAGCTGGAACGCAACAGTCATTGGCTCTACTCAGTGCAAGGAATTCCCACTTTAATCCGGCCATCATCGGCCCCATTGAGTTGGCGGAGTATCCATTGGAACACAACCATCAATGGCTGTACCGAGTGCAAGGAGATACCACTTCAATCCAACCATCATCGGCCCCATTGAGTGGAAGGAGCGTCCACTGGAACGCAATAGTCATTGGCTCTACTCAGTGCAAGGAATTCCCACTTTAATCCGGCCATCATCGGCCCCATTGAGTGGAAGGAACATCCACTGGAACGCAACAGTCATTGGCTCTACTAAGTGCAAGGAGATACCACTTTAACCCAGCCATCATCATCCCCATTGAGTGGAAGGAGCACTCACTGGAACGCACCAGTCATTGGCTCTACTCAGTGCAAGGAATTCCCACTTTAACCCAGCCATCATTGGCCCCATTGAGTGGAAGGAGCATCCACTGGAACGCAATAGTCATTGGCTCTACTCAGTGCAAGGAATTCTCACTTTAATCCGGCCATCATCGGCCCCATTGAGTGGAAGGAGCATTAACTGGAACGCAATAGTCATTGGCTCTACTCAGTGCAAGGAATTCCCACTTTAACCCAGCCATCATCGGCCCCATTGAGTGGAAGGAGCATTAACTGGAACGCAATAGTCATTGGCTCTACTCAGTGCAAGGAATTCCCACTTTAATCCGGCCATCATCGGCCCCATTAAGTTGGCGGAGTATCCATTGGAACACAACCATCAATGGCTGTACCGAATGCAAGGAGATACCACTTCAATCCAACCATCATTGGCCCCATTGAGTGGAAGGAGCATCCACTGGAATGCAATAGTCATTGGCTCAACTAAGTGCAAGGAATTCTCACTTTAAACCAGCCATCATCGGCCCCACTGAATGGAAGGAGATTCCATTTGGATGCAATCATCATTGACCCGAAGAGTGGAAGTTCCATTCACTCAAACCCAACCATGTTTTACCCTACAGAGTGAAAGCAGTGACCACTGGCTCCCAGCTGCCATTGGATCCTCAAAGCGGAAGGAGCTCCCACATGAATCTAACCATTACTGACCACACGATTGACAGGAACTCCCTCCTGAAGCCAACTTTCATTGGCTTTAACCAGTAGGAGGACTTTTAACTTTCAACTCAGTTGTCGTTTACCCTGTGATTGTCAGGAAGGCTCACTCCAACTCAACGGTCATTGGCCCTCACGAGTGGAGGAAGTGTTCACTTCAAGCCAACGACCACTAGCATTGCCACGTTATCATGGCGGCCCTCTGTATCCGGGTGCCCTGAGAGTGGTGTTTGGGGGTTCAGAGACATTGAGTCGGAAGCGGTGGCCCTGGTCTTTGGGTTGGCTGGTCTGTGGCATGCGGCTGTGGGACTTGCAGCAATACACATGTGCATTGGTGCCTCAAATCCAAATACCAGGCCTATTTACCTTTTCAGGCTGGCCTCTATCTCATATAATGTTGGATAACTGGGAAGGCCCCCAAAGCATTATGTCTGCTGTGCACTGTCGTCCGGTCAGGTGGTAACCTGGAAGCATGTTGCTGGTCAGGAAGAAAGTTGTGTTGTTTCTTTCTTTTCGTTCACGTTTATGGTTGTTGTGTTCTGGGTCTCTTGGTTGGGTTGGTCCTGTGAAAGGGGACTGAAGGACTTCTGCAACCCAGAAGGACTCGGCAGTTGCAACATCGCCACATGGCAACTCCATTTTTGCGGCATTGGTGGTTGCCCTGGCGATGGGCCACAGCTGTTGTACGCCGTGGACGAGTCCATGCTGCACGGGGGTTCATGTGACCATGTCAGCTGGTGTACTCAGCGAAGTGCGTCTTGCTCGGTAGCTTAAATAGAAGCACCCGAACTTTGGCGGGGGGGCTTCTGATTGACTCCGTTCTACAATAGCGCTACTTCGACTCTGTTCTACAATAGCGCTACTTCGACTCCGTTCTACAATAGCGCTACTTCGACTCTGTTCTACAATAGCGCTACTTCGACTCCGTTCTACAATAGCGCTACTTCGACTGATCTACAATAGCGCTACTTCGACTCCGTTCTACAATAGCGCTACTTCGACTGATCTACAATAGCGCTACTTCGACTGATCTACAATAGCGCTACTTCGACTCCGTTCTACAATAGCGCTACTTCGACTCCGTTCTACAATAGCGCTACTTCGACTGATCTACAATAGCGCTACTTCGACTCCGTTCTACAATAGCGCTACTTCGACTCCGTTCTACAATAGCGCTACTTCGACTGATCTACAATAGCGCTACTTCGACTCCGTTCTACTCGACTTACTTCCTATTTTGAATCCAGCCTGTTTCACCAACCCGCCTTGCCTGCCGATTCTGCCATGGTCTGCCAGCACGTCACCAGACTCAGGGCCTCATCACGAGTTGGGCGGTAACGCCGGTGGTATAACTCCCGGTCCTGTTAGCCCTACCGCCAAACCCCCCCGGCGCTATTAGCACCGGATCACGGGTTTGGCGGAACGGTTAGTGCCCATTCCCCATTGGGCCCATTCAGGAATTCCTCATTCCCCATTGGGCCCAATGGGGAAATTTTGCGTTATTACCGCCGGCATATTTCCCGCCGGCGGTAATAGCGCTGAAAATCGGCAAATTTGCTGCGGATTTCCCCACAGCTGACAGCTGGGGGGAAATTCGCCAAGGCTATGACCTGGCGCATCCTTAAATGTGGCGTTAATAGCGCTACCGCCGCATTTAAGGGTTACCGCCAGAGTCGTGATGAGGCCCTCAGCCAACTATCAGACTTCCTTTGCCTGCCGATTCTGTTTTGATTTGTCAGCACGCTACCAGACTGGTTTTTCCATGGATTGCATCTCCGCTTCCCCTTGGAGCCTCGCGGTTCCGGCTCCTGCATCATCCGCTACCGAGCAGTGGGTGGGGGGCTGATATCCACGTCTCTTCACTGCAGCAGAACGCTCGGCTCCTCCAGTGTTCTTTCAGGTACCTCCACTCTGTGCAGCGTGACTGGTCTCTTCTCTGTCTGTTTTCCTGCGGGCTGTCCTGCCTTCCCTGTGATTCCAGAATACACCAGTGAACTTACTTGTTTCATACATGCACTTACGACGCCCTACAGCTATGAAGTGCACCAACCCGGATCTAGAGCGACCGTCGTTCTGACTGGGTTAGATATCTATAGTAACCTCCCTCTTCATTATTTTCTCACGTCATTGTTTTCCATTCCACTCCTTCATCTTCCTGGACACCCGGATATCCAACTCTCCTAATATTCTGTCACTTGGTAAGGAGGGTTTGGTGGGTTTAGTCTTTCCATATTTGACAGGGACTCCCTACCAAGGGTATCGATCACTCTTATCTTTAACTCTAGGCATTAAGGAACAAGGACCCAAGCTGCAAGGAAAAAAGAATAAGGTTATTGACAACCACACCTGGTCATATATCCTGATCTTGATTCCTCTCTGCCGGTCCACTTCCCTTCAAATCAGGTTACTGAAAAGCCCAGAAGTCGCATTTGTTTTTCACTGTTGTTTGTCAATAAGCTTCTTCTTTTTTCCTTGCAGCTTGGGTCCTTGGCGGTGTTGCTACCCGCTCTTTCACTTCATCGCCTCCTCTATCTGGCCAATCTTGACTTCAGCAGAGAGGTGTACCGAGAGGAAGAGCTCCCCCGAGTGAGGAGGTCTGGGTTCATTCCATGATGGCTAACAAGCTATTCATCCATGCATTCAGAATCCCGCAATCTCCCTTCTTAAATACAACATTCAATTGTTCAAATAAAGTAAAAGCTGCATGAAATAAAATACTACACAATAGCAATGCCTCCGAAGACACGAGGCTCAGGATATGGCACACAGCTGCAAAAGGAGTAGCCATAGGGAGGGAAAGAACACGTTTCCAGATACATGACTCTACTTTAGCCCAGGCCAAACCTTCTCCCCGTACCTCGGCCCCATAGATTAACCTGGGGACTATCACTTGTTACATTTTAAGGGCTGGAAGAAGTGAGAACCGCCCATATTTCTTATCAAGTGCCCAAAGTTGTGTCGCAGCCGCAACTGCGTCAAGTTTCAATACCTGATTCGCCAAAACCATTGACTTCTTTGCTTTAAGCAATACCCCTTGGTATCTAAATTCACACACCTCCTCCATTCTCTGGTCTTTGATGTAGCAACCAAAGTTAGGCCAGCCAGAGAGAATCTTCTGCCGATTTACAACCCGGACCTTCGATTTAGAGACAGCAATGGTCAAGCCAAGGTCCATAAAGTATTCTCCAACTGCTTTTAACGATCTTCGTAAACCAATCCATCAACACAAGATCGTCCGCGTATGAAAGATAGCGCAGTTTCATAGAGCCCAACTGCGGGCGATTTACCACATGGCCCTCATTACAACTCAGGCGGTAAGGGGTTTACGGCGCCGTAAACAGCGCCGACCCTTACCGCCTGAGTACGACGTCCCTTAGCGCCATGGCGGACTTAACACCTGCTTTTAGCAGATGTTAAAATCCATGGCGCTAAGGGACCATGGAGTTAATTATGCCACCGTAATTTACAGTGGCGTAATTAACGCCTTCCCCACTCCCATTATGCCCTATGGGGCAAAAATGGGAATGGGGAAGGGTAAATGGGGATTGGGGACTTACCGCCCCGCCAAGGTCAGAATGGGGCGGTAAGTCCGCCAACCACCATGGCGTAAACGTAGTTTACGCCATGGTGGTAAAGTCACGGCCCAGGCGGTAACTTACCGCCTGGGTCGTAATGAGGGCCAATGTCTGCTAATGCTGCACCTATGGCGAAGATGTACAAATGACATAGAAAAGGGACTAGCACACATCCCTGACGTAAGCCACGCTCCGCATAAATCCAAGCAGAGTATGTGCCCCTTTGGTCTAGCCTAACTTCCAATCTAATATCAGCATGCAAATGCTCCAAAATGTCGACCAAGGAGTCAGGGCAACCCCACTTCCTTAGCGACTTCCACAATCGAAGACGGTCTATGCAGTCGAAAGCCTTGGAAATATCCAAAAAAGCCATGGAAAGACCATGCTTGCTTTATATGCATGCGTGACTTGCTTACTCAGTAGCTGGTGGTAGGTGGGTGCATGTCAATGCAGGAAAGATACCAATGCTGGAGAACAGGAGTTACAGGTAAGCAACATCCTCCTTCCTGGCACTCCAGATGCCCAATGAGGCTATAACACCCTTCATTGGATTTCCATATGTTGGCTGACACCTTAGGTGGACCCGATTGGGCGGTGGGACATACCTCAACACTCGCTCATTTCAGATATGTGCAACAACAGCTGCGGTTGTGGGGGGCTGCGGCACCGCTTCAGCGACATCACATTTTTCGGGTGGACAAGGCGCAGCCTGGGAATGTCCCACTTGCTGAGACCCCCATACATAGGCAGACTGTTATATAAGAGTTCAGGTTCTCAATGTTCATGACATCAGTGACAGAAGAAGGGCTGTACCCCCTAGACCCCCCGCCTCTCCCCCAGCATGTCATGCTTAGCTCATGCCTGCATCATTCTATGTGCATGCCGTACCCTCTGCCAGACACATGACAGCACCAGCAGCCCAATGCTTCTTGTGGGCACATTAAACAGCCCTATGTATATTTGGTCAAATAGAAAGCGCTCCAGACAACTAGGTCACAGAAAACGAACAGAGTCATAGCTTGTAATTACTCAATTTACCCAACAGCACACACAGGTGTCTCCTTGCCAACACACCTGTGTGGCATGTGAACACTCTTCTCCTTCATGCAGAAAATAACCAGCATGTGTGGTGGTGGAGGGAGCTTCTCACTTTGATAAATGTAAGCACAGTGGGTCTATCACGAGTTGGGCGGTATCCCGGCGGTATCACTGCCGGGATACCGCCCGGCTAATAGCGTAACCACAAACCGGATCAAGGGTTGGCTGGTTATGGGTATTCCTCATTCCCCATTGTGTCCATTGGATCCAATGGGGCGTTTTCGGGGCAATTAGCATGCGCTACTGCGCTAATTGTGCACGAAAATGGGCATTAAGTTGTTGCATTTACACCCAGCTTATAGCTGGGGGTAAATGCTGCCAGACTCGAGATTGGGCAGACCCTTAAATGCGGCGGTAATAGCGTTACCGCCGCATTTAAGGGCTACCGGCCAACTTGTGATGAGACTGAGCGAGTTAAAAAAGAATGATGGCCATGTGACTTGACAGGCTTCCTGATACTGCAACACGCCCCCTCCTGGCCCCTCATTGTCAGAGCAGTCGATGCGCAGCCTTCATTTCAAAGGCTCTTTGCAAGGGCAGCAGATGTGTCTACCCATGACGCGACGTCGCTTATAAAGCAAGCATTGGCAATGCCAACCATCTGTGCTTTTGTGTAGGCATGGGAAAGACACTTGCCAGTCACTGCCATAGTGGTATTAACTGGCTATTGATGGTAGCAGCTGCAAAATGGTGCAAGTACCTGGGCACCTAGTAGCAGTGGCTGGAAAATGCCTAATACTTATACACAAGCCCAAACGATTGTTTTGGCGGTGCTTGTTTGTAGCAGAACTTCAGTGAAGGACACGCACAGTGTTTATAAATCAAGTGGCAAAAGGCAGACCTGGTTTAGACATTTGTATAACACTAGTAGCAGGTTTGCAACTCTAGCTAAGTCAAAGCTTCTTTGAGTGCACAGTTTGATGGAAAGGCTTAATAAAAGAGAGCTCAAAGAGTTCCCACGAAGAGGGCAGGGAGGGCAGGAACTGGGTGGGAGTGGATATAGGGATTAGCATGGTCATGGGCAGTGAATGGGAGAGCAAAATAACAAATAACACCTACCTACAGGCTGTGAGTCCCTCCTCATATGCCATTCCTCCCTAGCTATACGCTAGAGCAATAGCTTTGGCTTATAGGTGGCACAAGCACCACCTAACAGCCCAAACTAAAAATAACCCCCCACCAGTGTTCCCCCTTACCGTCTACCCCACTGCATCTTCCCGGTTTAGAGAAGAGGGAGGGGCTGTCATATCGCACCCCTCCCCCACACTGAGGCATAGAGGATATGCCTCCTGTTTGTGACCTATTCCAGTTCCTATGCTGGTGGGCCCCTCCCCTCCCACTGAGGCATATAGGGTATGCCTCCTCTCTGTGACCTATTGCAGTTCCTATGCTGGTGGGCCCCTCCCCTCCCCCCACACTGAGGCATATAGGGTATGCCTCCTCTCTGTGACCTATTCCAGTTCCTATGCTGGTGGGCCCCTCCCCTCCCCTCCCACTGAGGCATATAGGGTATGCCTCCACTCTGTGACCTATTGCAGTTCCTATGCTGGTGGGCCCCTCCCCTCCCCTCCCACTGAGGCATATAGGGTAGGCCCCCTCTCTGTGACCTATTGCAGTTCCTATGCTGGTGGGCCCCTCCCCTACCCCCACACTGAGGCATATAGGGTATGCCTCCACTCTGTGACCTATTGCAGTTCCTATGCTGGTGGGCCCCTCCCCTCCCCCCACACTGAGGCATATAGGGTATGCCTCCACTCTGTGACCTATTCCAGTTCCTATGCTGGTGGGCCCCTCCCCTCCCCCCACACTGAGGCATATAGGGTATGCCTCCTCTCTGTGACCTATTCCAGTTCCTATGCTGGTGGGCCCCTCCCCTCCCCTCCCACTGAGGCATATAGGGTATGCCTCCTCTCTGTGACCTATTGCAGTTCCTATGCTGGTGGGCCCCTCCCCTCCCACTGAGGCATATAGGGTATGCCTCCACTCTGTGACCTATTGCAGTTCCTATGCTGGTGGGCCCCTCCCCTCCCCTCCCACTGAGGCATATAGGGTAGGCCCCCTCTCTGTGACCTATTCCAGTTCCTATGCTGGTGGGCCCCTCCCCTCCCCCCACACTGAGGCACATAGGGTATGCCTCCACTCTGTGACCTATTGCAGTTCCTATGCTGGTGGGCCCCTCCCCTCCCACTGAGGCATATAGGGTATGCCTCCACTCTGTGACCTATTGCAGTTCCTATGCTGGTGGGCCCCTCCCCTCCCCTCCCACTGAGGCATATAGGGTATGCCTCCTCTCTGTGACCTATTCCAGTTCCTATGCTGGTGGGCCCCTCCCCTCCCCTCCCACTGAGGCATATAGGGTATGCCTCCTCTCTGTGACCTATTCCAGTTCCTATGCTGGTGGGCCCCTCCCCTCCCCTCCCACTGAGGCATATAGGGTATGCCTCCTCTCTGTGACCTATTGCAGTTCCTATGCTGGGTGGCCCCTCCCCTCCCCTCCCACTGAGGCATATAGGGTAGGCCTCCTCTCTGTGACCTATTCCAGTTCCTATGCTGGTGGGCCCCTCCCCTCCCCTCCCACTGAGGCATATAGGGTATGCCTCCTCTCTGTGACCTATTGCAGTTCCTATGCTGGTGGGCCCCTCCCCTCCCCCCACACTGAGGCATATAGGGTATGCCCCCACTCTGTGACCTATTCCAGTTCCTATGCTGGTGGGCCCCTCCCCTCCCCTCCCACTGAGGCATATAGGGTATGCCTCCACTCTGTGACCTATTGCAGTTCCTATGCTGGTGGGCCCCTCCCCTCCCCTCCCACTGAGGCATATAGGGTATGCCTCCTCTCTGTGACCTATTCCAGTTCCTATGCTGGTGGGCCCCTCCCCCCACACTGAGGCATATAGGGTATGCCTCCACTCTGTGACCTATTGCAGTTCCTATGCTGGTGGGCCCCTCCCCTCCCCCCACACTGAGGCATATAGGGTAGGCCTCCTCTCTGTGACCTATTGCAGTTCCTATGCTGGTGGGCCCCTCCCCTCCCCTCCCACTGAGGTATATAGGGTAGGCCTCCACTCTGTGACCTATTCCAGTTCCTATGCTGGTGGGCCCCTCCCCTCCCCCCACACTGAGGCATATAGGGTATGCCTCCACTCTGTGACCTATTGCAGTTCCTATGCTGGTGGGCCCCTCCCCTCCCCTCCCACTGAGGCATATAGGGTATGCCTCCACTCTGTGACCTATTGCAGTTCCTATGCTGGTGGGCCCCTCCCCTCCCCCCACACTGAGGCATATAGGGTATGCCTCCACTCTGTGACCTATTCCAGTTCCTATGCTGGTGGGCCCCTCCCCTCCCCCCACACTGAGGCATATAGGGTATGCCTCCTCTCTGTGACCTATTGCAGTTCCTATGCTGGTGGGCCCCTCCCCTCCCCTCCCACTGAGGCATATAGGGTATGCCTCCACTCTGTGACCTATTGCAGTTCCTATGCTGGTGGGCCCCTCCCCTCCCCTCCCACTGAGGCATATAGGGTATGCCTCCTCTCTGTGACCTATTCCAGTTCCTGTGCTGGTGGGCACCTCCCCTCCCCCCACACTGAGGCATATAGGGTAGGCCTCCTCTCTGTGACCTATTGCAGTTCCTATGCTGGTGGGACCCTCCCCTCCCACTGAGGCATATAGGGTATGCCTCCACTCTGTGACCTATTGCAGTTCCTATGCTGGTGGGCCCCTCCCCTCCCCTCCCACTGAGGCATATAGGGTAGGCCCCCTCTCTGTGACCTATTCCAGTTCCTATGCTGGTGGGCCCCTCCCCTCCCCCCACACTGAGGCACATAGGGTATGCCTCCACTCTGTGACCTATTGCAGTTCCTATGCTGGTGGGCCCCTCCCCTCCCCTCCCACTGAGGCATATAGGGTATGCCTCCTCTCTGTGACCTATTGCAGTTCCTATGCTGGTGGGCCCCTCCCCTCCCCTCCCACTGAGGCATATAGGGTAGGCCTCCACTCTGTGACCTATTGCAGTTCCTATGCTGGTGGGCCCCTCCCCTCCCCTCCCACTGAGGCATATAGGGAATGCCTCCACTCTGTGACCTATTGCAGTTCCTATGCTGGTGGGCCCCTCCCCTCCCCTCCCACTGAGGCATATAGGGAATGCCTCCACTCTGTGACCTATTCCAGTTCCTATGCTGGTGGGCCCCTCCCCTCCCCTCCCACTGAGGCATATAGGGTAGGCCTCCTCTCTGTGATCTATTCCAGTTCCTATGCTGGTGGGCCCCTCCCCTCCCCCCACACTGAGGCATATAGGGTATGCCTCCACTCTGTGACCTATTGCAGTTCCTATGCTGGTGGGCGGGAGCCTGGTAACACTTTGAGGTTCGGCAGGAGGAGATTATCTTTGTATAAATTGATACCATGAAAGTCTCCGGTGAAGGGAGACATTTCAGGAAGGCGACCAGGAGAATCACGTGCCCATGTGGGATAATATACATGTAATGTAAACATTGATGCCAGAATGAGGGGAGGCATGGGCAGTGCCACACACACCCCAGAACCGCCATTGACATGAGGGGGACATATGACGAAGGTGGGCGCAACATGTAAATGAGGTTTGTTTATCTGTAGTACTGCAACGCGGAACATGCATAACATAGCTGGGCAAGGATGGGGGCGGGGGATGGGAGAAAATCGAGCAGGGGGCAGACGAAGTCGAAATCACAGAATCCTTTCAGAGGAGGAAGTTGCTTTCCAGATTCTACCAACAAAACATTTAAAAGTTTCATTGATGACAGAATGCCAGCTTAGTTCGATCTTTAGTTCAGGAAGCGCTCTTGCATTAGCAACATTTCTAGAACCTTGCAGAGTTTAATATATTCCGGTTCACATCTGGGCTTTTGGGGTGCTTGTTCCCCAAATCTGATGCCAGTTGATTGAGTCGGTTTACCCAAGATGAGTAGAGGTTCCGAGATCGGGTGCAATGGTTGAGCCGATCGATGAAATACTTCAGACCAATTTGCCTGGCTGCTTGACGGCTGGACTGCTTGATTGCCGGGCTGCTGGGCTGCTTGGATGCTTCACTACTTGACCCCTGGCCTGCTTGACTGCTGGACTGCCTGGCTGCTTGACTGCTTGACTCCTGGGCTGCTTGACTACTGGACTGCTTGGCGCTTGACTGCTGGGCTGCTTGACTGCTTGACTCCTGAGCTGCTTGACTGCTGGGCTGCTTGACTAATGGACTGCTGGGCTGCTTGACTGCTTGACTCCTGGGCTGCTTGGTTGCTTGTCTGCTGGACTGCTTGGCTGCTTGACTGCTGGGCTGCTGGGCTGCTTGACCGCTGGACTGCTTGGCTGCTTGACTGCTTGACTCCTGGGCTGCTTGACTGCTGGACTGCTTGGCTGCTTGACTGCTGGGCTGCTTGACTGCTGGACTGCTGGGCTGCTTGACTGCTTGACTCCTGAGCTGCTTGACTGCTGGGCTGCTTGGCTGCTTGCCTGCTGGGCTGCCTGGCTGCTTGACTGATTGGCGGGGGATGCACAGCATTCTTTGTTTCACTGGGAGCCATTGAAAGGTCTGTCCTGTCATGGATTTGGCTTCATGTAAGTTCATGTTTCCTCATGTCAAGGACTTGCGGGTGGATCTTTTCCAGGTTTCTTGCAGGGTTTGAATGTATTTCTTCGGGAGGACCCTGAAGACAATGTTGCCGTCGTCTAACTTTAGGATTGAGGCTCCATAGTTCCACTTCTAGGATGAAGGCTTTCATTGAAGATGTGAGTTGAAGTTTGCAACTTCTGTTTAAAGCCTCCATTTGGAGGGTGAACACATTGAGTAGGGAAAGGTTTATCGCCCTAATCACAGGAGTTGGGGAGGCCTGCCATGAATGGCCAGGTGAAGGGGAGCAGTGAGCTGTGTGCTCTTTTGCAGAGTCGGACCTCAACTTCAGATCGATTAAGGCTAATGGTGATCATTGATTTCCTAAACTGCTCTAGACAATTGAGTCAACTTCGAATGCTGTGTGCAGTCTTTCCCCAGGTGTCGGGGGCAGTCCCTCTGTAGCATTTAAGCAGCTGAGCAATTAAGGTGTATTAGTACCCTGCGAAGGCACAATCAGAATGAGAGAACCATTCTGATTGGCCCTCGCCGAGGCATTACCCGGCTGGAATTCCACAGCCATTGTTCCCGACGGCGGACGAGCCAGCCCCTCAGCCAATGAGGAGGCTCGAAGCGGGGCCATCCCCGCTCCGAGCCCCCATGGCTGAGAAGCTGCCTTTGCTCCCCACCAGGTGTTTTTTTTTGTTTTTTTTTTTGTTTCTCCGTCCCCCTCCAGCCTCCCCATCCCACTTAACTTTAGCCTGCTTTGTCATTGGTGGGGGACGATGGCAGCCTCCAGCCATGTAGAGACTCCGGAGCGGGGCCATCCCCGCTCCGAGCCTCCACACGGCTGGAGGCTTCCATCGTCCCCGCTGGGGACCCAGGTATGTTTTTTTTCTTCCCCCCCTCCCTCCCTCCCTTCTTGTCTATTTTTCAGAAGTGTTCCAAGTGCGTCAACACCCGATGGCCGCCATGGAAAGGAAAAACGGACTACGTTTTCTCTTTCCCGGCCGGCATTTTCTTGGTGTTTTTTTTTTTCTGCCCCGAAACTTTTTGGGACAGAAAAAAATGCTTTTAGTGCCCCGGTCACGCACATCTTGCGGGCTTGGGTGCTAAAAGCAATATGACCCTCGCAGCGGGGGCATTACCGACTCAGGTAATGCACTGGGGCCTTTGTTAAAGCCCTTGTTTCGCTCGGGCCAATAACTATGGGCCCCGGGGCATTACCTGAGTCGGTAATGCCCCTGACGCTCGGGTCATATTGCTTAAAAAGTATTAGCAATAATGGCCCAAGGGTCATTGACTTCGGTCAATTTCATAATAAACACATTTGCTCTCACAGGCCCTTTCCAGTTCATCCTCGAGGTTGGGAGACCATTCGATTGGAACATTGTGGCATGGGTTCATTGGGGTGAGTTTTCAGAGAGGAGGCGCATGAAGTTTGGAGAGGACACACCCTGGGGCACACCCATATGGCATCACTACAGGAAGGGGGATTGCAGAGGAGGTACCACTGTTCCAGGCGCAATCATTGTGAAAGCAGGCAGTCAAATTGGGGGTTGTATCCAAAAGGCAAATTGAGGAGAACGGGGTGACAGCATTAGAGAGACCTTGAGCAGCCGGGATGGAGGAGAGTTTAAAATGATCAGCAGTTGTGAAGGGTGTCAGGGTACATTTCCCAAATTAGCGACTCTCACCTGACGTTCCTCACACTCCCTCCTCCTACATGTTACACTCCGCCTACTCTACCATCACCCTCTGGCACTGTCTCTCATTTTAACCCAGAAATACTGACAAAGTGCTGTCTCTACTGATGAAGGCTAACCCCTCTTGTGCCCCATCAGACCATCTTGCTCCTCAGCCAGTCGAGCCTATTGCCCCTATAGCAGCCTCTAACCTCGCTGAACTCTTCAACCTGTCCTTCGACTCGGCTTGCTTTCCCTCTGTTTTCAAAACAGCCACGGTCATCCCTCTCCCAAAAAAGCAAGGGGCTGACCTGAACCTACCGGCTAACCTTTGCCCTGTGTCTCTCCTTCCGCACTACTCTAAAGAGCTCAAAAGGGTTGTTTTCAACCGTCTTAGACATTTCTTAGACATACACAACCTTCAAGACCCCATACAGGCAGGTTTCCACTCCTGCACTCCATGGAAACTGCTCTCCAGAATGCGTTCAACTATATTGTGTCTGCTAAGCACTCTAACCTATACTCTATCCTAATTCTTCTTGACCTGTCTGCTGCCTTTGACACTGCTGACCACTCTGATCTCCTTAATAATCTGTTTCTTCTTAGGATTCGCGATCAGACCCTTGCCTGGATTGAATCCTACCCTGCACCTCACCAATTCTCTGTCTCCTGCAGCAACAACACCTCTCAACTCACTCCTCTAAATGTTGATGTTCTACAAGGCTCTGTCTTGGGTCCGCTCCTCTTTACACTCTACACCTCTGCTCTTGCGGCACCAATCTCCTCCTTCAGGTTCTCGTACCAACTATTAATGGACGACACCCAAATGTTCTTCTCGTTCCCTGAACTCTTCTCTGATCTCTCTACCAAAATGTCCAACTGCCTCTCTGTCATTAAATGTTGGATGGCTTCCCACTCTCTGATGTTAAACTCTACCAAAACAGTGGTGCTCTTCTTGCCTGTCAAAGACTCGCTCTCATCTCTTCCTCTGTCTATCCAGTTCCCACCTGACACTCTCCCCTACTCTTCTTCAGCTAGAAACCTCGGCATCATCTATGACCCTTGTGACACCTTCTCTACTTTCACCTGCAAAACTTGAACTGCAGCTCACTTCAACCTCCTAAATATTAGGAAAATCAGGCACCTTCTTCCTTTCATCACCGCCAAGCATCTCTTAACCACTCCTGTTTTCGGTAAACTACACTACTGTGCCAGCATCCTCTTTGGTCTCCCCAACTATGCTGTCAGTCCTCTCGACAAGATCATTAACTTCGGTACCAGGATTCTCTTTGAACTCCCTCACTTCACACCAACCTTCTTGCCCCGTCCCCAGGCTGGGTGGCTGATGATGCAAAACAGGGCCAGATAAATATGTCTTCTCCTGTTTCACAAATCTATCCATGGTAAGGCACCACTGTATCGATCCTCCTCTGTCCAACTCTACGAGCATCCTCATAATCTCCACTCTGCCTCCTCTCTTGTGGCTCCTCGTCCTCCCTGTGCTTCCTCTCGCTTCCGCTCTTTCTCTCTTCTTGCTGCACTTGCATGGAATTCTTTCCCCACACACTCGGGAAACAGTCCACACAGATTTTTTCAAAACCAAACTAAAAACATACCTCCTCGCCTCTGAGTTACGCTCTTGACCTACCTCTCATCTGCCTGCTAGCTAACATTTTCCCTCACCTCTAACCTGTCTCTGTCCTTCACTTCCTCTGCCTCGCTCTAGCACTTCACCCATCACGGTCACACCCCAGGCACAGCTGGCCGCTGCGCCTACCTGCACTTAAAACTGTCCAATGCTGGTTGTCCTTAATCGATGTATGTCCACTTATGTATTGTCCCCCGTGACTGTTCCATTTACTCCCCTCCACAACCTGGTCAGAATGTCCCTCAAACTCACCCCATTGTAAGAAGCTCACTGCTTCCCGTCCAATCTGATTTCTTATCTATTGTACGTTCTTTTGTGATCAAAAGAGCATTGCTCCTCCTATATATCTATATACAATTTGGGCCAGCAAAGGTTTTTTCAGGAATAGTTAGCCACCTTGAACCAAGTTTTGATGGACACAGAGCCACGTGGTTGGTTGGCTAAGCTTCCACAAAAGCTATGGGTTAAAAGAAAACGGAGGCATAGGTGTTATGCTTGTCTGTGAAGGTGTGTCTGTGTAAATGAGCATGTGTGTGTGTGTGTGGTGTGAATACATGGATGAGTGAATGTAAGGCTGTGTATGTATGTCTGTGCCACAAGAGGGGGGTTTCAGAGATGCCAGTGTGGGCTGTGGCAGGTGGGGCCACAGAGGAGCTAGTGGGGGCTGCTCGAGGAGGGAACTGAGCGATTAGGCACAGCCATCATGTACTTAGTTTTCTTATAGTAGAATTACTGGTATTACGGGCAAAGCCAACATGCGTTCTGACACAGCCATACTGGTATATACAGGCACAGGTAGCAATGTTATCTTACAGTGGCATTTCTATCATTATGGCAAAGCCAAGATATATATCTCCATATTTTCTTACAGTAGCAATACTGGCATTATTAATTAATAAATATTTTATTACCTGCTTAACAACAGAGACCAGTCTCTAACTGCAGGACCGGGATTCGAAGCCTGTATTGCTCAGTGTTGTCTTGCTTCCAAAATAACCACGTTGTCCCTGAGCTATCCTGCCAGCCCCTTTATGGACAAAGCAAGCAGAGGTGTATCCTTACATAGTAATACTGGCATATATTGGCTCAGCCAGCTTGGTTATCTTACAGTGTCCTTACTGGCATCATGGGCAAAGTCAACATATGTTTGCTCTTATGTGGCAATACTGGCATATAGAGGCACAGGCAGCATGCACATATTATCTCAAATACCAGTACTAACATCATGGGCAAAGCCACGGCATGAGAGTTCTTATGTGGGAATACGGGCGTGTAAGGATGCAGCCAGCATGAATTTAGCCTTCCTACATGGTCATAAGTGTACTGGGGCAAAGTGAACATGAGAGTTATATTATGTGGGACTGCTGACATATAGAGGGGTACATGATGTCTTACGGTGGTGTTATAAGCAGCATGGACATGTTTTCTGACATTGGGCCTCATTACGACCCTGGCGGAGTGGGTTTACGCCAGCGGTATTCGCGGCGGACCCTTCCGCCCTACTACGAGTTCCCGTAGCGCCATGGAGCGGTTTCCGCCTGGTTTTTCCGGGCGGAGAAATCCATGGCGCTACGGGACCTTGTTGTTAATTATGCCACCGTATTTTACGGTGGCGTAATTAACGCCTTCCCCACTCCCATTATACCCTATGGGGCAAAAATGGGAATGGGGAAGGGTAAAATGGGGAATGGGGATTTACCGCCCCGCCAAGGTCGGAATGGGGCGGTAAATCCGCCAACCCCCATGGCGGTATCGGCAGCTTTCCGCCGTGCTCCATGGTGCATATTGCACCACGATCTCCGCCAGGGTCGTAATGAGGGCCATTGTCATTAGTGCGTTATAGACCGGGCTAACGTGTATCTGTGTATGTGGTAATCCTAGGAAATATATGTACATCCAGCATGGACTTATCTTATCTAAATGGGATTACTAGCATTAATGGCAAAGCCACCATCATTGTGTTCTGGGAAAGCTGGCATATACTGATACAGCCAACCTGGGCTTGTCTTCCTACAGCAGAAATACTGGCATTATTGGTCACAGTCAGCATGGAAATGTGGGCATATATAATAGCCAAAGGCATCATGAGACTGCTCCTGCATCCCGCTGGTGGTGTGCCATCTATTTGTCTTCATCGTGTGTCAGCCCGATTATACATTGTATGGCTTTTTTCCAATCTTTCCACAAGTGTCCTGTAAATTGCACCATTTTAACCCATTAACCCAAACTGTGTGGGGGGCAGACTCCCCCTGAGCACGCTTTGCTTGGTTTGTGTTCCATCCCTGCGCGCAGTAGTCCCCACATGTGGAGACTGCCCTTGTGACACATCCCTGCGCGCAGTAGTGCCCACATGTGGAGACTGCCCTTGTAACACACCCCTGCGCGCAGTAGTGCCCACATGTGGAGACTGCCCTTGTACCACACCCCTGCACGCAGTAGTGCCCACATGTGGAGACTGCCCTTGTAACACATCCCTGCGCGCAGTAGTGCCCACATGTGGAGACTGCCCTTGTAACACACCCCTGCGCGCAGTAGTCCCCACATGTGGAGACTGCCCTTGTAACACATCCCTGCGCGGAGTAGTGCCCACATGTGGAGACTGCCCTTGTAACACATCCCTGCGCGCAGTAGTCCCCACATGTGGAGACTGCCCTTGTAACACATCCCTGCGCGCAGTAGTCCCCACATGTGGAGACTGCCCTTGTACCACACCCCTGTGTTAAGACGGATTTCTGAACTCTGTCCTGGTGGCGCAGAAGTTCAGAAGGCCAACCTAATTACTTGGAACAGGGTAACCTCTGGACGAGCCAGACCAATCAAGGTAGCGATCGCGGCGGTCAAGACTAGGTCTCAAGAGGGGTGAGGGTGACTGAAAGCCCGCAATGAGCACACAAAGCAAGGACACTTACAAACTACTCCAAACAGGTGTTATATTAAAAATATATACACATTTATTCCAAGGCCTTTAAAACAATGACCGTAGCGAGGAAATCACAATATAACGATAGTAAACCAACACATACCATACCAATACAATATATATACAAATACAACAAGTCTCAAGCGTTAGATGCACGAAATGTGTAGTCCACCTAAAAGGGAAGGAAAACAGGCAGTGCGAAATAATGCTTAGACCCAGTCCGCCTTCAGAGGCACCAAACTAAAAGGAAGTCCGAGCCCTGCGAAGAGTGGAGCCTTGTGCTCAAAAGTACCTGCACACGCTGGTGCCAACGGGCAAAATGGGAGTCTCTTCGAAGGAAAGCAGGCAGTTCAATTTAGTGCACAAATGAAGAAGGACAAGCTCCGCGACTCAAGCGCAGCCTCCACTGTGGGCAGAAGCAGAGCGCGAGTACGGAAAAGGGTGCTGTTTTGACACAGCGGGGAAAAGCTATGGGCTCCTGCAGGAGGGCGACCAGTTCCTAGCTATGCTACTCACCGGTCCCCGATGCAAGCAGACCCAGGCTTCTCCGCGTCAGTTTCAGTAGCTGGCAGGTTCAGAAGAGCAGGGAACGTCTCGTCATCGTGTTGAGTCTGCAGCGGCAGAGTTGAGTAAAAGACGTCCCAATCGAAGAAACCCGCACAGTTTGTTACCACAGCAGGGCAACGGAGCGGCCGTGTGTATCTGAGCCAAATGTACACTACTCACTTCAGACCTGGGAACGCCAAGTGTACGAAGTGTGTGAGAGTGACAAGGGCTCGAAATACTACACAACCTGGCGGCGGTTACAGAGCAATACTCCGGTGTAAGCTGGTCAGTCTGCTGGATGGCCCAGAGACGCTTCCGAAGGCTTACTAGCAGGAGATGGTGAAGATGCCGAGAATAGCTGTTCCCGCTATTCCAAGGGTCGAAGTACCAGTACAGGCCTTCTGGTTCGATCAAAGGTGAAAAGGGTTTCACAAGGCGACAGCAGTGCAGAGGAGCAGTCCTTCAGCGGGTCACCAGCGATTCCTCGGTTCAGCCTCTTGGTTGCAGGATACTTGGCTCCTGTATTCCTTCGTTCGCGAGAACTCAGGAGATCGACATGGTAGTGGTGTTTCCAGCCCCCTCTTATCCACGGTTCCCTTTGCGCCAAAACGGAGGGGACCCAATGGGAGATCCGCTCATCAACACTCACACCATTCGTGGACCAATCACGGACCACGGTGGTCCCAGGCATTCACACTACCCTAGACTCTCTGGCACCCAGGATGTGTATTGGGACCAGACATCCCAGCCCACATCCTGGAGGCACACACAAGACATGTAGAAGCCCGCGAAAGCATCCGTGTTTCGCGGGAAAGTACATGCCCAAATAAGGAAGGCCCCGGGTCGGCTCGACCTGGGGAAGGTGAAGGGAGCAAGACGGTCAGCGGACAGGACAAAGGAGCCTCGTGGTCTGGCCATTTTGGGAGCCAGGCCACCATTTTGGGTTAAGCGCGAAAAACGCGCTTAGAACGTCAAAAGGAGCTAAAAACACAAGAAACGATCGCTGCCACCATTCCCGTCCGTGAATCACTTGCACCGATCAGTTACAATCCTAAAAGAGTATCTAGGGCCTGTAGAAGGCTAGCGACCCAAGAGAGCTGTAACTTAGCTTACAGTGCCCTCTTGTGTCATGTTGCACGAAAGCCGCAACATGATAAAAGAAACTACGGGAAACAGCGTTCCCCGGTACTGACTGTCTTAAGGGCATGTCAGTTTCCCCGTAAGAAAGGAGCGAAAGCCCAGAGGAGTGCGGCAGAAGGCTGCACTTCTCTGGCAAAGTCGAGAACAAGGTGAAAAACAACAGCAAAAAGTTTAGGGGTTGCCACATGGAAGGAAAATTACCTACAATTACGAAATCTTTCCTAACACTCGCCCCTCCCAGACTATGGACAGGCGGAACTAATCCACCCCTGGATGAGTCTCTTGTTCAGGTCGGTTAAACATTCTGGACAACCCATCAGCATTGCTATGTTGGACACCTGGCCTATGCTCAATAGTGAAGTCGAAGCCTTGTAGACTTATGGACCACCTAAGCAACTTTGGATTCTCCCCCTTCATGTTCATTGGCCACTTTAAGGGCTTATGGTCAGTTTGCACAGTGAGGTGGGTCCCATAGAGGTAGGGCCTCAGCTTCCTTAGGGCCCACACAACAGAGAAACATTCTTTCTCTACCGTGGACCATCTGAGCTCTCTGTCTTTAAGCTGGCGGCTAATAAAACCAATAGGGTGTTCCTTACCCTTCTCATCTACTTGTGATAGTACAGCTCCTATCCCAGTGTCAGAGGCGTCCGTCTGCACGATAAAAGGTCTTTGATAATCAGGGGCCATGAGGACAGGGGCCTGGCACAAGGAGTCTTTTAAGCCATTGAAGGCCTTCTCACACTCGTCGGTCCAAGTTACCTTCTTGGGTTTCTTCGGAGTTGTGAGGGCAGTCAGAGGGGCAGCTATGGTGCCATAGTCTGCCACGAAGTTTCGGTAATACCCCGTGAGTCCTAAGAAGGCTCTCACTTGGGTTTGCGTAGTGGGGGTAGGCCAGTCTTGTACTGATTGTACTTTACTGGGAAGAGGCTGTATCCTCCCTCCACCTACTTCATGTCCAAGGTAAACCACTGAGCCTTGTCCAATCTGGCATTTACTAGCCTTTATGGTCAGGTGTGCTTTCTGAAGAGCCTGGAGCACAATCCCGAGGTGTTTCACATGGTCTTCCCAGGTGGCACTGAAAACTGCTATATCGTCCAGATATGCAAGACAGAATTCGTCCAACCCATTCAAAACATGATTCACAAGCCTCTGGAAAGAGGCAGGTGCATTCTTCAACCCGAACGGCATTACCCGGAATTGGTAAAGGCCGTCTGGAGTAGAAAATGCTGTCTTCTCCTTGGCATGTTCTGCTAAAGCTATTTGCCAATAGCCAGCAGTGAGGTCAAATGTGCTGAGGTACTTGGAGGCACCCAAAGTATCCACCAGCTCATCTGTTCGAGGCAAGGGGTGTGCATCTGTCTTGGTGACAGCATTCAGAGCCCTGTAGTCCACACAGAACCCCAATTCAGAAGTGCCTGCCTTTGGAACCAAAACCACAGGGCTGGACCAAGGACTACTAGAGGGTTCAATCACCCCAAGGTCTAACATCTTGTTGACCTCGGTCTTGATATAAGACCGTACTTTGTCTGACATCCTGTATCCCCTACTTTTGGTAGGTACACTGTCTCCTGTGTCTATGTTATGTTTGCACCAAGGTGTCAAACCAGGCGACTGTGAAAACAGGGGGGAAAACTGCCTAAGCAAACTTTTCACCTCAGCCTGCTGATCAGAAGTCAGGTGAGGGGCCACTCGGACACCCTCAAAGGAGCTATCTGAAGGACCGCTCTGGAACAGGTCGGGGAGAGGTTCAGACTCCTCTTCCTCAACATCTGAAGCCAGTAGCAGTGCTGCGATTTCGACTCTTGGCACGAAAGCCTTCAGCCTATTCACGTGAAACACTTTTGGAGCCTGTCCAGGCCTTCCAAGGTCCACTAAATAGTTAACCTCACCCAGGGGCTCCACCACTGTGTAAGGGCCTGACCATTTGTCCTGTAAAGATCGAGGCCTTATGGGATTCATGATCAGGACTTGCTGACCAGGTGTAAAGTTGATGAGGGAAGCTTTCTGGTCGTACCAATGTTTCACCAGCGCTTGTCCTGCCTTCAATTTATCACTAGCCAAGCCCATCAGAAGTACCATCCGTTTTCTGAGCCCTAGCACATAATCAACTACGTTGGTAGTAACAGGGGAGTGGGCATCTCCCATCCCTCTTTGACGATGGCTAAGGGTCCCCGTACAGGATGACCGAACAGAAGTTCGAAGGGGCTGAAGCCAACACCCTCCTGTGGTACCTCTCGGTAGGCAAACAGTAAGCATGGTAAAAGAAGATCCCATTTTCTTCTCTGAGGTTCCTCCAGAGCCCCAATCATGCTCTTTAAAGTTCTGTTGAAACGTTCCACCAGACCATTGGTCTGGGGGTGGTATGCAGAAGAGAACTTGTAGGTGACCCCACATTCTTCCCACATAGCCTGCATATACTTCGACATAAAGTTGCTGCCACGATCCGACACAACTTCTTTAGGGAAGCCAACCCTAGTAAATATGCCAAGTAAAGCTTTTGCAACTGACTTGGCAGTTACAGTTTTCAATGGGATGGCCTCAGGATATCTGGTTGCATGGTCGACCAGCACCAGGATAAACCTATTGCCTGGGATGTTTGCGGGTCAAGGGGACCAACGATGTCGATCCCTACCCTTTCAAATGGTACCCCCACAACTGGGAGCGGTACCAACGGAGCTTGGATTGTCGCGCCAACCTTACCAGACAACTGGCAGGAGGCACAACTCCTGCAGTGACTTTCTACTTGCACCCCCATCTTGGGCCAGTAGAAGTGCATGGATAACCTTTGCTTGGTCCTCTTCATACCAAGGTGACCAGCAAGGGGCACTTCATGCGCCAACTGCAGGAGGAAGGGCCTAACAGCAAGGGGAACCACCAACCTCCTATGGTCTCCTTCTGTAGACTCTGTGGGCTCACTATACAGGAGTCCCCCTTCCCAATAAATCCTATGCGTCCCAGGAGGTTCACCCTCAAGCTGGGAGCAGGCCTGTCTCCTTAGGCCTTCCAGAGATGGGCACTCACGTTGGCCTTTACTGAATTCGTCCCTATCAGGACCTCCTTCAACTAACAAGTCTTTTAGTTCAGGATGATCGTTGGGGTCGAAGACTTCAGGCATTGCCACCTCCTCGTCAGGCCCGGGCGATTGACCAACTTCCTCCACCGCAGTGGTAGGCGAGCTCGGGGGAATATTCTCTTTCCCTCGTCTTGACTTGTTGACTCCTTTCGCCTTGGGTTTCCCCTTCGGCTGGGGCGGCGTATTGGTCTTGGCCAATGCTGCCCGTGCTTGAGACCGTGTGTAGGTCTTTCGGCAGTGTCTCCTACGAGCCCTAAAGCTCTGAGATCATTACCTAACAAGACCTTTCCCGGGACGTTTCTCTGAATGCTCACTGGAATCCTGACTGCTGTACCATTTAAAGTAAGATTTACAGGTATTACTGGGAACATACGGAGTGGGCCGTCAGCCAACTTAGTGGGCATCAGAGTAGCTCTGGCAACTTCCTCTGAGTCTACCAAGGTAGAATCCACTACAGTGCGACTGCACCCACTATCCCTAAGAGCTGGAGTATCTACTCCATTGATCAGCACACTGTCTTTAAAGTAGTGCTTGGTATTATCTGGAATCCTAGCATAAGCCTCTGCGACTTTAGGCTCCCAGGAACCCAGGGAAACTAAAACTACCTCAGCCTCTATTCCGCTGGGAAATGAGTCTGAGGAGAAGGATGCTCCTGTAATCTCTTCTTCCTCGTAGGAGGAGAAGGCTAGATTAGCAGAGTGGACCCCCAAAGGTCTAATCTTACACCGGGGATCCCCCTTCACGTGGTCAGTTGCTCCACAAGCAAAACAAGATCCATTGGGTCTGTTTACATAGGGAGGCTTATTGTAACCAGAGTTCTGTTTCGGAGGCTGACCTCCACTACCCTGTGAGTTCTCTTGTGTCTTACCCTTATTTTTCTTTTTGTGGCCCTTTTGAGAAGAAGATTTAGCAGATTCTCCACCCTCCATATCTTTGGACTTTTTCCTTTCCTCCTGCTTACCAGGATGAGTTTTGTCCTTATGGGACACTCGATGTGACACCCATAAGTCTGCTGCAATGGCCAGCTTCTTAGGATCTATCTCCTTCGAATCGGCCAAATGCTGCTTAAGCTCCGGGGAAGAAGAAGCAAAAATATGTTCCAGCATGACAAGATTTATCATGCCTTCGAAGGTAGAAACCTTATAACCTTCGACCCAGCCAGTTAAGATTTTCAAAGATTCAGCGACATAAGATACCCAAGTACCACCTTCCTTTTTCTTATACTCTCGAAAACGTTTCAAATATTGGGCCGGAGTCTTCCCAAACTTTAAAATGAGAGTTTGCTTTAACATTGCGAAATCAGCTCGCTCAGCCTTCGACATTTCCATAATGGCACTACAGCCAGAATGGGGCAGTCTGCTGAGTAACCAGGCAATCTTATCAGCATTGTCAACTTGTTGAACTTCGCATGCATACTCAAACGCATTCAGCCAGTCCATAATGTCATTCCTTTCCTCATACACACTGAGCAGATCTTTCGGAAACCGTGGATGAGAGGAGGCCCCAGACCCATGTCCAGGACCCTTGGACCCATTTGCAACCTGAAGCTTGGCCAGTTCCAACTGGTGATCCCTGTCTTTTTGTTTTTCTGCCTGTTTGATTTTTAGTTTGGCTATGCTGAATTCAAGCTCCTGCTGCCTAAACCGCAGCTCTTGCTTCTTGAATTCAAGCATAGCCTCCCCATCAGCACTGGCAGAGGAAACATTAGACATCTCGTCCTCCCTGTCCTCGTGGTCGCGGTGGATCAGTGCAGCGGCAGAACCGTCGGTTCTACCAGTGAGAGCAGCCCCACCACCTTCCGCACTGTCCTCAGAAGTTATAGCGTCAAGCTGCGCTTCTTGCCACGCCACGATTCTCTGGATCATTTCCAATTTCGTGCCTTGAGAGGAAACACCTCTCTCCGCACACATCTTTTTCAATGTTTCTGATTTGGAAGCATTTAAAGTTAACAAGGTATTTGTTTCCATACTGTTAGATAGGACTATGGCCTTTTTAAAGTTATACTACAACAATTCACTACGTGTCCTGGTTGGAATAACCCGAAATGCCTTAGTTTGTGCGCAACACTGGATACCTTCAGTCGTATCCCACCGCTGTACACCAATTTGTTAAGACGGATTTCTGAACTCTGTCCTGGTGGCGCAGACGTTCAGAAGGCCAACCTAATTACTTGGAACAGGGTAACCTCTGGACGAGCCAGACCAATCAAGGTAGCGATCGCGGCGGTCAAGACTAGGTCTCAAGAGGGGTGAGGGTGACTGAAAGCCCACAATGAGCACACAAAGCAAGGACACTTACAAACTACTCCAAACAGGTGTTATATTAAAAATATATACACATTTATTCCAAGGCCTTTAAAACAATGACCGTAGCGAGGAAATCACAATATAACGATAGTAAACCAACACATACCATACCAATACAATATATATACAAATCCAACAAGTCTCAAGCGTTAGATGCACGAAATGTGTAGTCCACCTAAAAGGGAAGGAAAACAGGCAGTGCGAAATAATGCTTAGACCCAGTCCGCCTTCAGAGGCACCTAACTAAAAGGAAGTCCGAGCCCTGCGAAGAGTGGAGCCTTGTGCTCAAAAGTGCCTGCACACGCTGGTGCCAACGGGCAAAAGGGGAGTCTCTTCGAAGGAAAGCAGGCAGTTCAATTTAGTGCACAAATGAAGAAGGACAATTTCCGCGACTCAAGCGCAGCCTCCACTGTGGGCAGAAGCAGAGCGCGAGTACGGAAAAGGGTGCTGTTTTGACACAGCGGGGAAAAGCTATGGGCTCCTGCAGGAGGGCGACCAGTTCCTAGCTATGCTACTCTCCGGTCCCCGATGCAAGCAGACCCAGGCTTCTCCGCGTCAGTTTCAGTAGCTGGCAGGTTCAGAAGAGCAGGGAACGTCTCGTCGTCGTGTTGAGTCTGCAGCGGCAGAGTTGAGTAAAAGACGTCCCAATCGAAGAAACCCGCACAGTTTGTTACCACAGCAGGGCAACGGAGCGGCCGTGTGTATCTGAGCCAAATGTACACTACTCACTTCAGACCTGGGAACGCCAAGTGTACGAAGCGTGTGAGAGTGACAAGGGCTCGAAATACTACACAACCTGGCGGCGGTTACAGAGCAATACTCCGGTGTAAGCTGGTCAGTCTGCTGGATGGCCCAGAGACGCTTCCGAAGGCTCACTAGCAGGAGATGGTGAAGATGCCGAGAATAGCTGTTCCCGCTATTCCAAGGGTCGAAGTACCAGTACAGGCCTTCTGGTTCGATCAAAGGTGAAAAGGGTTTCACAAGGCGACAGCAGTGCAGAGGAGCAGTCCTTCAGCGGGTCACCAGCGTTTCCTCGGTTCAGCCTCTTGGTTGCAGGATACTTGGCTCCTGTATTCCTTCGTTCGTGAGAACTCAGGAGATCGACATGGTAGTGGTGTTTCCAGCCCCCTCTTATCCACGGTTCCCTTCGCGCCAAAACGGAGGGGACCCAATGGGAGATCCGCTCATCAACACTCACACCATTCGTGGACCAATCACGGACCACGGTGGTCCCAGGCATTCACACCACCCTAGACTCTCTGGCACCCAGGATGTGTATTGGAACCAGACATCCCAGCCCACATCCTGGAGGCACACACAAGACATGTAGAAGCCCGCGAAAGCATCCGTGTTTCGCGGGAAAGTACATGCCCAAATAAGGAAGGCCCCGGGTCGGCTCGACCTGGGGAAGGTGAAGGGAGCAAGGCGGTCAGCGGACAGGACAAAGGAGCCTCGTGGTCTGGCCATTTTGGGAGCCAGGCCACCATTTTGGGTTAAGCGCGAAAAACGCGCTTAGAACGCCAAAAGGAGCTCAAAACAAAAAAGCGATCGCTGCCACCATTCCCGTCCGTGAATCACTTGCACCGATCAGTTACAATCCTAAAAGAGTATCTAGGGCCTGTAGAAGGCTAGCGACCCAAGAGAGCTGTAACTTAGCTTACAGTGCCCTCTTGTGTCATGTTGCACGAAAGCCGCAACATGATAAAAGAAACTACGGGAAACAGCGTTCCCCGGTACTGACTGTCTTAAGGGCATGTCAGTTTCCCCGTAAGAAAGGAGCGAAAGCCCAGAGGAGTGCGGCAGAAGGCTGCACTTCTCTGGCAAAGTCGAGAACAAGGTGAAAAACAACAGCAAAAAGTTTAGGGGTTGCCACATGGAAGGAAAATTACCTACAATTACGAAATCTTTCCTAACACCCTGCGCGCAGTAGTCCCCACATGTGGAGACTGCCCTTGTAACACATCCCTGCGCGCAGTAGTGCCCACATGTGGAGACTGCCCTTGTAACACACCCCTGCGCGCAGTAGTGCCCACATGTGGAGACTGCCCTTGTACCACACCCCTGCGCGCAGTAGTGCCCACATGTGGAGACTGCCCTTGTAACACAGTAGGACAGAGCATTGTCATTTAGTTGTGCTTCATGGGAGTGTGCAGTATCTTAGTTCCCCCTCTCTCTACCCGGCATGCCCCTGCCGCACAGCCCCCGCGCCCTCATTCACTGCGCATGCGCACTGTGGCACGTTTCATTGAAGCGCTGCGGCCTTGTGTGTGATGTGTAAAGTACTCGCACAGAACACCGCAGAGCACTACTTTGAACCTCACATGTGAATTCATTAATGTAGCACACCTTGACTTGCTGGAGGCCTCCATCAAACAGTACCCCCCCTATGTCGACCTATCCTGTGCCCGCTTGGTCCTTGGGCATCGGCTTCCAATAGTTCATCCTATACATGTCTTTTCTAAGGACCCCCATGAAGTGCAGCAATAGGTGACACGTGGCCCGCTCTGGTCCAAATCTCCAGCCCCCCAACTTCTCACACTGGAATCCGTTGCTGTGATAGCTATATGTTCCAGGTGTAGTCTGGGCTCTAATGCCCATTAGGGCCCGGCCTGCACTATTCACTACAAAGGAGTCGCTAGCGGGATCTTTTGGTTGTAGGCCGGGATAGAAGCTCAGGGGCTACAGCCAAAAGGCTATAGCTAGCCCCAAGTCCCGAAAGCACCCACATTAGCGTAGCCCCGGTTCTTTTCCAGACCTAGCAACACCCCTGATTCACAATCAGAAAGAAAGAACCCTAGTGGAAGACCACAGCGGTGTGAAAAGTGCTTCTCTCGTGAGAAGAACCTTCACAATCCTTTACAAATTGCCACCAAGTGAAATGAAATGTGGATATCGTACAACTCGAGGTGGCCATTTCAGCACCGGTTTTTCATGGCATTTTATGTGGTGTGCAATTCACCTCTATCTATGTCCTCACCTTCCCCACTAACCTAAAATCCATAAAACACTCTATCCCTACCCCACGCGGCAGCTTAAAAAATGCTGTAAAACAATGCAGTAAAAGGGCCATTTACCAAATGCAGTGAAACTGACACGCTGGGTTGACTAGTTACCAAAAATGTGGATGTGGCAGATCCGTGAAACGATAAACACCACAGGACACCGAAAGGTCATCAGTTAAGGCCTGACTCACAGTGGCTTTTGGGACTGTTAAAAAACAGTCCCTTATTCCACCAGGAACCATCTTGACACAATGGGCCTCAGTACGGGTGTGGCAGTGCACTCTTTTAGTGGTAACATAATTACAGCTTTTTTCACTCTGAGTATCACCTTGGAGGTAAATCCTCCACTTTAAGGCCCCACATTGCTGAATTACCTCTGTGGAATTACCACTCACTGTAATTCTGCCCAAATCCCCACCATTCCTATGGAGTTCAAGAATGGGGGTTTACACCCCACTTATTTATTTATTTGTTTATAAGGCACCGAAAGCCCACAGGCATGGGGGCGCCACATAGAGACTTAATTTACACAGAGCACAGTGACTAAAAGGTACAGGGCACGGGACGCTTGGTATGCCAAAACACAAATGAGACACAGGTACTGCTCAGGGTTGCTTAGTTCATTTAAATAGGAAGGCTTTTAATTGCTTTCGGAATCTGAGGAGGTTGGGTTCAACTCTCAGGTTCAATGGCCATTTATTCCATTGCTGGGCTGACCGGTTAAGGAAGGCTTTGCCCAGTCCATTTGCTTTCCTTTGACGGTTTGTTGTAATAAGCCCTTGAGCCTTGGATCTTAGAGTGCAGGTTTGAATGCAGCCCACAATCTTGGATTTAAGGTAAGCCAGAGCTTTATCATATAGGCACTTGTGTGTGAGTGTCATTGATTTGAACAGTACACGGTCTTCGACCTTAATCCAGGGTAGTTCCTTTCTTGCTTCACTAATATGATCAGTTTTTTGCCTTATGCTTGATTATTCGGACAGCATGATTCTGAATATGCTGGAATTTTGTCAGGCATTGTTTACTGGCCCCCAATATTAGGGCATTGCGATAGTCCAATCTAAAACAAAGAGGTGATGGCTGGAAGGTTTAGAATGAATCTTAACCACTGGCATTGCTCTGGGCAACCCTCCAGACCATCGTCCATTGCCTGCCAAGCCATTACAGAAGGGGAAAGACCATATTCAAATCAGGCTTTGCCCCACCCCAGAAGGGGCTGTCCAGCCCAAACTGCTTGGTCACATCCCTTCTGCACAAGACCAAAAGCATCCCCAAACATGTTTCGGCCTTGTTGGGCCTCATCAGTGAGGAGTAGCTTGGGTCTCTAGGCCCAGCAGGCAAGGGACCCACGTCTGGGCATATCCGTCCCACTCGGGGTGACAAAGCAAAAACAAAGAGGTGATGGCTGGAAGGTTTAGAATGAATCTTAACCACTGGCATTGCTCTGGGCAACCCTCCAGACCATCGTTCCTTGCCTGCCAAGCCATTACAAAAGGGCAGAGACCATATGCAAATCAGACTTTGCCCCACCTCAGAAGGGGCAGTCCAGCCCAAACTGCTTGGTCACATCCCTTCTGCACGAGACCACAAGCATCCCCAAACATGTTTCGGCCTTTTTGGGCCTCATCAGTGAGGAGTAGCTTGGGTCTCTAGGCCCAGCAGGCAAGGGACCCACGTCGGGCATACCCGTCCCACTCGGGGTGACAAAGCACAAACAAAGAGGTGATGGCTGGAAGGTTTACAATGAATATTAACCACTGGCATTGCTCTGGGCAACCCTCCAGACCATGGTTCCTTGCCTGCCAAGCCATTACAGAAGGGCAAAGACCATATGCAAATCAGGCTTTGCCCCACCCCAGAAGGGGCAGCCCAGTCCGAACTGCTTGGTCACATCCCTTCTGCACGAGACCACAAGCATCCCCAAACATGTTTCGCCTTGTTGGGCCTCATCAGTGAGGAGTAGCATGGGTCTCTAGGCCCAGCAGGCACGGGACCCACGTCGGGGCATACCCGTCCCACTCGAGGTGACAAAGCAAAAACAAAGAGGTGATGGCTGGAAGGTTTAGAATGAATCTTAACCACTGGCTTTGCTCTGGGCAACCCTCCAGACCATCGTTCCTTGCCCGCCAAGCCATTACAGAAGGGGAAAGACCATATGCAAATCAGGCTTTGCCCCACCCCAGAAGGGGCAGTCCAGCCCGAACTGCTTGGTCACATCCCTTCTGCACGAGACCACAAGCATACGGGCTAAAAAACGGTGGTGTCGAAGGTTGCCCAGAGCAACGCCAGTGGTACAGATTCATTCAAAACCTTCCACCCATCACTTTTGTGGTCACAGTTTGTCTCACTATGTGAGAGAGGGTATGCCCACACGTGGGTCCCTTGCTCGCTGTGCCATAGGGAACCAAGCTGCACCTCACTGAGGAGGCCCAACAAGGCCGAAACATGTCTAGGGTTGCTTGTGTTTCCATGCAGAGGGGACCTGGCCTAGCAGTTCGGGCTGGGCTGCTACCAATTGTGGCAGTACCTGACTGATTTGCATATGGCTGGACCCCTTTTGCAATGGCGCAGACAGGCTAAAAAACGGTGGTGTGGAAGGTTGCCCAGAGCAACGCCAGTGGTACAGATTCATTCAAAACCTTCCACCCATCACTTTTGTGGTCATAGTCCAATCTAGACAGAATGGTTGCTCTGGGTGTGGTAGCGCAGTTTGATTCGTTAAGTACAGGTCTGATGGCTTTTAGCAGTCTTAAGTAGTAAGAGCAGTTTTTGCTGACATAGGAGGCTTGAGCATCTGAGCTCAGGGAAGCTTCCAGAGTCATGCCCAAGGTTTTAACGCTGCTCACTACTTGGATGTGGGACTATTGTATCATGAAGGATTCATAGCTGGATGGTAGTTTTGCTCTGGCTTGTTTGGACCCGAAAACCATCAACTCGTTTTATTTCTCGTTCAAACACATCCAGTTATGATCCATCCACTGTCCGATGATATTGTAGAGTTCATTTATAATTTTGTTGTCTTTCACGTGGTCCCCGCTCAATTCCACTACCAGCTGAGTGTCGTCCGTGTAGTTGGTGAAAAAGGCGTTAATGTTGTCTAAAACCTCACACAGGAGGTGTAGGTATAGGTTGAAGAGAAGAGGGGAGAGGCTAGCTCCCTGGGGGACACCAGAGAAAATGTTGGACTCGCTAGAGAATGTGTCACCAGTGTACTCTGGCGATTTGGTCTGCTACGAATGACGATAGCCAGCCTATAGCTTCCCCAGAGCAGTTGGCGATTTTCTCCAGTGCTTCCTGTAGTAGCTGGTGGTCTAATAAATCAAACGCAGCACTAAGGTCTAGCAAAATCAGCAGACCAGTGTTGCCCCTATCGATGATACTCAGCATTTTTGTCTGCGGGTCCAGCATCGCCGTTTCGGTGCTCTGCGATTGTTGGTGATGTAGTATTCGTTGGTCTCTACATATGATTGCAGTTGCACAGTTGCAACTTTGTCCATAGCTTTTAGAATGAAGTTACAATTGGTTATGGGTCTTAAATTCCCTGGCTCTCGTTGGTCTAGGTTGGGCTTTTTGACCAGTGGCGTGATAGTCACCTTTTTTTATTTTCTTGGGAACCGTTTGGTCTCGGAATGAGGTACTTACCATTCTTGTAGTACTGGTGCAAATATGTCAGCATTTTCAAGTATGATTTTAAGAGGGAGTATATTTTCTGCGCATGATGAAGGCTTCATTGATGCCAGGTTGTTGAGCATGTCCGCAGTCGTTATCTCTTGAAAATGAAATTAGTCTAGATGATCTGTGTCTTTTTCATGTGTGGTTTTTGGTACTTGGTTTTATTAAGTTGGGCGCTCGCTACTACTTCTCTTGTTTCAGTGTTCTTATTACAGAATGCGACTTGAGTGTTTTCACATTCTGTTTGGGATGGGACAAAGGCCGCAGTCATCGACTAAATTTGAGTATCTCGAACAGTTTAGCTGGGCCACTTCCACTTCCAGCACTTTCAATTGCCTGCGATGCCCATTAGTGTCATGCGCCTTGAACTGGGTCTACAATCCTGGTGGTCCATGTACCAATACAAAGGTATAGGATTACTCGATGAAATCACAGATGAAGAACACACTGCAATATCACCTTACTTTAAGAAGCTCTGTTTAACTAATTCAAACAAAGCAATAGTACATGTGAGTAGGAGATGCAGTGTGTACATGGCCAAATGGACCAGACCGACATAGGCAATTTGGTCCACAGTGAGAAAATGGGACAGGATTTGGGACATCCAAGATTTACAGAGAATAAAAAAGTATCAGACCTGGGCTCACTTATATTTGCCTCAAAAAAAGTTTCCATTGGCAAAGTACCGACATTCGTACCTTAAATTTAGATTGAATTACCTACCCACAATGGAGATATTAGACCTCAACTAAACATTCCATCGGAGCTTCGAAATTGTCGCTCATGTACCCCTCGGGTGCCAGACACTTTCCACCATCTGGTCAGGGAGTGTAATGACCACGGGAAGGACCGACTAGGAGCCTTTGAGCCCTACACTCACCCCACGCCAGCGGTGATGACGGAATCCTATTGGAGCAGATTGATGGCTGGTAGACACGTTTCTCTTCTGCTGGCACTGGTCACGTTTTTACTAATAATGTTTGAATATGTGGAGAGGAGCCTGATTCTGCAGCCATTTACCTAATATTATTCTTTAGTCGAGAGTCGACATGGCTCTGAATATTACAGCTTAACACCGAGGTAGAGATGGGTCCAGGCACATAAACCTTTCTTAGTAAATGAATTCCCTCTAGGATACGCGCCCCCACCTCAGAATGGGATTCCAGAGGCAAGTGAAATGTTAGAGCAGCTTGTGGTGTAATTTGGCTCTCCAGCCCGGCAGGAAGGAGATTGTTTGCCTATCCAGGCACGTCTATGGGACTGAAGTATTATGTAAGAATCTTATATAATGTATTGATATTTTAAGGTTGACTATTGAATTTTCTTTAGATTTTGTATTGAATTTCTTGTATAAGGCATCTAATGCAGCAATAAAATGAAAAAATAAAACATTGGGCCTCATTATAAGTTTGCCAGTCCGGGAACTATGGTATGGGTAAGCTTGCCGGTACTGTAGTTCAAGGACCGGCCAACTGCGAGCTGCCCGCCAGGTCTGACCCGCGAGCACAGCCTATCAGATGCACCGACTCCGTTTATAACAGTGCCGGTGCATCCGACCTCTCCATTCCCATTGAGCCCTCATTCTGTTCCGGCGCCCACGAAAGGGCAAGTATCGTGTCTGGCAGATTTACCCCTGAATGACGAGAAAACTCGTACTGAGGGCCACAGTCTTTCTGGCTTCTCTGGAGACCAATGTTGGCCAGTCCTCGCTGGAGGAAGCAGTGGAACGAGGTCTTCAGCAGGAGACGCCGCTGTCAGCCATAGACCAGGATCTTCTAACGGTCCTTTACTTGAAGAGAAGGGAAATGGCGTCACACGCACAGGTCGGCGTGCAGGATCCTAGCATAGCAGGCCCCCGATATCTGCCCCAGAGCACACCAGGCTTCGATGCTCATTGAGTAGCCAGGAAGTTCCCTTTAACGTGGCAATCTTAGGGGTGCCTTGTGTGAAAGTTGGCCTCGCTTAGTGGCCCACCAGAAATGTGACCCTAGATTGGCCAACCATCGAGGGCTGTGGGATGTGTTGAAAAGGATGAATATTTAGGGGAGCAGCTGGCTTCCCTTTTCATCACATCATCACGGTACCGACTGACCAGTAGTGTACCGACTGGCGGGGAATGGTGGCAAGCTACCACAGCCTAACTCTACATGGAAGTGACCTTAACGCACACTTTCTTTCAGTGCGTGTCTTAAAGTGCTAAAAGGGCACTGTTGTAAATCGGGAGTTTTACACTTGCAACTGTTGCAACTGAAGTGTCACTCATTCTTAAATGGGGTTATGACGAAATGCAGATGGATATGTGTCATAAACCAGCAATTGACCAGGCCACTATTTGAAGCGTTACTCTACTCCCCGACCCCAGACTTTGCTGTGTAGTGTAGTTCTCCTCAAATGATACAGATGCTTGATGTGCAAAAGTTGTATATGCGATATATACCTTTGTCAAACAATGACTACAAGCACATGGGGTTGTCACATACACTCTTCTGGGTTCTCTGTCTTGGACTTGAGATATATAGGGCAGTTTAAAAAGATCACAAATTGTCCGATGTCTGTTGTCAAATAATTTCTGGCATTTTGGCTCAGAACAAAAAAAAAGATATGTTCTAGAGTGTGTTTGCCTCTGTGTGTTGATGCACAGCTTCTTGCAACTGAGAGCAGCATCAGACAGAACTGGGCACAACAGAAACATATTGAGACAGGCTGCGCGATTTGATTTCGGCACTGGCAGCGCCATCGGTGGCTAGCACAGGTAGCACAGGTGGGCCCTTTTCTGGGCACTGGCAGCACCAGCGGTGGCCAGCACAGGCGTGTACTGTTGAGACCGGCCTTACCTGGGCACTGGCAGCACCATCGGTGGCTATCACAGGCGTGCACTGTTGAGACAGGCCTTTCCTCGGCACTGGCCGCCATCGGTGGCTAGCACAGGCGTGCACTGTTGAGACCGGCCTTTCCTGGGCACTGGCAGCGCCATCGGTGGCTAGCACAGGCGTGCAGTGTTCAGACAGGCCTTTCCTGGGCACTGGCGTGCACTGTTGAGACCGGCCTTTCTTGGGCACTGGCAGCGCCATTAGTGGCTTGCACAGGCGTGCACTGTTGAGACCGGCCTTTCCTGGGCACTGGCAGCGCCATCGGTGGCTAGCACAGGCGTGCAGTGTTCAGACAGGCCTTTCCTGGGCACTGGCGTGCACTGTTGAGACCGGCCTTTCTTGGGCACTGGCAGCGCCATCGGTGGCTAGCACAGGCGTGCACTGTTGAGACCGGCCTTTCCTGGGCACTGGCAGCGCCAGCGGTGGCTAGCACAGGCGTGCACTGTTGAGACCGGCCTTTCCTGGGCACTGGCAGCGCCAGCGGTGGCTAGCACAGGCGTGCACTGTTGAGACCGGCCATTCCTGCGCACTGGCAGCGCCATCGTGGCTATGTTGAGACCGGCCTTTCCTGAGACCGGCCTTTCCTGGGCACTGGCAGCGCCATTTGTGGCTAGCACAGGCGTGCACTGTTGAGACCGGCCTTTCCTGCGCAGTGGCAGCGCCATCGTGGCTATGTTGAGACCGGCCTTTCCTGAGACCGGCCTTTCCTGGGCACTGGCAGCGCCATCGGTGGCTAGCGCAGGCGTGCACTGTTGAGACCGGCCTTTCCTGCGCACTGGCAGCGCCATCGTGGCTATGTTGAGACCGGCCTTTCCTGAGACAGGCCTTTCCTGGGCACTGGCCGCCATCGGTGGCTAGCACAGGTGTGCACTGTTGAGACCGGCCTTTCCTGGGCAGTGGCAGCGTGAAGATGTGTGTCAAGGGGTGATGCTGACATCCATTTTTGTGACCAGCCCCAAATTGGATGAAAGGTGGCAGACCGTATGATCTGGTTTGGCAGAATCTGCTTGAAAGTGGCGGTATGCTGGCATTTATTGTTGAACGGGACCTCCTGTTTTTTGCTTTTGGAGCAGTCTGCATCACCGGCAGTCACAACGTTGCGTGCATTGTTGGGGACCTGCTATCTATGGGAGCAAATTCTACTTTGTAACCCAATATTTTCGGAGATTTTTGCTTTAAAATGCGAAATTTCAACCCATTATTGTGAAGAATTTCTATGGAGACGCAGCGGTCAAAACGTTGTTGGATTCGTTAAGGGGCGCTCACACTCAGTTCACTGCAGGGCAAACATTTGCCCCCCTGCACTTTGCAAATACACCTACTGCAAGCACTCTACACTGCAGTGGTATTATCGGAGCGGGCGCGGAAGCCCATTAAAGGGGCGCTAGTAAGGTCTAAATACTTTTTTAACTATACATCGGGGGAAAACAATTTCCCTAATCAAAAAAACCCAGGACTTTTTCCATAGTTCGCCCACCCCCCTACCCCCACATTCGTGCCACGCTGGATACCCCGCGGCCATTGACATCTTTCGCAATGAATCACACAGGGGCATCTGTGATGAACAAGGTGCAGAGAGCCCCCCTCACCACCTGCCCTGAAGTCCACACCGCTGCACCCGTCTCGATATTGATAAATGCGGGCGGAAGATGACGCAGGGCGCAATTCTTTGTAATTTATTTGAATAGGAGGGGATGGGGATCCAGGGTGGAGAATAATACATTCAGCAAAGGGAATTTAAATGTATGCAAAATTGTTTATGGAGGAATATGGGAGCCGCAGACGCAATATGTGGCTCGGCTTTTCCACGATATCGACCGCTTCTAAAATTGATTAGCATTTATTAAAACGTGGCCTCGAGGCTGCTTTGATAATAGAGGCGCACCTCGTATGTGCGTTAAGTTTCAATACATCCACGGAGAGGGAATGACTGAGACAATGGGAGAATGACTGCACGCACGAGACCGCGCCGGGCAGATATAGAGAGTTTTACTACAAAAATCCCTGGGCTGCTTCCATCAATAATAGCAATAACCACTGACGCCCGGAACTCTGGTGAGAATGTGCAGAGACCGAAGGACATCAAGTCAACATGGTGTCTCCCTCCCAAGGGAGGTTTACACGCGACGACCACCCACGTGGCCCTGTGAGCCCGGTGAGGTTGGGTTGGAGTGGGACACCAGCACTAGGGGGCATAGTTGGCTTCACTCACGGAACATTGGTTGGACCAGGTGGGCTTTCCTCAAAATAAGGTGAAATTGGGGGCCACATGTACATCATATTATGAGGTGTCCCTGTGGAATGAATCTAGGGGGCAGCGGGGAGCATTACAGATTGCTTTGCAGTTGGAGTACACAGCTGAGGTGACGATGGCTTGTCCTAAACCAGAGTCAGGAAAGTGCTGAAAATAAAAGCGAGGCAACCAGACACCCGCTAAACTGGCCTGACCCACGTGATTCATATATGTTGAGATTTTTACTTGACTTAAAATATGAAATATACATCTCCCCCTCTGGTGTACCTGCGTCTTCTGGAACAGTACCCGTTTTGCAAATGGGGACACTGTTCTGTAATCTGTAATCTGATTAAATAAATATGGCTGTACCTGGGAAGTACTCATTTTGTATTTTATAAACAAGGTTAGCTCCCAATTTAAACATGAACCTGCAGCAGCCGCTGAGAGGAGAACGTTCCGACCCTACCAAACAGTTGGACGTTTTACAGCCAAACATACAGACGTGAGAGAGTTTCATGATGCAATTGTTGGAAAAACACGTGCAAGATGTATTTTATATTTTGATGATGAAATTGCAATGACAGTTTGTTCTATGCCTGCCTCATTTCATGGATTTCATGTCCGAACAAATACGTATTGATCAAGTCCTCCCAAGACCTCCAGGGCCGGTTTCCATGATGCGTCCTGGGGGGTTATGAACCTCAAGGACCTCAGGGCCGGCTTCCAGGACGCGTCCTGGGGTGTAACTTAACCTCAAGGACCTCAGGACCAGCTTTCATGATGTATCCTGGGGTGTAACTGAACCTCAAGGACCTCAGGACGAGCTTTCATGATGTGTCCTGGGGTGCATCTTAACCTCAAGGACCTCAGGACCAGCTTCCATGACGCGTCCTGGGGTGCAACTGAACCTCAAGGACCTCAGCGCCGGCTTTCATGATGCGTCCTGGGGGGTAACTGAACCTCAAGGACCTCAGGTCCGGCTTTCATGACGCGTCCTGGGGGGTAACTGAACCTCAAGGACCTCAGGGCCGGCTTTCATGATGTGTCCTGGGGTGTACCTGAACCTCAAGGACCTCAGGGCCGGCTTTCATGACGCGTCCTGGGGGGTAACTGAACCTCAAGGACCTCAGGTCCGGCTTTCATGACGCGTCCTGGGGGGTAACTGAACCTCAAGGACCTCAGGGCTGGCTTTCATGATGCGTCCTGGGGGGTTATGAACCTCAAGGACCTCAGGGCCGGCTTCCAGGACGCGTCCTGGGGTGTAACTGAACTTCAAGGACCTCAGGGCCGGCTTTCATGATGCGTGCTGAGGTGTAACTTAACCTCAAGGACCTCAGGACCAGCTTTCATGATGTGTCCTGGGGTGTAACTGAACCTCAAGGACCTCAGGACGAGCTTTCATGATGTGTCCTGGGGTGCATCTTAACCTCAAGGACCTCAGGACCAGCTTCCATGACGCGTCCTGGGGTGCAACTGAACCTCAAGGACCTCAGCGCCGGCTTTCATGATGCGTCCTGGGGGGTAACTGAACCTCAAGGACCTCAGGTCCGGCTTTCATGACGCGTCCTGGGGGGTAACTGAACCTCAAGGACCTCAGGGCCGGCTTTCATGATGTGTCCTGGGGTGTAACTGAACCTCAAGGACTTCAGGGCTGGCTTTCATGGCACGTCCTGGGGTGTAACTGAATCTCAAGGACCTCAGGGCCGGCTTTCATGACACGTCCTTGGGGTTAACTGAACCTCAAGGATCTCAGGACCGGCTTCCATGACGCATCCTGGGGGGTAAATGAACCTCAAGGACCCCAGGGCCAGTTTCCATGACGCATCCTGGGGTGTAACTGAACCTCAAGGACCTCAGGGCCGGCTTTCATGTCGCGTGCTGAGGTGTAACTTAACCTCAAGGACCTCAGGACCAGCTTTCATGATGCGTCCTGGGGGGTAACTGAACCTCAAGGACCTCAGGGCCGGCTTTCATGACGCATCCTGGGGTGTAACTGAACTTCAAGGATCTCAGGACCGGCTTCCATGACGCATCCTGGGGGGTAAATGAGCCTCAAGGACCCCAGGGCCAGCTTCCATGACGCGTCCTGGGGTGTAACTGAACCTCAAGGACCTAAGGGCCGGCTTTCATGTCGCGTGCTGAGGTGTAACTTAACCTCAAGGACCTCAGGACCAGCTTTCCTGATGCATCCTGGGGGGTAACTTAACCTCAAGGACCTCAGGGCCGGCTTTCATGATGCATCCTGGGGTGTAACTGAACTTCAAGGATCTCAGGACCCGCTTCCATGACACGTCCTGGGGGGTAAATGAACCTCAAGGACCCCAGGGCCAGCTTCCATGATGCGTCCTGGGGTGTAACTGAACCTCAAGTTCCTCAGGGCTGGCTTTCATGTCGCGTGCTGAGGTGTAACTTAACCTCAAGACCTCAGGCCCAGCTTTCATGATGCGTCCTGGGGGGTAACTAAACCTCAACGACCTCAGGGCCGGCTTTCGTGACACATCCTTGGGGGTAACTGAACTTCAAGGACCTCAGGACCGGCTTCCATGATGCGTCCTGGGGGGTAAATGAACCTCAAGGACCCCAGGGCCAGCTTCCATGACGTGTCCTGGGGTGTAACTGAACCTCAAAGACCTCAGGGCCGGTTTTCATGTCGCGTGCTGAGGTATAACTTAACCTCAAGGACCTCAGGGCCAGCTTTCATGATGCGTCCTGGGGGTAACTGAACCTCAACGACATCATGGCCGGCTTTCATGATGCATCCTGGGGGGTAACTGAACCTCAAGGACCTCAGGGCCGGCTTTCATGATGCGTCCTGGGGGGTAACTGAACCTCACGGACCTCAGGGCCGGCTTTCATGACGTGTGCTGAGGTGTACTTAACCTCAAGGACCTCAGGACCAGCTTTCATGATGTGTCCTGGGGTGTAACTGAACCTCAAGGACCTGATGACCAGCTTTCATGATGTGTCCTGGATTGTATCTTAACCTCAAGGACCTCAGGACCAGCTTCCATGACGCGTCCTCGGGGGTAACTGAACCTCAAGTACCTCAGGTCTGGCTTTCATGACGCATCCTGGGGGGTAACTGAACCTCAAGGACCTCAGGGCCGGCTTCCATGACGCGTCCTGGGGGGTAACTGAACCTCAAGGACCTCATGGCAGGCTTTCATGACGCGTCCTTGGGTGTAACTGAACCTCAAGTACCTCAGGCCTGGCTTTCATGACGCATCCTGGGGGGTAACTGAACCTCAAGGACCTCAGGGCCGGCTTCCATGACGCGTCCTGGTGGGTAACTGAACCTCTAAGACCTCATGGCAGGCTTTCATGACGCGTCCTGGGGTGTAACTGAACCTCAAGGACCTCAGCGCCGGCTTTCATGACACGTCCTTGGTGGTAACTGAACCTCAAGGACCTCAGGGCCGGCTTTCATATCGCGTGCTGAGGTGTAACTTAACCTCAAGGACCTCAGGACCAGCTTTCATGATCCGTCTTGGGGGGTAACTGAACCTCAAGGACCTCAGGACCGCCTTTCATGACGCATCCTGGGGTGTAACTGAACTTCAAGGATCTCATGACCGGCTTCCATGACGCGCCTTGGGGGGCAAATGAACCTCAAGGACCCCAGGGCCAGCTTCCATGACGCGTCCTGGGGTGTAACTGAACCTCAAGGACCTCAGGGCCGGCTTTCATGTCGCGTGCTGAGGTGTAACTTAACCTCAAGACCTCAGGCTCAGCTTTCATGATGCGTCCTGGGGGGTAACTAAACCTCAACAACCTCAGGGCCGGTTTTCATGATGCATCCTGGGGGGTAACTGAACCTCAAGGACCTCAGGGCCGGCTTTCATGATGCGTCCTGGGGGGTAACTGAACCTCAAGGACCTCAGGGTCAGCTTTCATGTCGCGTCCTGGGGTGTAACTGAAATTCAAGGACCTCAGGACCGGCTTCCATGATGCGTCCTGGGGGGTAACTGAACCTCAAGGACCTCAGGTCCAGCTTTCAGGATGCGTCCTGGGGTGTAACTGAATCTCAAGGACCTCAGGGCCGGCTTTCATGACACATCCTTGGGGGTAATTGAATCTCAAGGACCTCAGAACCGGCTTTCATGATGTGTCCTGGGGTGTAACTGAACCTCAAGGACCTCAGGACCGGCTTCCATGACGCGTCCTGGGGGGTAACTGAACCTCAAGGACCCCAGGTACGGCTTTCATGACGCGTCCTGGGGTGTAACTGAACCTCAAGGACCTCAGGGCCGGCTTCCATGACGCATCCTGGGGTGTAACTGAACCTCAAGGACCTCAGGACCGGCTTCCATGACGCATCCTCGGGGTAACTGAACCTCAAGGACCTCAGGAACGGCTTTCATGACCGTCCTTGGGTGTAACTGAACCTCAAGGACCTCAGGGCCAGCTTTTATGACAAGTCCTGGGGGGTAACTGAACCTCAAAGACCCCAGGACCAGCTTCCATGACGCGTCCTGGGGTGTAACTGAACCTCAAGTTCCTCAGGGCCGGCTTTCATGTCGCCTGCTGAGGTGTAACTTAACCTCAAGACCTCAGGCCCAGCTTTCATGATGCGTCCTGGGGGGTAACTAAACCTCAACGACCTCAGGGCCGGCTTCCATGACGCGTCCTGGGGTGTAACCGAACCTCAAAGACCTCAGGGCCGGTTTTCATGTCGCGTGCTGAGGTGTAACTTAACCTCAAGGACCTCAGGACCAGCTTTTATGACACATCCTGGGGGGTAACTGAACCTTAAGGACCCCAGGGCCAGCTTCCATGACGCGTCCTGGGGTGTAACTGAACCTCAAAGACCTCAGGGCCGGTTTTCATGTCGCGTGCTGAGGTGTAACTTAACCTCAAGGACCTCAGGACCAGCTTTCATGATGCATCCTGGGGGGTAACTGAACCTCAACGACATCAGGGCCGGCTTTCATGATGCATCCTGGGGGGTAACTGAACCTCAAGGACCTCAAAGCCGGCTTTCATGATGCGTCCTGGGGGGTAACTGAACCTCAAGGACCTCAGGGCCGGCTTTCATGACGTGTGCTGAGGTGTAACTTAACCTCAAGGACCTCAGGACCAGCTTTCATGATGTGTCCTGGGGTGTAACTGAACCTCAAGGACCTGATGACCAGCTTTCATGATGTGTCCTGGGTTGTATCTTAACCTCAAGGACCTCAGGACCAGCTTCCATGACGCGTCCTCGGGGGTAACTGAACCTCAAGTACCTCAGGTCTGGCTTTCATGACGCATCCTGGGGGGTAACTGAACCTCAAGGACCTCAGGGCCGGCTTCCATGACGCATCCTGGGGGGTAACTGAACCTCAAGGACCTCATGGCAGGCTTTCATGACGCGTCCTTGGGTGTAACTGAACCTCAAGTACCTCAGGCCTGGCTTTCATGATGCATCCTGGGGGGTAACTGAACCTCAACGCCCTCAGGGCCGGCTTCCATGACGCGTCCTGGTGGGTAACTAAACCTCAAAGACCTCATGGCAGGCTTTCATGACGCGTCCTGGGGGGTAACTAAACCTAAACAACCTCAGGGCCGGCTTTCATGATGCGTCCTGGGGGGTAACTGAACCTCAAGGACCTCAGGGTCAGCTTTCATGTCGTGTCCTGGGGTGTAACTGAAATTCAAGGACCTCAGGACCGGCTTCCATGATGCGTCCTGGGGGGTAACTGAACCTCAAGGACCTCAGGTCCAGCTTTCAGGATGCGTCCTGGGGTGTAACTGAACCTCAAGGACCTCAGGGCTGGCTTTCATGATGTGTCCTGGGGTGTAACTGAACCTCAAGGACCTCAGGACCGGCTTCCATGACGCGTCCTGGGGGTTAACTGAACCTCAAGGACCTCAGGTACGGCTTTCATGACGCGTCCTGGGGTGTAACTGAACCTCAAGGACCTCAGGGCCGGCTTCCATGACGCATCCTGGGGTGTAACTGAACCTCAAGGACCCTAGGGCCAGCTTCCATGATGCGTCCTGGGGTGTAACTGAACCGCAAGTTCCTCAGGGCCGGCTTTCATGTCGCGTGCTGAGGTGTAACTTAACCTCAAGACCTCAGGCCCAGCTTTCATGATGCGTCCTGGGGGGTAACTAAACCTCAACGACCTCAGGGCCGGCTTTCGTGATGCATCCTTGGGAGTAACTGAACTTCAAGGACCTCAGGACTGGCTTCCATGACGCGTCCTGGGGGGTAAATGAACCTCAAGGACCCCAGGGCCAGCTTCCATGACGCGTCTTGGGGTGTAACTGAACCTCAAAGACCTCAGGGCCGGTTTTCATGTTGCGTGCTGAGGTGTAACTTAACCTCAAGGACCTCAGGACCAGCTTTCATGATGCGTCCTGGGGGTAACTGAATCTCAACGACCTCAGGGCCGGCTTTCATGATGCATCCTGGGGGGTAACTGAACCTCAAGGACCTCAGGGCCGGCTTTCATGATGCGTCCTGGGGGGTAACTGAACCTCAAGGACCTCAGGGCCGGCTTTCATGACGCGTGCTGAGGTGTAACTTAACCTCAAGGACCTCAGGACCAGCTTTCATGATGTGTCCTGGGGTGTAACTGAACCTCAAGGACCTGATGACCAGCTTTCATGATGTGTCCTGGGGTGTATCTTAACCTCAAGGACCTCAGGACCAGCTTCCATGACGCGTCCTGGGGTGCAACTGAACCTCAAGTACCTCAGTCCGGCTTTCATGACGCGTCCTGGGGTGTAACTGAACCTGAAGGTCCTCACGGCCGGCTTTCATGACGCGTCCTGGGGGGTTACTGAACCTCAATTACCTCAGGTCTGGCTTTCATGACGCATCCTGGGGGGTAACTGAACCTCAAGGACCTCAGGGCCAGCTTCCATGACGCGTCCTCTGGGGTAACTGAACCTCAAGGACCTCATGGCAGGCTTTCATGACACGTCCTGGGGTGTAACTGAACCTCAAGGACCTCAGGGCCGGCTTTCATGGCGCGTCCTGGGGTGCAACTGAACCTCAAGGACCTCAGGGCCGGCTTTCATGACACGTCCTTGGGGGTAACTGAACCTCAAGGACCTCAGGGCCGGCTTTCATATCGCTGGCTGAGGTGTAACTTAACCTCAAGGACCTCAGGACCAGCTTTCATGATGCGTCCTGGGGGGTAACTGAACCTCAAGGGCCTCAGGACCAGCTTTCATGACGCATCCTGGGGTGTAACTGAACTTCACGGTCTCAGGACCGGCTTCCATGACGCGTCCTGGAGGGTTAATGAACCTCAAGGACCCCAGGGCCAGCTTCCATGACGCGTCCTGGGGTGTAACTGAACCTCAAGGACCTCAGGGCCAGCTTTCATGTCGCGTGCTGAGGTGTAACTTAACCTCAAGGACCTCAGGACCAGCTTTCATGATGCGTCCTGGGGACTAACTGAACCTCAAGGACCTCAGGGCCGGCTTCCATGATGTGTCCTGGGGGGTAAATGAACCTCAAGGACCCTAGGGCCAGCTTGCATGACGCGTCCTGGGGTGTAACTGAACCTCAAGTTCCTCAGGGCCGGCTTTCATGACCGTCCTGGGGTGTAACTAAACCTCAAGGACCTCAGGGCCAGCTTTCATGACACGTCCTTGGGGGTAACTGAACCTCAAGGACCTCAGGGCCAGCTTTCATGACACGTCCTGGGGGGGTAACTGAACCTCAACGACCTCAGGGCCAGCTTCCATGAAGCGTCCTGGGGGGTAACTGAACCTCAAGTTCCTCAGGGCCGGCTTTCATGACCGTCCTGGGGGGTAACTGAACCTCAAGGACCTCAGGACCAGCTTCCATGACGCGTCCTTGGGGGGTAACTGAACCTCAAGGACTTTTGGGCATTTGGAAATTATTTGTCCGGTTCCGCTGCTCCTGGACCCTGGATCCAGAGGAGGCCTGCCTGGGGAAGGCGGCCTTTAAGGCTGACATTGCTCCCCGCCCCCTCCCCCTCCCCCATCCCCCCACTTAGGCCCTCAGTGCTTTGATTTTGCTGTGGTCCTGGTCCTTAGGCTAGGGTTGAGGCCCCGGTTCCGCTGCCTCCTGATCCCTGGATCCAGTGCCCTCTTCCAGAGGGGGCCTGCCTGGGGAAGGCGGCCTTTAAAGCTGAGATTGCTTCCCGGCAGCCCCCGCCGCCTCGCCCCCCAGTGCTTTGCATGCGTGCATTTGTACTGCTCTCGTTTAATATGTATGCAAATGGCGGGCCGCCGTCCCAGCCTGCTGTGCGTGCGCGCAGTCAGGAGCGCCGTTCCATTAAAGCCCCCGTCTCCGGCGCCGGAGCACATTCAAGTCGACTTGCCTTTAAACTCTGATCGATGGGGGTGCAGGGGAGGCATGCAGGCCTGATTTGTGTAATGTATGCGGGCAGGAGGGGGGAGCGCAAGGGCTTTTGGGGGTGGAAGGCAGCAGCTTCAGTGAAGCAGAGATTTAAATATATGCAAAATTGTTTGTTGAAGGATGGGAGACTGGCAGAGGTAAATTTAATCTGCCCTGGCACTTTGACGGATCTCTGCTCGCAGCTTCTGTAGCTGGAGGTAGGAACGGCAGCGCAACCCCTCCCCTGAAAAATGTGCTCCAGAGGGGTCTTTCATCACCCTAAGTATGGGTGGGTGCTGGGCAGGTATGGAAAGAGCCCAAGCAAAAGAAAACACCGAAAAAATCCTAAAAAGAATAACAAAAAAGAAAGAGCGCGCTAGTCGCGCAGTCTTGCTGGTGGGTGGTGATTGGGTGGGAGGGCAAATGCAGTCGCTCAGTTTGTTCAGGGGGCGGGGAATGCTGGGTTGATGAATAATGAAGCTTACAGTTTTTAAAACACAGTAAAAATGAAATAAAATGGCCCATTCATTAGGCAAAAGTGCATTGCCACGGCCCCTTGTTTGGGAAGTTGGGGGGCAGACATGTTTCCACAGTTCATGATGCCAGGCTGACCTCCAGCGACAACTATATCAGAAAAATCAGTAGGAACCCTGCCCCCTAGACCTGCCAGCCCTCGTGGGAAGTAGCGCCTGCACCATGAGAACAAAGGCCTGCCCAAACCATAGGGGAGATCCCTCCCAGCGGGCAAGGCTGGCATGAGCGACACCAGGAGCTGGAAGCATTAGAAGGCAGGCTCCAGCCCTTCTACCAGACCAACAGATCAAAAGTGCCCTCCACCTTCCAATCCCTGGCTGCCAGGTCCTTCTTCAGAGCAGTTTGTGGGGTGGGGGTGGGGGGTGGGCTTGTCCCTTGCTCCCCCCAGACTCCCCCTTGAGATGCCAGGCTTACTGCTAGAAGTCCCGCCTCCACTAAATGACTTTGCCTTAATAAAGATGGCCGCTTGCAGGTAGGTCTGTTTTCATTATTGAATAGAAAGTAGGCACCGACTCCCAGAGTAGGGACACATGTAAAATACTGCAGGAGAGCGAGGGAAACGGCAAAGTCCCAGGGTCGGACTGGGCCATAACAGAGGCGTTGCTAGGGGGGGGGCTAAGGGGGCTATAGCCCCTGGTTTTTTGGCTGTAGCCCGGGATAGAATCTTAGGAGCTACAACCAAAAGTCTAGCTAGCCCCCAGTCCCAACAGTTCCGACATTATCGTAGCCCCGGGTCTTTTCCAGACCTAGCAACACCCCTGGGCCATAACATTCTGTTTGCTTCCCCTTGCCACCATTTTCAAATTGCTCCGAATTGTATATTTAAAAGGAGAGGCACTGGACAGAGGCGCCCCTTTCAGGTTTGTATCTCTGTTTTATTTAAAGCCAGGCTGAATGAAGTGACACAAATTATGAATATGGGTTGTATTTGTACGTTAACTTTTTTATTTTTTACTTTTGTACATCACGCACCAGATATTATATGTAGTGCTCCTGATGAAGGGATATCCACTACGCCCGAAACGCGTTCAGCTCCTTTATTAACTTGTATCAAGAATATTAAAGATGTATGACGATTTACTTAAAATAGCTCTCTTCCTGTACTCCTTTTCTTCCTTCACATTGAATATATTCATTGGCGAGTTTACTTTGATATGTTTAATTTGCATATGCTCATTTGAATAACTTTGATGACGCAAACGCATTCTTAATATTTATCCAAACATGCTGACTGGTTTTTCAGTAACCAGGTGTGCAGGGGGCAGGGGTACCGTGAATATTGCAATGCCATATACGCTCGCAATACCACTTTGCCCCCCCCGCCCCCCTTGGTGCGTTTACCTCCCTGGACCCTCCTTTTATATAATTCCTTCTTAGTCTACTTTACACCCTGGCCTTGTCCTGGGCACTAGGAGACCATATCTGTTCCTAGTAGATCATATATTTCCTCTGATGGCGCCACATGGACCCAATATGCCGCGAAGTCCGGAAGGAGGTTCCCTCTTCCATCCCAGAGTCAGGCAGATAACCCCATATCCACTGCAGCAAAGAACCCAGAGTACCACACTGCTGCTATTCCATCCGAGCATCGGGCAGATATGCCCATATCCACTGCAGCAAAGAACCCATAGTGCCACACTGCTGCTATTCCATCCGAGCGTCGGGCAGGTATGCCCATATCCACTGCAGCAAAGAACCCGGAGTACCACAATGCTGCTATCCCATCCGAGCATCAGGCAGATATGCCCATATCCACTGCAGCAAAGAACCCGGAGTACCACACTGCTGCTATTCCATCCGAGTGTCAGGCAGATATGCCCATGTCCACTGCAGCAAAGAACCCGGAGTACCACACTGCTGCTATTCCATCCGAGCGTCAGGCAGATATGCCCATATCCACTGCAGCAAAGAACCCATAGTGCCACACTGCTGCTATTCCATCCGAGCGTCGGGCAGGTATGCCCATATCCACTGCAGCAAAGAACCCGGAGTACCACAATGCTGCTATCCCATCCGAGCATCAGGCAGATATGCCCATATCCACTGCAGCAAAGAACCCGGAGTACCACACTGCTGCTATTCCATCCGAGCGTCAGGCAGATATGCCCATATCCACTGCAGCAAAGAACCCATAGTACCACACTGCTGCTATTCCATCAGAGCAGCAGGCAGGTATGCCCATATCCACTGCAGCAAAGAACCCAGAGCACCACACGGCTGCTATTCCATCCGAGTGTCGGGCAGATATGCCCATGTCAACTGCAGCAAAGAACCCGGAGTACCACACTGCTGCTATTCCATCCGAGCGTCAGGCAGATATGCCCATATCCACTGCAGCAAAGAACCCATAGTACCACACTGCTGCTATTCCATCAGAGCAGCAGGCAGGTATGCCCATATCCACTGCAGCAAAGAACCCAGAGCACCACACGGCTGCTATTCCATCCGAGTGTCGGGCAGATATGCCCATACCCACTGCAGCAAAGAACCCATAGTACCACACTGCTGCTATTCCATCCGAGCGTCGGGCAGATATGCCCATACCCACTGCAGCAAAGAACCCATAGTACCACACTGCTGCTATTCCATCAGAGCAGCAGGCAGGTATGCCCATATCCACTGCAGCAAAGAACCCAGAGTACCACACTGTTGCTATTCCATCCGAGCGTCGGGCCGATATGCCCATACCCACTGCAGCAAAGAACCCATAGTGCCACACTGCTGCTATTCCATCCGAGTGTCGGGCAGGTATGCCCATGTCCACTGCAGCAGAGAATGCATAGTACCACACTGCTGCTATTCCATCCGAGCGTCAGGCAGGTATGCCCATGTCCACTGCAGCAAAGAACCCGGAGTTGCACACTGCTGCTATTCCATCTGAGCGTCAGGCAGGTATGCCCATATCCACTGCAGCAAAGAACCCAGAGTACAACACTACTGCTATTCCATCCGAGCGTCGAGCAGATATGCCCATGTCCACTGCAGCAAAGAACCCATAGTACCACACTGCTGCTACTCCATCCGGGCGTTGGGCAGATATGCCCATATCCACTGCAGCAAAGAACCCGGAGTACCACACTGCTGCTATTCCATCCGAGCATCAGGCAGGTATGCCCATGTCTACTGCAGCAAAGAACGCATAGTACCACATGACTGCTATTCCATCCGAGTGTCAGGCAGATATGCCCATGTCCACTGCAGCAAAGAAACCAGAGCACCAACCTAATGCTATTCCATCTGAGCGTCGGGCAGGAATGCCCATGTCCACCGCAGCAAAGAACCTGGAGTACCACACTGCTGCTATTCCATCTGAGCATCGGGCACATATGCCCATGTCTACTGCAGCAAAGAATGCATAGTACCGCATGACTGCTATTCCATCCGAGTGTCAGGCAGATATGCCCATGTCCACTGCAGCAAAGAAACCAGAGCACCAACCTAATGCTATTCCATCTGAGCGTCGGGCAGGAATGCCCATGTCCACCGCAGCAAAGAACCCGGAGTACCACACTGCTGCTATTCCATACGAGTGTCGGGCAGGTATGCCCATGTCTACTGCAGCAAAGAACGCATAGTACCACATGACTGCTATTCCATCCGAGTGTCAGGCAGATATGCCCATGTCCACTGCAGCAAAGAAACCAGAGCACCAACCTAATGCTATTCCATCTAAGCGTCGGGCAGGAATGCCCATGTCCACCGCAGCAAAGAACCCGGAGTACCACACTGCTGCTATTCCATACGAGTGTCGGGCAGGTATGCCCATGTCTACTGCAGCAAAGAACGCATAGTACCACATGACTGATATTCCATCCGAGTGTCAGGTAGATATGCCCATGTCCACTGCAGCAAAGAAACCAGAGCACCAACCTAATGCTATTCCATCTGAGCGTCGGGCAGGAATGCCCATGTCCACCGCAGCAAAGAACCCGGAGTACCACACTGCTGCTATTCCATACGAGTGTCGGGCAGATATGCCAATTTCCACTGCAGCAAAGAGCCCATAGTACCACACTGCTGCTATTCCATCCAAGCGTCAGGCAGGTATGCCCATGTCCACTGCACCAAAGAACCCGGAGTAGCACACTGCTGCTATTCCATCGGAGCGTCAGGCAGGTATGCCCATGTCCATTGCACCAAAGATCCCGGAGTAGCACACTGCTGCTATTCCATCTGAGCGTCAGGCAGATATGCCCATGTCCACCGAAGCAAAGAACCCGGAGTACCACACTGCTGCTATTCCATCTGAGCCTTAGGCAGGTATGCCCATGTCCACTGCAGCAAAGAACCCATAGTACCACACTGCTGCTATTCCATCGGACCGTCGGGCAGGTATGCCCATGTCCACTGCAGCAAAGAACGCATAGTACCACACTGCTCCTATTCCATCCGAGCGTCGGGCAGATATGCCCATATCCACTGCAGCAAAGAACCCAGAGTACCACACTGCTGCTATTCCATCCGAGCATCAGGCAGGTTGCCCATATCCACTGCAGCAAAGAACCCATAGTACCGCACTGCTGCTATTCCATCCAAGCGTCGGGCAGGTATGCCCATGTCACTGCAGCAAAGAACTCATACTACTACACGGCTGCTATTCCATCCGAGTGTCAGGCAGATATGCCCATGTCCACTGCAGCAAAGAAAGCGGAGCACCAACCTGCTGCTATGACATCTGGGCGTTGGGCAGGAATGCCCATGTCCACCGCAGCAAAGAACCCGGAGTACCACACTGCTGCTATTCCATACGAGTGTCGGGCAGATATGCCCATGTCCATTGCATCAAAGAACCCGGAGTACCACGCTGCTGCTATTCCATCCGAGTGTCGGGCAGATATGCCCATGTCCACTGCTTTAAAGAACCCAGAGTATCACACTGTTGCTATTCGATCCGAGCATTGGTCAGATATGCCCATGTCCACTGCAGCAGAGAACCCAGAGTACCACACTGCTGCTATTCCATCCGAGCGTCGGGCAGATATGCCCATGTCCACTGCAGCAAAGAACCCAGAGTACCACACTGCTGCTATTCCAACAGAGCGTCGGGCAGGTATGCCCATATCCACTGCAGCAAAGAACCCAGAGTACAACACTACTGCTATTCCATCCGAGCGTCGAGCAGATATGCCCATGTCCACTGCAGCAAAGAGCCTGGAGTACCACACTGCTGCTATTCCATCTGAGCATCGGGCAGATATGCCCATATCCACTGCAGCAAAGAACCCATAGTACCACACTGCTGCTACTCCATCCGGGCATTGGGCAGATATGCCCATATTCACTGCAGCAAAGAACCCGGAGTACCACACTGCTGCTATTCCATCCGAGCGTCAGGCAGGTATGCCCATGTCCACTGCAGCAAAGAATCCGGAGTACCACACTGCTGCTATTCCATCTGGGTGTCAGGCAGGTATGCCCATGTCCACTGCAGCAAAGAACCCAGAGTATCACACTGCTGCTATTCCATTCGAGTGTCAGGCAGATATGCTCATGTCCACTGCAGCAAAGAACCCATAGTACCACACTGCTGCTATTCCATCCGAGCGTTGGGCAGGTATGCCCATGTCCACTGCAGCAAATAACCCCGAGTACCACACTGCTGCTATTCCATTCGAGTGTCAGGCAGATATGCTCATGTCCACTGCAGCAAAGAACCCATAGTACTACACTGCTGCTATTCCATCCGAGCATCGGGCAGATATGCCCATGTCCACTGCAGCAAAGAACCCATAGTACCACACTGCTGCTATTCCATCCGAGCATCGGGCAGATATGCCCATGTCCACTGCAGCAAAGAACCCATAGTACCACACTTCTGCTATTCCAACCGAGCGTCGGGCAGGTATGCCCATATCCACTGCAGCAAAGAACCCAGAGTACAACACTACTGCTATTCGATCCGAGCGTCGAGCAGATATGCCCATGTCCACTGCAGCAAAGAACCTGGAGTACCACACTGCTGCTATTCCATCTGAGCATCGGGCAGATATGCCCATATCCACTGCAGCAAAGAACCCATAGTACCACACTGCTGCTACTCCATCCGGGCGTTGGGCAGATATGCCCATATTCACTGCAGCAAAGAACCCGGAGTACCACACTGCTGCTATTCCATCCGAGCGTCAGGCAGGTATGCCCATGTCCACTGCAGCAAAGAATCCGGAGTACCACACTGCTGCTATTCCATCTAGGTGTCAGGCAGGTATGCCCATGTCCACTGCAGCAAAGAACCCAGAGTACCACACTGTTGCTATTCCATCCGAGCGTCGGGCCGATATGCCCATACCCACTGCAGCAAAGAACCCATAGTGCCACACTGCTGCTATTCCATCCGAGTGTCGGGCAGGTATGCCCATGTCCACTGCAGCAGAGAATGCATAGTACCACACTGCTGCTATTCCATCCGAGCGTCAGGCAGGTATGCCCATGTCCACTGCAGCAAAGAACCCGGAGTTGCACACTGCTGCTATTCCATCTGAGCGTCAGGCAGGTATGCCCATATCCACTGCAGCAAAGAACCCAGAGTACAACACTACTGCTATTCCATCCGAGCGTCGAGCAGATATGCCCATGTCCACTGCAGCAAAGAACCCGGAGTACCACACTGCTGCTATTCCATACGAGTGTCGGGCAGATATGCCCATGTCCATTGCAGCAAAGAAACCAGAGCACCAACCTAATGCTATTCCATCTGAGCATCGGGCAGGAATGCCCATGTCCACCGCAGCAAAGAACCCGGAGTACCACACTGCTGCTATTCCATCCGAGCGTTGGGCAGGTATGCCCATGTCCACTGCAGCAAATAACCCGGAGTACCACACTGCTGCTATTCCATTCGAGTGTCAGGCAGGTATGCCCATGTCCACTGCAGCAAAGAACCCGGAGTACCACACTGCTGCTATTCCATTCGAGTGTCAGGCAGATATGCTCATGTCCACTGCAGCAAAGAACCCATAGTACTACACTGCTGCTATTCCATCCGAGCATCGGGCAGATATGCCCATGTCCACTGCAGCAAAGAACCCATAGCACCACACTGCTGCTATTCCATCCGAGCATCAGGCAGATAACCCCATATCCACTGCAGCAAAGAACCCTTAGTACCACACTGCTGCTATTCCATCCGAGTGTCGGGCAGATATGCCCATGTCCACTGCACGAAAGAACGCATTGTACCACACTGCTGCTATTCCATCCGAGCGTCGGGCATATATGCCCATGTCCACTGCAGCAAAGAACCCGGAGTACCAACCTGCTGCTATTCCATCCGAGGGTCAGGCAGGTATGCCCATATCCATTGCAGCAAAGAACCTGAAGTACCAACCTGCTGCTATTCCATCCGAGTGTCAGGCAGATATGCCCATATTCACTACAGCAAAGAACCCATACTACCACACTGCTGCTATTCCATCTGAGTGTCGGGCAGATATGCCCATGTCCACTGTAGCAAAGAACCCGGAGTACCACACTGCTGCTATTCCATCTGAGTGTCGGGCAGATATGCCCATGTCTGCTGCAGGAAAGAACGCATAGTACCACACTGCTGCTATTCCATCCGAGCGTCGGGCAGATATGCCCATGTCCACTGCAGCAAAGAACCCGGAGTACCACACTGCTGCTATTCCATCCGAGCGTCGGGCAGGTATGCCCATATCCACTGCAGCAAAGAACCCGCAGTACCACACTGCTGCTATTCCATATGAGCGTCGGGCAGATATGTCCATGATATGCCCATGTCCACTGCAGCAAAGAATCGGTCTACTTAGAAAAGAGAGAGGAACGGCCCTAACGCACTGCTGAAAAACTCAATAAAAACCCTTGGGACTTCTCTGCAAGTCGGAGTGTTCCTTGAGCCATCTGCGACAAGTCATAGTTTCCCTCCCTCCCAAGTTCGGTGTGCGGCTTGGTGTGTTAACAAGAAGTTTTTCAGGGAAAGGGCAGAGTTATAGGTCAGGGGGCATGGCCAAGAGAAAGAAAGTAAACATAGAGGAAGGACTCGGATACTGTTTTTAGACCTTCACTTATTCGTTTGGACAGATGAGTTGATAAAGCCTGTCTCTGAAGCCGTCCTTTAACGTAGTGAGGATGGTGATGAATAAGAATTAATGTTTGAGTACTGAAGATTACCAGTAAGTAATGAGGCCAATACTCCCAGCAAAATAAAATAAGTAGTAACATATGTGTTTGAATGTTAAGCCACGTGCACTGATCAGGGGATGTGTTCAAGTGGCATGAGCAGCGCTTCCACAGAGAAGACCTCTGCTGGAGCACTGCCTGATGGGAAGACAGTGTTATGTTGACGTCACCACGTCTACGTGGTGATGTGAAATCAACTCTGCAAATGGGAGTACGAGCACCGTTACAACACTGGTGTCAAGGCCCTCCACAATCAAAGGCACGGCACCCCTTGAGGAGGAAAACACAGCTCTTTCTCTATGTCTTTCTGCTGCCTCATCTCCCTTTAGTCTGCCAGGCATTGCAGGACTGGGGTTTGATAGTGAACTGGCGGAAGTCTCAGCTGGAGCCTTCTCAGGATCTAGTTTTCATTGGGGCACTGGTTTGCCCCAGGATGGAGAGGGTGTTCCTGTCCCTAGAGAGGGTCTGTCGCTTGCTGGCTGTTCTGGGCAGGGTTCTCAGAAGGCAGTATGTCTCGGCTCGCCTGTTGCTGAAGTTATGGGGCACGTGGCGTCTTGCATGTTTTCTAGTTCCTTGGGCCCATCTTCAGTTACGTCCCCTGGTGTTTTATCCTCTCTCCCACTGGCTCCCGACATCTCAGCTTTCGAAGCTTTGATTTCAGTGTCCCCAGCACTGCGGGTCTCCCTGCTATGGTGGCTGGGGGTTCCAAATCTACAGGCTGAGGTGTCCATGGTCCTTCCTCCTGTGGCCTCTACTACTACCGAAGCCAGCGGAATGGGTTGGGGGGTCTACATTGGGGGTCCTCTCAGCTCAAGGGTTGTGAGATCTGGGGAGAGCCGTTGGTCATCCAATTGGCGAGAGTTGTGTGCCATTCTCCGAGCTCTGGTATACTTCGAGGGGTTGCTGGACGGTTGGCCGGTTTTGGTCCGAACGGACAATACAACGGCCTTGGCGTATGTCAATCGCCAAAGGGGTTCCAGCCACTCCTTGAATGCTCTGGCAGCTCTGATAGGCACCTGGGGAATCACATCTGGTGTCTCTGGTGGCCTCACATATCAGGGGGGTGGACAATGTCCTAGCAGATCTTCTCAGACGCCAGTTTCCCTCCTCTGGGGAACTGGACCTGTCGGCCCAGGTCTTTACGGAGATCTGTGTCAGATTTGGGACCCCTTCTTAGACCTGTTTGCATCCCCGGCCTTAGCAAAAGTTCCCCTCTTCTCCTCTCGGTTTCAGGCCGAGGGAGTTTAGGGGGTGGACGCCCTCTCTGTATAGTGGTCCTGGGGTTTCCTTTATGCCTTTCCACCTATTCCCCTTCTGCCCTGGGTGGTTCGGCGCATCAGAGTGTCCAGGGTGACTGTGTTGTTGTTAGCTCCATTCTGGTCCCGCCGGAGTTGGTTACCCTCTCTGTTGGAGCTTCGATCCCAGGAACCTTGGCTAGTTCCGAAGTGGCCGTGTCCTCTTCAATGGATGCAATGGGCAGTGTGGCTATTGCATGGTCTAGGCTGATGTCTCAGGGGTCCTCAGGTCCTGTGGTCGAGTCCATAATGAATGCTCTTCGATCCTCCACTCTAAAGGCGTAGAACAGGCATTGGGGCCATTTCCGGGACTGGCGTGGGCGGTCTGGGATCCCTCCCCTGTGTTCTGGCCTCCCAGCTATCCTTCAATTCCTCCAGGAGGGGTTTGACAAGGGCCTGGCGGTTTTTCCACACTTTGCTCTCAGTGGTCCTCCATTAAATTCCTTTTGGGGGACTCTGATGGTCACTTGGATGGGGAGTTGTTGGTGGGGAAGTTTCTCCAGGGTTTTTATTCTTCCCGTCCTTGTGCTGATAAAGGGCTTCCCCCTTGGGATCTCCTCTTGTTTTACGGTTCCTTCAAGGGCCTCCTTTTCAGCCCATTTCTGAGATTGATATCAAACATCTTACACTGAAATCTGCCTTTCTTATTGCCATCACTTCTTCCCGTAAGCTTGGGGAGATTGGGGCTCTGTTATGTCACCCTCTTTTCCTGAGGGTGCTGCCGGACTCGGTGGTGCTGAGGTGTGGTCCGAAGTTTCTCCCTAAGGTTGTTTCTCGGTTTTCACACCTCTCAGGATCTGGTTCTCCCTGCCTTCTTTCATGATGTGAAAACACCCGAGGAGGTGGCTTGGCATAACATTGATGTCACGCGGGCAGTGTTGGAGTATTTGGCTAGGTTTGCTCTTTTCCGCCGATCTGATAGTCTTCTGATTGCTTTTGGTCCGGCTGGGGCTGAGCGTAAGGCTTCTGTGGTTCCCATTTGCCGGTGGTTCTGTGTTGTGGTCTCCATGGCCTATGTGGCTTCTGGCCTGCCTGTGCCTACGCACATTCAGGGGCGTTCCACTAGGGGTTTGGCAGCTTCCTGGACCGATGCAAGGAGGGTTTCCCTGCAAGAGATTTGTATGGCTGCCGCCTGCGCTGGTCTAAGCACTTTCATCAACCGCTATGGGTTGAGTTTCTCCCACTCTGGAGTTGGTTCCTTCAGGGTTGGAGTATTGTCTGTGGGGATGTGAATTAAGAGTTATTGTGGGTGTGTGTTTTGCTGCACTGTTTTTGGCTCTGTGTCTCATTGGGACCTTTTCCCCATTGCTGCTTTGGTATACCTCATGAGGTAAGTACTGGGACGAGGAAGAGTGGACGTGGAGCTAATGCTCTGATTACTTACCAGTAATCTTCATTACTCCTAGTCCTACTCTTCCTCAACACAGTACTGATGACCCTCCTCACCCTCCCTGCAGGGAAGGTCCCATGTTCTGGCTTGGTAATATGAGACCGAGTGACGTGGATGTGGGGGAGGAGTTATAGGGATTTAAAGAAATAGAAGAAGGTCCTGTGTCGGAGGCAGGGGCCTCATGAGGTAAGTACTGTGATGAGGAAGAGGAGGACTGGGAGTAATGAGGATTGCCTGTAAGTATTCAGACCATCACTGATCAACTGCGACCACAGGAGAGGACCAAGGCCCTGTCTGCATGCCGGGTGGGCGACATCGCATACCTGGACCCAACGACTGCGGGTGATGTGGGCAATGACATGGAAAATGCAACTGCCCAGCACAGGACACCACGTGCAGCACATTCGGCTGCATGGACCACTACACCAAGGTCTGCCAGTCCTCGAACAACCTGATTTGCCAGCGCAGTCCCGCGGGTAGACCGGCCCCCAGGTACAGGAAGCAAGCTAAAGCACGTCAGGTCGAGGCAGATAACAACTCCTTATCGGCAGAATCAGAAGTGGAGGAAAGCCAGATCATGGCAACCATCACAGATGCCAGACCAGGAAGAAGAAGGGGAAAGTATACCTAATCCCAGCGCTGGTGTGTGGAAATCAGAAAGACAGTAAGAAAAAAAAGAGGCCCGGAAGCAACATCATGGTAGGGGAGCAAGAGGTCACGATGACGATATATACCAGAACCTCAGTGAACGTGATGCCCCTCAGAACCCTACATACCAGCGTCCGCCGACCTGCATTGAAGCCCACAAACACTCAGTTCTATGGGCACGGAAGCCGAAAGGTCGCTCCCTGTGGTCGTACGGTTCCGCACCATGCTCAACATAACGGCAGGGCAGCCGATCCACTCGAAAATCTATGTGATGGACACAGGGATTGAATGCTTGCTCAGCTGTGACTCCGCAGAGGATGTGGGCCTCATCAAATTTATCTGTGACATCTCGAGCGATGACGAAGTCTGCAACCTCCTAGCCCAACATCCCAAACAATTTGAAGGGATCGGATGTCTCAAAGTCAGAGTGATAAAATTGCACATCGATACAACAATAAAACCACAGACAGTATGACATCGGCGGACCCCGTTTCACATGAGAGACCTGGTCGCCAAATAGCTCCACAACCTGGAAAAATTAGGGATCATCGAGGAAGTGACCGGACCAACATCATGGGTTTCCCTGATGGTCGTCACAAAGAAGCCCAAACAACACGGCAAGATCAGAATCTGCACCAACATGTGCCTCCCAAATGCGGACATAGTGCGGGAGAGGCACATCACGCCGACCCTTGATGAGATCATCGCGGACCTCACAGGGTCCAAGACATTCTCAAAAAATGACTTAAGGGCAGGCGACCATCAGCTCAAACTGCACAAAGACTCAAGGTATATTACCACATTTTCAACGCACCTCGGGCTGAGGAGATACAAACGCCTACATTTTGGAATATCATCCGCAGCACAGTCCTGCAAGACCTCCCTGGGGTCCTGAATGTCAGTGATGAGATCCTTTTACATGCCAAAGATAGGAAGGAACACATGGTTCGATTGGTGGCAATCCACGACAGGTTGGAGAAAGAGTGCCTAACCATACACAGGGACAAATGCAAATTGAATTCCTCAAGCAGGAACTCACTTTTTTGGATACATTTTCAATAGCCAGGGCGTGTCGGCAGACTTGTTGAAGGTGGGTGACATCAACGAAGCGACACCTCCCACGACACCAACCGGAATCCACAGCTTCCTGGGAATGGCTACCTACTGCGGGAGGTTTAAAAACAACCTAGCCACCCTATCTGAGGTGCTACGAGCCCTGATCAAAGCAGGCGCAAATTGGAACTGGGATGCAAAGTGCCAGAATGCCTTTGATAACATCAAAGAAGCCCTGTCGAGAAGCACCACAATGGCCTACTATGACGTTAACCTATACACAGAGTTGCACGTCGACGCAAGCCCGGTAGGGTTGGGTGCAGTACTAGTGCAAACCTCCCCAGCGGGAGACACATGGCCCGTAGCATACACATCCAGAGCCCTCGTCCCCACAGAACAACGCTACCCGCACATTGAAAAGGAGGCCATCGCCATTCTGTGGGGGTGCAGGCCATTCCACCTCCAGCTATATGGGCAAAAATTCAAGACATTTACAGACCATAAGCCGCTGATCCCCATCTTCACAGGCTTGGCGCTACACCCTCCAGCACGAGTGGGCATGTGGCTACTTCAACTACAACAATATGACTTTGACCTCATATACAAACCTGGAGTTGATAACCCAGCAGATTTCTTGTCAAGACACCCATGAGCTGCCACAGAGTCCAAGATTGCAGAGTTGCACGAGACAGAAGAGCACATCTGCTCCATTGTGGACACAGAAAAAACCCAAGGAGGTAAGCACCAGAACTCATTGAGGCCACAAACGTCAGCCATGCTGCACCTTGATGAAGAACGCCATTCTAGGAGGAGCATGGAACGCGTTCCTCCAACACAACCATAACAGCACTGCAAAAGCAAGAGAGTTCCTAACAGTTATTTTTACGTCCACCACGAACTGTTGATCGCAGAGGAAGGACTCATCCTGAGGAGGTCCACATTGTGATCCCACCATCACTACAAGGGAAGATAATTGCACTGGCACACCAGGGCCATCAAGGGATGGTGCAGACTAAAGCAAGAATGGTTCCCCCACATCGACTCCAAAGTGAAGGACGCTGTCACAACCTGCCTCGCGTGCCTATCCACTGGAGCCCCGCCAAGGCACGTAACTATTCAGAACGCGTTGAGAAGTACATTGCGCTGGGAGTTGGTGTGCGCCAACTTCTGCACAGTACAAGAAGGGATCGACCTCGCTCCCCAGAGGTCGAGATAGTTCGCTCCACAGCAGCAGAAAATGTCATACCGGCAGTAAAATGTTTTTTGCGACCCACGGACTGCCAAAGCAGCTGAAGAACGACAATGGGCCACCTTTCCAAGGCATTGAATTCACAAAATTCTTGGAGGACCTCCAAATCGTGCACCACCTCATCATGCCAAGATGGCCTCAGGCAAACGTGGATGTAGGACGATCAATGAGAACAATTAACAAAGTTCTGCGTATCGCAAAGACCCAATCGGCCCCATGGGATCTTGAGCCATTCATATTCCTCTGCAATTATCGCCTGACACCCCATGCGTCAACAAACACACCCCCAGCAGACATCATGTTTCGAGTCACACCACAGCCGGAACAGAGCCAAGTCGATAGAGAAGAGGAGAACATTTGAGAGGAGAATGAGGAGGAACAAACACATGAGTCGCAACCGACGAGCCAGGATGCTGCAGACCAAAGCAGGAGACCAAGTGCTAGTTTTCAGCAACTCATCGAGGACAAAGCTAGCGAGTACCTTTGATACCGAGCCCTGGACAGTGATACGACGAAAAGGAACCATGGTCATGGCAAGCAAAAACAGGAAGCTACTCACCCAGAATGCCTCGTGGTTCAAACAAGTCCCCAAGACATTGTGGAAAGAGAGCAGTGACCTGAGAAGGTACAGAGACAGACTGGAAGAAGGACCTATGACAAGGGAGCAAGAGCAAGTGGAGAGCTGGCACCAGACTGGTGGTTTTGGTGGTAGGGGGCACCCCCGACAAGGATGAGGCCGAACCGCAGCCCTCCAGCCCTCCTCCAAGCATGATCGGACGGCAGCACAGCCGATGCCACCTGAGAATGGCGGTGAGGCCGCCAGACCAGCTAAGTGACTATGTACGCGAATAAGGACTTGAATGATGTGCCATGAGTAGAAAGTATTTTGTTTGTTTCATGGGGAAGAAGAGGAATGTTATGTTGACGTCACCACGTCTGCATGATGATGTAAAATAAACGCTGCAACGTCCTCTGAGGAGGAGAGGCAGGCGCTGGCAAAGTTCCAAGCGAGTCAGGCGCATCGGGCCCGGCCCGGCTCTGGAGTCTTATGCAAATGGGAGCACTAGTTCCTCCTCACCCTCATGAAACATGGCGCAGCCCAACACGCGGGTGCGGGAGCTCAGGCAGCATGAATGGAAATGTCCAAGCAACTGTAAAACAGAATTGTAATGCAAACATTCTAACTATATCGCACAGTAACTACCAAGTGGCAAGCAAAAGAGGGACATTATAATATAAAAGTAAAAATAAATGCCACCGAAAGTATAACAAAGTAAGCATATGGGCGGCGTCCCGGCCTTTTTCACTTCTTGCCAAGTGACTTTCTCATCAGATGGGTTTTCTTTTTTTTTTATCAACTTTATTTAATAATTATACAAAACATAATACAACTGAGTAACAACAGAATGGGAACAAGCAAAAGATTACTCCATATACATCAGTGCAACAAAATGCAAATTACTACTAAAGTAACAGCTATTCAAAACGAAATCCGAAAACATCCCCACCCTCCTATCTCATGGCAAGACGTGACAACACAAAACACAACAAAAAAGGACAAAACATACACCCCTACCAATCCCCAACCTCAATATCCACTAAATAAACCAAAGTCTACACCTCATCCAAATAAATCCCTGAATGACCCCCATCTCTCCTCGTACTTAGTTTCCCGATGTTGTCGAACTGCCTGAGTCTTCTCATACCAAGAGAGCGTCCGCATATCCGACACCCAGTCCTCGCAATGCAGCTTCTTCCTGGATTTCCACACCTTCATTATTTGTTTTATGGCCATCAACAATGCTCTATCAATCCATTCCAAACAATCCCACATCTCCACACTTCGACTATCAGTTGAAAGGAAAATCACTGACAGAAAAGTACGAGTGACGATCCGCAGAGAAGCCATGGTGCGAGAGAGAGACAGAGAGAGAGAGAGACAGAGACAGAGAAAGAGAGGGAGAGAGGGAGAGAGATGGAAGAAGAGAGAGAGAGAGCGCAGGAAGAAGAGAGAGAGAGAGAGAGGGGGAGAGAGAGCAAAGATCACATGATGAGACCAGAAAAGGGGGGCGAAAGGGGTTGAGAAGGAGAGAGAGAAAGTAAGAGGAAGAATGACAGAGTGAGAGACAGAGAGAGAGAGAGAGAGAGAGAGAGAGAGAGAAGAACAAGGAGAGAGAGAGAGAGGGAGAGAGCGATAGAGAGCAAGGATCAGGTGATGAGAACAGCAAAAGGGGGCAAAGGGGGTTGACAGAGAGAAAGAGAGAGAGAGCTAAAGAAAGAGGAAGAAAGAGAGATCGAGAGGAGCAAGTATCAAGCGAGGAGACCATGAAGGTGTGTGTGTGAGAGAAAGAGAGAGAGAGCGTGCACAAGGATGAGAAGAGACCAGCAAGGTGTGTGCGTGAGATAGAGGGACAGAGGGAGAGAGAGAGCGAAAGAGAGAGAGAGAGAGAGAGAGTGAGAGAGAGAGAGAGAGAGAGAGAGAGAGAGGCGAGGGTAGGGGACGCGATTCCTGGAAGGTGAGAAAGAGAGTGCAGAGAGAGGATCAGGAGAAGAGACAGGGAGGAGGGCCGGGGAGGTGAAAGAGAGAACAAAGTGACAGGGAGAAAGAGAAAGAAAGTGAGAGAGGGAAGGAAGGAGATAGAGCAAGTATCAGGAGAAGAGAAGAGCGAAGGTTGGGGGGGTGCTGTGAGAGAGAAGGAGAGCAAGGATCAGCAGAGGAGACCAGCAAAAAAAGGTGGGTGGGTGAGAGAGAGAGACAGAGCGGTGAGTGGACAGGCGACGATTCCTGAAAGGTGAGAAAGAGAGAGCAGAGGGTGAGAGGATCAGGAGAATAGGCAAAGTGAAAGAGAGAGAGAAAATCAGAGAGAGAGAGTAAGGAGTACAGATTAGGGGAAGAGACCTACAGTGTGTGTGTGTGTGAGGGAGAGAGAGAGAGAGAAGAAGAGGGAGAGAGAGAGACAGCTGGTGATTATTTTTTAACTGGGGGGGTAAACATGAATATGCGGGAGCGACCAAGCATAACGAAGGAACAAAAATAACGAAGGGAGGTTCGGCGTAGGGAGGGTTCTTTTCCAAAAGCGTTTAATTACAATAATTGGTGAACATTGTGCATGTGTGCATTACACAATCCCCTTTCTGCACTACATGAGAAGATCCACTAGGTGCCAAGTCACCAACACCGCACAGGGCATTTTATGATGCCTTTCCCCACCACATGCCAGTATTCTGCCAGTGTAAAAATAATATGGGCCTCATTACGACTCAGGCGGTAAGGGTTTTACGGCGGCGTAAACAGCACCGACCCTTACCGCCTGATTCCGAGGTCCCTTAGCGCCATGGAGGTTTTAACACCTGCTTTGCGCTAAGGGACCTTGATGTTAATTACGCCACCGTAATTTACGGTGGCGTAATTAACGCCTTCCCCACTCCCATTATGCCCTATGGGGCAAAATGGGAATGGGGAAGGGAAAATGGGAAAATGGGGATTTACCGCCCCGCCAAGGTTGGAATGGGGCGGTAAATCCGCCAACCACCATGGCGTAAACATAGTTTACGCCATGGTGGTAAAGTCACGGCCCTTTGCGGTAACTTACCGCCTGGGTCGTAATGAGGCCCTATATGACTGTCTGTACGTGCCAATGCTGGCTGCAACAATATATGCCAGTATTCTCACATAAGAATATACTCCCTGTTGGATTTGCCCATAATACCAGTAAAAAATGCCATGGCACAGTAAGTGAATGTGTCCAGCCTAGGTGCACCAATATAGGGGCAGTATAGCCATGTAGGAGCCCTCATGTTGGCTTTACCCTTGATGCCAATAAAAATAGCATGATATGATATTTTATTTGTATCGCGCCCATACACTAGTGTTTCAGAGCGCGACGAGGCAAGGGAGGAGAAACAAGGGAGAACAAAATAACGATCTTCCTAGGCTCAGTGACATTGAGAATGTGCAAGTGCAGGGGGGAGGGGAGAGGGAAAGTGCGACGGGCAGGGGGAGTGTAAAGTGCTGAACATGTGATAGAACAATAACAAGTATTGCAGGCAGCAGATGGTAAGTGCGAGCATGAGGTGCAGCCAACGGGTGTCTAATAAGTGCTGGTAAGGGGACTGTAGGGTTGCAGATACAGACCCAATGCAGGGTTTGTCAGGAGGCAGTGCAGGTGTGTGTCTGGGAGGGCAGGGATCTGGGCCCCAAATCAGAGGGTAACCAGGTGCCCAGTACCAAAGCAGACAGATCAGCAGGGGAGAGGAGGAGCGAAAGCAGAAGCAAAGAGGAAGGTCTTGAGGTGCTTCCGGAACCGAAGATGGTTCTCCTCACGTTTCAGGGAGGCAGGAAGGCTGTTCCAGAGGGAGGCCCCAGCCGAGGAAAGGGATCTACCCCCAACTCGTTGCTTGGAGAAGCGACTGACTCTTTATTTATTTATTTGCATTTGTTAAGCGCACTTGCAGCCCAAAAGGCATCGAGGCGCTGTTACAGAGGATACACAGATTTAAGATTAATACGGGTGCCAGAGGCTCTTAGTTACAGAGGATACACATGTTTAAGATTACATACGGGTGCCAAAGGCTCTTAGTTACAGAGGATACACATGTTTAAGATTACATATGGGTGCCAGAGGCTCTTAGTTACAGAGGATACACAGATTTAAGATTCATACGGGTGCCAGAGGCTCTTAGTTACAGAGGATACACAGGTTTAAGATTCATACGGGTGCCAGAGGCTCTTAGTTACAGAGGATACACATGTTTAAGATTACATACGGGTGCCAGAGGCGCTTAGTTACAGAGGATACACATGTTTAAGATTACATACGGGTGCCAGAGGCTCTTAGTTACAGAGGATACACATGTTTAAGATTACATACGGGTGCCAGAGTCTCTTAGTTACAGAGGATACACATGTTTAAGATTACATACGGGTGCCAGAGTCTCTTAGTTACAGAGGATACACATGTTTAAGATTACATACGGGTGCCAGAGGCTCTTAGTTACAGAGGATACACATGTTTAAGATTACATACGGGTGCCAGAGGCTCTTAGTTACAGAGGATACACATGTTTAAGATTACATACGGGTGCCAGAGGCTCTTAGTTACAGAGGATACACATGTTTAAGATTACATACGGGTGCCAGAGGCTCTTAGTTACAGAGGATACACATGTTTAAGATTACATACGGGTGCCAGAGGCTCTTAGTTACAGAGGATACACATGTTTAAGATTACATACGGGTGCCAGAGTCTCTTAGTTACAGAGGATACACATGTTTAAGATTACATACGGGTGCCAGAGGCTCTTAGTTACAGAGGATACACATGTTTAAGATTACATACGGGTGCCAGAGTCTCTTAGTTACAGAGGATACACATGTTTAAGATTACATACGGGTGCCAGAGGCTCTTAGTTACAGAGGATACACATGTTTAAGATTACATACGGGTGCCAGAGTCTCTTAGTTACAGAGGATACACATGTTTAAGATTACATACGGGTGCCAGAGTCTCTTAGTTACAGAGGATACACATGTTTAAGATTACATACGGGTGCCAGAGTCTCTTAGTTACAGAGGATACAAAGATTTAAGATTCATACGGGTGCCAGAGGCTCTTAGTTACAGAGGATACACATGTTTAAGATTACATACGGGTGCCAGAGTCTCTTAGTTACAGAGGATACACATGTTTAAGATTACATACGGGTGCCAGAGGCTCTTAGTTACAGAGGATACACAGATTTAAGATTCATACGGGTGCCAGAGGCTCTTAGTTACAGAGGATACATATGTTTAAGATTCATACGGGTGCCAGAGGCTCTTAGTTACAGTATTGGCAGCATATAGGCACTGGAGGATACAGATTTAAATCACACAAAGAGTCTGGTTTTGATCGCCTTACGAAAGGCTAGGTGGGACTCAATGAGTCTTAGGTGAGGAGGCAGGGCGTTCCAATGCGTGGCTGCTAGGGTAGGGAAACTGGAGCCACCAGCGCGCACTTTCCGAGAGGTAGGCCTAACAATGGTGTTGGCGTAGATGGATCTGCGCGGTCTTGTGGCGGAGGGCCTGGTAATTCTGTTAGTCAGGTGGGGGGGGGGGCAAGTTCCTGAAGGCATTTGTGGGTGAGGGCAAGAGTTTTAAAGCCAATTCTTTCTTTGACCGGGAGCCAGTGTACTTGCCTTCTGATTTCGGAGATGTGGTTTCTCCTTGCGGTGCCGGTGGCTGCCCTTAGTGCATTGTTCTGGACTAACTGAAGTTTGGCGAGGATTTTGTTGGAAGTCCCGGCGAGAAGGGCATTACAGTAGTCAAGTCTTGACCCGATGATTGCCCTGGCAATCGTGAGGCAGCTTTGACGGGCCAAGAAGGGCCTGGCTGCATTGAGGACTTTGGTGTAGTAGGCTGAGGAGGCAGCGATGGCATTGACCTGTCTGTCCATTGACAGGTCAGAGTCAAGGTAGACTCCAAGTGTCTTAATATGGTTTGAGACCTTAATTGGAATATTATCAATAGTGAAGGAGGCGTACTGTTCTCCAAGATTGCAGAGAGTGAAAGGTGAGCCAATAAGGAGGAGTTTGGTTTTTTCACTATTGAGGCAAAGCCAATTCTCCGCCATCCAGGATTGGATGGTAGAGTAGATAGAGGAGAGGGTGTTGGAGTCTGCTAGGTAGTCACCCGTGAGTGGGATGAGTACCTGCGCATCGTCCGCATAGTTGGTACATGAGATACCAAGGGAGTCGAGGATGCTAAACAGGGGCCTCGTAAAGAGGTTGTAGAGAGTAGGTGCGATACAGGATCCCTGGGGGACACCGCAGGTGAGGAGGCTGGGGGTGGCGGCGGCAACTTCAGAAAATACTTTCATGGCCCTTTCTTGGAGAAAGGAGGTGATCCATTGGCAGGCTTTGGGGGAGAAGTTGGCTTGGGTGGCTAAGTGGTGACACAGAGTATTGGAGTCAACCAAATCGAACGCTGCAGAGAGTTCAAGGAGCAGTAGTAGGGCAGGTTTGCCTGCATCTCTGAGATCATCTACTTGGTTTTTAAGGTCTAGGAGGGCCGTTTCAGTGCCATGCCGGGGGCGGAACCCAGATTGCGTACCCAAGCTTCTTTGAGTCCTGATGGGACATGGCCTGATTGGAAGGATGAGTTGATAAAGGCCGTAAGGAAGGGGGCTAGGCTGGGTGCGGAGTCTTTGATGAGGCTGGCGGGGCAGGCATCACCTTTGCAATTGGAGGGTTTAACGGAATTGAGCAGGGTGATGACCTCTTGCTCGGTAATGTTTTTGAATTCGAACAGCGGGGAGGACGTGGTCTTGGTGGGGGGCTTAGCGTGCATGTTCGCTATAATGTCGGAGAGGGCTTTTTGGTGACCACGAATTTTGCTTTGGAGGGTGTTGAGCTTCTCTAGCATGGCAGATTGAATGCAATTACACCATTTGTCCTCTTTAATGATTGAGGGGGGGAGGGGGGCAGGTGGTTTTTCGAGTTCCCTGAAAATGGTGAAGAGTTCCTTAGATCCTGACTTAGCGTCAGCGATCCGGGTGTTAAAGGAAGCAGCCTTTGCCAGAGTGATGTTGGTCTTGTATGATTTGGAGATGGCTTTGAACTTCTGTTTAGTGGCTTCAGACGGGTTTGCTTTCCATGTGGATAATGCAATCCTCTTCTGCACACGTTGGTCAAGGAGTTCTTTGGAGAACCATGAGTTGACATGTTTGGCTTTTTTAGCTTTTTTGAGAGTCAGGGGGGCAATAGCATCCACAGCTGACGTGATGACATCCTTAAAGGTGTTAGCTAAGGTATCGGGGTTGTTTGAAGAGGGGGCTTGACGGGCTGGGTTAAGGAGGTAGGGTGCCAAGTTCTCAACTGTGAGAAGGCGTGAGCTCCTGGCGTACGTGGCGCGGCATGGTGGTGGTGGAGAAAGAGCCACTTTGTTGGTTCCGAGGTTGAATTGGATGTAGTGATAGTCGGACCAAGGAATAGGGTTGTTGTCCTTGATGAGAAGGGAGCAGTTGTGATGGCTGACCCAGTCGAGGGTGCGTCCTTTGATGTGTGTGGGCTGGGAGATGGAATGCGTGAAGCCTAGGTTGGAGAGTGCCTTCTTGAGGTGTTTCGCAGGGGAGTCTTTGGGGTCGTTCAGCTCTAAATTGAGGTCACCGAGGAGTAGAACCTGTGAGGTCTTTTTGATGTTATGAGACAGTGCAGTGATAAGGGTGTCGTGGAAGTCGATGCACGGTCCTGGAGGTCTGTAGACAATGTGCATGGATATGGTGCAGTTGGGTGAGACATTAATTTTTAAAGGGAGGTAGTCGCTGTTGCTGTCAAGGATGCCTTCAACTTCTCTGATGGAGAAGGTGTCTCTGGCGATGAGGGCGACGCCTCCACCTCTCTGAGAGGTGAGGTCTTTCCTGAAGATGGTGTAACCAGGTGGGATGGCCAGTGATAAGGCTGGGCTTGAACTTTCATTCAGTCATGTTTCTGTAAGGATGAGGAGGTCAAGCTCGTCTTTAATGAGCAGGTCGTTGATGTCGAGGGCGTGGGCTGGTACGGAGCGGGCATTGAGCAGGGCACACATGAGCGTGCGGGTGGAGGGAGGCAGGGGGAGGGGTGGGCTGGTGGGTGATGGAGGATCAGAGGAGCTAGGTGGGGTGCTCAAGGGTGTGTCAGCGATAAGATCAGAGGGCACAGAGGCATCATTGAGCTGCAAACAATCAATGGGGGCGCCAGCAATAGGACCAGTAAACATATGGACATCATTGGGCTGCACACAATCAATGGGGGGCCAGCAATAGGACCAGTAAACATATGGATATCATTGGGCTGCACACAATGGGGGTGCCAGGAATAGGACCAGTAAACATATGATCATCATTGGGCTGCACACAATCAATGGGGGCGCCAGCAATAGGACCAGTAAACATAGGAACATCATTGGGCTGCACACAATCAATGGGGGTGCCAGCAATAGGACCAGTAAACATATGAACATCATTGGGCTGCACACAATGGGGGTGCCAGGAATAGGACCAGTAAACATATGATCATCATTGGGCTGCACACAATCAATGGGGGCGCCAGCAATAGGACCAGTAAACATAGGAACATCATTGGGCTGCACACAATCAATGGGGGTGCCAGCAATAGGACCAGTAAACATATGAACATCATTGGGCTGCACACAATGGGGGCGCCAGGAATAGGACCAGTAAACATATGAACATCATTGGGCTGCACACAATCAATGGGGGCGCCAGCAATAGGACCAGTAGACATATGAACATCATTAGGCTGCACACAATCAATGGGGGCGCCAGCAATAGGAACAGTAAACATATGGACATCATTGGGCTGCACACAATCAATGGGGGCGCCAGCAATAGGAACAGTAAACATATGGACATCATTGGGCTGCACACAATCAATGGGGGCGCCAGCAATAGGACCAGTAAACATATGAACATCATTGGGCTGCACACAATCAATGGGGGCGCCAGCAATAGGACCAGTAAACATATGGACATCATTGGGCTGCACACAATCAATGGGGGCGCCAGCAATAGGACCAGTAAACATATGAACATCATTGGGCTGCACACAATCAATGGGGGCGCCAGCAATAGGACCAGTAAACATATGATCATCATTGGGCTGCACACAATCAATGGGGGCGCCAGCAATAGGACCAGTAAACATATGATCATCATTGGGCTGCACACAATCAATGGGGGCGCCAGCAATAGGAACAGTAAACATATGAACGTCATTGGGCTGCACACAATGGGGGCGCCAGCAATAGGAACAGTAAACATATGAACATCATTGGGCTGCACACAATCAATGGAGGCGCCAGCAATAGGAACAGTAAACATATGATCATCATTGGGCTGCACACAATCAATGGGGGCGCCAGCAATAGGACCAGTAAACATATGATCATCATTTGGCTGCACACAATGGGGGTGCCAGCAATAGGACCAGTAAAAATATGAACATCATTGGGCTGCACACAATCAATGGGGGCGCCAGCAATAGGAACAGTAAACATATGATCATCATTGGGCTGCACACAATCAATGGGGGCACCAGCAATAGGACCAGTAAACATATGATCATCATTTGGCTGCACACAATGGGGGCGCCAGCAATAGGACCAGTAAACATATGATCATCATTTGGCTGCACACAATGGGGGTGCCAGCAATAGGACCAGTAAACATATGGACATCATTGGGCTGCACACAATCAATGGGGGCGCCAGCAATAGGACCAGTAAACATATGATCATCATTGGGCTGCACACAATGGGGGCACCAGCAATAGGACCAGTAAACATATGATCATCATTGCACTGCACACAATGGGGGTGCCAGCAATAGGACCAGTAAACATATGAACATCATTGGGCTGCACACAATCAATGGGGGCGCCAGCAATAGGACCAGTAAACATATGAACATCATTGGGCTGCACACAATCAATGGGGGCGCCAGCAATAGGACCAGTAAACATATGAACATCATTGGGCTGCACACAATCAATGGGGGCGCCAGCAATAGGACCAGTAAACATATGGACATCATTGGGCTGCACACAATCAATGGGGGCGCCAGCAATAGGACCAGTAAACATATGGACATCATTGGGCTGCACACAGTCCAGAGTGGCAGTGGGGGCAGTAGCGGTGGGTACAATGGGGCAGAGGGGCGGAAGTATAGAGAGAGAGTTAATGTTGTTGGAGGGGTAGTGTTTGTAAGTATAACCCTTGAAGACCTGTCGTGTCGTGGCAGAGGACTGCGGGGCAACCCTGGGGCCCAAGGCGCATTTTGTGGCAGCGCACCAGAGTGCTGGCAGCTTTGAGGTGAAGGAGCGAAGAGCTCAAGTGGGAAGGTATGTACGGAGGGAGAGTTGAAAGTATTGTGGACCCAGACCCCAGAAAGCCTTGTTAACAATGTAAAGGGTCTTGAATTTAATCCTTGCAGCCACAGGGAGCCAGTGCAGAGATTTCAGGGCTGGAGAGATACGATCCCTGGGCTTGAGGCCAAGGACAAGTCTTGCAGTCCTGTTCTGGATGAGCTGCAGAGGGAGAGTAGAAGCAGGCAGATTTTGAAAGAGGCTGTTGCAATAGTAAAGCCTAGAGAGAACCAGAGTTCTGGAGACATTGAGCTTCTGGGGGAAGGAGAGGAAAGGAAGAATGCCTCTGAGGAGGTGCAGTTGGTAAACTTTTTTGAGACCACAGAGATGTGAGGAGAAAAGGAAAGTGTGGAGTCGAAGATGACCCTAAGGTTCTTAGCCTCGCAAGTGGGAGCAGGGAGAGGTCCAAGAGAGGCCGGCCATAGAGTGGCAGGAAAGGACGGTGCAGGGGTGCCAATGAGGAGGGTCTCTGTCTTACTGGCATTAAGACAGAGGTTGTTGGCAGCACACCACTCCTGGATTGTAGACAGACAGTTGGAGATGAGAGAGGGAGAAGAGGTGGCAGAGGGGAGCCTGAAAATTAGCTGAGTGTCATCCGCATAGCTCTGAAAGTAGGGGTAGAGAGCAGCAATGCGGTGGGTGAGAGGTGCCAGGTATTGTCTGAACAGCCAGGGAGAAAGGTTAGACCCCTGGGAAACACCACAGGTAGCGAGTGAGATAGAGGAGAGGAAGGACCCAAGTTGGAACTGGCAGGATTGGTCAGAGAGGAAAGAGGTCAGCCAGGCCAGAGCCTGACCAGTGATACCCAGATTATCACAGAGCCGGTTGAGCAGGATGGCATGGTTGACCGTATCAAAGGCAGAAGAAAGATTGAGTAGGATGAGGACAGATGGGATATTCAAGTCAAGTTTGGAGAGCAGATCTTGATGGATGTTCAGGAGAGTAGTTTCCATGCTTCGGCAGCTCTGAAGCCAGACTGATGGTCATGGAGACAACCAACAGAGTCGGTGTGAAGATTAAGCTGGAATATGGCAAGCTTTTCCAGGCGTTTGCTCAGGAAAGGAGTGATAGAGATCAGCGATAGTTAGCCGGGCAGGAAGGGTCAGCTCTGGGTTTCTTGAGAAGAGTGTGCACAAGAGAGTGCTTCAGAGGGGAGGGGAAGGCTCCAGTGGCGAAGGAGTAGTTGCAGAAGTCGGCCAGAGCAGGAGCAAGGGTGTCAATGTGGTCCTTGATGGTTTTGGACGAACAGTGAAGAACCTGTTTTGATGAGACTTTCATAGAGCATACTTGTCTGGAAATCTCATCAGGGGAGAACAGAGGAAAAGATGAGAAAGAGGGAGAAGAGGCAGCTGTAGAAGGGCCAGAGGTGGCTGAGAGAGAAGGGGGAGGAGGAGGAGAGGACGAAAGGGTGCACAGGAAGTCCTGGGTTTTGGGGATTAAATGAGAAGCAAGGGCAGTGCAGATGGCCTGGGAGGTGAGTGGAGAGGTAGAGACTGCAGCAGGGTTGGCCAGCTCCTCGCAGATTTTAAATGGTTCGGCCAAGTTGTTAGATGCCGCAGAGATGCGGGCTTGGATATGAGCTCTCTTCTTGGTGCGGTCAAGGAGCCGGTATTGCCTTTGGAGCAGGCGGCAGGCCAGTTTGTCAGAGGATGCACAAGAAGCCCGCCATTTCTTCTCAGCCACCCTACACTTGCATTTAAGGTCGACTAGGTCAGAGTTGTACCGAGAGTTGGCTTTGGGCTTCAATGTGTTCTTACATGGTCATACAGGCTTACATTGGTGCAGCCAGTCTGGGCATGTTTAGAACTTGTGTAGGCCTGTAATTTCCTAGCATTCATCCCCAAAAGGCCATGAAAATGTGGGGGCGCAAAATGCCCTAGCCTTGCATGGCCTGCTTGTTATGCAAGCTGGAGAACTGTAAACATTTTTGGAGGTTTTTCCATAATGGGTGGTGGGGTGGGGCCCTTTCTCCCATTATGGACGAGCAATTCTGAGAGAGAAAGAACAAGGAGTGGGTCGATCAGGAGAAGATGGGAAACACGAAAGAGGGGAAGCAAGGCATGAGGGGATCTGGAGAAGAAGATTGGTAGGAGAGAAAGAAAGAGAAAGGATTGAGGGGAGCAGCAGAAGAGACTTTGATGAGGAGAAGAGGACAGTGAGCAAGATGTGACGGGATAAGGAGAAGAGGCTGGGAGGGTGAGAGTGGGCAAGGTGTGACAGGATAAGAAGAGGCTGGGAGGGTGAAAATGAGCAAGGTGTAACAGGAGGAGGAAAAGAGGCTGGGAGGGTGAGAGTGAGCAAGGTGTAACAGGAGGAGGAGAAGAGGCTGGGAGGGTGAGAGTGGGCAAGGTGTGACAGGATAAGAAGAGGCTGGGAGGGTGAAAATGAGCAAGGTGTAACAGGAGGAGGAAAAGAGGCTGGGAGGGTGAGAGTGAGCAAGATGTGGTGGGATGAGAAGAGGCTGTGAGAGTGAGCAAGATGTGACGGAATAAAGAGAAGAGGCTGGGAGGGTGAGAGTGAGCATGGTCTGACGGGATAAGGAGAAGAGGCTGGGAGGGTGAGAGGGAGCAAGGTGTGACGGGATGAAGAGAAGAGGTCAGGAGGTCTTGACTGCCCCGATATGTGAAAAGAGGCTGCTGGGGTCAATAAGCCATGGGGAGTGTTGGTGACAACCTCATAGAGTTTGTGATGACTAAATCCGTGAGCGTGTTGAAGGCGGTCAAGTCTACCCTCTAAAAGGAGCCTCTTGCCAATTGATTTATTATTGATTACTTCCCTCTATCCCTCTAGTTTTCAATAGAGGACCGGCTTGAGGTCAGGTCAAGCCACTTAGCACTGTTTTTATTTTCTGAGGGTAATTTTTTGGTGACTGCAGGTTTTTTAATGTTGGGGGGATGTGGGAGTGTGTGTGTGTGTGTGTGTGTGTGCGCACACGCCCGCACGCGCAATGTATAAGTTGCAAATGTGGCGTGGCTTCGGGGCAGTGAAAGCCCTGCCATCCTCCCAGCTCGTGCGAGGGGATGCTGCGAAGAGGATGGGATGGCGAGCCCTCCCGGATTACCAAATAGGCAAAGTAGGCACCGGCCTATGGGCCCCACTCCTTTTAGGGGCCTCGCAATGTTTGTCGCCACTCTTTTGTAGACCCATAATGTCGGCGACCGAGTTTGCGAGGTGGGGCCTGCCTGGGGGCTTCCACAGGGTTTAATGAGACACTGACAGCGAGAGCAGCGAGTCAGGGCGTAAAGTGTTTGGGGGAATGAGAGTGTATGGTGATGGGAGGGTGAAAGTGAGAGGGGAGTGAAGGCAGCGGGGGAAGAGGTTGGGAAAGAGAGAGAGAGAGAGAGAGAGAGAGAGAGGAAGGAAGAGAGAGAGAGGCAGAGAGAGAGGGAGAGAGAGAGAATGGAGGTGATTGTGTGAGGCAGAAAGAGAGCCAGAGAGAGGTGTTTGGGGGAACGAGAGAGTGCATGTAGTTGAAATGGTGAAAGGGAGAGGGCAGTGTGGGCAGTGAGGCATCAAGGGTAGAGGCAGGGAGGGTGAGAGACGACACGGCCAGCACTAGGCCTCCCCGTGACCCAGCAGACTAGGGGGTGCAAGTGCCACTGAGGCCTGACAAGTACCGAACTCTCTCTTAGTTATCGCAGAGCCCTTAAACGATGGTAGTTCAAACAAGCTACTGAAAACACTAATTCCCCACCCCTGTAAAGGAAGCCACACAGTATGAAGACCTTTGAATAAAAGAGGCACCCTGGGCTTGCAGACAGACGTATATAGGCGATCATTTCTGCAGCCACGCTCACGTTCAAAGCATAGGTCTTTTAGAAAGGTAAAGAGTGGGGTCTTAAATGTCACCAGGGCCCTAAAACAGGGCCAGGGGACAGAACCCCTACAGATACCGGTCTGTCTTGTTGTTTGGGCCTGACAGCATCAATACGGGAGCCTCTGAGCTTTTGAGGTGGCGATTAGGCATCAGGTTGGTGAACAGGTTGACTGTGTCCAACACGGTGTGGTTCAACAAGCAGCAATGGCACTTGGCACAAAGAAGCTTGGAACAGGTGGGCAATACTCACAAGTGGTTTGAGGCGGGCACCAGAGCTGGCCATTTGTCTCTGGGTCGCTGTAAGACCCAGTCCAGGGACTACAAGGACATGATGGGTCCTTCTTCTGGCAACCTTCCAATCCATGAAGGTTGCAGAGAGCCCTTGGAGGGGTTGCCACCTCCAGGAAGCAGGATGCTGGACCCCAGTGTTCCGGAAAAAGCCAGGTCTTGTCCAAACATCAGTGCACCTCAAATGGCCCACTGGTGGGGTGTGGTGGGAGGTGAGGGGAGGGGAAGTACTGTCTCCTCTCTTGGAATACTGTCTCTTCACCTGTATGGCAGACTACTTTAGGCAGATTATACCCTAATAAAGTTCCAGATGAAACCTTTTTCTGGTGTATAAACATAATTCAGTTCAAACAGGTGGTCTCACTCCCGGAAGTAGTGAATCTGTCACAGCAGAGTGGTCCCTTTCAAGCTTCCTGTAAGGGTCCCATCATGGCTGCTGTGATCAGTGTCATTGCCTGGTCATATTAGTGCCAGAAGGCTATGCAGGAATTTAGGAGGGGACAAAGGAAATGTGACGGCCTAAGAAAATCCAAGATGGTGCGACCCTTCTCTGGTCTGGCCTGTTACTCCTCTCCTGGCTATTCTAACTCTGCCCTCGCTCCTGTTTACTTTCCATCAAAGGGAATCCAGTAATTAGCACCACGTTTTAACACCCACCCCCCCCCGACCCCCAATTACCCTGAAAAGGCTATAATTTGAAGCATTGTTCCCTTCCTTACCACCTGGTATATTTCCTGTGCTCTGGGGAAATTGACAAGCCTTCATCAGAGTCAACGAAATGGAATCCTAATGTTGACCCCAAATAGTTGTTTTGGGAAAAGCCCAGTCCCATACACAAAGACCCTGCCAGTGGACTTGGCCACTAGAAACAAGACTGACAATAAAATGACATCAAAAGGTTTTGGCCAGTATACATGTATATTCCCATGAGCCACCGTGTCAAACCTTCGGTCTGCGGACCATTTCCTTCTCACTGTTCCTCCGTCCCCCTGTGCCCCCTGCTGTTTCCGCTCTTTCCAACTCCTAGCCCCCCTGCACTGGAACTCCCTACCTCTTGCAATCCGCTCTACCCCCACCTTCTCCTCATTCCGCACCTCCCTTAAATCTCTCCTTCTCCACTCTCCTCCTTGAAACCCCTTCCCTTTCCTGCCTCCCCTCCCTCCTTTACCTTTCCCCTTGACTATCTCCCTCCTCTCCCTCACCTCCTCACTCTAACTTTCCCCTTCCCTCCTACTACTCCCCATCACCCCTCCCCCACCCAGCCCTACCCCACTATTCTCCCTATCCCCTTCAGTTAATTGCTCCTCTTGCTGTTTTGTTGATTGATTAATATTGTAACTTGCTTCTACCATTAAACTGTTTATGTTTATGTATTAAGTTGTTCCATTGTACAGCGCTTTGGTGTAAAGCGCTTTATAAACCAATAAATACAAATACAAATACAAAACTAGCCATGGCTTACATGTATGTACGAATCCATCGAATTGTCTCCAGGTCTAAGGGCTGTGCAAGTATAATGAAACAGGCTTGTTTGCTCTCAAAATGATTCCCGTTTTCACTCCAGAAATGGGCAATGCAAGAATGAGGTTCTATACATGCCAGCGAGTAATCCTGAATGTTCCCACCTGATTGTAGGGTTAAGGTGTCCGGGAAATTATCCTTGATCAGAAGCTGCGCACAAACCCAAAAAGTAGGTCTGGTTATTGCAAGTGTTAATGGAGTAAGAATCGCTGTTTGCGAGGTATGCGTCAGTAGTGGGGCCCAGAAGGGTAATTTCTCGAGAACTCTTCAAACAAATAGAAACAAGACGTTTGGAATGCCTCACCGTCTGCGCTGCCAACCTATGTCAACGTGAAAAGAGTATAGCAAGGCAAATAACGATTCCAGGTAGTGTTCTTAAATATACACTTTAACAACTTTAGAATTACCACACAAGTAATTAACCAGTCACATGGACTGAGGCTGTCATACATCTGAAAGTGGTTCCAGGTAATACTAATGGATAAACACTTTGTCAACTTGAAGATTTCAACAAAAGTATTTTTAATGTTCCATAAACATAATCATCAAAAACGCCAACACGTGTTTCAACCCACCTGATTGTAGACTTCTACCAGGTGTGTATCAGATTTGATGACCAAAATTGGGTGTACACTTTTTGGTCAGCAAATCGGCTGTGCTGCTGTTGAACGTGCCACCCCAGTGCTGCGAAAGGTGAATCTAATGTTAGTAGATCACATGTAATTCCACACCACACTTTCCCTCACCACAGAAAGCTGAATGAACCAGCTGCGATGCATCTGCTGATGGCAACTGGGTTGGCCTTGCTAAATGTGTCGGTTTGTTTCGCTTGGATGCGTTGGACTCGTCGCTGTACGGCCGGGCATTTTCCTGATAGGTTGTTGCTTGTACATGCACTAAAAGCTGGTTTGAGTTTGCTGGGGGGTCTTGCGTCCTCTCATTAGTTCTAATTGATTGATTCCCACAGTGAAGTCACTCGCCCCCCTCTGAGAAGAGAACACACAGTGGACTGCTTGATGGCAACCAGTATTGCTTGCTCTGGCTTGTTGCATGGTGTCCTTGATAAGCCTGTTGGCCCGTTCCACTTGTCTGTTTCCACAGGGATAGTACACGGCACCCTTATGAGGCTTTACTCCATTCCTCTGGAGGAATGTTACCCACCTCTCGATGTGCAATGGACTCCGCTGTCGGAGATGCTGACGGTGGCAAATTCTTCTCTGTGAAAAGTGTGGTCAGGGTGCTCCTTGTGGCAGTGGTGATGCTCGGCACGAAGTGAGCTTCAGTCCACTTTCAGGTGTAGTCGCTCAGCATTAATGCATAATGTTGTTTAGGAGGCATGCAGTTGAGGGGACCTACAATATCGGTACCACTCTTTCCCACAACACTCCGGACGACTCCAAAGGTGCCATGGGCGGAGTACCTATGACGAGGTGTCTATAGCCTTCGTGGCCATGAAAGCATGCTGAGAGGTGGCATTCCATGTCCCCGTGTACCCAGCCACCAGAATGTTTTGTGTAAGCAGCACTTGCAAAGGGTGATGTCCAACTGTCCTCTTGAACAGGAATTCCTGTAATTTTCCCGCCAATCTAATTAAAATGGAAGTGGATTGTGTAGCGCCGCGTGGCGACGGTATATACACCAATGGCATTTGGCCGATTCGCCGCTGAAAGGGTCTGCCCCATGTATAGTTCTGAAAGTGTTTGGTGGCCCGGGTATACATCACCCGTTCTCACTCCAACACAGCGGTGTGGCTGTCTATAGTGTTGCATCATTGTGGATCCTAGGCCATATACATTAGGGACGGGGCCGATAATTGTGGCTTTGCTGGACTAAAACAGCAGTAAGAGCGGGGTGTTAAAAATGTCTCGATTTGGTGGAACGTGGTCTGCCACTGGTAGGGCCACTTGTAGGTAACTAAAACGTCTCGATTTGGTGGAACGTAGACTGGCACTCGTAGGATGACTCATAGGTAACTAAAATGTCTCGATTTAGAGGAACGTGGACTGGCACTGGTAGGATCACTCTATGGAAACAAAAGTGTCCCGATTTGATTAAATGCATTCTGGCACTGGCAGGGCCACTCGTAGGTAACTAAAATGTCTCGATGTGGTGGAACCCAGACTGGCACTGGTAGACCCACTTGTAGGGAACTAAAATGTCTCGATTTCATGGAACACGGATTAGCCCTGGTAGATGACTCGTATGTAACACACATTTCTCGAATTGGTGTAACGCGGACTGGCACTTGTAGGATCACTTGTAGGTAACTAAAATGTCTCAATTTGGTGAAATGCAGACTTTCACTGGTAGGATCACTCCAAGGGAACTAAAATTTCTTGATTTGGTGGGAAGTGGACTAACACTGGTAGGACCACTGGTAGGGAACTAACATTTCTCGATTTGGTGGAATGCAGTCTGACACTGGTAGGATAACCCATAGGGAAGTAAAATCTTTCGATTTGGTGGAATGCGGACTGGCACAGGTAGGATCATTGGCAGGGAACTTAAAGGTCTCGATTTAGTGGAACGTGGTGTAGCACTGGTAGGACCACTCGTAGGTAATTAAAATGTCTCAGTTTGGTGGAACGCAGTGTGGCACTGGTAGGACCACTCGTAGGGAAGTAACATTTCTCAATTTGGTGGAATTAGGACCACTCATAGGGAACTAAAATGTCTTGATTTGGTGGAACGCACACTGGCACTGGTTGGACCACTCGTGGGTAACTAAAATGTCTCTATTTGGTGGAACACGGACTAGCACTGGTAGGATCACTACCAGGGAACTAAAATGTCTCGATTTGGTGGAATGCAGACTGGCACTGGTAGGATCACTCGTAGGTAACTAAAATGTCTCGATTTGGTGGAATGCAGACTTTTTCACTGGTAGGATCACTACTAGGGAACTAAAATGGCTCGATTTGGTGGAACGCAGACTGGCATTGGGAGGACCACTCATAGGTAACTAAAATGTCTCGATTTGGTGGAACGCAGACTGGCATTGGTAGGACCACTCATAGGGTACTAAAATGTCTAAATTTGGTGGAACGCAGACTGGCACTGGTAGGATCACTCGTAGGTAATACACACTTCTCGAATTGGTGGAACGCGGACTGGCACTGGTAGGATCACTCGTATGTAACTAAAATGTCTTGATTTGGTGGAATGCATACTTTCACTGGTAGGATCACTTCTAGGGAACTAAAATGTCTCAATTTGGTGGAACGTGGACTGACACTGGTAGGGAACTAACAGTTCTCAATTTGGTGGAAAGTAGTCTGACATTGGTAGGACCATTCATAGCTAACTAAAATGTCTCGATTTGGTGCAACACGGACTAGCACAGGTAGGATCACTCGTAGGTAACACACATTTCTCGAATTGGTGGAACGCGGACTGCCACTGGTAGGATCACTCCTAGGGAACTAAAATGTCTCCATTTGGTGGAAAGTAGTCTGACACTGGTAGGATCACTCGTAGGGAAGTAAAATATTTTAATTTGGTGGAATGCGAACTGGCACTGGTAGAATCATTTGCAGGGAACATAAAGGTCTTGATTTAGTGGAACGTGATCTAGCACTGGTAGGACCACTCATAGGGAACTAACATTTCTCAATTTGGTGGAACTAGGACCACTCATAGGGAACGAAAATGTCTTGATTTGGTGGAACGCAGACTGGCATTCGTAGGACCACTCATAGGGAACTAAAATGTCTCGATTTGGTGGAATGAGGACTGGCACTGATAGGACCGCTCGTACGGAACTCCTTTCTTGAGCATGAAGGCGAGGGGTTCGCTATTAGAATTGAATCTGTCGATGAATTTGGCGTAGTACTCGTGGGTTGGGCCGCTTGACACAGCGCCGGCCTTCGTGGTTCTCTTCTTCTCTGTGTGCGCATGCGCGTGTGTGTCATGGAGGGGCGAGCGAGAGGGACACTGGAGGGAGGGTGCAGGTTCGAGAATACTACACCCTCTAAACTTACTACTAACAGCAGGGTTCTGCCTCTTTAAACCCCAGGCCAAATCCCTTTCTTTGCCTTTGAGTCTAATTATTTCTGTGCCTAAGTTCCTGTGTCTGCATATGTCATGTGGGGTCTGGCAGTGTTGGGGGGGTCAACCTGGACGTGGGGCCTCCCTGAGGCTGGGACGGTGAAGGAGAGCAGGGGCTTTAGGAAAGTGGGTGCTGGGAGGGTACAGCGGGTGACAGTAGTAAAGTCCCCCTGGGTGACAGCCCAGTCTTGACTGAAATGCATCTGTCATAAAGAGCCAGTGATAAGGCGAGCCAGCGAAAAAGCGAGCCGGTGAAAAGGCGAGCTGGTGATAAGGTGAGCCAGTGATGAGGACAGCCCGTGATAAGGTGAGCCAGTGATAAGGAGAGCCAGTGGTAAGGTGAGCCCGCGATAAGGTGAGCCAGTGATAAGGTGAGCCAGTGATAAGGTGAGCCAGTGGTAAGGTGAGTCAGTGGTAAGGTGAGCCTGCGATAAGGTGTGCCTGTGATAAGGTGAGCCAGTGATAAGGAGAGGCAGTGGTAAGGTGAGCCAGTGATACTGTGAGCCAGTGGTAAGGTGAGCCAGAGATAAGGTGAGCCAGCGATACTGTGAGCCAGTGGAAAGGTGAGCCAGTGGTAAGGTGAGCTAGTGATAAGGTGAGCCAGTGATACTGTGAGCCAGTGGTAAGGTGAGCCAGTGGTAAGATGAGCCAGTGATACTGTGAGCCAGTGGTAAGGTGAGCCAGTGGTAAGGTGAGCCAGTGATACTGTGAGCCAGTGGTAAGGTGAGCCAGTGATACTGTGAGCCAGTGGTAAGGTGGGCCAGTGATAAGGCGAGCTAGTGATAAGGTGGGCCAGTGATAAGGCGAGCCAGTGATAAGGCGAGCTAGTGATAAGGTGAGCCAGTGATACCGTGAGCCAGTGGTAAGGCGAGCCAGTGGTAAGGTGAGCCAGTGGTAAGGTGAGCCAGAGATAAGGACAGCCAGTGGTAAGGTGAGCCAGTGGTAAGGTGAGCCAGTGATACTGTGAGCCAGTGGTAAGGTGAGCCAGTGAAAAGGTAAGCCAGTGGTAAGGTGAGCCAGTGGTAAGATGAGCCAGTGGTAAGGTGAGCCAGTGATACTGTGAGCCAGAGGTAATGTGAGCCAGTGGTAAGGTGAGCCAGTGATAAGGTGAAGCAGTGATACTGTAAGCTTGTGGTAAGGTGCGCCATTGGTAAGGTGAGCCAGTGATACTGTGAGCCATAGATAAGGTGAGCCAGTGGTAAGGTGGGCCAGTAATAAGGTGAGCCAGTGGTAAGGTTAGCCAGAGATAAGGTGAGCCAGTGGTAAGGTGAGCCAGTGATACTGTGAGCCAGGGGTAAGATGAGCCAGAGATAAGGTGAGCCAGTGGTAAGGTGAGCCAGTGGTAAGGTGAGCCAGTGATACTGTGAGCTAGTGGTAAGGTGAGCCAGTGGTAAGGTGAGCCAGTGATACTGTGAGCCAGTGGTAAGGTGAGTCAGTGGTAAGGTGAGCTAGTGATACTGTAAGCCAGTGTAAGGTGAGCCAGTGATAAGGTGAGCCAGTGGTAAGGTGAGCCAGTGGTAAGGTGAGCCGGTGGTAAGGTGAGCCAGTGATAAGGTGAGCTAGTGATAAGGCGGGCCAGTGGTAAGGCGAGTCAGTGGTAAGGTGAGCCAGTGGTAAGGTGAGCCAGTGATAAGGCGCGCCAGTGATAAGGCGAGCCAGTGATAAGGCGAGCCAGTGATAAGGCGGACCAGTGATATGGCGAGCCAGTGATAAGGCGAGCCAGTGATAAGGTGAGCTAGTGATAAGGTGAGCCAGTGATACTGTGAGCCAGTGGTAAGGCGAGCCAGTGGTAAGGTGAGCCAGTGATACTGTGAGCCAGAGGTAAGGTGAACCAGTGGTAAGGTGAGCCAGTAATAAGGTGAGCCAGTGATACTGTGAGCCAGTGATACGGTGAGCCAGTGGTAAGGTGGGCCAGTGATACTGTGAGCCAGTGGTAAGGTGAGCCAGTGATAAGGTGAGCCAGTGATACTGTGAGCCGGTGGTAAGGTGAGCCATAGGTAAGGCGAGCCAGTGGTAAGGTGGGCCAGTGATAAGGTGAGCCAGTGGTAAGGTTAGCCAGAGATAAGGTGAGACAGTGATACTGTGAGCCAGTGGTAAGGTGAGCCAGTGGTAAGGTGAGCCAGTGATAAGGTGAGCCAGTGGTAAGGTAAGCCAGTGGTAAGGTGAGCCTGCGATAAGGTGAGCCCATGATAAGGTGAGCCAGTGATAAGGTGAGCCAGTGGCAAGGCGAGCCAGTGATAAGGTGAGCCAGTGATACTGTGAGCCAGTGGTAAGGTGAGCCATTGATAAGGTGAGCCAGTGGTAAGGTGAGCCAGTGATACAGTGAGCCAGTGGTAAGGTGAGCCAGTGATAAGGTGAGCCAGTGGTAAGGTGAGCCAGTGATACTGTGAGCTAGTGGTAAGGTGAGCCAGTGGTAATGTGAGCCAGTGATACTGTGAGCCAGTGGTAAGGTGAGCCAGTGATACTGTGAGCCAGTGGTAAGGTGAGCCAGTGATAAGGTGAGCCAGTGGTAAGGTGAGCCAGTGATACTGTGAGCCAGTGGTAAGGTGAGCCAGAGGTAAGGTGAGCCAGTGATACTGTGAGCCAGTGGTTAGGTGAGCCCGTGATAAGGTGAGCCAGTGGTAAGGTGAGCAAGTGGTAAGGTGAGCCAGTGGTAGGTGAGCCATTGATGAGGTGAGACTGCGATAAGGTGAGCCTGTGATAAGGCGAGCCAGAGGTAAGGTGAGCCAGTGGTAAGGTGAGCCAGTGGTAAGGTGAGCCATTGATGAGGTGAGACTGCGATAAGGTGAGCCTGTAATAAGGCGAGCCAGTGGTAAGGTGAGCCAGTGGTAAGGTGAGCTAGTGATAAGGCGAGCTAGTGATAAGGTGGGCCAGTGATAAGGTGAGATAGTTGTAAGATGAGCCAGTGATACTGTGAGCCAGTGGTAAGGTGGGCCAGTGATAAGGTGAGCTAGTTGCAAGGTGAGCCAGTGATACTGTGAGCCAGTGGTAAGGCGAGCCAGTGGTAAGGTGAGCCAGTGATACTGTGAGCCAGTGGTAAGGTGAGCCAGTGATAAAGCGAGCCAGTGATAAGGCAAGCTAGTGATAAGGTGAGCCAGTGATAAGGTGAGCTAGTTGTAAGGTGAGCCAGTGATACTGTGAGCCAGTGGTAAGGCAAGCCAGTGGTAAGGTGAGCCAGTGATACTGTGAGTCAGAGGTAAGGTGAGCCAGTGGTAAGGTGAGCCAGTGATAAGGTGAGCCAGTGATACTGTGAGCCAATGGTAAGGTGAGCCAGTGGTAAGGTGAGCCAGTGATACTGTGAGTCAGAGGTAAGGTGAGCCAGTGGTAAGGTGAGCCAGTGAAAAGTTGAGCCAGTGATACTGTGGGCTTGTGGTAAGGTGAGCCAATGGTAAGGTGAGCCAGTGATACTGTGAGCCAGAGGCAAGGTGAGGCAGTGGTAAGGTGGGCCAGTGATAAGGTGAGCCAGTGGTAAGGTGAGAAAGAGATAAGGTGAGCCAGTGATACTGTGAGCCAGTGGTAAGGTGAGCCATTGGTAAGGTGAGCCAGTGAGAAGGTGAGCCTGTGATAAGGCGAGCCAGTGGTAAGGTGAGCCAGTGATAATGTGAGCCAGTGGTAAGGTGAGCCGGTGGTAAGGTGAGCCAGTGGTAAGGTGAGCTAGTATAAGGTGAGCCAGTGATACTGTGAGCCAGTGGTAAGGCGAGCCAGTGGTAAGGTGAGCCAGTGATACTGTGAGCCAGAGGTAAGGTGAGCCAGTGGTAAGGTGAGCCAGTGATAAGGTGAGCCAGTGATACTGTGAGCCAGTGGTAAGGTGAGCCAGTGGTAAGGTGAGCCAGTGATACTGTGAGCCCGAGGTAAGGTGAGCCAGTGGTAAGGTGAGCCAGTGATAAGGTGAGCCAGTGATACTGTGAGCCAGTGGTAAGGTGAGCCAGTGATACTGTGAGCCAGTGGTAAGGTGGGCCAGTGATAAGGCGAGCTAGTGATAAGGTGGGCCAGTGATAAGGCGAGCCAGTGATAAGGTGAGCTAGTGATAAGGTGGGCCAGTGATACTGTGAGCCAGTGGTAAGGCGAGCCAGTGGTAAGGTGAGCCAGTGGTAAGGTGAGCCAGAGATAAGGACAGCCAGTGGTAAGGTGAGCCAGTGGTAAGGTGAGCCAGTGATACTGTGAGCCAGTGGTAAGGTGAGCCAGTGAAAAGGTGAGCCAGTGGTAAGGTGAGCCAGTGGTAAGATGAGCCAGTATTAAGGTGAGCCAGTGATACTGTGAGCCAGAGGTAATGTGAGCCAGTGGTAAGGTGAGCCAGTGATAAGGTGAGACAGTGATACTGTAAGCTTGTGGTAAGGTGCGCCATTGGTAAGGTGAGTCAGTGATACTGTGAGCCATAGATAAGGTGTGCCAGTGGTAAGGTGGGCCAGTAATAAGGTGAGCCAGGGGTAAGGTTAGCCAGAGATAAGGTGAGCCAGTGGTAAGGTGAGCCAGTGATACTGTGAGCCAGTGGTAAGGTGAGCCAGAGATAAGGTGAGCCAGTGGTAAGGTGAGCCAGTGGTAAGGTGAGCCAGTGATACTGTGAGCTAGTGGTAAGGTGAGCCAGTGGTAAGGTGAGCCAGTGATACTGTGAGCCAGTGGTAAGGTGAGCCAGTGGTAAGGTGAGCCAGTGATAAGGTGAGCCAGTGGTAACGTGGGCCAGTGATAAGGTGAGCCAGTGATAAGGTGAGCCAGTGATACTGTGAGCCAGTGGTAAGGTGAGCCAGTGGTAAGGTGAGCTAGTGATACTGAAAGCCAGTGGTAAGGTGAGCCAGTGATAAGGTGAGCCAGTGGTAAGGTGAGCCAGTGGTAAGGTGAGCCGGTGGTAAGGTGAGCCAGTGATAAGGTGAGCTAGTGATAAGGCGGGCCAGTGGTAAGGCGAGTCAGTGGTAAGGTGAGCCAGTGGTAAGGTGAGCCAGTGATAAGGCACGCCAGTGATAAGGCGAGCCAGTGATAAGGCGAGCCAGTGATAAGGCGGGCCAGTGATAAGGCGAGCCAGTGACATGGCGAGCCAGTGATAAGGCGAGCCAGTGATAAGGTGAGATAGTGATAAGGTGAGCCAGTGATACTGTGAGCCAGTGGTAAGGCGAGCCAGTGGTAAGGTGAGCCAGTGATACTGTGAGCCAGAGGTAAGGTGAGCCAGTGGTAAGGTGAGCCAGTAATAAGGTGAGCCAGTGATACTGTGAGCCAGTGATACGGTGAGCCAGTGGTAAGGTGAGACAGTGATACTGTGAGCCAGTGGTAAGGTGAGCCAGTGATAAGGTGAGCCAGTGATACAGTGAGCCAGTGGTAAGGTGAGCCAGTGATAAGGTGAGCCAGTGGTAAGGTGAGCCAGTGATACTGTGAGCTAGTGGTAAGGTGAGCCAGTGGTAATGTGAGCCAGTGATACTGTGAGCCAGTGGTAAGGTGAGCCAGTGATACTGTGAGCCAGTGGTAAGGTGAGCCAGTGATAAGGTGAGCCAGTGGTAAGGTGAGCCAGTGATACCGTGAGCCAGTGGTAAGGTGAGCCAGTGGTAAGGTGAGCCAGTGATACTGTGAGCCAGTGGTTAGGTGAGCCCGTGATAAGGTGACCCAGTGGTAAGGTGAGCAAGTGGTAAGGTGAGCCAGTGGTAGGTGAGCCATTGATGAGGTGAGACTGCGATAAGGTGAGCCTGTGATAAGGCGAGCCAGAGGTAAGGTGAGCCAGTGGTAAGGTGAGCCAGTGGTAAGGTGAGCCATTGATGAGGTGAGACTGCGATAAGGTGAGCCTGTAATAAGGCGAGCCAGTGGTAAGGTGAGCCAGTGGTAAGGTGAGCTAGTGATAAGGCGAGCTAGTGATAAGGTGGGCCAGTGATAAGGTGAGATAGTTGTAAGATGAGCCAGTGATACTGTGAGCCAGTGGTAAGGTGGGACAGTGATAAGGTGAGCTAGTTGCAAGGTGAGCCAGTGATACTGTGAGCCAGTGGTAAGGCGAGCCAGTGGTAAGGTGAGCCAGTGATACTGTGAGCCAGTGGTAAGGTGAGCCAGTGATAAAGCGAGCCAGTGATAAGGCAAGCTAGTGATAAGGTGAGCCAGTGATAAGGTGAGCTAGTTGAAAGGTGAGCCAGTGATACTGTGAGCCAGTGGTAAGGCGAGCCAGTGGTAAGGTGAGCCAGTGATACTGTGAGTCAGAGGTAAGGTGAGCCAGTGGTAAGGTGAGCCAGTGATAAGGTGAGCCAGTGATACTGTGAGCCAATGGTAAGGTGAGCCAGTGGTAAGGTGAGCCAGTGATACTGTGAGTCAGAGGTAAGGTGAGCCAGTGGTAAGGTGAGCCAGTGATACTGTGGGCTTGTGGTAAGGTGAGCCAATGGTAAGGTGAGCCAGTGATACTGTGAGCCAGAGGCAAGGTGAGGCAGTGGTAAGGTGGGCCAGTGATAAGGTGAGCCAGTGGTAAGGTGAGAAAGAGATAAGGTGAGCCAGTGATACTGTGAGCCAGTGGTAAGGTGAGCCATTGGTAAGGTGAGCCAGTGAGAAGGTGAGCCTGTGATAAGGCGAGCCAGTGGTAAGGTGAGCCAGTGATAATGTGAGCCAGTGGTAAGGTGAGCCGGTGGTAAGGTGAGCCAGTGGTAAGGTGAGCTAGTATAAGGTGAGCCAGTGATACTGTGAGCCAGTGGTAAGGCGAGCCAGTGGTAAGGTGAGCCAGTGATACTGTGAGCCAGAGGTAAGGTGAGCCAGTGGTAAGGTGAGCCAGTGATAAGGTGAGCCAGTGATACTGTGAGCCAGTGGTAAGGTGAGCCAGTGGTAAGGTGAGCCAGTGATACTGTGAGCCCGAGGTAAGGTGAGCCAGTGGTAAGGTGAGCCAGTGATAAGGTGAGCCAGTGATACTGTGAGCCAGTGGTAAGGTGAGCCAGTGATACTGTGAGCCAGTGGTAAGGTGGGCCAGTGATAAGGCGAGCTAGTGATAAGGTGGGCCAGTGATAAGGCGAGCCAGTGATAAGGTGAGCTAGTGATAAGGTGAGCCAGTGATACTGTGAGCCAGTGGTAAGGTGAGCCAGTGGTAAGGTGAGCCAGTGGTAAGGTGAGCCAGAGATAAGGACAGCCAGTGGTAAGGTGAGCCAGTGGTAAGGTGAGCCAGTGATACTGTGAGCCAGTGGTAAGGTGAGCCAGTGAAAAGGTGAGCCAGTGGTAAGGTGAGCCAGTGGTAAGATGAGCCAGTGGTAAGGTGAGCCAGTGATACTGTAAGCCAGAGGTAATGTGAGCCAGTGGTAAGGTGAGCCAGTGATAAGGTGAGACAGTGATACTGTAAGCTTGTGGTAAGGTGCGCCATTGGTAAGGTGAGTCAGTGATACTGTGAGCCATAGATAAGGTGAGCCAGTGGTAAGGTGGGCCAGTAATAAGGTGAGCCAGGGGTAAGGCGAGCCAGTGATAAGGTGAGATAGTTGTAAGATGAGCCAGTGATAAGGTGAGCCCGTGATAAGGCGAGCCAGTGAAAAGGTGAGATAGTTGTAAGATGAGCCAGTGATACTGTGAGCCAGTGGTAAGGTGGGCCAGTGATAAGGTGAGCTAGTTGTAAGGTGAGCCAGTGATACTGTGAGCCAGTGGTAAGGCGAGCCAGTGGTAAGGTGAGCCAGTGATACTGTGAGCCAGAGGTAAGGTGAGCCAGTGGTAAGGTGAGCCAGTGATAAGGTGAGCCAGTGATACTGTGAGCCAATGGTAAGGTGAGCCAGTGATAAGGTGAGCCAGTGAAAAGTTGAGCCAGTGATACTGTGAGCTTGTGGTAAGGTGAGCCAGTGGTAAGGTGAGCCAGTGATACTGTGAGCCAGAGGCAAGGTGAGGCAGTGGTAAGGTGGGCCAGTGATAAGGTGAGCCAGTGGTAAGGTGTGAAAGAGATAAGGTGAGCCAGTGATACTGTGAGCCAGTGGTAAGGTGAGCCATTGGTAAGGTGAGCCATTGAGAAGGTGAGCCTGTGATAAGGCGAGCCAATGGTAAGGTGAGCCAGTGATAATGTGAGCCAGTGGTAAGGTGAGCCGGTGGTAAGGTGAGCCAGTGGTAAGGTGAGCTAGTGATAAGGCGAGCTAGTGATAAGGTGAGTCAGTGATAAGGCGAGTCAGTGGTAAGGTGAGCCAGTGATACTGTGAGCCAGTGGTAAGGTGAGCCAGTGATAAGTTGCACCAGTGATAAGGCGAGCCAGTGATAAGGCGAGCTAGTGATAAGGCGGGCTAGTGATAAAGCGAGCCAGTGATAAGGCAAGCTAGTGATAAGGCGAGCCAGTGATACTGTGAGCCAGAGGTAAGGTGAGCCAGTGGTAAGGTGAGCCAGTGATAGGGTGAGCCAATGATACTGTGAGCCAGTGGTAAGGTGAGCCAGTGGTAAGGTGAGCCAGTGATACTGTGAGCCCGAGGTAAGGTGAGCCAGTGGTAAGGTGAGCCAGTGATAAGGTGAGCCAGTGATACTGTAAGCTTGTGGTAAGGTGCACCATTGGTAAGGTGAGCCAGTGATACTGTGAGCCAGAGGTAAGGTGAGCCAGTGGTAAGGTGGGCCAGTAATAAGGTGAACCAGTGGTAAGGTTAGCCAGAGATAAGGTAAGCCAGTGATACTGTGAGCCAGTGGTAAGGTGATCCAGTGATAAGGTGAGCCAGTGGTAAGGTGAGCAAGTGGCAAGGTGAGCCAGTGATAAGGTGAGTAAGTAGTGAGGTGAGCCAGTGATAAGGTGAGCCAGTGGTAAGGTGAGCCTGTGATAAGGTGAGACAGTGATAAGGTCAGCCAGTGGTAAGGTGAGCCAGTGGAAGGTGAGCCAGTGGTAAGGTGAGCCAGTGATAAGTTGAGCCAGTGTTAAGGTGAGCCAGTGGTAAGGTGAGCCAGTGGTAAGGTGAGCCTGTGATATGATGAGCCAGTGATAAGGTGAGCCAGTGATAAGGTGAGCCTGTGATAAGGTGAGCACCTGATAAGGTGAGCCAGTGGTAAGGTGAGCCAGTGATAAGGTGAGCCAGTGATAAGGAGAGGCAGTGGTAAGGAGAGCCAGTGGTGAGGTGAGCCAGTGATACTGTGAGACAGTGGTAAGGTGAGCCAGTGATAAGGTTAGCCAGTGGTAAGATGAGCCAGTGATAAGGTGAGCCAGTGGTAAGGTGAGCCAGTGATACTGTGAGCCAGTGGTAAGGTGATCCAGTGGTAAGGTGAGCCAGTGATACTGTGAGCCAGTGGTAAGGTGAGCCAGTGGTAAGGTGAGCCAGTGATACTGTGAGTCAGTGGTAAGGTGAGCCAGTGATACTGTGAGCCAGTGGTAAGGTGAGCCAGTGATAAGGTGAGCCAGTGGTAAGGTGAGCCAGTGATACTGTGAGCCAGTGGTAAGGTGAGCCAGTGGTATGGCGAGCTAGTGATACTGTGAGCCAGTGGTAAGCTGCGCCAGTGATAAGCTGCGCCAGTGATAAGGTGAGCCAGTGGTAAGGTGAGCCAGTGGTATGTTGATCCAGTGGTAAGGTGAGCCAGTGATAAGGCGAGCTACTGATAAGGTGGGCCAGTGATAAGGCAAGTCAGTGGTAAGGTGAGCCAGTGATATTGTGAGTCAGTGGTAAGGTGAGCCAGTGATATTGTGAGCCAGTGGTAAGGTGAGCCAGTGATATTGTGAGTCAGTGGTAAGGTGAGCCAGTGATATTGTGAGCCAGTGGTAAGGTGAGCCAGTGATAAGGTGAGCCAGTGATAAGGCGAGCCAGTGATAAGGCGAGCTAGTGATAAGGTGGGCCAGTGATAAGGCGAGCCAGTGATAAGGCGAGCTAGTGATAAGGTGAGCCAGTGATACTGTGAGCCAGTGGTAAGACGAGCCAGTGGTAAGGTGAGCCAGTGGTAAGGTGAGCCAGAGATAAGGACAGCCAGTGGTAAGGTGAGCCTGTGATAAGGTGAGCCAGTGATACTGTGAGCCAGTGGTAAGGTAAGCCAGCGATAAGGTGAGTCAGTGGTAAGGTGAGCCAGTGATACTGTGAGCCAGTGGTAACGTGAGCCAGTGGTAGGGTGAGCCAGTGGTAAGGCGAGCCAGTGATAAGGCGAGCTAGTGATAAGGTGGACTAGTGGTAAGGTGAGCCAGTGGTATGGTGAGCCAGTGGTAAGGTGAGCCAGTGATACTGTGAGCCAGTGGTAAGGTGATCCAGTGATAAGGTGAGCCAGTGGTAAGGTGAGAAAGTGGTAAGGTGAGCCAGTGGTAAGGTGAGCCAGTGGTAAGGTGAGACAGTGGTAAGGTGAGCCAGTGATAAGGTGAGCCAGTGGTAAGGTGAGCCTGCGATAAGGTGAGCCAGTGATAAGGTGAGCCAGTGGTAAGGTGAGTCAGTGGTAAGGTGAGCCAGTGGTAAGGTGAGCCAGTGATAAGGTGAGCCAGTGATAAGGCGAGCCAGTGATAAGGCGAGCTAGTGATAAGGTGGGCCAGTGATAAGGCGAGCCAGTGATAAGGCGAGCTAGTGATAAGGTGGGCCAGTGGTAAGGTGAGCCAGTGATAAGGTGAGCCAGTGATAAGGCGAGCCAGTGATAAGGCGAGCTAGTGATAAGGTGGGCCAGTGATAAGGCGAGCCAGTGATAAGGCGAGCTAGTGATAAGGTGAGCCAGTGATACTGTGAGCCAGTGGTAAGACGAGCCAGTGGTAAGGTGAGCCAGTGGTAAGGTGAGCCAGAGATAAGGACAGCCAGTGGTAAGGTGAGCCTGTGATAAGGTGAGCCAGTGATACTGTGAGCCAGTGGTAAGGTAAGCCAGCGATAAGGTGAGTCAGTGGTAAGGTGAGCCAGTGATACTGTGAGCCAGTGGTAACGTGAGCCAGTGGTAAGGTGAGCCAGTCATACTGTGAGCCAGTGGTAAGGTGAGCCAGTGATAAGGTGAGCCAGTGGTAAGGTGAGCCAGTGGTAAGGTGAGCCAGTGATACTGTGAGCCAGTGGTAAGGTGAGCCAGTGGTAGGGTGAGCCAGTGGTAAGGCGAGCCAGTGATAAGGCGAGCTAGTGATAAGGTGGACTAGTGGTAAGGTGAGCCAGTGGTATGGTGAGCCAGTGGTAAGGTGAGCCAGTGATACTGTGAGCCAGTGGTAAGGTGATCCAGTGATAAGGTGAGCCAGTGGTAAGGTGAGAAAGTGGTAAGGTGAGCCAGTGGTAAGGTGAGCCAGTGGTAAGGTGAGACAGTGGTAAGGTGAGCCAGTGATAAGGTGAGCCAGTGGTAAGGTGAGCCTGCGATAAGGTGAGCCAGTGATAAGGTGAGCCAGTGGTATGTTGATCCAGTGGTAAGGTGAGCCAGTGATAAGGCGAGCTACTGATAAGGTGGGCCAGTGATAAGGCAAGTCAGTGGTAAGGTGAGCCAGTGATATTGTGAGTCAGTGGTAAGGTGAGCCAGTGATATTGTGAGCCAGTGGTAAGGTGAGCCAGTGATATTGTGAGTCAGTGGTAAGGTGAGCCAGTGATATTGTGAGCCAGTGGTAAGGTGAGCCAGTGATAAGGTGAGCCAGTGATAAGGCGAGCCAGTGATAAGGCGAGCTAGTGATAAGGTGGGCCAGTGATAAGGCGAGCCAGTGATAAGGCGAGCTAGTGATAAGGTGAGCCAGTGATACTGTGAGCCAGTGGTAAGACGAGCCAGTGGTAAGGTGAGCCAGTGGTAAGGTGAGCCAGAGATAAGGACAGCCAGTGGTAAGGTGAGCCTGTGATAAGGTGAGCCAGTGATACTGTGAGCCAGTGGTAAGGTAAGCCAGCGATAAGGTGAGTCAGTGGTAAGGTGAGCCAGTGATACTGTGAGCCAGTGGTAACGTGAGCCAGTGGTAGGGTGAGCCAGTGGTAAGGCGAGCCAGTGATAAGGCGAGCTAGTGATAAGGTGGACTAGTGGTAAGGTGAGCCAGTGGTATGGTGAGCCAGTGGTAAGGTGAGCCAGTGATACTGTGAGCCAGTGGTAAGGTGATCCAGTGATAAGGTGAGCCAGTGGTAAGGTGAGAAAGTGGTAAGGTGAGCCAGTGGTAAGGTGAGCCAGTGGTAAGGTGAGACAGTGGTAAGGTGAGCCAGTGATAAGGTGAGCCAGTGGTAAGGTGAGCCTGCGATAAGGTGAGCCAGTGATAAGGTGAGCCAGTGGTAAGGTGAGTCAGTGGTAAGGTGAGCCAGTGGTAAGGTGAGCCAGTGATAAGGTGAGCCAGTGATAAGGCGAGCCAGTGATAAGGCGAGCTAGTGATAAGGTGGGCCAGTGATAAGGCGAGCCAGTGATAAGGCGAGCTAGTGATAAGGTGGGCCAGTGGTAAGGTGAGCCAGTGATAAGGTGAGCCAGTGATAAGGCGAGCCAGTGATAAGGCGAGCTAGTGATAAGGTGGGCCAGTGATAAGGCGAGCCAGTGATAAGGCGAGCTAGTGATAAGGTGAGCCAGTGATACTGTGAGCCAGTGGTAAGACGAGCCAGTGGTAAGGTGAGCCAGTGGTAAGGTGAGCCAGAGATAAGGACAGCCAGTGGTAAGGTGAGCCTGTGATAAGGTGAGCCAGTGATACTGTGAGCCAGTGGTAAGGTAAGCCAGCGATAAGGTGAGTCAGTGGTAAGGTGAGCCAGTGATACTGTGAGCCAGTGGTAACGTGAGCCAGTGGTAAGGTGAGCCAGTCATACTGTGAGCCAGTGGTAAGGTGAGCCAGTGATAAGGTGAGCCAGTGGTAAGGTGAGCCAGTGGTAAGGTGAGCCAGTGATACTGTGAGCCAGTGGTAAGGTGAGCCAGTGGTAGGGTGAGCCAGTGGTAAGGCGAGCCAGTGATAAGGCGAGCTAGTGATAAGGTGGACTAGTGGTAAGGTGAGCCAGTGGTATGGTGAGCCAGTGGTAAGGTGAGCCAGTGATACTGTGAGCCAGTGGTAAGGTGATCCAGTGATAAGGTGAGCCAGTGGTAAGGTGAGAAAGTGGTAAGGTGAGCCAGTGGTAAGGTGAGCCAGTGGTAAGGTGAGACAGTGGTAAGGTGAGCCAGTGATAAGGTGAGCCAGTGGTAAGGTGAGCCTGCGATAAGGTGAGCCAGTGATAAGGTGAGCCAGTGGTAAGGTGAGTCAGTGGTAAGGTGAGCCAGTGGTAAGGTGAGCCAGTGATAAGGTGAGGCAGTGGTAAGGTGAGCCAGTGGTAATGTGAGCCAGTGGTAAATTGAGCCTGCGATAAGGTGAGCCAGTGATACGGTGAGCCAGTGATAAGTTGAGCCTGCGATAAGGTGAGCCCCTGATAATGCGAGCCAGTGATAAGGTGAGTCAGCGGTAAGGTGAGCCAGTGGTAAGTTTCGCCAGTGGTATGGGGAGCCAGTGGTAATGTGAGCCAGTGATACTGTGAGCCAGAGGTAAGGTGAGCCAGTGATACTGTGAGCCAGTGGTAAGTTGAGCCAGTGGTAAGATGAGCCAGTGATACTGTGAGCCAGTGGTAAGGTGAGCCAGTGATACTGTGAGCCAGTGGTAAGGTGGGCCAGTGATAAGGCAAGCTAGTGATAAGGTGGCCCAGTGATAAGGCGAGCCAGTGATAAGGCGAGCTAGTGATAAGGTGAGCCAGTGATACTGTGAGCAAGTGGTAAGGCGAGCCAGTGGTAAGGTGAGCCAGTGGTAAAGTGAGCCAGAGATAAGGACAGCCAGTGGTAAGGTGAGCCTGCAATAAGGTGAGCCAGTGATACTGTGAGCCAGTGGTAAGGTGAGCCAGTGATACTGTGAGCCAGTGGTAAGTTGAGCCAGTGGTAGGGTGAGCCAGTGGTAAGGTGAGCCAGTGATAAGGCGAGCCAGTGATACTGTGAGCAAGTGGTAAGGTGAGCCAGTGGTAAGGTGAGCCAGTGATAAGGTGAGCCAGTGATACTGTGAGCCAGTGGTAAGGTGATCCAGTGATAAGGTGAGCCAGTGGAAAGTTGAGCCAGTGATAAGGTGAGCCAGTGGTAAGGTGAGCCTGCGATAAGGTGAGCCAGTGATAAGTTGAGCCAGTGGTATGGTGAGCCAGTGGTAAGGTGAGCCAGTGATAAGGTGAGCCAGTGATACTGTGAGCCAGTGGTAAGGTGAGCCTGTGATACTGTGAGTCAGTGGTAAGGTGAGCCAGTGATAAGGTGAGCCAGTGGTAAGGTAAGCCAGTGGTAAGGTGAGCCTGCGATAAGGTGAGCCCATGATAAGGTGAGCCAGTGATAAGGTGAGCCAGTGGCAAGGCGAGTCAGTGATAAGGTGACCCAGTGATACTGTGAGCCAGTGGTAAGGTGAGCCAGTGATAAGGTGAGCCAGTGGTAAGGTGAGCCAGTGATACAGTGAGCCAGTGGTAAGGTGAGCCAGGGATAAGGTGAGCCAGTGATAAGGTGAGCCAGTGGTAAGGTGAGCCAGTGATACTGTGAGCTAGTGGTAAGGTGAGCCAGTGGTAATGTGAGCCAGTGATACTGTAAGCCAGTGGTAAGGTGAGCCAGTGATAAGGTGAGCCAGTGGTAAGGTGAACCAGTGATACTGTGAGCCAGTGGTAAGGTGGGCCAGTGGTAAGGTGAGCCAGTGATACTGTGAGCCAGTGGTAAGGTGAGCCCGTGATAAGGTGAGCCAGTGGTAAGGTGAGCCAGTGGTAAGGTGAGCCATTGATAAGGTGAGCTAGTTGTAAGGTGAGCCAGTGATACTGTGAGCCAGTGGTAAGGCGAGCCAGTGGTAAGGTGAGCCAGTGATACTGTGAGCCAGAGGTAAGGTGAGACAGTGGTAAGGTGAGCCAGTGATAAGGTGAGCCAGTGATACTGTGAGCCAATGGTAAGGTGAGCCAGTGGTAAGGTCAGCCAGTGATACTGTGAGTCAGAGGTAAGGTGAGCCAGTGGTAAGGTGAGCCAGTGAAATGTTGAGCCAGTGATACTGTGAGCTTGTGGTAAGGTGAGCCAGTGGTAAGGTGAGCCAGTGATACTGTGAGCCAGAGGCAAGGTGAGGCAATGGTAAGGTGGGCCAGTGATAAGGTGAGCCAGTGGTAAGGTGAGAAAGAGATAAGGTGAGCCAGTGATCCTGTGAGCCAGTGGTAAGGTGAGCCATTGGTAAGGTGAGCCAGTGAGAAGGTGAGCCTGTGATTAGGCGAGCCAGTGGTAAGGTGAGCCAGTGATAATGTGAGCCAGTGGTAAGGTGAGCCGGTGGTAAGGTGAGCCAGTGGTAAGGTGAGCTAGTGATAAGCCGAGCTAGTGATAAGGTGGTCCAGTGATAAGGTGAGCTAGTTGTAAGATGAGCCAGTGATACTGTGAGCCAGTGGTAAGGCGAGCCAGTGGTAAGGTGAGCCAGTGATACTGTGAGCCAGTGGTAAGGTGAGCCAGTGATAAAGCGAGCCAGTGATAAGGCAAGCTAGTGATAAGGTGAGCCAGTGATAAGGTGAGCTAGTTGTAAGGTGAGCCAGTGATACTGTGAGCCAGTGGTAAGGCGAGCCAGTGGTAAGGTGAGCCAGTGATACTGTGAGCCAGAGGTAAGGTGAGCCAGTGATAAGGTGAGCCAGTGGTAAGGTAAGCCAGTGGTAAGGTGAGCCTGCGATAAGGTGAGCCCATGATAAGGTGAGCCAGTGATAAGGTGAGCCAGTGGCAAGGCGAGTCAGTGATAAGGTGACCCAGTGATACTGTGAGCCAGTGGTAAGGTGAGCCAGTGATAAGGTGAGCCAGTGGTAAGGTGAGCCAGTGATACAGTGAGCCAGTGGTAAGGTGAGCCAGGGATAAGGTGAGCCAGTGATAAGGTGAGCCAGTGGTAAGGTGAGCCAGTGATACTGTGAGCTAGTGGTAAGGTGAGCCAGTGGTAATGTGAGCCAGTGATACTGTAAGCCAGTGGTAAGGTGAGCCAGTGATAAGGTGAGCCAGTGGTAAGGTGAACCAGTGATACTGTGAGCCAGTGGTAAGGTGGGCCAGTGGTAAGGTGAGCCAGTGATACTGTGAGCCAGTGGTAAGGTGAGCCCGTGATAAGGTGAGCCAGTGGTAAGGTGAGCCAGTGGTAAGGTGAGCCATTGATAAGGTGAGCTAGTTGTAAGGTGAGCCAGTGATACTGTGAGCCAGTGGTAAGGCGAGCCAGTGGTAAGGTGAGCCAGTGATACTGTGAGCCAGAGGTAAGGTGAGACAGTGGTAAGGTGAGCCAGTGATAAGGTGAGCCAGTGATACTGTGAGCCAATGGTAAGGTGAGCCAGTGGTAAGGTCAGCCAGTGATACTGTGAGTCAGAGGTAAGGTGAGCCAGTGGTAAGGTGAGCCAGTGAAATGTTGAGCCAGTGATACTGTGAGCTTGTGGTAAGGTGAGCCAGTGGTAAGGTGAGCCAGTGATACTGTGAGCCAGAGGCAAGGTGAGGCAATGGTAAGGTGGGCCAGTGATAAGGTGAGCCAGTGGTAAGGTGAGAAAGAGATAAGGTGAGCCAGTGATCCTGTGAGCCAGTGGTAAGGTGAGCCATTGGTAAGGTGAGCCAGTGAGAAGGTGAGCCTGTGATTAGGCGAGCCAGTGGTAAGGTGAGCCAGTGATAATGTGAGCCAGTGGTAAGGTGAGCCGGTGGTAAGGTGAGCCAGTGGTAAGGTGAGCTAGTGATAAGCCGAGCTAGTGATAAGGTGGTCCAGTGATAAGGTGAGCTAGTTGTAAGATGAGCCAGTGATACTGTGAGCCAGTGGTAAGGCGAGCCAGTGGTAAGGTGAGCCAGTGATACTGTGAGCCAGTGGTAAGGTGAGCCAGTGATAAAGCGAGCCAGTGATAAGGCAAGCTAGTGATAAGGTGAGCCAGTGATAAGGTGAGCTAGTTGTAAGGTGAGCCAGTGATACTGTGAGCCAGTGGTAAGGCGAGCCAGTGGTAAGGTGAGCCAGTGATACTGTGAGCCAGAGGTAAGGTGAGCCAGTGGTAAGGTGAGCCAGTGATAAGGTGAGCCAGTGATACTGTGAGCCAATGGTAAGGTGAGCCAGTGGTAATTTGAGCCAGTGATACTGTGAGTCAGAGGTAAGGTGAGCCAGTGGTAAGGTGAGCCAGTGATAATGTGAGCCAGTGGTAAGGTGAGCCTGTGGTAAGGTGATCCAGTGGTAAGGTGCGCTAGTGATAAGGCGAGCTAGTGATAAGGTGGCCCAGTGATAAGGCGAGTCAGTGGTAAGGTGAGCCAGTGATACTGTGAGCCAGTGGTAAGGTGAGCCAGTGATAAGTTGCACCAGTGATAAGGCGAGCCAGTGATAAGGCGAGCTAGTGATAAGGCGGGCTAGTGATAAAGCGAGCCAGTGATAAGGCAAGCTAGTGATAAGGCGAGCCAGTGATAAGGTGAGCTAGTATAAGGTGAGCCAGTGATACTGTGAGCCAGTGGTAAGGCGAGCCAGTGGTAAGGTGAGCCAGTGATACTGTGAGCCAGAGGTAAGGTGAGCCAGTGGTAAGGTGAGCCAGTGATAAGGTGAGCCAGTGATACTGTGAGCCAGTGATAAGGAGAGCCAGTGATACTGTGAGCCCGAGGTAAGGTGAGCCAGTGGTAAGGTGAGCGAGTGATAAGGTGAGCCAGTGATACTGTAAGCTTGTGGTAAGGTGCACCATTGGTAAGGTGAGCCAGTGATACTGTGAGCCAGAGGTAAGGTGAGACAGTGGTAAGGTGGGCCAGTAATAAGGTGAACCAGTGGTAAGGTTAGCCAGAGATAAGGTGAGCCAGTGATTCTGTGAGACAGTGGTAAGGTGAGCCAGTGATAAGGTGAGCCAGTGATACTGTGAGCCAGTGGTAAGGTGATCCAGTGATAAGGTGAGCCAGTGGTAAGGTGAGCAAGTGGTAAGGTGAGCCAGTGATAAGGTGAGTCAGTAGTAAGGTGAGCCAGTGATAAGGTGAGCCAGTGGTAAGGTGAGCCAGTGATAAGGTGAGCCAGTGGTAAGGTGAGCCAGTGATACTGTGAGCCAGTGGTAAGGTGAGCCAGTGTTAAGGTGAGCCAGTGATACTGTGAGCCAGTGGTAAGGTGAGCCCGTGATAAGGTGAGCCAGTGCTAAGGTGAGCCAGTGGTAAGGTGAGCCAGTGGTAAGGTGAGCCATTGATGAGGTGAGACTGCGATAAGGTGAGCCTTTGATAAGGCGAGCCAGTGGTAAGGTGAGCCAGTGGTAAGGTGAGCTAGTGATAAGGCGAGCTAGTGATAAGGTGAGCCTGTGATAAGGCGATCCAGTGATAAGGTGAGATAGTTGTAAGACGAGCCAGTGATACTGTGAGCCAGTGGTAAGGTGGGCCAGTGATAAGGTGAGCTAGTTGTAAGGTGAGCCAGTGATACTGTGAGCCAGTGGTAAGGCGAGCCAGTGGTAAGGTGAGCCAGTGATACTGGGAGCCAGTGGTAAGGTGAGCCAGTGATAAAGAGAGCCAGTGATAAGGCAAGCTAGTGATAAGGTGAGCCAGTGATAAGGTGAGCTAGTTGTAAGATGAGCCAGTGATACTGTGAGCCAGAGGTAAGATGAGCCAGTGGTAAGGTCAGCCAGTGATAAGGTGAGCCAGTGATACTGTGAGCCAATGGTAAGGTGAGCCAGTGGTAAGGTGAGCCAGTGTTAAGGTGAGCCAGTGATACTGTGAGCCAGAGGCAAGGTGAGGCAGTGGTAAGGTGGGCCAGTGATAAGGTGAGCCAGTGGTAAGGTGAGAAAGAGATAAGGTGAGCCAGTGATACTCTGAGCCAGTGGTAAGGTGAGCCATTGGTAAGGTGAGCCAGTGAGAAGGTGAGCCTGTGATAAGGCGAGCCAATAGTAAGGTGAGCCAGTAATAATGTGAGCCAGTGGTAAGGTGAGCCGGTGGTAAGGTGAGCCAGTGGTAAGGTGAGCCAGTGATAAGGCGAGTCAGTGGTAAGGTGAGCCAGTGATACTGTGAGCCAGTGGTAAGGTGAGCCAGTGATAAGTTGCACCAGTGATAAGGCGAGCCAGTGATAAGGCGAGCTAGTGATACGGCGGGCTAGTGATAAAGCGAGCCAGTGATAAGGCAAGCTAGTGATAAGGCGAGCCAGTGATAAGGTGAGCTAGTATAAGGTGAGCCAGTGATACTGTGAGCCAGTGGTAAGGCGAGCCAGTGCTAAGGTGAGCCAGGGATACTGTGAGCCAGAGGTAAGGTGAGCCAGTGGTAAGGTGAGCCAGTGATAAGGTGAGCCAGTGATACTGTGAGCCAGTGGTAAGCTGAGCCAGTGGTAAGGTGAGCCAGTGATACTGTGAGCCCGAGGTAAGGTGAGCCAGTGGTAAGGTGAGCCAGTGATAAGGTGAGCCAGTGATACTGTAAGATTGTGGTAAGGTGCACCGTTGGTAAGGTGAGCCAGTGATACTGTGAGCCAGAGGTAAGGTGAGCCAGTTGTAAGGTGGGCCAGTAATGAGGTGAACCAGTGGTAAGGGTAGGCAGAGATAAGGTGAGCCAGTGATACTGTGAGCCAGTGGTAAGGTGAGCCAGTCATAAGGTGAGCCAGTGATAAGGTGAGTCAGTAGTGAGGTGAGCCAGTGATAAGGTGAGCCAGTGGTAAGGTGAGCCTGTGATAAGGTGAGCCAGTGATAAGGTGAGCCAGTGGTAAGGTGAGCCAGTGGAAGGTGAGCCAGTGGTAAGGTGAGCCAGTGATAGGGTGAGCCAGTGGTAAGGTGAGCCAGTGGTAAGGTGAGCCAGTGGTAAGGTGAGCCTGTGATAAGGTGAACCAGTGATAAGGTGAGCCAGTGATAAGGTGAGCCTGTGATAAGGTGAGCCCCTGATAAGGCGAGCCAGTGGTAAGGTGAGCCAGTGATAAGGTGAGCTAGTGATAAGGAGAGGCAGTGGTAAGGAGAGCCAGTGGTGAGGTGAGCCAGTGATACTGTGAGACAGTGGTAAGGTGAGCCAGTGATAAGGTTAGCCAGTGGTAAGGTGAGCCAGTGATAAGGTGAGCCAGTGGTAAGGTGAGCCAGTGATACTGTGAGCCAGTGGTAAGGTGATCCAGTGGTAAGGTGAGCCAGTGATACTGTGAGCCAGTGGTAAGGTGAGCCAGTGGTAAGGTGAGCCAGTGATACTGTGAGTCAGTGGTAAGGTGAGCCAGTGGTAAGGTGAGCCAGTGATAAGGTGAGCCGATGGTAAGGTGAGCCAGTGATACTGTGAGCCACTGGTAAGGTGAGCCAGTGGTATGGCGAGCTAGTGATACTGTGAGCCAGTGGTAAGCTGTGCCAGTGATAAGGTGAGCCAGTGGTAAGGTGAGCCAGTGATATTGTGAGCCAGTGGTAAGGTGAGCCAGTGATATTGTGAGTCAGTGGTAAGGTGAGCCAGTGATATTGTGAGCCAGTGGTAAGGTGAGCCAGTGATAAGGTGAGCCAGTGATAAGGCGAGCCAGTGATAAGGCGAGCTAGTGATAAGGTGGGCCAGTGATAAGGCGAGCCAGTGATAAGGTGAGCTAGTGATAAGGCAAGGCAGTGATAAGGCGAGCTAGTGATAAGGTGAGCCAGTGATACTGTGAGCCAGTGGTAAGACGAACCAGTGGTAAGGTGAGCCAGTGGTAAGGTGAGCCAGAGATAAGGACAGCCAGTGGTAAGGTGAGCCTGTGATAAGGTGAGCCAGTGATACTGTGAGCCAGTGGTAAGGTAAGCCAGCGATAAGGTGAGCCAGTGGTAAGGTGAGCCAGTGATACTGTGAGCCAGTGGTAACGTGAGCCAGTGGTAAGGTGAGCCAGTCATACTGTGAGCCAGTGGTAAGGTGAGCCAGTGATAAGGTGAGCCAGTGGTAAGGTGAGCCAGTGGTAAGGTGAGCCAGTGATACTGTGAGCCAGTGGTAAGTTGAGCCAGTGGTACGGTGAGCCAGTGGTAAGGCAAGCAAGTGATAAGGTGAGCTAGTGATAAGGTGGACCAGTGGTAAGGTGAGCCAGTGGTATGGTGAGCCAGTGGTAAGGTGAGCCAGTGATACTGTGAGCCAGTGGTAAGGTGATCCAGTGATAAGGTGAGCCAGTGGTAAGGTGAGAAAGTGGTAAGGTGAGCCAGTGGTAAGGTGTGCCAGTGGTAAGGTGAGACAGTGGTAAGGTGAGCCAGTGATAATGTGAGCCAGTGGTAAGGTGAGCCTGCGATAAGGTCAGCCAGTGATAAGGTGAGCCAGTGGTACGGTGAGCCAGTGGTAAGGCAAGCAAGTGATAAGGTGAGCTAGTGATAAGGTGGACCAGTGGTAAGGTGAGCCAGTGGTATGGTGAGCCAGTGGTAAGGTGAGCCAGTGATACTGTGAGTCAGTGGTAAGGTGAGCTAGTGGTAAGGTGAGCCAGTGATAAGGTGAGGCAGTGGTAAGGTGAGCCAGTGGTAATGTGAGCCAGTGGTAAATTGAGCCTGCGATAAGGTGAGCCAGTGATAAGGTGAGCCAGTGATAAGGTGAGCCTGCGATAAGGTGAGCCCCTGATAATACGAGCCAGTGGTAAGGTGAGCCAGTGGTAAGTTTCGCCAGTGGTATGGGGAGCCAGTGGTAATGTGAGCCAGTGATACTGTGAGCCAGTGGTAAGGTGAGCCTGCAATAAGGTGAGCCAGTGATACTGTGAGCCAGTTGTAAGGTGAGCCAGTGGTAAGGTGAGCCAGGGATACTGTGAGCCAGTGGTAAGTTGAGTCAGTGGTAGGGTGAGCCAGTGGTAAGGTGAGCCAGTGATAAGGCGAGCCAGTGATAAGGCGAGCCAGTGGTAAGGTGAGCCAGTGGTAAGGTGAGCCAGTGGTATGGTGAGCCTGTGATACTGTGAGTCAGTGGTAAGGTGAGCCAGTGATAAGGTGAGCCAGTGGTAAGGTAAGCCAGTGGTAAGGTGAGCCTGCGATAAGGTGAGCCCATGATAAGGTGAGCCAGTGATACTGTGAGCTAGTGGTAAGGTGAGCCAGTGGTAATGTGAGCCAGTGATACTGTGAGCCAGTGGTAAGGTGAGCCAATGGTAAGGTGAGCCAGTGATACTGTGAGCCAGTGGTAAGGTGAGCCAGTGATAAGGTGAGCCAGTGGTAAGGTGAACCAGTGATACTGTGAGCCAGTGGTAAGGTGAGCCAGTGGTAAGGTGAGCCAGTGATACTGTGAGCTAGTGGTAAGGTGAGCCCGTGATAAGGTGAGCCAGTGGTAAGGTGAGCCAGTGGTAAGGTGAGCCAGTGATACTGTGAGCCAGTGGTAAGTTGAGCCAGTGGTACGGTGAGCCAGTGGTAAGGCAAGCCAGTGATAAGGTGAGCTAGTGATAAGGTGGACCAGTGGTAAGATGAGCCAGTGGTATGGTGAGCCAGTGGTAAGGTGAGCCAGTGATACTGTGAGCCAGTGGTAAGGTGATCCAGTGATAAGGTGAGCCAGTGGTAAGGTGAGAAAGTGGTAAGGTGAGCAAGTGGTAAGGTGTGCCAGTGGTAAGGTGAGACAGTGGTAAGGTGAGCCAGTGATAATGTGAGCCAGTGGTAAGGTGAGCCTGCGATAAGGTCAGCCAGTGATAAGGTGAGCCAGTGGTAAGGTGAGTCAGTGGTAAGGTGAGCTAGTGGTAAGGTGAGCCAGTGATAAGGTGAGGCAGTGGTAAGGTGAGCCAGTGGTAATGTGAGCCAGTGGTAAATTGAGCCTGCGATAAGGTGAGCCAGTGATAAGGTGAGCCAGTGATAAGGTGAGCCTGCGATAAGGTGAGCCCCTGATAATGCGAGCCAGTGGTAAGGTGAGCCAGTGGTAAGTTTCACCAGTGGTATGGGGAGCCAGTGGTAATGTGAGCCAGTGATACTGTGAGCCAGTGGTAAGGTGAGCCTGCAATAAGGTGAGCCAGTGATACTGTGAGCCAGTTGTAAGGTGAGCCAGTGGTAAGGTGAGCCAGTGATACTGTGAGCCAGTGGTAAGTTGAGTCAGTGGTAGGGTGAGCCAGTGGTAAGGTAAGCCAGTGATAAGGTGAGCCAGTGGTAAGGTGAGCCAGTGGTAAGGTGAGCCAGTGGTATGGTGAGCCTGTGATACTGTGAGTCAGTGGTAAGGTGAGCCAGTGATAAGGTGAGCCAGTGGTAAGGTAAGCCAGTGGTAAGGTGAGCCTGCGATAAGGTGAGCCCATGATAAGGTGAGCCAGTGATACTGTGAGCTAGTGGTAAGGTGAGCCAGTGGTAATGTGAGCCAGTGATACTGTGAGCCAGTGGTAAGGTGAGCCAATGGTAAGGTGAGCCAGTGATACTGTGAGCCAGTGGTAAGGTGAGCCAGTGATAAGGTGAGCCAGTGGTAAGGTGAACCAGTGATACTGTGAGCCAGTGGTAAGGTGAGCCAGTGGTAAGGTGAGCCAGTGATACTGTGAGCTAGTGGTAAGGTGAGCCTGTGATAAGGTGAGCCAGTGGTAAGGTGAGCCAGTGGTAAGGTGAGCCAGTGGTAAGGTGAGCCTTTGATGATGTGAGACTGCGATAAGGTGAGCCTGTGATAAGGCGAGCCAATGGTAAGGTGAGCCAGTGGTAAGGTGAGCTAGTGATAAGGCGAGCTAGTGATAAGGTGGGCCAGTGATAAGGTGAACTAGTTGTAAGATGGGCCAGTGATACTGTGAGCCAGTGGTAAGGTGGGCCAGTGATAAGGTGAGCTAGTTGTAAGGTGAGCCAGTGGTAAGGCGAGCCAGTGGTAAGGTGAGCCAGTGATACTGTGAGCCAGTGGTAAGGTGAGCCAGTGATAAAGCGAGCCAGTGATAAGGCAAGCTAATGATAAGGTGAGCCAGTGATAAGGTGAGCTAGTTGTAAGGTGAGCCAGTGATACTGTGAGCCAGTGGTAAGGCGAGCCAGTGGTAAGGTGAGCCAGTGATACTGTGAGCCAGAGGTAAGGTGAGCCAGTGGTAAGGTGAGCCAGTGATAACGTGAGCCAGTGATACTGTGAGCCAATGGTAAGGTGAGCCAGTGGTAAGGTGAGCCAGTGGTAAGGTGAGCCAGTGATAAGGTGAGCCAGTGATACTGTGAGCCAATGGTAAGGTGAGCCAGTGATACTGTGAGCTTGTGGTAAGGTGAGCCAGTGGTAAGGTGAGCCAGTGATACTGTGAGCCAGAGGCAAGGTGAGGCAGTGGTAAGGTGGGCCAGTGATAAGGTGAGCCAGTGGTAAGGTGAGAAAGAGATAAGGTGAGCCAGTGATACTGTGAGCCAGTGGTAAGGTGAGCCATTGGTAAGGTGAGCCAGTGAGAAGGTGAGCCTGTGATAAGGCGAGCCAGTGGTAAGGTGAGCCAGTGATAATGTGAGCGAGTGGTAAGGTGAGCCGGTGGTAAGGTGAGCCAGTGGTAAGGTGAGCTAGTGATAAGGCGAGCTAGTGATAAGGTGGGCCAGTGATAAGGCAAGTCAGTGGTAAGGTGAGCCAGTGATACTGTGAGCCAGTGGTAAGGTGAGCCAGTGATAAGTTGCACCAGTGATAAGGCGAGCCAGTGATAAGGCGAGCTAGTGATAAGGCGGGCTAGTGATAAAGCAAGCCAGTGATAAGGCAAGCTAGTGATAAGGCGAGCCAGTGATAAGGTGAGCTAGTATAAGGTGAGCCAGTGATACTGTGATCCAGTGGTAAGGCGAGCCAGTGGTAAGGTGAGCCAGTGATACTGTGAGCCAGAGGTAAGGTGAGCCAGTGGTAAGGTGAGCCAGTGATAAGGTGAGCCAGTGATACTGTGAGACAGTGGTAAGGTGAGCCAGTGGTAAGGTGAGCCAGTGATACTGTGAGCCGGAGGTAAGGTGAACCAGTGGTAAGGTGAGCCAGTGATAAGGTGACCCAGTGATACTGTAAGCTTGTGGTAAGGTGCACCATTGGTAAGGTGAGCCAGTGATACTGTGAGCCAGAGGTAAGGTGAGCCAGTGGTAAGGTGGGCCAGTAATAAGGTGAACCAGTGGTAAGGTTAGCCAGAGATAAGGTGAGCCAGTGATACTGTGAGCCAGTGGTAAGGTGAGCCAGTGATAAGGTGAGCCAGTGATACTGTGAGCCAGTGGTAAGGTGATCCAGTGATAAGGTGAGCCAGTGGTAAGGTGAGCAAGTGGTAAGGTGAGCCAGTGATAAGGTGAGTCAGTAGTAAGGTGAGCCAGTGATAAGGTGAGCCAGTGGTAAGGTGAGCCTGTGATAAGGTGAGCCAGCGATAAGGTGAGCCAGTGGTAAGGTGAGCCAGTGGAAGGTGAGCCAGTGGTAAGGTGAGCCAGTGATACTGTGAGCCCGAGGTAAGGTGATCCAGTGGTAAGGTGAGCCAGTGATAAGGTGACCCAGTGATACTGTAAGCTTGTGGTAAGGTGCACCATTGGTAAGGTGAGCCAGTGATACTGTGAGCCAGTGGTAAGGTGATCCAGTGGTAAGGTGAGCCAGTGATACTGTGAGCCAGTGGTAAGGTGAGCCAGTGATAAGGTGAGCCAGTGATACTGTGAGCCAGTGGTAAGGTGATCCAGTGGTAAGGTGAGCCAGTGATAAGGTGAGTCAGTAGTAAGGTGAGCCAGTGATAAGGTGAGTCAGTAGTAAGGTGAGCCAGTGATAAGGTGAGCCAGTGGTAAGGTGAGCCTGTGATAAGGTGAGCCAGTGATAAGGTGAGCCAGTGGTAAGGTGAGCCAGTGGAAGGTGAGCCAGTGGTAAGGTGAGCCAGTGATAAGGTGAGCCAGTGGTAAGGTGAGCCTGTGATAAGGTGAGCCAGTGATAAGATGAGCCTGTGATAAGGTGAGCCTGTGATAAGGTGAGCACCTGATAAGGCGAGCCAGTGGTAAGGTGAGCCAGTGATAAGGTGAGCCAGTGATAAGGAGAGGCAGTGGTAAGGAGAGCCAGTGGTGAGGTGAGCCAGTGATATTGTGAGACAGTGGTAAGGTGAGCCAGTGATAATGTTAGCCAGTGGTAAGGTGAGCCAGTGATAAGGTGAGCCAGTGGTAAGGTGAGCCAGTGATACTGTGAGCCAGTGGTAAGGTGATCCAGTGGTAAGGTGAGCCAGTGATACTGTGAGCCAGTGGTAAGGTGAGCCAGTGGTAAGGCGAGCCAGTGATACTGTGAGTCAGTGGTAAGGTGAGCCAGTGATACTGTGAGCCAGTGGTAAGGTGAGCCAGTGGTATGGCGAGCTAGTGATACTGTGAGCCAGTGGTAAGCTGCGCCAGTGATAAGGTGAGCCAGTGGTAAGGTGAGCCAGTGGTATGTTGATCCAGTGGTAAGGGGAGCCAGTGATAAGGCGATCTAGTGATAAGGTGGGCCAGTGATAAGGCAAGTCAGTGGTAGGGTGAGCCAGTGATATTGTGAGCCAGTGGTAAGGTGAGCCAGTGATATTGTGAGTCAGTGGTAAGGTGAGCCAGTGATATTGTGAGCCAGTGGTAATGTGAGCTAGTGATATTGTGAGTCAGTGGTAAGGTGAGCCAGTGATATTGTGAGCCAGTGATAATGCGAACTAGGGATAAGGTGGGCCAGTGATAAGGCGAGCCAGTGATAAGGCGAGCCAGTGATAAGGCGATCTAGGGATAAGGTGGGCCAGTGATAAGGCGAGCCAGTAAAAAGGTGAGCTAGTGATAAGGCGAGGCAGTGATAAGGGGAGCTAGTGATTAGGTGAGCCAGTGATACTTTGAGCCAGTGGTAAGACGAGCCAGTGGTAAGGTGAGCCAGTGGTAAGTTGACCCAGAGATAAGGACATCCCCTGGTAAGGTGAGCCTGTGAGAAGGTGAGCCAGTGATACTGTGAGCCAGTGGTAAGGTGAGCTAGCGATAAGGTGAGTCAGTGGTAAGGTGAGCCAGTGATACTGTGAGCCAGTGGTAACGTGAGCCAGTGGTAAGGTGAGCCAGTTATACTGTGAGCCAGTGGTAAGGTGAGCCAGTGATAAGGTGAGCCAGTGGTAAGGTGAGTCAGTGGTAAGGTGAGCCAGTGATACTGTGAGCCAGTGGTAAGTTGAGCCAGTGGTAGGGTGAGCAAGTGGTAAGGCGAGCCAGTGATAAGGCGAGCTAGTGATAAGGTGGACCAGTGGTAAGGTGAGCCAGTGGTATGGTGAGCCAGTGGTAAGGCGATCCAGTGATACTGTGAGCCAGTGGTAAGGTGATCCAGTGATAAGGTGAGCCAGTGGTAAGGTGAGAAAGTGGTAAGGTGAGCCAGTGGTAAGGTGAGCCAGTGGTAAGGTGAGACAGTGGTAAGGTGAGACAGTGATAAGGTGAGCCAGTGGTAAGGTGAGCCTTCGATAAGGTGAGCCAGTGGTAAGGTGAGAAAGTGGTAAGGTGAGCCAGTGGTAAGGTGAGCCAGTGGTAAGGTGAGCCAGTGATAAGGTGAGGCAGTGGTAAGGTGAGCCAGTGGTAATGTGAGCCAGTGGTAAATTGAGCCTGCGATAAGGTGAGCCAGTGATAAGGTGAGCCAGTGATAAGGTGAGCCTGCGATAAGGTGAGCCCCTGATAATGCGAGCCAGTGGTAAGGTGAGCCAGTGGTAAGTTTCGCCAGGGGTATGGGGAGCCAGTGGTAATGTGAGCCAGTGATACTGTGAGCCAGTGGTAAGGTGAGCCAGTGGTAAGGTGAGCCAGTGATACTGTGAGCCAGTGGTAAGTTGAGCCAATGGTAAGGTGAGCCAGTGATACTGTGAGCCAGTGGTAAGGTGAGCCAGTGATACTGTGAGCCAGTGGTAAGGTGGGCCAGTGATAAAACGAGCTAGTGATAAGGTGGCCCAGTGATAAGGCGAGCCAGTGATAAGGCGAGCTAGTGATAAGGTGAACCAGTGATACTGTGAGCCAGTGGTAAGGCGAGCCAGTGGTAAGGTGAGCCAGTGGTAAGGTGAGCCAGAGATAAGGACAGCCAGTGGTAAGGTGAGCCTGCAATAAGGTGAGCCAGTGATACTGTGAGCCAGTGGTAAGGTGAGCCAGTGATACTGTGAGCCAGTGGTAAGTTGAGCCAGTGGTAGGGTGAGCCAGTGGTAAGGTAAGCCAGTGATAAGGCGAGCCAGTGATACTGTGAGCCAGTGGTAAGGTGAGCCAGTGGTAAGGTGAGCCAGTAATAAGGTGAGCCAGTGATACTGTGAGCCAGTGGTAAGGTGATCCAGTGATAAGGTGAGCCAGTGGTAAGTTGAGCCAGTGATAAGGTGAGCCAGTGGTAAGGTGAGCCTGCGATAAGGTGAGCCAGTGATAAGTTGAGCCAGTGGTATGGTGAGCCAGTGGTAAGGTGAGCCAGTGATAAGGTGAGCCAGTGATACTGTGAGCCAGTGGTAAGGGGAGCCAGTGGTAAGGTGAGCCAGTGATACTGTGAGCCAGTGGTAAGGTGAGCCAGTGATACTGTGAGCTAGTGATACGGTGAGCTAGTGATACTGTGAGCCTGCGATAAGGTGAGCCCGTGATAAGGCGAGCCAGTGGTAAGGTGATCCAGTGATACTGTGAGCCATTGGTAAGGTGAGCCAGTGGTAAGGTGAGCCAGTGAAACTGTGAGCCAGTGGTACGTTGAGCCAGTAGTAGGGTGAGCCAGTGATAAGGCGAGCTAGTGATAAGGTGGACCAGTGGTAAGGTGAGCCAGTGGTATGGTGAGCCAGTGCTAAGGTGAGCCAGTGATAAGGCGAGCTAGTGATAAGGTGAACCAGTGATACTGTGAGCCAGTGGTAAGGCGAGCCAGTGGTAAGGTGAGCCAGTGGTAAGGTGAGCCAGAGATAAGGTGAGCCAGTGATACAGTGAGCCAGTGGTAAGGTGAGCCAGTGATAAGGTGAGCCAGTGGTAAGGTGAGCCAGTGATACTGTGAGCCAGTGGTAAGGTGAGCCAGTGGTAAGGTAAGCCAGTCATACTGTGAGCCAGTGGTAAGGTGAGCCAGTGATAAGGTGAGCCAGTGGTAAGGTGAGCCAGTGGTAAGGTGAGCCAGTGATACTGTGAGCCAGTGGTAAGTTGAGCCAGTGGTAGGGTGAGCCAGTGGTAAGGTGAGCCAGTGATAAGGCGAGCAAGTGATACTGTGAGCCATTGGTAAGGTGAGCCAGTGGTAAGGTGAGCCAGTGATAAGGTGAGCCAGTGATACTGTGAGCCAGTGGTTAGGTGAGCCAGTGATAAGGTGAACCAGTGGTAAGGTGAGCCTGCGATAAGGTGAGCCAGTGATAAGTTGAGCCAGTGGTATGGTGAGCCAGTGTTAAGGTGAGCCAGTGATAAGGTGAGCCAGTGATACTGTGAGCCAGTGGTAAGGTGAGCCAGTGGTTAGGTGAGCCAGTGATAAGGTGAACCAGTGGTAAGGTGAGCCTGCGATAAGGTGAGCCAGTGATAAGTTGAGCCAGTGGTATGGTGAGCCAGTGTTAAGGTGAGCCAGTGATAAGGTGAGCCAGTGATACTGTGAGCCAGTGGTAAGGTGAGCCAGTGGTAAGGTGAGCCAGTGATACTGTGAGCCAGTGGTAAGGTGATCCAGTGATAAGGTGAGTCAGTGATAAGGTGAGCCAGTGGTAAGGTGAGCCAGTGCTAAGGTGAGACAGTGGAAAGGTGAGCCAGTGATAAGGTGAGCCAGTGGTAAGGTGAGCCTGCGATAAGGTGAGCCAGTGGTAAGGTGAGCCAGTGGTAAGGTGAGACAGTGATAAGGTGAGGCAGTGGTAAGGTGAGCCAGTGGTAAGGTGAGCCAGTGGTAAGGTGAGCCTGCGATAAGGTGACCCAGTGATAAGGTGAGGCAGTGCTAAGGTGAGCCTGCTATAAGGTGAGCCCCTGATTAGGCGAGCCAGTGGTAAGTTGAGCCAGTGATAAGGTGAGTCAGTGATAAGGAGAGCCAATGGTAAGGAGAGCCAGTGGTAAGGTGAGCCAGTGATACTGTGAGACAGTGGGAAGGTGAGCCAGTGATAAGGTGAACCAGTGGTGAGGTGAACCAGTGATAAGGTGAGCCAGTGGTAAGGTGAGCCAGTGATACTGTGAGCCAGTGGTAAGGTGAGCCAGTGGTAAGGTGAGCCAGTGATACTGTGAGCCCGTGGTAAGGTGAGCCAATGATAAGGTGAGCCAGTGATAGTGTGAGCCAGTGGTAAGGTGAGCCAGTGATAAGGTGAGCCAGTGGTAAGGTGAGCCAGTGATACTGTGAGCCAGTGGTAAGGTGAGCCAGTGATAAGGTGAGCCAGTGATATTGTGAGCCAGTGGTAAGCTGCGCCAGTGATAAGGTGAGCCAGTGGTAAGGGGAGTCAGTGGTAAGTTGATCCAGTGGTAAGGTGAGCCAGTGATAAGGTGAGCCTGCGATAAGGTGAGCCCGTGATAAGGCGAGCCAGTGGTAAGGTGAGCCAGTGGTAAGGTGAGCCAGTGATAAGGCGAGCCAGTGGTAAGATGAGCCAGAGATAAGGACAGCCAGTGATAAGGTGAGCCAGGGGTAAGGTGAGCCAGTGACAAGGCGAGCCAGTGATAAGGCGAGCCAGTGGTAAGGTGAGCCAGTAGTAAGGTGAGCCAGTGATAAAGTGAGCCAGTGATAAGGTGAACCAGTGATACTGTGAGCCAATGGTAAGGTGATCCAGTGGTAAGGTGAGCCAGTGATACTGTGAGCCAGTGGTAAGGTGAGTCAGTGGTAAGGTGAGCCAGTGGTAAGGTGAGCCAGTGGTAAGGTGAGCCAGTGGTAAGATGAGCCAGAGATAAGGACAGCCAGTGATAAGGTGAGCCAGGGGTAAGGTGAGCCAGTGACAAGGCGAGCCAGTGATAAGGCGAGCCAGTGGTAAGGTGAGCCAGTAGTAAGGTGAGCCAGTGATAAAGTTAGCCAGTGATAAGGTGAACCAGTGATACTGTGAGCCAATGGTAAGGTGATCCAGTGGTAAGGTGAGCCAGTGATACTGTGAGCCAGTGGTAAGGTGAGTCAGTGGTAAGGTGAGCCAGTGATACTGTGAGCCAGTGGTAAGGTGAGCCAATGATAAGGTGAGCCAGTGGTAAGGTGAGCCAGTGGTAAGGTGAGCCAGTGATACTGTGAGCCAGTGGTAAGATGAGCCAGTGGTAAGGTGAGCCATAGGTAAGGCGAGCCAGTGGTAAGGTGGGCCAGTGATAAGGTGAGCCAGTGGTAAGGTGAGCCAGTGATAAGGTGAGCCAGTGGTAAGGTGAGCCAGTGGTAAGGTGAGTCAGTGGTAAGGTTAGCCAGTGGTAAGGTGAGCCAGTGATAAGGTGAGCCATAGGTAAGGCGAGCCAGTGGTAAGGTGGGCCAGTGATAAGGTGAGCCAGTGGTAAGGTGAGCCAGTGATACTGTGAGCCAGTGGTAAGGTGAGCCAGAGATAAGGGGAGCCTGTGATACTGTGAGCCAGTGGTAAGATGAGTGTTAGGGAGAATTCTCTGTTTAGGCTGAATTTCCTAACCTAGTGAGTCCCCCAGCAGCTTTGCTGGATTTCTGGAGTTTGTTTTTTTCATCCTGCCAAGAGTGAGACTCTTTTTCTCCCACTCTTGGAGATGAATGTGGTTAATTCCGTTGAATCTCAATGTGTTCTATGGGCTATGGGGTCTTTTACTCCATAGGACCTCATGTGTTTTGCTATGTGAGTTACACAGCACCCTCCGTGCCGTAGCACTGGGGCGTCCTAGCGAACCTCCATCATAGACTCCATACCCTGGGACTGAATACTGTCTCGCAGGGCATGTAAAGTCACCATTGGCTTTACTAGACCTAAATTTACTAACAGAACTAGTACAGACCACCCTATTGTGGACATACTGGTAGGGGTAATTCGATTACCCCTGGGTCTGTTTTTCGAGGGGGCACTGTCCCGTTCCCCCTCGTCGGGTTTTGGCTGGTGGCAGTTTAAACTACTTGTTATATTCGACCACGAATATATTCCTATGGGATTCTTCCCATTGTTGGAGGCTAATACTTTTTCACGTTAGTCTCTCACATACCGCCGGTTTTTTTATCTTAAATAAATCTACCGGTTGGTATTTTCTGCCACAACTCGGTTTTTAAAATGGAGTATGTGTTCGCCTCTGTAACTCCGAACCAAAGCTTGAGCCCTTTGTTCCACTTTTGGCGGGCTTCTGCACAGAAGCCCTCCAAAGTGGTGCCATTCTGTCTGGGTACCACAGGGGGTGTGGGAGGGGGTTTAGGCACCCTGGACTGAGTTGCCTTGCCAACTCAAGTTGCACTCTGGTGTGATTGGCCCAAGTGGTGAGCCACCCTGCTCACCACTTAGTGTGTTTTGATTGACAGCTAGGCTGAATGAATGGGGGTTTTCTGCATAAAAGCAGGGCTTTTGGGACTGGATCTTCAGAAGTTACCACAGGACCTAAGAATCCGACGAGGGTAAAGCTGAGCCGACCTGCAACGACAACACCTCTGGTGGAGCTCTGCTGAACCGACTCATCACTTTCCAACGACAAAGGAGATCTCCCTGCTGGAGAGTCTTCTTCCCCTGACTGGTGGGAACAACCAGTCCCTTGGCTTTTTCTTCGTTTCCAGGGCGTAGTGGTCGAATTGCCCGTGCTGAGCACCCTGGCAACCGGATAGCCACTAGCCCGTACCGTGACCAAAAGGTGGTGCCTTGTGACGGAGCACTCCGCGGCTGGTCTCTTCCCTGGTGGTGCAACGATCTTCAACTTTCCTTCGACGACGAGACCATCTCATCTCTTGGCAAAGCCCCGACTTGCATCCACCACCAGGAACAACTGCCCCCGCCGGAGCTGTCTCTCCACTTACAAGGTACTGTGTTCACCTGGCTTCCTTGTGACAGTTAGCGTGAGGTGTCTTAAATCCTTACCTTTCCACTGGGTCGCCTCCAGACCTTCTTAACTTTTTGTTCTAAAACTGGTTCAACCTTTCTGTGACAATTTGCTACAAAGACTCGAAGTGCATTTCCACTGTGATACTTTTTGGGACATATCGCCTTGCCTCTCTCCGAGTGGGCCTGGCCTCTGAACTTTGTGATCTACAGTAGACCCTGGCTTACTTGCCTTGCATTTGCTTCATAAAAGTGTTGGTACCGAATTGGTTTCATACCCTGCCTTTTCTCTCCCGTTCTAACAAATATTAGAGTGCCATCTAGGTTAAAGCATTCACCTCTGTCTGCAAATAAGTGGTGCCGTTGAACCTAGACTTGTCAAAATATTGTTAGGGGACTGAGATACTTATAGTAATTGTAATTGAAGTTGTTTGCCGTATTAGTACCAGTGTGTTTTTCATAGATGTGTTTTTAAAATAAATAATGATATATCTTTACACCCAAGCTCTGTTACGTGTCTGCTTGTTCTACTGTGCAAATTGCCCTATCTTGTATACTCAACATACTGCCTAACTCTTCTTGAGGGAAGTCTGACTGCTCAGCCACAGCTACCAAGTGAATCTGTGTGGTACAGACTGCTACCAAGTGGGTTTACTGCCAAACACCTGTAGTCCTAAATCTTTTGCAATGGTCCCAGAGGGAACTGCACAGGTTTCTGCCTAACACTGGTGTACAGCGGTGGGAGAAATAGAACTTAATCATGAGTTGGAAATGAAAAAGTTGTCTTTGGAAAATGCTTCTCTCTCCTCTGGTTCCTCTAGAAGTTCCAGTCCCAAAAGACCCCGGATGCCGAAGGAATTAGTGGGTATGTATGAACCGAGATTGGATGTGTTGGATTGGTTGAAAATGTTTGAATATAATCATGGGCTCCAGGACATCACAGGGAATGAGTTACTTCCCTGGTTGTTCTCTAGGCTTCCCCCTGTTGCGACTGATGTGGTAATGGAGTTGGTGGGAGGTGGATAAGAAGTATTACGAAAGTGTGAAACTAGCTTTGATAGCTAGATTCGGGAAGACCCCTTCCCAGTATCTTAAGAGGTTTAGAACCCTCAAAAGGCATGATGGTACCCCTTGGGCTACCTGGGTGAGTGAAGGGTTGAACAACTTAGAGGGATGGTTTAAGGGTTACAAAGTGAACACTTATGAGGGTATGAAGAATCTTTTTATGTTGGAGTCTATTTATGATGCCTGCTCTCCTGAGCTCAGACAGCACTTGGCTGATTCGAAGGAATTGGATTCCAGGAAGCTAGCTAAGGCTGCTGACTTGTGGGTTGCCAAGAGGGCTACTCATAAGGATTCTGGGGCAACTCAGAAAAAGGATTGGGGGAAATAGCCTAAAAAAGACTCAAAAGAGAATTCTAATAACTCAAATTCCAAAGAGGGCCCCAAACAAAACCATAAGGGTAAGCCACAAGGAAAACCGCTGCAGAATAGTGTACCGTCTGGTGCCAAACCAGAGGGAGGCCAGAACAAGCCACCATTCCAGAAAGCATTTGGTAAATGCTTTGTTTGTGGCTCTACTGACCATGTGAAAGGAGATCCCAGATGCAAGGATAAACCTTCAGGGGTCCAGCTTGTCTCCTTAGCCTTCGCTCCAGAGGAGGAAGTCCAAATGGCAAGTGGAAACTTTCTACTGCTGGCTGATGAACCCACTGGAGTCTCAGCCAGTGTTTCTTTAGTGTCTCTGGGTTTGTGGGAACAACAGAATTTAGATGTCTATAATTCTATCCCAGATAATACTAAAGAGTATTATAAGGACAGTGTCCAGGTGAATGGTCAGGAGACTCCTGCCATTAGGGACACTGGGGCCAGCATAACTGTGGTGGATAAATCTTTTTTTCAGGCTGAGGATGTTGCTAAGGCACCCAAACGCCTCACCAAGTTAGCTGGAGGGCCTGTGCAGATGCTTCCCCAATTACCAGTTCTCATCCAGTGTTACGACATGACTGTGAAGATACCTGTCAGCATACAGAGTGAGTTACCAGGACGAGTTCTGTTGGGTAACGATTTAAAAACTCTCTGAGTTGTGTCTCATACACCCAGACCTCCTAGTAAACGGTTACAGGAGCTAACCAGACCTGCAAGGGAGAGAACCATGAGAGGTACTCCCCAGGAGGTGATGAAGAAAGATATCACTCCTGCTCCACTGGAATTGTCAGCTGCTGTATCAAAGAAATCAGAAGCGAAAGGGAAACCTAAAACTTCTATACCGAAACCAGCAGCCAGCATTTCAGTGCAGCCAACAAGGACTTCCCGTCGGTTGTCGAAAGTTACACCCGTAACGCCCCCTCCCGCTGAGGCTGAGAGGGTGGTACAACCCTGTGTGGTAGAATTAGACTCTGAGGAAGAGCTAATGGAAGGCCAGGAACTCATTGGAGATCTGGATCCTGTTGACCATCCTGAGCTGCAGTCTTTACTGGCAGAAGGTGGACCCAACAGGGCAGATTTCAGTAAGGGACAAAGAGAATGTCCAACTCTGGAAGGTCTTCGCCACCAGGCAGAAGCTCAGGCTGAAGGGCAAGAGCCTGGGAAATACAGGTTGCACTGGGAAGATGGCCTCTTCTACAGTGAACCGACCGAGTCTGCACCTGGACACTACAAATGACTTGTAGTACCCCAAGAGAACAGACGACAGTTCTTGCAGTTCACCGAGATTCCTTTGGCTGGTCACTTGAGTTTCAAGTAGACTAAGGAAAGGTTCTCTCTCTACTTTTATTGGCCGAAGATGGGGGCCGAAGTAGAAAAACACTGCAGGAGATGCCACACCTGCCAGACCTCTGGTAAGGTTGGCTCCAAGAATGTGGCACCTTTAGGGCCTCTCCCAGTTGTGGGAGTCCCATTTGAGAGAGTAGGGATTGACATTGTTGGTCCCCTTGATCCTCCAACCTCCTCAGGCAACAGGTTTATACTTGTTGTAGTAGACCATGCTACTAGGTATCCTGAGGCAATTCCTATGAGGACTGTTACGGCTCCGGCTGTGGCTAAGGCCCTCCTTGGTATTTTTACCAGGGTCGGGTTTCCTAAGGAAGTAATCTCTGACAGGGGGTCAAACTTTATGTCCCACTACATGAAAGCCATGTGGAAAACCTGTGGAGTTACTTACAAGTTCTCAACAGCTTATCACCCACAAACCAATGGATTGGTAGAAAGGTTCAACCGAACCATGAAGAGCATGATAGGTGCTTTAGAAGAACCCCTTAAACGGAAGTGGGACCTTCTACTGCCATGCCTTCTCTTTGCTTATAGAGAAGTCCCTCAGGAGGGAGTAGGTTATTCTCCCTTTGAGCTCCTCTATGGTCATCCCATCAGAGGTCCTTTGGCCCTGATTAAGGAGGGGTTGGAGAGTGCTCCTTCCCCCAAGCCAGTCAGACTGACTGACTACGTGATAGGTCTCTGGAAGAGAATGTCGCACATGATGACGGAAGCAAGTGATAACTTGAAAGCTGGGCAAGCATTGGTCAAGCACTGGCATGATCAAAAGGCTAACATGGTTGAATTCACTCAAGACCAGCTAGTTCTTGTTATGATCCCAACAAGGCAGAGGGCCTTGTAAGACAAATGGATGGGACCCTTCAGAGTTGTGGGTAAACTCGGAGGGGTCAACTATCTGGTGGACTGGGGCAATCCCAAGGAGGCTCTGACAGTCTTCCATACCAACAGACTCAAAGCGTATGTCTCAAGACCTGATGTAGGAGCGTTGCTTCTAGCATCATCAGAGGAAGAAAAAGAGAGTGAAGCTCTTCCGGATCTCCTCAGAGGCTTACCTTTAGACGAAAAGATTGAAGGAGTAAATCTCTCTTCAAATCTGACACCAGAGCAACAAGAAGAGTGCACATCTATGTTGAATCAGTTTGCCTCTCTGTTCTCACTTTCACCAGGCTTGACCCCTTGGGGCCAGCATGACATACTCACTGGTGACTGTCTGCCAGTCAAAAGCAGAGGATACCGCAAGTCAGAAAACATACAAACCCACATCAAAGGTGAGGTCAGCAAGATGCTTGATCTCGGGGTAATAGAGCCCTCTGCTAGGCCATGGTCTAGCCCAGTTGTGTTAGTGCCAAAGGCAGGATCTAAAGAGCTTAGATTCTGCGTGGACTATAGAGCTCTTAATGCAGTCACCAAGACTGATGCCCACCCTTTGCCAAGAACAGATGAGTTGGTGGATAGACTTGGTTCAGCCAAGTTCCTCAGCACATTTGACTTGACGTCAGGCTATTGGCAAATAGCCCTGACAAACCATGCCAACGGTGAAAACTGCATTTTCTACCCCCGTTGGCTTATACCAGGTTGAGGTAATGCCTTTCGTATTGAAAAATGCACCTGCAACATTTCAACGGATGGTAAACCAGGTCCTGAATGGGATGGAGGACTTCTGCATGGCATACTTGGATGACATAGCAGTGTTCAGCAATTCCTGGGAAGAACATGTAACCCACCTAAGAGATGTTTTGCAGGCTCTTGGATGAGCCAATCTGACCATAAAGCCGAGTAAATGCCAAATTGGACAGAGTAAGGTAGTCTCTCTTGGACATGAGGTAGAAGGTGGAGAAATAAGGCCTTTGCTCAGTAAGATTGAAGCTGTGCAAAATTGGACAACACCGACTACTCAAACCCAAGTGAGAGCCTTCCTAGGCCTCACTGGGTATTACAGGAATTTCATAGAGAACTATGGGACCATAGCTTCTCCACTGAATGTCATCTCCTCGCCCAAATTCCCTAAAAAGGTTAGATGGAACGAGGAGTGCAATCAGGCTTTTGAAAACCTGAAAGAGGCTCTTTGCCAAGCCCCAGCACTCAGAGCTCCTGATTACCACCAAACTTTCATTGTGCAGACAGATGCTTCAAATGTAGGAATAGGTGCTGTACTCAGACAACTGGATGGGAAAGGTAGGGAGCACCCCGTTTGCTTCATCAGCCGCAAGCTGAAGGATCCTGAAACAAGGTGGGCAACCATTGAACGAGAGTGTTTTGCTATTGTGTGGGCGCTGAAGAAGTTTAGGCCATACTTGTATGGTTCTACTTTTGTCATTCAGACTGACCACCAACCCTTGAGATGGTTAATGCAAATGAAAGGGGAAAACCCAAAACTACTGAGATGGTCAATCTGCCTTCAAGGGTTTGATTTCACCATTGAGCACCGGTCAGGGTGTCACCACCAAAATGCTGATGGTCTCTCTAGGATGTATGTCATCGACTAGAGGTATGAGATTCATCCAGGAGTGGATTAAATCCTCCTGTCCCTTAGTCTGGGGGAGGGGGCGAGTGTTAGGGAGAATTCTGTTTAGGCTGAATTTCCTAACCTAGTGAGTCCCCCAGCAGCTTTGCTGGATTCCTGGAGTTTGTTTTTTTCCATCCTGCCAAGATTGAGACTCTTTTCTCCCACTCTTGGACATGAATGTGGTAGATTTCTTTGAATGTCCATGTGTTCTATGGGGTCTTTTACTCCATAGGGTCTCATATGTTTTACTATGTGTGTTACAACGCACCCTACGTGTCGTAGCACTGGGGCGTCCAAGCGGACCTCCATCATAGACTCCATACCCAGGGACTGACTACTGTCTCCCAGGGCATGTAAAGTCCCCATTGGCTTTACTAGACCTAAATTTACTAACAGAACTAGTACAAACCATCCTATTATGGACGTACTGGTAGGGGTTATTCGATTACCCCTGGGTCTGTTGTTCGAGGGGCCACTGTCCCGTCCCCCCTCGTCGAGTTTTGGCTGGTGGCAGTGGAAACTAATTTTTATATTCGACCCCGAATATATTCCTATGGGATTCTTCCCATTGTTGGAGGCTAATACTTTTTCACGTTAGTCTCTAACATACCGCCGGTTTATTTATCTTAAATAAATCTACTGGTTGGTATTTTCTGCCAGAACTCAGTTTTTAAAATGGCGTATGTGTTCGCCTCTGTAACTCCGAACCAAAGGTTGAGCCCTTTGTTCCACTTTTGGCGGGCTTCTGCACAGAAGCCCTCCAAAGTGGTGCCATTCTGTCTGGGTACCACAGGGGGTGTGGGAGGGGGTTTAGGCACCCTGGACTGAGTTGCCTTGCCAACTCAAGTCGCACTCTGGTGTGATTGGCCCAAGTGGTGAGCCACCCTGCTCACCACTTAGTGTGTTTTGATTGACAGCTAGGCTGAATGAATGGGGGTTTTCTGCATAAAAGCAGGGCTTTTGGGACTGGATCTTCAGAAGTCGCCACAGGACCTAAGAATCTGACGAGGGTAAAGCTGAGCCGACCTGCAACGACGACACCTCCGGTGGAGCCCTGCTGAACCAACTCACCACTTCCCAACGACAGAGGAGATCTCCCTGCTGGAGAGTCTTCTTCCCCTGACTGGTGGGAACAACCAGTCTCTTTGCTTTTTCTTCGCTTCCAGGGCGTAGTGGTCGAATTGCCCGTGCTGAGCACCGTGGCAACCAGATAGCCACTAGCCCGTACCGCGACCAAAAGGTGGTGCCTTGTGACGGAGCACTCCGCGGCTGGTCTCTTCCCTGGTGGTGCAACGATCTTCAACTTTCCTTCGATGACGAGACCATCTCCTCTCTTGGCAAAGCCCCGACTTGCATCCACCACCAGGAACAACTGCCCCCGCCGGAGCTGTCTCTCTACTTACAAGGTACTGTGTTCACCTGACTTCCTTGTGACGGTTAGCGTGAGGTGTCTTAAATCCTTACCTTTCCACTGGGTCGCCTCCAGACCTTCTTAACTTTTTGTTCTTAAACTGGTCAAACCTTTCTGTGACAATTTGCTACAAAGACTCGAAGTGTATTTCCACTGTGATACTTTTTGGGACATATCGTCTTGCCTCTCTCCGAGTGGGCCTGGCCTCTGAACTTTGTGATCTACAGTAGACCCTGCCTTACCTGCCTTGCATTTGCTTCGTAAAAGTGTTGGTACCGAGTTGGTTTCATGCCCTGCCTTTTCTCTCCAGTTCTAACGAATGTTAGAGTGCCATCTAGGTTAAAGCATTCACCTCTGTCTGCAAATAAGTGGTGCTGTTGAACCTAGACTTGTCGAAATATTGTTAGGGGACTGAGATACTTATAGTAATTGCGATTGAAGTTGTTTGCCGTATTAGTGCCAGTGTGTTTTTCATAGATGTGTTTTTAAAATAAATAATGATATATCTTTACACCCAAGCTCTGTTCCGTGTCTGCTTGTTCTACTGTGTAAATTGCCATATCTTGTATACTCCACATACTGCCTAACTCTTCTTGAGGGAAGTCTGACTGCTCAGCCACAGCTACCAAGTGAATCTGTGTGGTACAGACTACTACCAAGTGGGTTTACTGCCAAACACCTGTAGTCCTAAATCTTTTGCAGTGGTCCCAGAGGGAACTGCACAGGTTTCTGCCTAACAGTGAGTCAGTGGTAAGGTGAGCCAGTGATACTGTGAGCCAGTGGTAAGGTGATCCAGTGATAAGGTGAGCCAGTGGTAAGATGAGCCAGTGATAAGTTGAGCCAGTAATACTGTGAGCCAGTGGTAAGTTGAGCCAGTAATAAGGTGAGCCGGTGGTAAGGTGAGCCAGTGGTAAGGTGAGCCAGTGGTAAGGTGAACCAGTGATAAGGTGAGCCAGTGGTAAGGTGAGCCAGTGATAAGGTGAGCCAGTGGTAAGGTGAGCCTGCGGTAAGGTGAGCGAGTGATAAGGTGAGCCAGAGATAAGGTGAGCCTGCAATAAGGTGAGCCACTGATAAGGCGAGCCAGTGGTAAGGTGAGCCAGTGATAAGGTGAGCCAGTGATAAGGAGAGCCAGTGGTAAGGAGAGACAGGGGTAAGGTGAGCCAGTGATTGCTTCGTAAGCCAGTGGTAAGGTGTGCCAGTGATAAGGTGAGCCAGTGGTAAGGTGAGCAGGTGAGCCAGTGGTAAGGTGAGCCAGTGATACTGTGAGCCAGTGGTAAGGTAAGCCAGAGATAAGGTGAGCCAATGATAAGGTGAGCCAGTGGTAAGGTGAGCCAGTGATACTGTGAGCCAGTGGTAATGAGAGCCAGTGGTAAGGTGAGACAGTGATACTATGAGCCAGTGGTAAGGTGAGTCAGTGGTAAGGCGAGCCAGTGATACTGTTTGCCAGTGGTAAGGTGAGCCAGTGATAAGGTGAGCTAGTGGTAAGGTGAGCCAGTGATACTGTGAGCCAGTGGTAAGGTGAGCCAGTGGTAAGGTGAGCCAGTCATACTGTGAGCCAGTGGTAAGGTGAGCCAGTGATAAGGTGAGCCAGTGGTAAGGTGAGCCAGTGGTAAGGTGAGCCAGTGATACTGTGAACCAGTGGTAAGTTGAGCCAGTGGTAGGGTGAGCCAGTGGTAAGGTGAGCCAGTGATAAGGCGAGCTAGTGACGAGGTGGGCCAGTGATAAGGCGAGCCAGTTGTAAGTTGAGCCAGTGATACTGTGAGCCAGTGGTAAGGTGAGCCAGTGATAAGGCGAGCCAGTGATAAGGCGAGCCAGTGATAGGGCGGGCCAGTGATAAGGCGAGCCAGTGATAAGGCAAGCTAGTGATAAGGCGAGCCAGTGATAAGGCGAGCTAGTGATAAGGTTAGCCAGTGATACTGTGAGCCAGTGGTAAGGTGAGTCAGTAGAAAGGTGAGCCAGTGGTAAGGTAGGCCAGTGTTAAGGTGAGCCATTGATACTGTGAGCCAATGGTAAGGTGAGCCAGTGATACTGTGAGCCAGTGGTAAGGTGAGCCAGTGGTAAGGTGAGCCAGTGACACTGTGAGCCAGTGGTAAGGTGAGCCAGTGGTAAGGTGAGCCAGGGAAACTGTGAGCCAGTGGTAAGGTGAGCCAGTGGTAAGGTGAGCCAGTGATAAGGAAAGCCCGTGATAAGGAGAGGCAGTGATAAGGTCAGCCAGTGGTAAGGTGAGCCAGTGATACTGTGAGCCAGTGGTAATGAGAGCCAGTGGTAAGGTGAGCCAGTGATACTATGAGCCAGTGGTAAGGTGAGTCAGTGGTAAGGCGAGCCAGTGATACTGTTAGCCAGAGGTAAGGTGAGCTAGTGATAAGGTGAGCCAGTGGTAAGGTGAGCCAGTGATACTGTGAGCCAGTGGTAAGGTGAGCCAGTGGTAAGGTGAGCCAGTCATACTGTGAGCCAGTGGTAAGGTGAGCCAGTGATAAGGTGAGCCAGTGGTAAGGAGAGCCAGTGGTAAGGTGAGTCAGTAGAAAGGTGAGCCAGTGGTAAGGTGGGCCAGTGATACCGTGAGCCAGTGATACTGTGAGCCAGTGGTAAGGTGCGCCAGTGATACTGTGAGCCAGTGGTAAGGTGAGCCAGTGGTAAGGTGAGCCAGTGACACTGTGAGCCAGTGGTAAGGGGAGCCAGTGGTAAGGTGAGCCAGGGAAACTGTGAGCCAGTGGTAAGGTGAGCCAGTGGTAAGGTGTGCCAGTGATAAGGACAGCCCATGATAAGGAGAGGCAGTGATAAGGTCAGCCAGTGGTAAGGTGAGCCTGCGATAAGGTGAGCGAGTGATAAGGTGAGCCAGTGATAAGGTGAGCCATGGTAAGGTGAGCCAGTGATACTGTGAGCCAGTGGTAAGGTGAGCCAGTGGTAAGGTGAGCCAGTGATACTGTGAGGCAGTGGTAAGGTGAGCCTGTGATAAGGTGAGCCAGTGATACAGAGAGCCAGTGGTAAGGTGAGCCTGCGATAAGGTGAGCCAGTTATAAGGCGAGCCAGTGATAAGGTGAGCCAGTGGTAAGGTGAGCCAGTGGTAAGGTGAGCCTGCGATAAGGTGAGCCTGTGATAAGGTGAGCCAGTGATAAGGAGAGCCAGTGGAAAGGTGAGCCAGTGATACTCTGAGGCAGTGGTAAGGTGAGCCAGTGGTAAGGTGAGCCAGTGATAATGTGAGCCAGTGGTACTGTGAGCCAGTGGTAAGGTGAGCCATTGATAAGGTGAGCCAGTGGTAAGGTGAGCAAGTGGTAAGGTGAGCCTGCGATAAGGTGAGCCCGTGATAAGGTGAGCCAGTGGTAAGGTGAGCCAGTGGTAAGGTGAGCCAGTGATAAGGTGAGCCAGTGGTAAGGTGAGCCAGTGATACTGTGAGCCAGTGGTAAGGTGAGCCAGAGATAAGGTGAGCCAATGATAAGATGAGCCAGTGGTACGGTGAGCCAGTGATACTGTGAGCCAATGGTAAGGTGAGCCAGTGATACTGTGAGCCAGTGGTAAGGTGAGCCAGTGATAAGGTGAGCCAGTGGTAAGGTGAGCCAGTGATACTGTGAGCCAGTGGTAAGGTGAGCCAGTGGTAAGGTGAGCCAGTGGTATTGTGAGCTAGTGATAAGGTGAGCCAGTGGTAAGGTGAGCCAGTGGTAAGGTGAGCCAGAGATAAGGTGCGCCTGCGATAAGGTGAGCCCGTGATAAGGCGAGCCAGTGGTAAGGTGAGCCAGTGATACTGTGAGCCAGTGGTAAGGTGAGCCAGTGGTAAGTTGAGCCAGTAGTCAGGTGTGCCAGTGATAAGGCGAGCTAGTGATAAGGCGGGCCAGTGATAATGCGAGTCAGTGGTCAGGTGAGCCAGTGATACTGTGAGCCAGTGGAAAGGTGAGCCAGTGATAAGGTGAGCCAGTGATAAGGCGAGCCAGTGATAAGGCGAGCTAGTAATAAGTTGGGCCAGTGATAAGGCGAGCCAGTGATAAGGCAAGCTAGTGATAAGGTGAGCCAGTGATAAGGCGAACTAGTGATAAGGTGAGCCAGTGATACTGTGAGCCAGTGGTAAGGTGAGCCAGTGGTAAGGTGAGCCAGTGATACTGTGAGCCAGAGGTAAGGTGAGCTAGTGGTAAGGTGAGCCTGCGATAAGGTGAGCCCGTGATAAGGTGAGCCAGTGATAAGGTGAGCCAGTGGTAAGGTGAGCCAGTGGTAAGGTGAGCCAGTGGTAAGTTGAGCCAGTGGTAAGATGAGCCTGCGATAAGGTGAGCCAGTGATAGGGTGAGCCAGTGGTAAGGTGAGCCATTGGTAAGGTGAGCCAGTGATAAGGTGAGTCAGTGGTAAGGTGACCCAGTGATAAGGTGAGCCATTGGTAAGGTGGGCCAGTGATAAGGCGAGTCAGTGGTAAGGTGAGCCAGTGATACTGTGAGGCAGTGGTAAGGTGAGCCAGTGATAAGGTGAGCCAGTGATAAGGCGAGCCAGTGATAAGGCGAGCTAGTGATAAGGCGGGCCAGTGATAAGGCGGGCCAGTGATACGGTGAGCTAGTGATAAGGCGAGCCTGTGATACTGTGAGCCAGTGGAAAGGTGAGCCAGTGGTAAGGTGAACCAGTGATAAGGTGAGCCAGTGATACTGTGAGTCAGTGGTATGGTGTGCCAGTGGTAAGGTGAGCCAGTGGTAAGGGGAGCCAGTGGTAAGGAGAGCCAGTGGTAAGGTGAGCCTGCAATAAGGTGAGCCAGTGATAAGGTGAGCCGGTGGTAAGGTGAGCCAGAGATAAGGTGAGCCAGAGATAAGGTGAGCCAGTGGTAAGGAGAGCCAGTGGTAAGGTGAGCCTGCAATAAGGTGAGCCAGTGATAACATGAGCCAGTGATAAGGAGAGCCAGTGGTAAGGAGAGCCAGTGGTAATGTGAGCCAGTGATAAGGTGAGCCAGTGATAGTGAGAGCCAATGGTAAGGAGAGCCAGTGGTAATGTGAGCCAGTGGTCAGGTGAGCCAGTGATACTGTGAGCCAGTGGTAAGATGAGCCAGTGGTAAGGTGAGCCAGTGATACTGTGAGCCAGTGGTAAGGGGAGCCAGTGGTAAGGTGAGCCAGTGATACTGTGAGCCAGTGGTAAGGTGAGCCAGTGATAAGGTGAACCAGTGGTAAGGTGAGCCAGTGGTAAGGTGAGCCAGTGGTATGGTGAGCTAGTGATAAGGTGGGCCAGTGATAAGGCGAGTCAGTGGTAAGGTGAGCCAGTGATACTTTGAGCCAGTGGTAAGGTGAACCAGTGATAAGGTGAGCCAGTGATAAGAAGAGCCAGTGATAAGGCGAGCCAGTGATACGGCGAACTAGTGGTAAGGTGAGCCAGTGATACTGTGAGCCAGTGGTAAGGCAAGCCAGTGGTAAGGTGAGTCAGTGATAAGGCGAACTAGTGATAAAGTGAGCCAGTGATACTGTGAGCCAGTGGTAAGGTGAGCCAGTGGTAAGGTGAGCCAGTGATACTGTGAGCCAGAGGTAAGGTGAGCTAGTGGTAAGGTGAGCCTGCGATAAGGTGAGCCCGTGATAAGGTGAGCCAGTGATAAGGTGAGCCAGTGGTAAGGTGAGCCAGTGGTAAGGTGAGCCAGTGGTAAGTTGAGCCAGTGGTAAGATGAGCCTGCGATAAGGTGAGCCAGTGATAGGGTGAGCCAGTGGTAAGGTGAGCCATTGGTAAGGTGAGCCAGTGGTAAGGTGAGCCAGTGATAAGGTGAGCAAGTGGTAAGGTGACCCAGTGATAAGGTGAGCCATTGGTAAGGTGGGCCAGTGATAAGGCGAGTCAGTGGTAAGGTGAGCCAGTGATACTGTGAGGCAGTGGTAAGGTGAGCCAGTGATAAGGTGAGCCAGTGATAAGGTGAGCCAGTGATAAGGCGAGCTAGTGATAAGGCGGGCCAGTGATAAGGCGGGCCAGTGATACGGTGAGCTAGTGATAAGGCGAGCCTGTGATACTGTGAGCCAGTGGAAAGGTGAGCCAGTGGTAAGGTGAACCAGTGATAAGGTGAGCCAGTGATACTGTGAGTCAGTGGTATGGTGAGCCAGTGGTAAGGTGAGCCAGTGGTAAGGGGAGCCGGTGGTAAGGAGAGCCAGTGGTAAGGTGAGCCTGCAATAAGGTGAGCCAGTGATAAGGTGAGCTGGTGGTAAGGTGAGCCAGAGATAAGGTGAGCCAGAGATAAGGTGAGCCAGTGGTAAGGAGAGCCAGTGGTAAGGTGACCCAGTGATAAGGTGAGCCATTGGTAAGGTGGGCCAGTGATAAGGCGAGTCAGTGGTAAGGTGAGCCAGTGGTAAGTTGAGCCAGTAGTCAGGTGTGCCAGTGATAAGGCGAGCTAGTGATAAGGCGGGCCAGTGATAATGCGAGTCAGTGGTCAGGTGAGCCAGTGATACTGTGAGCCAGTGGAAAGGTGAGCCAGTGATAAGGTGAGCCAGTGATAAGGCGAGCCAGTGATAAGGCGAGCTAGTAATAAGTTGGGCCAGTGATAAGGCGAGCCAGTGATAAGGCAAGCTAGTGATAAGGTGAGCCAGTGATAAGGCGAACTAGTGATAAGGTGAGCCAGTGATACTGTGAGCCAGTGGTAAGGTGAGCCAGTGGTAAGGTGAGCCAGTGATACTGTGAGCCAGAGGTAAGGTGAGCTAGTGGTAAGGTGAGCCTGCGATAAGGTGAGCCCGTGATAAGGTGAGCCAGTGATAAGGTGAGCCAGTGGTAAGGTGAGCCAGTGGTAAGGTGAGCCAGTGGTAAGTTGAGCCAGTGGTAAGATGAGCCTGCGATAAGGTGAGCCAGTGATAGGGTGAGCCAGTGGTAAGGTGAGCCATTGGTAAGGTGAGCCAGTGATAAGGTGAGTCAGTGGTAAGGTGACCCAGTGATAAGGTGAGCCATTGGTAAGGTGGGCCAGTGATAAGGCGAGTCAGTGGTAAGGTGAGCCAGTGATACTGTGAGGCAGTGGTAAGGTGAGCCAGTGATAAGGTGAGCCAGTGATAAGGCGAGCCAGTGATAAGGCGAGCTAGTGATAAGGCGGGCCAGTGATAAGGCGGGCCAGTGATACGGTGAGCTAGTGATAAGGCGAGCCTGTGATACTGTGAGCCAGTGGAAAGGTGAGCCAGTGGTAAGGTGAACCAGTGATAAGGTGAGCCAGTGATACTGTGAGTCAGTGGTATGGTGTGCCAGTGGTAAGGTGAGCCAGTGGTAAGGGGAGCCAGTGGTAAGGAGAGCCAGTGGTAAGGTGAGCCTGCAATAAGGTGAGCCAGTGATAAGGTGAGCCGGTGGTAAGGTGAGCCAGAGATAAGGTGAGCCAGAGATAAGGTGAGCCAGTGGTAAGGAGAGCCAGTGGTAAGGTGAGCCTGCAATAAGGTGAGCCAGTGATAACATGAGCCAGTGATAAGGAGAGCCAGTGGTAAGGAGAGCCAGTGGTAATGTGAGCCAGTGATAAGGTGAGCCAGTGATAGTGAGAGCCAATGGTAAGGAGAGCCAGTGGTAATGTGAGCCAGTGGTCAGGTGAGCCAGTGATACTGTGAGCCAGTGGTAAGATGAGCCAGTGGTAAGGTGAGCCAGTGATACTGTGAGCCAGTGGTAAGGGGAGCCAGTGGTAAGGTGAGCCAGTGATACTGTGAGCCAGTGGTAAGGTGAGCCAGTGATAAGGTGAACCAGTGGTAAGGTGAGCCAGTGGTAAGGTGAGCCAGTGGTATGGTGAGCTAGTGATAAGGTGGGCCAGTGATAAGGCGAGTCAGTGGTAAGGTGAGCCAGTGATACTTTGAGCCAGTGGTAAGGTGAACCAGTGATAAGGTGAGCCAGTGATAACAAGAGCCAGTGATAAGGCGAGCCAGTGATACGGCGAACTAGTGGTAAGGTGAGCCAGTGATACTGTGAGCCAGTGGTAAGGCAAGCCAGTGGTAAGGTGAGTCAGTGATAAGGCGAACTAGTGATAAAGTGAGCCAGTGATACTGTGAGCCAGTGGTAAGGTGAGCCAGTGGTAAGGTGAGCCAGTGATACTGTGAGCCAGAGGTAAGGTGAGCTAGTGGTAAGGTGAGCCTGCGATAAGGTAAGCCCGTGATAAGGTGAGCCAGTGATAAGGTGAGCCAGTGGTAAGGTGAGCCAGTGGTAAGGTGAGCCAGTGGTAAGTTGAGCCAGTGGTAAGATGAGCCTGCGATAAGGTGAGCCAGTGATAGGGTGAGCCAGTGGTAAGGTGAGCCATTGGTAAGGTGAGCCAGTGGTAAGGTGAGCCAGTGATAAGGTGAGCAAGTGGTAAGGTGACCCAGTGATAAGGTGAGCCATTGGTAAGGTGGGCCAGTGATAAGGCGAGTCAGTGGTAAGGTGAGCCAGTGATACTGTGAGGCAGTGGTAAGGTGAGCCAGTGATAAGGTGAGCCAGTGATAAGGTGAGCCAGTGATAAGGCGAGCTAGTGATAAGGCGGGCCAGTGATAAGGCGGGCCAGTGATACGGTGAGCTAGTGATAAGGCGAGCCTGTGATACTGTGAGCCAGTGGAAAGGTGAGCCAGTGGTAAGGTGAACCAGTGATAAGGTGAGCCAGTGATACTGTGAGTCAGTGGTATGGTGAGCCAGTGGTAAGGTGAGCCAGTGGTAAGGGGAGCCGGTGGTAAGGAGAGCCAGTGGTAAGGTGAGCCTGCAATAAGGTGAGCCAGTGATAAGGTGAGCTGGTGGTAAGGTGAGCCAGAGATAAGGTGAGCCAGAGATAAGGTGAGCCAGTGGTAAGGAGAGCCAGTGGTAAGGTGACCCAGTGATAAGGTGAGCCATTGGTAAGGTGGGCCAGTGATAAGGCGAGTCAGTGGTAAGGTGAGCCAGTGATACTGTGAGGCAGTGGTAAGGTGAGCCAGTGATAAGGTGAGCCAGTGATAAGGCGAGCCAGTGATAAGGCGAGCTAGTGATAAGGCAGGCCAGTGATAAGGCGGGCCAGTGATACGGTGAGCTAGTGATAAGGCGAGCCTGTGATACTGTGAGCCAGTGGAAAGGTGAGCCAGTGGTAAGGTGAACCAGTGATAAGGTGAGCCAGTGATACTGTGAGTCAGTGGTATGGTGAGCCAGTGGTAAGGTGAGCCAGTGGTAAGGAGAGCCAGTGGTAAGGTGAGCCTGCAATAAGGTGAGCCAGTGATAAGGTGAGCCGGTGGTAAGGTGAGCCAGAGATAAGGTGAGCCAGAGATAAGGTGAGCCAGTGGTAAGGAGAGCCAGTGGTAAGGTGAGCCTGCAATAAGGTGAGCCAGTGATAACATGAGCCAGTGATAAGGAGAGCCAGTGGTAAGGAGAGCCAGTGGTAATGTGAGCCAGTGATAAGGTGAGCCAGTGATAGTGAGAGCCAATGGTAAGGAGAGCCAGTGGTAATGTGAGCCAGTGGTCAGGTGAGCCAGTGATACTGTGAGCCAGTGGTAAGATGAGCCAGTGGTAAGGTGAGCCAGTGATACTGTGAGCCAGTGGTAAGGGGAGCCAGTGGTAAGGTGAGCCAGTGATACTGTGAGCCAGTGGTAAGGTGAGCCAGTGATAAGGTGAACCAGTGGTAAGGTGAGCCAGTGGTAAGGTGAGCCAGTGGTATGGTGAGCTAGTGATAAGGTGGGCCAGTGATAAGGCGAGTCAGTGGTAAGGTGAGCCAGTGATACTTTGAGCCAGTGGTAAGGTGAACCAGTGATAAGGTGAGCCAGTGATAAGGAGAGCCAGTGATAAGGCGAGCCAGTGATACGGCGAACTAGTGATAAGGTGAGCCAGTGATACTGTGAGCCAGTGGTAAGGCAAGCCAGTGGTAAGGTGAGTCAGTGATAAGGCGAACTAGTGATAAGGTGAGCCAGTGATACTGTGAGCCAGTGGTAAGGTGAGCCAGTGGTAAGGTGAGCCAGTGATACTGTGAGCCAGAGGTAAGGTGAGCTAGTGGTAAGGTGAGCCTGCGATAAGGTGAGCCCGTGATAAGGTGAGCCAGTGATAAGGTGAGCCAGTGGTAAGGTGAGCCAGTGGTAAGGTGAGCCAGTGATAAGGTGAGCAAGTGGTAAGGTGACCCAGTGATAAGGTGAGCCATTGGTAAGGTGGGCCAGTGATAAGGAGAGCCAGTGGTAAGGTGAGCCTGCAATAAGGTGAGCCAGTGATAACATGAGCCAGTGATAAGGAGAGCCAGTGGTAAGGAGAGCCAGTTGTAATGTGAGCCAGTGATAAGGTGAGCCAGTGATAGTGAGAGCCAATGGTAAGGAGAGCCAGTGGTAATGTGAGCCAGTGGTCAGGTGAGCCAGTGATACTGTGAGCCAGTGGTAAGATGAGCCAGTGGTAAGGTGAGCCAGTGATACTGTGAGCCAGTGGTAAGAGGAGCCAGTGGTAAGGTGAGCCAGTGATACTGTGAGCCAGTGGTAAGGTGAGCCAGTGATAAGGTGAGCCAGTGGTAAGGTGAGCCAGTGGTAAGGTGAGCCAGTGGTATGGTGAGCTAGTGATAAGGTGGGCCAGTGATAAGGCGAGTCAGTGGTAAGGTGAGACAGTGATACTGTGAGCCAGTGGTAAGGTGAACCAGTGATAAGGTGAGCCAGTGATAAGGCGAGCCAGTGATAAGGTGAGCCAGTGATACGGCGAACTAGTGATAAGGTGAGCCAGTGATACTGTGAGCCAGTGGTAAGGTGAGTCAGTGGTAAGGTGAGCCAGTGGTAAGGTGAGCCTGAGGTAAGGACAGCCAGTGATACGGTGAGCCAGTGGTAAGGTGAGCCACTGGTAAGGTGAGCCAGTGGTAAGGTGATCCAGTGTAACTGTGAGCCAGTGATAAGGTGAGCCAGTGATAAGGTGAGCCAGTGGTAAGGTGATCCAGTGATACTGTGAGCCAGTGATAAGGTGAGCCAGTGATAAAGAGAGCCAGTGGTAAGGAGAGCCAGTGGTAATGTGAGCCAGTGGTAAGGTGAGGCAGTGATACTGTGAGCCAGTGGTAAGGTGAGCCAGTGGTAAGGTGAGCCAGTGATACTGTGAGCCAGTGGTAAGGTGAGCCAGTGATAAGGTGAGCCAGTTGTAAGGTGAGCCAGTGGTAAGGTGAGCCAGTGGTAAGTTGAGCCAGTGATAAGGTGAGCCTGCGATAAGGTGAGCCCGTGATAAGGCGAGCCAGTGGTAAGGTGAGCCAGTGATACTGTGAGCCTGTGGTAAGGTGAGCCAGTGGTAAGGTGAGCCAGTGGTAAGGTGAGCCAGTGATAAGGGGAGCTAGTGATAAGGTGGGCCAGTGATAAGGCGAGTCAGTGGTAAGGTGAGCCAGTGATACTGTGAGCCAGTGGTAAGGTGAGCCAGTGATAAGGTGAGCCAGTGATAAGGCAAGCCAGTGATAAGGCGAGCCAGCGATACAGTGAGCTAGTGATAAGGAGAGCCAGTGATACTGTGAGCCAGTGGTAAGGTGCGACAGTGGTAAGGGGAGCCAGTGATAAGGTGAGCCAGTGGTAAGGTGAGCCAGTGTTAAGGTGAGCCAGTGGTAAGGGGAGCCAGTGGTAAGGGGAGCCAGTGGTAAGGTGAGCCTGCAATAAGGTGGGCCAGTGATAAGGAGAGCCAGTGACAAGGTGAGCCAGTGATAAGGAGAGCCAGTGGTAGGGAGAGCCAGTGGTAATGTGAGCCAGCGATAGGGTGAGCCAGTGATAAGGAGAGCCAGTGGTAAGGAGAGCCAGTGTTAATGTGAGCCTGTGGTAAGGTGAGCCAGTGATAAGGTGAGCCAGTGATAAGGCAAGCCAGTGATAAGGCGAGCCAGTGATACGGTGAGCTAGTGATAAGGCGAGCCAGTGATAAGGTGAGCTAGTGATAAGGCGAGCCAGTGATAAGGCGAGCCAGAGATACGGTGAGCTAGTGATAAGGAGAGCCAGTGATACTGTGAGCCAGTGGTAAGGTGAGACAGTGGTAAGGTGAGCCAGTGATAAGGGGAGCCAGTGGTAAGGTGAGCCAGTGTTAAGGTGAGCCAATGGTAAGGGGAGCCAGTGGTAAGGGGAGCCAGTGGTAAGGTAAGCCTGCAATAAGGTAGGCCAGTGATAAGGTGAGCCAGTGACAAGGTGAGCCCGTGATAGGGTGAGCCAGTGATAAGGAGAGCCAGTGGTAAGGAGAGCCAGTGGTAATGTGAGCCAGTGGTAAGGTGAGTCCGTGATACTGTGAGCCAGTGGTAAGGTGAGCCAGTGATAAAGTGAGCCAGTGATAAGGCGAGCCAGTGATAAGGCGAGCTCGTGATAAGGTGGGCCAGTGATAAGGCGAGCCAGTGATACGGCAAGCTAGTGATAACGTGAGCCAGTGATACTGTGAGCAAGTGGTAAGGCAAGCCAGTGGTAAGGTGAGCCAGTGACAAGGTGAGCCAGAGATAAGGACAGCCAGTGACAAGGTGAGCCAGTGGTAAGGTGAGCCAGTGATAAGGCGAGCCAGTGATAAGGCGAGCCAGTGGTAAGGTGAGCCAGTGATACTGTGAGCCAGTAGTAAGGTGAGCTAGTGGTAAGGTGAGCCAGTGATAAGGTGAGCCAGTGATACTGTGAGCCAGTGGTAAGGTGAGCCTGCGATAAGGTGAGCCAGTGGTAAGGTAAGCCAGAGATAAGGTGAGCCAGTGGTAAGGTGAGCCCCTGGTAAGGTGAGCCAGTGGTATGGTGATCCAGTGATACTGTGAGCCAGTGATAAGGCGAGCCAGTGGTAAGGGGAGCCAGTGATACTGTGAGCCAGTGGTAAGGCGAGCCAGTGGTAAGGTGAGCCAGTGATACTGTGAGCAAGAGGTAAGGTGAGCCAGTGGTAAGGTGAGCCAGTGATGAGGTGAGCCAGTGATACTGTGAGCCAGTGGTAAGGTGAGCCAGTGATACTGTGAGCAAGAGGTAAGGTGAGCCAGTGGTAAGGTGAGCAAGAGATAAGATGAGCCAGTGATACTGTGAGCCAGTGGTAAGGTGAGCCAGTGGTAAGGTGAGCCAGTGGTAAAGTGAGCAAGTGAAACGGTGAGCCAGTGATACTGTGAGTCAGTGATAAGGTGAGCCAGTGATAAGGTGAGCCAGTGGTAAGGTGAGCCTGCAATAAGGTGAGCCAGTGATAAGGTGAGCCAGCGATAAGGTGAGCCAGTAATAAGGAGAGCCAGTGGTAAGGAGAGCCAGTGGTAATGTGAGCCAGTGATAAGGTGAGCCAGTGATAAAGAGAGCCAGTAGTAAGGAAAGCAAGTGGTAATGTGAGCCAGTGGTAAGGTGAGCCAGTGATACTGTGAGTCAGTGGTAAGGTGAGCCAGTGGTAAGATGAGCCAGTGATACTGTGAGCCAGTGGTAAGGTGAGCCAGTGATAAGGTTAGACAGTGGTAAGGTGAGCCAGTGGTAAGGTGAGCCTGCGATAAGGTGAGCCCGTGATAAGGCGAGCCAGTGGTAAGGTGAGCCAGTGATACTCTGAGCCAGTGGTAAGGTGAGCCAGTGGTAAGGCGAGCCAGTGGTAAGGTGAGCCAGTGATAAGGCGAGCCTGCGATAAGGTGAGCCGGTGATACTCTGAGCCAGTGGTAAGGTGAGCCAGTGGTAAGGCGAGCCAGTGGTAAGGTGGGCCAGTGATAAGGCGAGTCAGTGGTAAGGTGAGCCAGTGATACTGTGAGTCAGTGGTAAGGTGAACCAGTGATAAGGTGAGCTAGTGGTAAGGTGAGCCAGTGATAAGGTGAGCCAGTGGTAAGGTGAGCCAGTGGTAAGGCGAGCCAGTGGTAAGGTGAGCCAGTGATAAGGCGAGCCTGCGATAAGGTGAGCCGGTGATACTCTGAGCCAGTGGTAAGGTGAGCCAGTGGTAAGGAGAGCCAGTGGTAAGGTGAGCCAGTGATAAGGTGGGCCAGTGATAAGGCGAGTCAGTGGTAAGGTGAGCCAGTGATACTGTGAGCCAGTGATAAGGTGAGCCAGTGATAAGGTGAGCCAGTGACAAGGCGAGCCAGTGATAAGGTGAGCCAGTGATAAGGCGAGCCAGTGATACGATGGGCTAGTGATAAGGCGAGCCAGTGATACTGTGAGCCAGTGGTAAGGTGAGCCAGTGGTAAGGTGAGCCAGTGATAAGGTGAGCCAGTGATACTGTGAGTCAGTGGTAAGGTGAACCAGTGATAAGGTGAGCTAGTGGTAAGGTGAGCCAGTGATAAGGTGAGCCAGTGGTAAGGTGAGCCAGCGATAAGGTGAGCCAGTGGTAAGGTGAGCCAGTGATCAGGTGAGCCAGTGGTAAGGGGAGGCAGTGGTAAGGTGAGCCAGCGATAAGGTGAGCCAGTGGTAAGGTGAGCCTGCGATAAGGTGAGCCAGTGATAAGATGAGCCTGCAATAAGGTGAGCCAGTGATAAGGTGAGCCAGTGATAAGGAGAGCCAGTGGTAAGGAGAGCCAGTGGTAATGTGAGCCAGTGATAAGGTGAGCCAGTGATAAGGAGAGCCAGTGGTAAGGAGAGCCAGTGGTAATGTGAGCCAGTGGTAAGGTGAGCCAGTGATAAGGTGAGCCAGTGGTAAGGTGAGCCAGTGGTAAGGTGAGGCAGTGATAAGGTGAGCCTGCGATAAGGTGAGCCCGTGATAAGACGAGCCAGTGGTAAGGTGAGCCAGTGATACTGTTAGCCAGTGGTAAGGTGAGCCAGTGGTAAGGGGAGTCAGTGGTAAGTTGATCCAGTGGTAAGGTGAGCCAGTGATAAGGTGAGCCTGCGATAAGGTGAGCCCGTGATAAGGCGAGCCAGTGATAAGGTGAGCCAGTGATACTGTTAGCCAGTGGTAAGGTGAGCCAGTGGTAAGGTGAGCCAGTGATACTGTGAGCCAGTGGTAAGGTGAGCCAGTGGTAAGGGGAGTCAGTGGTAAGTTGATCAAGTGGTAAGGTGAGCTGGTGGTAAGGTGAGCCGGTGGTAAGGGGAGTCAGTGGTAAGTTGATCAAGTGGTAAGGTGAGCCAGTGATAAGGTTAGCTAGTGATAAGGTGAGCCAGAGATAAGGTGATCCAGTGGTAAGGTGAGCCAGTGATACTGTGAGCCAGTGATAAGGTGAGCCAGTGATAAGGCGAGCCAGTGATAAGTTGAGCCAGTGGTAAGGTGAGCCAGTGGTAAGGTGAGCCAGTGATACTGTGAGCCAGTGGTAAGGTGAGCCAGTGATAAGGTGAGCCAGTGATAAGGTGAGCCAGTGGTAAGGTGAGCCAGAGATCAGGTGAGCCAGTGGTAAGGTGAGCCAGTGATACTCTGAGCCAGTGGTAAGGTGAGCCAGTGGTAAGGTGAGCCAGTGGTAAGGTGAACCAGTGATAAGGTGAGCCAGTGATACTGTGAGTCAGTGGTATGGTGAGCCAGTGGTAACGTGAGCCAGTGATAAGGTGAGCCAGTGGTAAGGTGAGCCAGTGATAAGGTGAGCCAGTGGTAAGGTGAGCCTGCGATAAGGTGAACCAGTGATAAGGTGAGCCAGTGATACTGTGAGTCAGTCGTATGGTGAGCCAGTGGTAAGGTGAGCCAGTGGTAAGGTGAGCCAGTGATAAGGTGAGCCAATGGTAAGGTGAGCCAGTGATAAGGTGAACCAGTGATAATGTGAGCCAGTGATACTGTGAGTCAGTGGTATGGTGAGCCAGTGATACTGTGAGTCAGTGGTATGGTGAGCCAGTGGTAAGGTGAGCTAGTGGTAAGGCGAGCCTGTGATACTGTGAGCCAGTGGAAAGGTGAGCCAGTGGTAAGGTGAACCAGTGATAAGGTGAGCCAGTGATACTTTGAGTCAGTGGTATGGTGAGCCAGTGGTAAGGTGAGCCAGTGGTAAGGTGAGCCAGTGATAAGGTGAGCCAGTGGTAAGGTGAGCCAGTGATAAGGTGAGCCAGTGGTAAGGTGAGCCTGCGATAAGGTGAGCCAGTGGTAAGGTGAGCCAGTGGTAAGGTGAGCCAGTGATAAGGAGAGCCAGTGATAAGGTGAGCCAGTGATAAGGTGAGCCAGTGGTAAGGTGAGCCTGCGATAAGGTGAGCCAGTGGTAAGGTGAGCCAGTGGTAAGGTGAGCCAGTGATAAGGTGAGCCAGTGATAAGGTGAGCCAGTGATAGTGAGAGCCAATGGTAAGGAGAGCCAGTGGTAATGTGAGCCAGTGGTCAGGTGAGCCAGTGATACTGTGAGCCAGTGGTAAGGTGAGCCAGTGGTAAGGTGAGCCAGTGATACTGTGAGTCAGTGGTATGGTGAGCCAGTGGTAACGTGAGCCAGTGATAAGGTGAGCCAGTGGTAAGGTGAGCCAGTGATAAGGTGAGCCAGTGGTAAGGTGAGCCTGCGATAAGGTGAACCAGTGATAAGGTGAGCCAGTGATACTGTGAGTCAGTCGTATGGTGAGTCAGTGGTATGGTGAGCCAGTGGTAAGGTGAGCTAGTGGTAAGGCGAGCCTGTGATACTGTGAGCCAGTGGAAAGGTGAGCCAGTGGTAAGGTGAACCAGTGATAAGGTGAGCCAGTGATACTTTGAGTCAGTGGTATGGTGAGCCAGTGGTAAGGTGAGCCAGTGGTAAGGTGAGCCAGTGATAAGGTGAGCCAGTGGTAAGGTGAGCCAGTGATAAGGTGAGCCAGTGGTAAGGTGAGCCTGCGATAAGGTGAGCCAGTGGTAAGGTGAGCCAGTGGTAAGGTGAGCCAGTGATAAGGAGAGCCAGTGATAAGGTGAGCCAGTGATAAGGTGAGCCAGTGGTAAGGTGAGCCTGCGATAAGGTGAGCCAGTGGTAAGGTGAGCCAGTGGTAAGGTGAGCCAGTGATAAGGTGAGCCAGTGATAAGGTGAGCCAGTGATAGTGAGAGCCAATGGTAAGGAGAGCCAGTGGTAATGTGAGCCAGTGGTCAGGTGAGCCAGTGATACTGTGAGCCAGTGGTAAGGTGAGCCAGTGGTAAGGTGAGCCAGTGATACTGTGAGTCAGTGGTATGGTGAGCCAGTGGTAACGTGAGCCAGTGATAAGGTGAGCCAGTGGTAAGGTGAGCCAGTGATAAGGTGAGCCAGTGGTAAGGTGAGCCTGCGATAAGGTGAACCAGTGATAAGGTGAGCCAGTGATACTGTGAGTCAGTCGTATGGTGAGCCAGTGGTAAGGTGAGCCAGTGGTAAGGTGAGCCAGTGATAAGGTGAGCCAATGGTAAGGTGAGCCAGTGATAAGGTGAACCAGTGATAATGTGAGCCAGTGATACTGTGAGTCAGTGGTATGGTGAGCCAGTGATACTGTGAGTCAGTGGTATGGTGAGCCAGTGGTAAGGTGAGCTAGTGGTAAGGCGAGCCTGTGATACTGTGAGCCAGTGGAAAGGTGAGCCAGTGGTAAGGTGAACCAGTGATAAGGTGAGCCAGTGATACTTTGAGTCAGTGGTATGGTGAGCCAGTGGTAAGGTGAGCCAGTGGTAAGGTGAGCCAGTGATAAGGTGAGCCAGTGGTAAGGTGAGCCAGTGATAAGGTGAGCCAGTGGTAAGGTGAGCCTGCGATAAGGTGAGCCAGTGGTAAGGTGAGCCAGTGGTAAGGTGAGCCAGTGATAAGGAGAGCCAGTGATAAGGTGAGCCAGTGATAAGGTGAGCCAGTGGTAAGGTGAGCCTGCGATAAGGTGAGCCAGTGGTAAGGTGAGCCAGTGGTAAGGTGAGCCAGTGATAAGGTGAGCCAGTGATAAGGTGAGCCAGTGATAGTGAGAGCCAATGGTAAGGAGAGCCAGTGGTAATGTGAGCCAGTGGTCAGGTGAGCCAGTGATACTGTGAGCCAGTGGTAAGGTGAGCCAGTGGTAAGGTGAGCCAGTGATACTGTGAGCCAGTGGTAAGGGGAGCCAGTGGTAAGGTGAGCCAGTGATACTGTGAGCCAGTGGTAAGGTGAGCCAGTGATAAGGTGAGCCAGTGATAAGGTGTGCCAGTGGTAAGGTGAGCCAGTGGTATGGTGAGCTGGTGATAAGGTGGGCCAGTGATAAGGCGAGTCAGTGGTAAGGTGAGCCAGTGATACTGTGAGCCAGTGGTAAGGTGAACCAGTGATAAGGCGAGCCAGTGATAAGGCGAGCCAGTGATACGGCGAACTAGTGATAAGGTGAGCCAGTGATACTGTGAGCCAGTGGTAAGGCGAGCCAGTGGTAAGGTGAGCCAGTGATACTGTGAGCCAGTGGTAAGGCGAGCCAGTGGTAAGGTGAGCCAGTGATACTGTGAGCCAGAGGTAAGGTGAGCCTGAGGTAAGGTGAGCCAGTGGTAAGTTGAGCCAGTGATAAGGTGAGCCTGCGATAAGGTGAGCCCGTGATAAGGCGAGCCAGTGGTAAGGTGAGCCAGTGATACTTTGAGCCCGTGGTAAGGTGAGCCAGTGGTAAAATGAGCCAGTGGTAAGGTGAGCCAGTGATAAGGGGAGCTAGTGATAAGGTGGGCCAGTGATAAGGCGAGTCAGTGGTAAGGTGAGCCAGTGATACTGTGAGCCAGTGGTAAGGTGAGCCAGTGATAAGGTGAGCCAGTGATAAGGCAAGCCAGTGATAAGGCGAGCCAGTGATACGGTGAGCTAGTGATAAGGAGAGCCAGTGATACTGTGAGCCAGTGGTAAGGTGCAACAGTGGTAAGGTGAGCCAGTGATAAGGTGAGCCAGTGGTAAGGTGAGCCAGTGTTAAGGTGAGCCAGTGGTAAGGGGAGCCAGTGGTAAGGGGAGCCAGTGGTAAGGTGAGCCTGCAATAAGGTGAGCCAGTGATAAGGTGAGCCAGTGACAAGGTGAGCCAGTGATAAGGAGAGCCAGTGGTAGGGAGAGCCAGTGGTAATGTGAGCCAGTGATAGGGTAAGCCAGTGATAAGGAGAGCCAGTGGTAAGGAGAGCCAGTGGTAATGTGAGCCAGTGGTAAGGTGAGTCCGTGATACTGTGAGCCAGTGGTAAGGTGAGCCAGTGATAAGGTGAGCCAGTGATAAGGCAAGCCAGTGATAAGGCGAGCCAGTGTTACGGTGAGCTAGTGATAAGGCGAGCCAGTGATAACGCGAGCCAGTGATACGGTGAGTTAGTGATAAGGAGAGCCAGTGATACTGTGAGCCAGTGGTAAGGTGAGACAGTGGTAAGGTGAGCCAGTGATAAGGTGAGCCAGTGGTAAATTGAGCCAGTGTTAAGGTGAGCCAGTGGTAAGGGGAGCCAATGGTAAGGGGAGCCAGTGGTAAGGTGAGCCTGCAATAAGGTGGGCCAGTGATAAGGTGAGCCAGTGACAAGGTGAGCCAGTGATAAGGAGAGCCAGTGGTAGGGAGAGCCAGTGGTAATGTGAGCCAGTGATAAGGAGAGCCAGTGGTAAGGAGAGCCAGTGGTAATGTGAGCCAGTGGTAAGGTGAGTCCGTGATACTGTCAGCCAGTGGTAAGGTGAGCCAGTGATAAGGTGAGCCAGTGATAAGGCGAGCCAGTGATAAGGCGAGCTAGTGATAAGGTGGGCCAGTGATAAGGCGAGCCAGTGATACGGCGAGCTAGTGATAAGGTGAGCCAGTGATACTGTGAGCCAGTGGTAAGGCAAGCCAGTGGTAAGGTGAGCCAGTGGTAAGGTGAGCCAGAGATAAGGACAGCCAGTGACAAGGTGAGCCAGTGGTAAGGTGAGCCAGTGATAAGGCGAGCCAGTGATAAGGCGAGCCAGTGGTAAGGTGAGCCAGTGATACTGTGAGCCAGTAGTAAGGTGAGCTAGTGGTAAGGTGAGCCAGTGATAAGGTGAGCCAGTGATACTGTGAGCCAGTGGTAAGGTGAGCCTGCAATAAGGTGAGCCAGTGGTAAGGTGAGCCAGCGATAAGGTGAGCCAGTGGTAAGGTGAGCCCCTGGTAAGGTGAGCCAGTGGTATGGTGATTCCAGTGATACTGTGAGCCAGTGATAAGGTGAGCCAGTGATAAGGTGAGCCAGTGAGAAGGCGAGCCAGTAATACGGTGAGCCAGTGATAAGGTGAGCCGGTGATAAGGTGAGCCAGTGATAAGGCGAGCCAGTGGTAAGGGGAGCCAGTGATACTGTGAGCCAGTGGTAAGGCGAGCCAGTGGTAAGGTGAGCCAGTGATACTGTGAGCAAGAGGTAAGGTGAGCCAGTGGTAAGGTGAGCCAGTGATGAGGTGAGCCAATGATACTGTGAGCCAGTGGTAAGGTGAGTCAGTGGTAAGGTGAGCCAGTGATACTGTGAGCCAGAGGTAAGGTGAGCCAGTGGTAAGGTGAGCCTGCGATAAGGTGAGCCCATGATAAGGTGAGCCAGTGATAAGGTGAGCCAGTGGTAAGTTGAGCAAGAGATAAGATGAGCCAGTGATACTGTGAGCCAGTGGTAAGGTGAGCCAGTGGTAAGGTGAGCCAGTGGTAAAGTGAGCCAGTGAAACGGTGAGCCAGTGATACTGTGAGTCAGTGGTAAGGTGAGCCAGTGATAAGGTGAGCCAGTGGTAAGGTGAGACAGTGGTGGTAAGGTGAGCCAGTGGTAAGGTGAGCCTGCGATAAGGTGAGCCAGTGATAAGGTGAGACAGTGCTAAGGTGAGCCAGTGGTAAGGTGAGCCAGTGGTAAGGGGAGCCAGTGGTATGGTGAGCCTGCAATAAGGTGAGCCAGTGATAAGGTGAGCCAGTGATAAGATGAGCCAGTGATAAGGAGAGCCAGTGGTAAGGAGAGCCAGTGGTAATGTGAGCCAGTGATAAGGTGAGCCAGTGATAAAGAGAGCCAGTAGTAAGGAGAGCCAGTGGTAATGTGAGCCAGTGGTATGGTGAGCCAGTGATACTGTGAGCCAGTGGTAAGGTGAGCCAGTGGTAAGATGAGCCAGTGATAGTGTGAGCCAGTGGTAAGGTGAGCCAGTGATAAGGCGAGCCTGCGATAAGGTGAGCCAGTGATACTGTGAGCCAGTGATAAGGCGAGACAGTGATACTCTGAGCCAGTGGAAGGTGAGCCAGTGGTAAGGCGAGCCAGTGGTAAAGTGAGCCAGTGATAAGGTGGGCCAGTGATAAGGCGAGTCAGTGGTAAGGTGAGCCAGTGATACTGTGAGCCAGTGATAAGGCGAGCCAGTGATAAGGTGAGCTAGTGATAAGGTGAGCCAGTGATAAGGCGAGCCAGTGATACGATCGGCTAATGATAAGGTGAGCCAGTGATACTGTGAGTCAGTGGTAAGGTGAGCCAGTGATAAGGTGAGCCAGTGGTAAGGTGAGCCAGTGATAAGGTGAGCCAGTGGTAAGGTGAGCCAGCGATAAGGTGAGCCAGTGGTAAGGTGAGCCTGCGATAAGGTGAGCCAGTGATAAGGTGAGCCAGTGATAAGGTGAGCCAGTGGTAAGGTGAGCCAGTGATACTGTTAGCCAGTGGTAAGGTGAGCCAGTGGTAAGGGGAGTCAGTGGTAAGTTGATCCAGTGGTAAGGTGAGCCAGTGATAAGGTGAGCCTGCGATAAGGTGAGCCCGTGATAAGGCGAGCCAGTGGTAAGGTGAGCCAGTGATACTGTTAGCCAGTGGTAAGGTGAGCCAGTGGTAAGGTGAGCCAGTGATACTGTGAGCCAGTGGTAAGGTGAGCCAGTGGTAAGGGGAGTCAGTGGTAAATTGACCCAGTGGTAAGGTGAGCCAGTGGTAAGGTGAGCCGGTGGTAAGGTGAGCCAGAGATAAGGTGAGCCAGAGATAAGGTGAGCCAGTGGTAAGGTGAGCCAGTGATAAGGTGAGCCAGAGATAAGGTGATCCAGTGGTAAGGTGAGCCAGTGGTAAGGTAAGCCAGTGATAAGGCGAGCCAGTGATAAGTTGAGCCAGTGGTAAGGTGAGTCAGTGGTAAGGTGAGCCAGTGATACTGTGAGCCAGTGGTAAGGTGAGCCAGTGATAAGGTGAGCCAGTGATAAGGCGAGCCAGTGGTAAGGTGAGCCAGTGATACTGTTAGCCAGTGGTAAGGTGAGCCAGTGGTAAGGTGAGCCAGTGATACTGTGAGCCAGTGGTAAGGTGAGCCAGTGGTAAGGGGAGTCAGTGGTAAATTGACCCAGTGGTAAGGTGAGCCAGTGGTAAGGTGAGCCGGTGGTAAGGTGAGCCAGAGATAAGGTGAGCCAGTGGTAAGGTGAGCCAGTGATAAGGTGAGCCAGAGATAAGGTGATCCAGTGGTAAGGTGAGCCAGTGGTAAGGTGAGCCAGTGATAAGGCGAGCCAGTGATAAGTTGAGCCAGTGGTAAGGTGAGCCAGTGGTAAGGTGAGCCAGTGATACTGTGAGCCAGTGGTAAGGTGAGCCAGTGATAAGGCGAGCCAGTGATACGGCGAGCCAGTGGTAAGGTGAGCCAGTGATAAGGTGAGCCAGTGGTAAGGTGAGCCAGTGATACTCTGAGCCAGTGGTAAGGCGAGCCAGTGGTAAGGTGAGCCAGTGATAAGGTGAGCCAGTGGTAAGGTGAGCCAGTGGTAAGGTGAGCCTGTGATAAGGTGAGCCAGTGGTAAGGTGAGCCAGAGATAAGGTGATCCAGTGGTAAGGTGAGCCAGTGGTAAGGTGAGCCAGTGATAAGGCGAGCCAGTGATAAGTTGAGCCAGTGGTAAGGTGAGCCAGTGGTAAGGTGAGCCAGTGATACTCTGAGCCAGTGGTAAGGTGAGCCAGTGGTAAGGTGAGCCAGTGATAAGGTGAGCCAGTGGTAAGGTGAGCCAGTGGTAAGGTGAGCCAGTGGCAAGTTGAGCCAGTGGTAAGGTGAGCCAGTGGTAAGGTGAGCCAGTGATACTGTGAGCCAGTGGTAAGGTGAGCCAGTGATAAGGCGAGCCAGTGATACGGCGAGCCAGTGGTAAGGTGAGCCAGTGATAAGGTGAGCCAGTGGTAAGGTGAGCCAGTGATACTCTGAGCCAGTGGTAAGGTGAGCCAGTGGTAAGGTGAGCCAGTGATAAGGTGAGCCAGTGGTAAGGTGAGCCAGTGGTAAGGTGAGCCTGTGATAAGGTGAGCCAGTGGTAAGGTGAGCCAGAGATAAGGTGATCCAGTGGTAAGGTGAGCCAGTGGTAAGGTGAGCCAGTGATAAGGCGAGCCAGTGATAAGTTGAGCCAGTGGTAAGGTGAGCCAGTGGTAAGGTGAGCCAGTGATACTGTGAGCCAGTGGTAAGGTGAGCCAGTGATAAGGCGAGCCAGTGATACGGCGAGCCAGTGGTAAGGTGAGCCAGTGATAAGGTGAGCCAGTGGTAAGGTGAGCCAGTGATACTCTGAGCCAGTGGTAAGGTGAGCCAGTGGTAAGGTGAGCCAGTGATAAGGTGAGCCAGTGGTAAGGTGAGCCAGTGGTAAGGTGAGCCAGTGGCAAGTTGAGCCAGTGGTAAGGTGAGCCAGTGGTAAGGTGAGCCAGTGATACTGTGAGCCAGTGGTAAGGTGAGCCAGTGATAATGCGAGCCAGTGATACGGCGAGCCAGTGGTAAGGTGAGCCAGTGATAAGGTGAGCCAGTGGTAAGGTGAGCCAGTGATACTCTGAGCCAGTGGTAAGGTGAGCCAGTGGTAAGGTGAGCCAGTGATAAGGTGAGCCAGTGGTAAGGTGAGCCAGTGGTAAGGTGAGCCTGTGATAAGGTGAGCCAGTGGTAAGGTGAGCCAGCCTTAAGGTGAGCCAGTGGTAAGGTGAGCCAGTGATAAGGTGAGCCAGTGATAAGTTGAACCAGTGGTAAGGTGAGCCAGTGATAAGGTGAGCCAGTGGTAAGGTGAGCCAGTGGGTTCGGTGGCTTTCACCACTGGGATTGGCGGTGCGGTGGGCACAGCCCTTTGCAGAGAAGTCCCAGAGTTCTTGCACACACGGCTGGGCAGACACTTCCTCGCAGTGGGCAGGGCTTGTGCGGCATGCAGGCACACACCCGCAAGAATGCTCGGAATGTTCTGGTGTTCTCACAGTCTGTACCTCCAGGCTCCACAAGCCAACCCAGCCCCAACCCAGCCCGTACATTAAATGTTAACCAGTAAAATCGCTGCTGTGGTAGGTTGGCTTTTCAGCAGACGAAGCGTGTTGTGGACGCGCTATGTGGGTAGGGACTGTGGGATCATGCTATGGGTATGAACTGTGGGCACTAGCTGTGGGCATGACGATGGGCACCGACTGCCCTGGCACTGGCTGTGGCTATGGACTGAGGGAGCTGGCTGTCAGCCAAGGCGTTGGGCACTGACTATGGATTCAGGCTGTGGGCACTGACTATGGGTACGGACTGGGGGCACTGGCTGTGGGTGCAGGCTGTGGTCCTGACTATGGGCACTCACTGTGGGTTTAGGCTGTGGCTACTGACAGTGGTTAGGGACTGTGGGCGCTGACTGCTTGTACACACTTTGGCCATTCACTGTGGGTTCAGGACGTGGCATTGATTGTGGGTACAGCCTGGGGGTGCTGACTGTGGTTTCAGGCTGTTGTCGCTGGCTACGGGTATGCACTTTGGGCACTGACTAGGCTTTTTAGGATACAAGGCAGGATTTGGGCACTGTGTGAGGATATGGACTGTAAGCAGTGTCTGTGGGTTCAGGCTGTGGGCGATTACTGTAGATATGGGCTATTGGCACTGACGCGGGTGCAGGCTGTGGCACTGACAGTTGGTATGAGACTCTGGGCAGTGACTGTGGAGGTGCATTTTGAGCACTGACTGCAGGTGCAGACTGTGAGCACTGACTGTGAATATGAACAGTGGGCACTGACTGTGAATACGGAAAGTGGGCACTGACTGTGGCCACATTCTGTGGCCTTGGCGAGTACAGGGCAGGCTGTGCACATTTTAACAGTGACTGCTGGCACTCATGAATTGTGGGCACTGACAGCGGGTGCTGATTTGTTTTTAACGGCAATGAAGTCTTCTTTCACTTTCCATTAGTGTTCATTTTCTTCTGTGAGCGAGACAATGTATTGGTATTTATAATGCGCCTTTACACAATGTGTTTCAAGGCGCTACAAGGCAAGGGGTGGGGTGGAGAACAGTGATAAAAAGACAAAAACGGTCCTACTAGGCCAGGTGACACTTGGATTGTGCAAGTGCAATAACGAGAAGTGTGGAGAAGGAAGGGGGGGGAGTGCTGGGCAGGGCGGGTGGGGGCAGTGCTGGGCAGAAGGGCCCGTGGGTTAAGCGAGTGCCAGGGGAGGCCAGGTGGGCAGAGCCAGAGGAATGCAGAGAGTGCAGGGGAAGGAGGTCCACGAGCCAAGTGCAGGAGCGGGGCTGGAAGGGCTCAAGCGGTGCGCGGTGCAGGCCCAGCCAGGCAAGTGCAGGGGTGGGGCTGGAAAGGCTCAAGAGGTGCAGGCCCAGCCGGGCAAGTGCAGGAGCGGGGCTGGAAGGGCTCAAGCGGTGCAGGCCCAGCCGGGCAAGTGCAGGAGCGGGGCTGGAAGGGCTTAAGAGTTGCAGGCCCAGCCAGGCAAGTGCAAGGGGAGCGGCCTGGAAAGGCAAGTGCAGGGGGAGGGGGCCTGGGAAGGCAAGTGCAGGGTGAGGGGGCCTGGAAAGGCAAGTTCAGGGGGGGGGGCTGGAAAAGGGAAGTGCAGGGGGAGGGGTCTGGGGAGGCAAGTGCAGGGTGAGGGGCCCTAGAAAGGCAAGTGCAATGGGACGGGGCCTGGGAAGGCAAGTGCAGGGTGAAGGGGCCTGGAAAGGGAAGTGCAGGGCGAGGGGCCTGGAAAAGGCAAGTGCAGGGGAGGGGGCCTGGAAAGGGAAGTGCAGGGGAAGGGGGCCTGGGAAGGCAAGTGCAGGGTGAGGGGGCCTGGAAAGGCAAGTGCAGAGGGAGGAGGCATGGAAAGGCAAGTGCAAGGGGAGGGGGCCTGGAAAAGGGAAGTGCAGGGGGAGGGGCCTGGAAAGGCAAGTGCAGGGGAAGGGGCCTGGAAAGGCAAGTTCAGGGGAGGGGCCCTGGGAAGGCAAGTACAGGGTGAGGGGGCCTGGAAAGGGAAGTGCAGGGGAAGGGCCCTGGGAAGGCAAGTACAGGGTGAGGGGGCCTGGAAAGGGAAGTGCAGGGGAAGGGGGCTTGGGAAGGCAAGTGCAGGGGGAGGGGGGCCTGGGAAGGCAAGTGCAGGGTGAGGGGGGCTGGAAAGGCAAGTTCAGGGGGAGGGGGCCTGGAAAAAAATGTTTTGGAAGTGGCCACTTGAGGTGGGGAAATTGCATGTCGCAATGCACAGCTGCCAACGTTACCCCTCCACTAGGCACCCCGCCCCCCACACCCGCTACCCCCACCCGCACCGCCAGGAAATGATTTCGTCCCAGTCATCTGCTGGTGCTCTCTTTACCACTCTGGCAGGCAAGAGGCATGCATGGAGGGGCCCCACAGCGGCCCCTATGCTGCCAATTGTAGCGCACGGTGTGTGTGGACGGGTTGGCTCAGTGGGCCTAAGGGGCAACCACCCACCCACCCTTTGGAGTGAAGAGGCTCCCTCTGGGTCCTGCGGCCTTGTGCCCCTGGCTCTTGGGCCTTCTGCATCTCTCTTAGAGCGCCTCAAGCCCCCCTCTCGCAGTCCCTTGCCTGCCACCATCTCGCCCCCCCCCCCCCCCCACTATCTTCAGAGATTCGAAGCTGCTCCGGCGTTTAGAAGCAGATAGCATCCTAAAAGTAACCGAGGCGACCAGGAAGAGCGCCACCTAGCGCCTGGATTGAACCTGACAACAACAAACTATAGGGGAAGCAAAAGATGACCCCAATGCTTAATGTGAGGACTTTTATTACAAAGTAAACATAAACAATTAATGAATTGTATATAAAAGAATGGATTCCAATTCTAATCCAGTTGGAACCCAGCAATGGGAAGGACATGGGTACACGTCTAGAGATGGCCGCATAGTATGCTTCCAAGTCTGCCAATGACTTTTTCAAGAGAAAATTATAAAGTGAGCAAATCAAGTCCGGTTGAACAGCTGTGCAATCACAGGAGCCGTTTAAAGGGGGAAAGGGGTCTACAGAGGGATTAGGAACGGCTAGGTTATGAGTTTTAATACAAAGAGAAGGATTTCAACCAGAAAGACCTTGAATGAACGCGATTCAGGGGAACATGACGTTTTTTTTGTGCAGCCCAGCGCCTTAATGTGTTTATGAAGAAATAAGTGTGTATTTCTGTTATAAGTGTCATTCAGAGAACAGGAGGAATAATTAAAATCATACACAAGTTTATGTCCCTTTACATACAATGTTTAAGAGATTCCCTGAAGAAGGCCAAATACTTGTTACAAAAGTGGACAGAAACATGTAGGAAAAGTTGAACATTTGCATGGTAGACAATTGCTGCTTAAAAAGGAACACATTAATTTGGGGTGAAAGAAAATATTGAAAAAGGAGAGAAGATATTTGGTGAATGTCATCTATTCATGGAAACAATTTACATGTACAAGGGGAATGCGTAATTGAAAGAAAGAACTCTAGCTATTTAATGTGTTTATGGAAACACTCTGTGATTAGTAACATTGTGGTTGTAAATGTGTTTGGTATTTTATGATGGCAGTTTTTGTGTATTGCAAGCAGGTAATACCACATAAAATAATAGCAAAGCAACGCATAGCAGGACGCAACCTACCTAAGACATAACAGGACGCGACCTACCTAAGACATAGCAGGACGCGGCCTACCTAAGACATAGCAGGACGCGGCCTACCTAAGAATAGCAGGACGTGGCCTACCTAAGACATAGCAGGACGCGGCCTACCCAAGACATAGCAGGACACGGCCTACCTAAGACATAGCAGGACGCGGCCTACCTAAGACATAGCAGGACGCGGCCTACCTACGACTTAGCAGGACACGGCCTACCTAAGACATAGCAGGACGTGGCCTACCCAAGACATAGCAGGACGTGGCCTACCTAAGACATAGCAGGACACGGCCTACCTAAGACATAGCAGGACGCGGCCTACCTACGACTTAGCAGGACACGGCCTACCTAAGACATAGCAGGACGTGGCCTACCCAAGACATAGCAGGACGCGACCTACCTAAGACATAGCAGGACGTGGCCTACCTAAGACATAGCAGGACGCGGCCTACCTAAGACATAGCAGGACGCGGCCTACCTAAGACATAGCAGGACACGGCCTACCTACGACTTAGCAGGACACGGCCTACCTAAGACATAGCAGGACACGGCCTACCTAAGACATAGCAGGACGCGGCCTACCTACGACTTAGCAGGACACGGCCTACCCAAGACATAGCAGGACGAGACCTACCTAAGACATAGCAGGACGCGGCCTACCTAAGACATAGCAGGACGTGGCCTACCTAAGACATAGCAGGACGTGGCCTACCTAAGACATAGCAGGACGTGGCCTACCTAAGACATAGCAGGACACGGCCTACCTAAGACATAGCAGGACGCGGCCTACCTAAGACATAGCAGGACGCGGCCTACCCAAGACATAGCAGGACGTGGCCTACCTAAGACATAGCAGGACACGGCCTACCTAAGACATAGCAGGACGCGGCCTACCTACGACTTAGCAGGACACGGCCTACCTAAGACATAGCAGGACACGGCCTACCTAAGACATAGCAGGACGCGGCCTACCCAAGACATAGCAGGACACGGCCTACCTAAGACTTAGCAGGACACGGCCTACCTAAGACATAGCAGGACGCGGCCTACCCAAGACCTAACAGGACGCGGCCTACCTAAGACATAGCAGGACGCGGCCTACCCAAGACATAACAGGACACGGCCTACCTAAGACATAGCAGGACGCGGCCTACCTAAGAATAGCAGGACGTGGCCTACCTAAGACATAGCAGGACGCGGCCTACCCAAGACATAGCAGGACACGGCCTACCTAAGACATAGCAGGACGCGACCTACCTAAGACATAACAGGACGCGACCTACCTAAGACATAGCAGGACGCGACCTACCTAAGACATAGCAGGACGCGACCTACCTAAGACATAGCAGGACGCGGCCTACCCAAGACATAGCAGGACGCGGCCTACCTAAGACATAGCAGGACGCGGCCTACCCAAGACATAGCAGGACACGGCCTACCTAAGACATAGCAGGACGCGGCCTACCCAAGACATAGCAGGACGCGGCCTACCTAAGAATAGCAGGACGTGGCCTACCTAAGACATAGCAGGACGCGGCCTACCCAAGACATAGCAGGACACGGCCTACCTAAGACATAGCAGGACGCGACCTACCTAAGACATAACAGGACGCGACCTACCTAAGACATAGCAGGACGCGGCCTACCTAAGACATAGCAGGACGTGGCCTACCTAAGACATAGCAGGACGTGGCCTACCTAAGACATAGCAGGACGTGGCCTACCTAAGACATAGCAGGACACGGCCTACCTAAGACATAGCAGGACACGGCCTACCTAAGACATAGCAGGACGCGGCCTACCTAAGACCTAACAGGATGCGGCCTACCTAAGACATAGCAGGACGCGGACGCGGCCTACCCAAGACATAGCAGGACACGGCCTACCTAAGACATAGCAGGACGTGGCCTACCTAAGACATAGCAGGACACGGCCTACCTAAGACATAGCAGGACACGGCCTACCTAAGACATAGCAGGACGCGGCCTACCTAAGACCTAACAGGATGCGGCCTACCTAAGACATAGCAGGACGCGGACGCGGCCTACCCAAGACATAGCAGGACATGGCCTACCTAAGACATAGCAGGACGCGGCCTACCTAAGACCTAACAGGACGCGGCCTACCTAAGACATAGCAGGACGCGGACGCGGCCTACCCACGACATAGCAGGACACGGCCTACCTAAGACATAACAGGACGTGGCCTACCTAAGACATAGCAGGACTCGGCCTACTCAAGACATAGCAGGACACGGCCTACCTAAGACATAACAGGACGCGGCCTACCTAAGACCTAACAGGACGCGGCCTACCTAAGACATAGCAGGACGCGGCCTACCCAAGACATAGCAGGACACGGCCTACCTAAGACATAGCAGGACACGGCCTACCTAAGACATAGCAGGACACGGCCTACCCAAGACATAGCAGGACGCAGCCTACCTAAGACCTAATAGGACGCGGCCTACCTAAGACATAGCAGGACGCGGCCTACCCAAGACATAGCAGGACACGGCCTACCCAAGACATAGCAGGACACGGCCTACCTAAGACATAACAGGACGCGGCCTACCCAAGACATAGCAGGACGCAGCCTACCTAAGACCTAACAGGACACGGCCTACCTAAGACCTAACAGGACGCGGCCTACCTAAGACATAGCAGGACGCGGACGCGGCCTACCCAAGACATAGCAGGACACGGCCTACCTAAGACATAACAGGACGCGGCCTACCTAAGACATAGCAGGACGCGGCCTACCTAAGACATAACAGGACACGGCCTACCTAAGACATAGCAGGACGTGGCCTACCTAAGACATAGCAGGACGCGGCCTACCTAAGACATAACAGGACGCGACCTACCTAAGACATAGCAGGACGCAGCCTACCTAAGACATAGCAGGACGCGGCCTACCCAAGACAGAGCAGGACGCGGCCTACCTAAGACATAGCAGGAAGCGGCCTACCCAAGACATAGCAGGACACGGCCTACCTAAGACATAGCAGGACACGGCCTACCTAAGACATAGCAGGACGCGGCCTACCTAAGACCTAACAGGACGCGGCCTACCTAAGACATAGCAGGACGCGGACGCGGCCTACCCAAGACATAGCAGGACACGGCCTACCTAAGACATAACAGGACGCGGCCTACCTAAGACATAGCAGGACTCGGCCTACCCAAGACATAGCAGGACACGGCCTACCCAAGACATAGCAGGACACGGCCTACCTAAGACATAACAGGACGCGGCCTACCTAAGACATAGCAGGACTCGGCCTACCCAAGACATAGCAGGACACGGCCTACCTAAGACATAACAGGAAGCGGCCTACCTAAGACCTAACAGGACGCGGCCTACCTCAGACATAGCAGGACGCGGCCTACCCAAGACATAGCAGGACACGGCCTACCTAATACATAGCAGGACACGGCCTACCTAAGACATAACAGGACGTGGCCTACCCAAGACATAGCAGGACACGGCCTACCTAAGACATAGCAGGACTCAGCCTACCTAAGACCTAACAGGACGTGGCCTACCTAAGACATAGCAGGACGTGGCCTACCCAAGACATAGCAGGACACGGCCTACCTAAGACATAACAGGACGCGGCCTACCCAAGACATAGCAGGACACGGCCTACCTAAGACCTAACAGGACGCGGCCCACCCAAGACATAGCAGGACGCGGCCTACCCAAGACATAGCAGGACACGGCCTACCTAAGACATAACAGGACGTGGCCTACCTAAGACATAACAGGACGCGGCCTACCTAAGACATAGCAGGACACGGCCTACCTAAGACATAGCAGGACACGGCCTACCTAAGACATAACAGGACGCGGCCTACCTAAGACATAGCAGGACGCAGCCTACCTAAGACCTAACAGGACGCTGCCTACCTAAGACATAGCAGGACGCGGCCTACCCAAGACATAGCAGGACACAGCCTACCTAAGACATAGCAGGACACGGCCTACCTAAGACATAGCAGGACATGGCCTACCTAAGACCTAACAGGACGCGGCCTACCCAAGACATAGCAGGACGCGGCCTACCCAAGACATAGCAGGACACGGCCTACCTAAGACATAGCAGGACGCGGCCTACCCAAGACATAGCAGGACGCGGCCTACCTAAGACATAGCAGGACACGGCCTACCTAAGACCTAACAGGACACGGCCTACCTAAGACATAACAGGACGCGGCCTACCTAAGACATGGCAGGACACGGCCTACCTAAGACATAGCAGGACGCGGCCTACCTAAGACATAGCAGGACGCAGCCTACCTAAGACCTAACAGGAAGCGGCCTACCTAAGACATAGCAGGACGCGGCCTACCCAAGACATAGCAGGACACGGCCTACCTAAGACATAGCAGGACGTGGCCTACCTAAGGCTTAACAGGACACTGCCTACCTAAGACATAGCAGGACGCGACCTACCTAAGACATAGCAGGACGCGGCCTACCTAAGACATAGCAGGACGCAGCCTACCCAAGACATAGCAGGACACGGCCTACCTAAGGCTTAACAGGACACGGCCTACCTAAGACATAGCAGGACGCGGCCTACCCAAGACATAGCAGGACACGGCCTACCTAAGACCTAACAGGACGCGGCCTACCCAAGACATAGCAGGACGCGGCCTACCCAAGACATAGCAGGACACGGCCTACCCAAGACATAGCAGGACACGGCCTACCTAAGACCTAACAGGACGTGGCCTACGCAAGACATAGCAGGACGCGGCCTACCTAAGACATAGCAGGACACGGCCTACCTAAGACCTAACAGGACGTGGCCTACCCAAGACATAGCAGGACACGGCCTACCCAAGACATAGCAGGACACGGCCTACCTAAGAAATAGCAGGACGTGGCCTACCTAAGGCTTAACAGGACACTGCCTACCTAAGACATAGCAAGACGCGACCTACCTAAGACATAGCAGGACGCGGCCTACCTAAAACATAGCAGGACGCGGTCTACCCAAGACATAGCAGGACACGGCGTACCTAAGGCTTAACAGGACACGGCCTACCTAAGACATAGCAGGACGCGGCCTACCCAAGACATAGCAGGACACGGCCTACCTAAGACCTAACAGGACGCGGCCTACCCAAGACATAGCAGGACGCGGCCTACCCAAGACATAGCAGGACACGGCCTACCCAAGACATAGCAGGACACGGCCTACCTAAGACCTAACAGGACGTGGCCTACCCAAGACATAGGAGGACGCGGCCTACCCAAGACATAGCAGGACACGGCCTACCTAAGACCTAACAGGACGTGGCCTACCCAAGACATAGCAGGACGCGGCCTACCCAAGACATAGCAGGACACGGCCTACCTAAGACATAGCAGGACGCGGCCTACCCAAGACATAGCAGGACACGGCCTACCTAAGACATAGCAGGACGTGGCCAACCTAAGGCTTAACAGGACACTGCCTACCTAAGACATAGCAGGACGCGACCTACCTAAGACATAGCAGGACGCGGCCTACCTAAGGCTTAACAGGACACGGCCTACCTAAGACATAGCAGGACGCGGCCTACCCAAGACATAGCAGGACACGGCCTACCTACGACCTAACAGGACGCGGCCTACCCAAGACATAGCAGGACGCGGCCTACCCAAGACATAGCAGGACACGGCCTACCTAAGACATAGCAGGACGCGGCCTACCTAAGACTGAACAGGACGTGGCCTACCTAAGACATAGCAGGACACGGCCTACCTAAGACCTAACAGGACGCGGCCTACCCAAGACATAGCAGGACATGGCCTACCTAAGACCTAACAGGACGCGGCCTACCCAAGACATAGCAGGACACGGCCTACCTAAGACCTAACAGGAAGCGGCCTACCCAAGACATAGCAGGACGCGGCCTACCCAAGACATAGCAGGCTGAACAGGACGTGGCCTACCTAAGACATAATAGGACGCGGCCTACCTAAGACATAGCAGGACACGGCCTACCTAAGACATAGCAGGACGCGGCCTACCTAAGACATAACAGGACGCGGCCTACCTAAGACATAGCAGGACGCAGCCTACCTAAGACCTAACAGGACGCGGCCTACCTAAGACATAGCAGGACGCGGCCTACCCAAGACATAGCAGGACACGGCCTACCTAAGACATAGCAGGACACGGCCTACCTAAGACATAGCAGGACGTGGCCTACCTAAGACCTAACAGGACGCGGCCTACCCAAGACATAGCAGGACGCGGCCTACCCAAGACATAGCAGGACACGGCCTACCTAAGGCTTAACAGGACACGGCCTACCTAAGACATAGCAGGACGCGGCCTACCCAAGACATAGCAGGACACGGCCTACCTAAGACCTAACAGGACGCGGCCTACCCAAGACATAGCAGGACGCGGCCTACCCAAGACATAGGAGGACATGGCCTACCCAAGACATAGCAGGACACGGCCTACCTAAGACCTAACAGGACGTGGCCTACCCAAGACATAGCAGGACGCGGCCTACCCAAGACATAGCAGGACACGGCCTACCTAAGACCTAACAGGACGTGGCCTACCCAAGACATAGCAGGACGCGGCCTACCCAAGACATAGCAGGACACGGCCTACCTAAGACATAGCAGGACGCGGCCTACCCAAGACATAGCAGGACACGGCCTACCTAAGATATAGCAGGACGTGGCCTACCTAAGGCTTAACAGGACACTGCCTACCTAAGACATAGCAGGACGCGACCTACCTAAGACATAGCAGGACGCGGCCTACCTAAGACATAGCAGGACGCGGCCTACCCAAGACATAGCAGGACACGGCCTACCTAAGACCTAACAGAACGTGGCCTACCCAAGACATAGCAGGACGCGGCCTACCCAAGACATAGCAGGACACGGCCTACCTAAGACCTAACAGGACGTGGCCTACCCAAGACATAACAGGACAAGGCCTACCCAAGACATAGCAGGACACGGCCTACCTAAGACATAGCAGGACGTGGCCTACCTAAGGCTTAACAGGACACTACCTACCTAAGACATAGCAGGACGCGACCTACCTAAGACATAGCAGGACGTGGCCTACCTAAGACATAGCAGGACGCGGCCTACCCAAGACATAGCAGGACACGGACTACCTAAGACATAGCAGGACACGGCCTACCTAAGACATAGCAGGACGCTGCCTACCCAAGACATAACAGGACGTGGCCTACCTAAGACATAACAGGACGCGGCCTACCCAAGACATAACAGGACGTGGCCTACCTAAGACATAGCAGGATGCGGCCTACCTAAGACATAGCAGGACGCGGCCTACCCAAGACATAGCAGGACACGGCCTACCTAAGACCTAACAGGACGCGGCCTACCCAAGACATAGCAGGACATGGCCTACCTAAGATCTAACAGGACATGGCCTACCCAAGACATAGCAGGACGCGGCCTACCCAAGACATAGCAGGACGTGGCCTACCTAAGGTTTAACAGGACACTGCCTACCTAAGACATAGCAGGACGCAACCTACCTAAGACATAGCAGGACGTGGCCTACCTAAGACATAGCAGGACGCGGCCTACCCAAGACATAGCAGGACACGGACTACCTAAGACATAGCAGGACGCGGCCTACCCAAGACATAGCAGGACACGGCCTACCTAAGACCTAACAGGAAGCGGCCTACCCAAGACATAGCAGGACGCGGCCTACCCAAGACATAGCAGGAAATGGCCTACCTAAGACATAGCAGGACGCGGCCTACCTAAGACATAACAGGACGCGACCTACCTAAGACATAGCAGGACGTGGCCTACCTAAGACATAGCAGGACGCGGCCTACCCAAGACATAGCAGGACACGGACTACCTAAGACATAGCAGGACACGGCCTACCTAAGACATAGCAGGACGCGGCCTACCCAAGACATAGCAGGACACGGCCTACCTAAGACCTAACAGGACGCGGCCTACCCAAGACATAGCAGGACGCGGCCTACCCAAGACATAGCAGGACATGGCCTACCCAAGACATAGCAGGACACGGCCTACCTAAGACCTAACAGGACGTGGCCTACCCAAGACATAGCAGGACGCGGCCTACCCAAGACATAGCAGGACACGGCCTACCTAAGACCTAACAGGACGTGGCCTACCCAAGACATAGCAGGACGCGGCCTACCCAAGACATAGCAGGACACGGCCTACCTAAGACATAGCAGGACGCGGCCTACCCAAGACATAGCAGGACACGGCCTACCTAAGATATAGCAGGACGTGGCCTACCTAAGGCTTAACAGGACACTGCCTACCTAAGACATAGCAGGACGCGACCTACCTAAGACATAGCAGGACGCGGTCTACCTAAGACATAGCAGGACGCGGCCTACCCAAGACATAGCAGGACACGGCCTACCTAAGACCTAACAGAACGTGGCCTACCCAAGACATAGCAGGACGCGGCCTACCCAAGACATAGCAGGACACGGCCTACCTAAGACCTAACAGGACGTGGCCTACCCAAGACATAACAGGACGCGGCCTACCCAAGACATAGCAGGACACGGCCTACCTAAGACATAGCAGGACGTGGCCTACCTAAGGCTTAACAGGACACTACCTACCTAAGACATAGCAGGACGCGACCTACCTAAGACATAGCAGGACGTGGCCTACCTAAGACATAGCAGGACGCGGCCTACCCAAGACATAGCAGGACACGGACTACCTAAGACATAGCAGGACACGGCCTACCTAAGACATAGCAGGACGCTGCCTACCCAAGACATAACAGGACGTGGCCTACCTAAGACATAACAGGACGCGGCCTACCCAAGACATAACAGGACGTGGCCTACCTAAGACATAGCAGGATGCGGCCTACCTAAGACATAGCAGGACGCGGCCTACCCAAGACATAGCAGGACACGGCCTACCTAAGACCTAACAGGACGCGGCCTACCCAAGACATAGCAGGACATGGCCTACCTAAGATCTAACAGGACATGGCCTACCCAAGACATAGCAGGACGCGGCCTACCCAAGACATAGCAGGACGTGGCCTACCTAAGGCTTAACAGGACACTGCCTACCTAAGACATAGCAGGACGCAACCTACCTAAGACATAGCAGGACGTGGCCTACCTAAGACATAGCAGGACGCGGCCTACCCAAGACATAGCAGGACACGGACTACCTAAGACATTGCAGGACACGGCCTACGTAAGACATAGCAGGACGCGGCCTACCCAAGACATAGCAGGACACGGCCTACCTAAGACCTAACAGGAAGCGGCCTACCCAAGACATAGCAGGACGCGGCCTACCCAAGACATAGCAGGAAACGGCCTACCTAAGACATAGCAGGACGCGGCCTACCTAAGACATAACAGGACGCGACCTACCTAAGACATAGCAGGACGTGGCCTACCTAAGACATAGCAGGACGCGGCCTACCCAAGACATAACAGGACGTGGCCTACCTAAGACATAACAGGACGCGGCCTACCCAAGACATAACAGGACGTGGCCTACCTAAGACATAGCAGGATGCGGCCTACCTAAGACATAGCAGGACGCGGCCTACCCAAGACATAGCAGGACACGGCCTACCTAAGACCTAACAGGACGCGGCCTACCCAAGACATAGCAGGACATGGCCTACCTAAGATCTAACAGGACATGGCCTACCCAAGACATAGCAGGACGCGGCCTACCCAAGACATAGCAGGACGTGGCCTACCTAAGGCTTAACAGGACACTGCCTACCTAAGACATAGCAGGACGCAACCTACCTAAGACATAGCAGGACGTGGCCTACCTAAGACATAGAAGGACGCGGCCTACCCAAGACATAGCAGGACACGGACTACCTAAGACATAGCAGGACACGGCCTACGTAAGACATAGCAGGACGCGGCCTACCCAAGACATAGCAGGACACGGCCTACCTAAGACCTAACAGGAAGCGGCCTACCCAAGACATAGCAGGACGCGGCCTACCCAAGACATAGCAGGAAACGGCCTACCTAAGACATAGCAGGACGCGGCCTACCTAAGACATAACAGGACGTGGCCTACCTAAGACATAACAGGACGCGGCCTACCTAAGACATAGCAGGACACGGCGTACCTAAGACATAGCAGGACGCGGCCTACCTAAGACATAACAGGACGCGGCCTACCTAAGACATAGCAGGACGCGGCCTACCTAAGACCTAACAGGACGCGCCCTACCTAAGACATAGCAGGACGCGGCCTACCCAAGACATAGCAGGACACGGCCTACCTAAGACATAGCAGGACACGGCCTACCTAAGACATAGCAGGACGTGGCCTACCTAAGACCTAACAGGACGCGGCCTACCCAAGACATAGCAGGACGCAGCCTACCCAAGACATAGCAGGACACGGCCTACCTAAGGCTTAACAGGACACGGCCTACCTAAGACATAGCAGGACGCGGCCTACCCAAGACATAGCAGGACACGGCCTACCTAAGACCTAACAGGACGCGGCCTACCCAAGACATAGCAGGACGCGGCCTACCCAAGACATAGCAGGACACGGCCTACCCAAGACATAGCAGGACACGGCCTACCTAAGACCTAACAGGACGTGGCCTACCCAAGACATAGCAGGACGCGGCCTACCCAAGACATAGCAGGACACGGCCTACCTAAGACCTAACAGGACGTGGCCTACCCAAGACATAGCAGGACGCGGCCTACCCAAGACATAGCAGGACACGGCCTACCTAAGACATAGCAGGACGTGGCCTACCCAAGACATAGCAGGACACGGCCTACCTAAGACATAGCAGGACGTGGCCTACCTAAGGCTTAACAGGACACTGCCTACCTAAGACATAGCAGGACGCGACCTACCTAAGACATAGCAGGACGCGGCCTACCTAAGACATAGCAGGACGCGGCCTACCCAAGACATAGCAGGACACGGCCTACCTAAGACCTAACAGAACGTGGCCTACCCAAGACATAGCAGGACGCGGCCTACCCAAGACATAGCAGGACACGGCCTACCTAAGACCTAACAGGACGTGGCCTACCCAAGACATAGCAGGACACGGCCTACCCAAGACATAGCAGGACACGGCCTACCTAAGACATAGCAGGACGTGGCCTACCTAAGGCTTAACAGGACACTACCTACCTAAGACATAGCAGGACGCGACCTACCTAAGACATAGCAGGACGTGGCCTACCTAAGACATAGCAGGACGCGGCCTACCCAAGACATAGCAGGACACGGACTACCTAAGACATAGCAGGACACGGCCTACCTAAGACATAGCAGGACGCGGCCTACCCAAGACATAACAGGACGTGGCCTACCTAAGACATAACAGGACGCGGCCTACCCAAGACATAACAGGACGTGGCCTACCTAAGACATAGCAGGATGCGGCCTACCTAAGACATAGCAGGACGCGGCCTACCCAAGACATAGCAGGACACGGCCTACCTAAGACCTAACAGGACGCGGCCTACCCAAGACATAGCAGGACATGGCCTACCTAAGATCTAACAGGACATGGCCTACCCAAGACATAGCAGGACGCGGCCTACCCAAGACATAGCAGGACGTGGCCTACCTAAGGCTTAACAGGACACTGCCTACCTAAGACAGAGCAGGACGCGACCTACCTAAGACATAGCAGGACGTGGCCTACCTAAAACATAGCAGGACGCGGCCTACCCAAGACATAGCAGGACACGGACTACCTAAGACATAGTAGGACACGGCCTACGTAAGACATAGCAGGACGCGGCCTACCCAAGACATAACAGGACGTGGCCTACCTAAGACATAACAGGACGCGGCCTACCCAAGACATAACAGGACGTGGCCTACCTAAGACATAGCAGCATGCGGCCTACCTAAGACATAGCAGGACGCGGCCTACCCAAGACATAGCAGGACACGGCCTACCTAAGACCTAACAGGACGCGGCCTACCTAAGACATAGCAGGACGCGGCCTACCCAAGACATAGCAGGACACGGCCTACCTAAGACATAGCAGGTTGCGGCCTACCAAAGGCTTAACAGGACACGGCCTACCTAAGACATAGCAGGACGTGACCTACCTAAGACATAGCAGGACGTGGCCTACCTAAGACATAGCAGGACGCGGCCTACCCAAGGCATAGCAGGACACGGCCTACCTAAGACATAGCAGGACACGGCCTACCCAAGACATAACAGGACGCAACCTACCCAAGACATAGCAGCATGCGGCCTACCTAAGACATAGCAGGACACGGCCTACCCAAGACATAGCAGGACGCGGCCTACCTAAGACATAACAGGACGTGGCCAACCTAAGACATAACAGGACGCGGCCTACCCAAGACATAGCAGCATGCGGCCTACCTAAGACATAGCAGGACACGGCCTACCCAAGACATAGCAGCATGCGGCCTACCTAAGACATAACAGGACGCGGCCTACCTAAGACATAGCAGGACATGGCCTACCTAGGACATAGCAGGACGTGGCCTACCTAAGACATAGCAGGACGCGGCCTACCTAAGGCTTAACAGGACACGGCCTACCTAAGACATAGCAGGACGCGGCCTACCTAAGACATAGCAGGATGTGGCCTACTTGCAGTATCCCTGCCCGGTGGTGTCAGTCCCAGAATGCTTTGTCTGCAGGAAGTTCAGTGCAGGTTGCTGCTGACCCCTCTTCCCCTCCTCCTCCTTTCTCCCAAGCCCCCTCCCATCCGTAGCTCTTTATACTGGCCTCTGTGTGGTTTTAAGCACACTAAGATGGTATGACAAGAAACACTTGTGTACAGGCAGTGCTGGTCATTGGGCCGGCTCTCGGCGGATCCGAGATCTGGCACCAGATATGTAGCCGGATCTCGGGATCCGGCCAGAGTTCGCCTCCCAAGGCCATGAACCGAGGTGGAATACTTAAAAAACAAAAAAGCACCAGCGACGGCAGCATTTCCTTTTACCGTGGCTTTGGCACTGGTGTTTAATGCACAATGCTCGCTACATTTACAACTGATTCTGGTGTGTAATGCACAATGCTCGCTACATGTACAACTGATTCCTTTCAGTTGTACATGTAGCGAGTAATTGTGCATTACACACCAATACCAACGCTGGCGGTAAAAGACAATGCTGCCGTCCCAGGCGCTTTTTTAAAAAGTATTCCAGCATTGCTGGATGTCCACTATGAGTCCCGCCCCTCTAGACGACGCCCGCTCGACCACCGCCCCACCCCCAAACTCCTCCCCCACCACATTTTTCCATTTCCACCACTGTGTACAGGCCTGTTATAAATGACTTACCATATCATATAAGATACACACAGAGCCGTGCATGCGTTACCCTGTGGCATCTAGTTTATGTGGTCATGTATATGTGCCACACGGCACTAGCAGCCTCCTCAGGGCGCTGTGATGTCATCCTCTTAAGTAGAACTGTTAGGGAGAATTCTATGTTTAGGCTGAATTTCCTAACCTAGTGAGTCCCCCAGCAGCTTTGCTGGATTTTTGGGGTTTATTTTTTTCTCCTGCCAAGAGTGAGACTCTTTTACCCTCACTCTGGGACATGATTTGAATGTGTTTCTTTGACTCTAGATGTGTTTAATGGGCTATGGGGTCTTTTACTCCATAGGGATTCATGTGTTTTTGTGAAGTGTGTTACACAGCACCCTCAGTGCAGTAACACAGGGGTGTCATAGTGAGCCCCCAGTATAGACTCCATAATGTGCTTGACTATCTGGGTGTCACCTACACAAATTATGCTGATGACAGCCAGATACTCATCCCCATCACGTGTGAATACACAGTAGACTCAAAAGCCTTGAATGACGTTTACCATGTCATTCAAACATGGATGGCCCAACATGAGCTCTGTCTCAATGACGACAAGACAGAGCTCCTCATCCTAGGTACTCAGCAAAGACTAAACAAGCTGAACCCTATTTTCAGTTCCTTTAACATCGATGGAAATATAATAAAAGTCTCCAAAGACACAGAAACGCTTGGAATCCACCTCGACTCCACCCTCTCCCTTCACAGACAAACTAATGCAGTTGCAGCCGCCGCCGCCTATACCTGACCATATAGGCGGCGGCGGCTGCAAGCTGATCCCAGCATGTCGCCCTTTCCTTTCCTCGCACAACTGTACTACCCTTGCTAGGACCCTGGTCATGTCTAAACTGGACTACTGCAATGCATTGTACCAGGGCACTAATCAGGGTAACCTAGACAAGCTCCAGATCATACAAAATAACGCCATCAGGGCAGCCCTCAACATCCCCAGATCGGCACACATTTTGGATACCAGGAAGAACCTTCATTGGTTGTCAGTCACCCAAAGGATCTCACTAAAATCGCTTGCCCTAACCTACAAATGCATGAATAACCTGGCCCCCACTTATCTCTCCTCACGATTCACGCTGTACACTCCAGTTCGCTCACTTAGATCTCCCCTGAACCAGAGCCTACTGATACCTAGATACAAGCTCCAAACAGCTGGTGGATCCAGCTTCCCAGTCCTGGCAGCCAAATTGTGAAACGCTGTCCCCTTGACTATCAGAAACCTCCCCTCCCTCAACCTTTTCAAACATAGAGCCAAATGTTGTCTCGCCTCCTCCAATGCCTAAGCTACATTCTGAAAACGTGTTGCAATAACCTATGTAAGGATGTACTACTTGACAAACCATGTATTGTTGTACTACCTACCTATGTCTATTTATATGCCATATTTATTGTTTGATATATTATCACTGTATGCAACTTATGTAACCATTGCCTTAAGGAATGCGCCCGGTTGCCTCCGGGCCTGGTCTGCGCTATACAAATAAATAAATACAAATACCCTGGGACTGACTACTGTCTCCCAGGGCATGTAAAGTCACCATTGACTTTACTAGTCTCAAATTCTGAACAGAACCAGTACAAACCATCATATTGTGGACGTACTGGCCAGGGCAATTCGACTGCCCCGGGGTCTGTTAGTCGAGGGGGCACGTCTCCGTCCCCCCTGATCGAGTTTTGGCTGGTGGCAGTGGATACTACTTTTTATATTCGACCGTGAATATATCCCTATGGGATTTCCCATTGTTCGAGGCTACCAACTGTAATTATTTAATTTCTATAGCCTCGAACATACCGCCGGTTTATTTATTTAATATTCATTCTCCAGTTGGTATTTTTTGCCAGAACTCGGTTCTAAAATGGTGTTTGTGTTCGCTTCTGTGACTCCAACCCAAGTCGAGCCCTTTGTTCCACTTTTTGGCGGGCTTCTCCACAGAAGCCCTCCAAAGTGGTGCCACTCTGTCTGGGGTACTTAGGAGGGGTGGAGGGGGATTTAGGCACCCTGGACTGAGTTGCCTAGGCAACTCAAGTCACACTCCGTCCTGATTGGCCCAAGCGGTGAGGCGGCCGGCTCACCACTTAGCATGTTTGAGTGACAGCTAGGCTGAGTGAATGGGGGTTTTCTGCATAAAAGCAGGGCTTTGGGGACTGGAACTTCAGAAGTCGCCACAGGACCTAAGAATCTGACGAGGGAGAAGCTGAGCCGACCTGCTACGACGACACCACCGGTGGAGCCCTGCTGAACCGTCTCACCACTTTTCCCAACGACAGAGGAGATCTCCAGCCCGGAGAGTCTTCTTCCTTCGACTGGTGGGGATAACCAGTCTGCTTCCTTTTTCGCTTCCTGGAACAACTCGTAGCCGCCTTGCCTGTGCCAAGCACCCCGGCAACCGAGATACCATGTTTTACCACTACCGCGAATCAAAGGGTAGTACCTTTAACTGGAAAACTCTGCGGCTGGTTTCTTCCCTGGCAATGCAACGACCTTCATCTTTCCTCCACGTCGAGATCTTCTCTTCCTCTGGACGACGCCGCGACTTGCACCCGCTGCCAGGAACAACTGCCCCCGCTGGAGGATCCTTTCCACCTAAGGTACCGTGTTCCGCTTGGCTTCCCTTGCAACCGACTGTGCGGGGTAGATTTAGCCCCCGGCTTTCGAACCTGGGTTAGCCTGGGAGACCCTGGCTAAACTTTTCTGAGCCTAACTAAAACCTTTCTGAACTCCCTGCAAGACTTTTTAAGCCTGTTGTCATTGTGTGATCGTGGGTGCATTTGTGCCCTGCTCTCTCCAAGAGTGGGCCCGGCCTATGGACTTTGGCTCACAAGTAACTTTTGACTTTTCCTGCCTTGCTTAAGAGTTCCTAAGTATTAGTGTGGTGTATTTTCCTACATTCTGCCTTTTCCCCTCCCTTTTTCGTTAACTTATTGGAGTGTCAGCTATAGTTTAGCGCTCACCTCTGTCTGGAAATAAGTGGTGTTAACTAAGACTTGTCTGATAAGGAATAAGGGATGTATATATATAATAGTAACTGTGTTTGGAGTGATTTACAATATTAGTGCTGGAGTGTTTCAATAAGTGTGTTTTTAAATAAATATTTAGATACCTTGATACCAAAGCTCTGGTCAGTGTTTGCTTGTGCTATTGTGTCTGAGTGCCTACTGTGTATACTTTACATACTGCCTAACTCTTCTTGAGGGAAGTCTGACTGCTCAGCCATAGCTACCAGGTAAATCTGGGTGGTACGGACTGCTACCAAGTGGGTTTACTGCCAACACCTGTAGTCTTAAATCTTTTGCAGTGTTCCCTAAGGGAACTGCACAGGTTTCTGCCTAACAAGAACTCACAGGCTTTCAAAGACTCAACAGTCCCCACGCGTCCACCTCTCTGGCCAAATCCCATCCTCGTGTACTGGGCCCACTGCTTCCCGTTCTATTGTCGCAAGCAATGTTTGCTTTCCTGGTTAATGCTAAGCACTTGCTGGTCTTCCAAAAGGGGGAGGCGTGGTGGTGACGCAGGGGGCCTTCTGCCTGGTTCGTGCAGGGCCCGCATGCACAGGTTACTGCCCTCAGTCCAGTCCTATTGATCTCCTAGAAGGCAACATGCATGACATAAAGCTAATGTGCAAAAGTGCAGACACACGTTTGAGGCACTGATGCCCTGGGCCGGAAGTACAACGCTCCACCTCGACCGGAGACTCTGTTGCCAGGGCAGGGGTCATCAAATGGTGGGGGGAAGATTGGGAGAGAGCGGGATGTATTGGGGCTCAGGGTAAGGATCGGAAGTGGGTCCGCTAGGGGGAGGGCTGCATGGCCATTTTAAAATGCAACACAGAGACCCACACCTTCATTTTCCTGAGCTGGGCCTTTCTTTAACATGCCCACCCTCCCTAAAGTAAACACGTGGGAACTTGGCTATTTCATACTCTACTTGTAATGATGTGGGTCTCCGACCTTAGCACCATTCCAGCGCAGTTACAGGGGCGCATGAAAGTGCCCTCAAGAACAAGAAGTGCGCTGTGCAGCCATCACTCTGGGGTACACAGCCTCGTGATGCCAGGGAATGTTGTGGGAGGGCTTGGGCGGGGGGAGGGGGGCATCGTACTGCTGCCAGCCCGGGGTGGGAGGGAAGTCAAGCAGAGGTTTATTTCATTTGTACATTTATAAGAAGCGCACATAACCCAGAAGCTCTCTTCCTGATGAATCTTGGTATGGTAAGGCAATGTTTGTATGCTGATCTGATAGGCCTGGTAGAGGTATGTTTTTTAATTGTCTCAGTGAGGTATTGTGGTACCTCGTTGGTGATACATTTGCAGGTGAGTGAAAGTGTCTTGAACTTGATTCTGTTTTATACGGGAAGCCAGTGAGGCTTTCCTAGCCTCTGAGATGTGGTTGTGTCTCCCGATGTCGAGAGCTGCTCGGAGATCATTGTTTTGAATTGTTTGTAGTTTGTCCACGTTTTTTTCAGAGGTCCCACAGAGTAGGGAGCTGCGTAGTCCAATTTAGAGCCTATTAGGGCCCTGGCAATTTCAAGACGGTTCTGGGATGAGAGGAAGGGTTTGCTCGCATTGATTAGTTTGATGGTATACCCCGATGAGGAGGCAATGTGATTGACTTGGCGGGTCATGGAGAGGACAGAATCTACTGGTATCTTGTGACCGTCAATGGTGAAAGATTTGTAGGAGTCAACCAGTCTGGACAGGCAGAATGGTAGCAGGGTCGGACTGGGACAAGAAATAGGCCCGGTCACCCAAAGAAAAGTGGCCCACCCCTCGCCTCAAAAAAGTGGCCCACCCTTCGCCTCACAACCATTGACCTCTGATGACATCATTGGAAGTGATGTCATTTGACCCCACCCCAAAGTGACATCCCGGGAAGTGATGAAACACGACCTTTCACCCCTTGACAAAACAGGAAGTGGCATCAAATAGCATTGTCCCTAAGTACACTAAATTACTGTGAATGCAAGCAGATGTCTAAGGCCAAATGATATGTTATTGTATAGCACTTACGCTGAAGCTCTTTTTTTATAGAACAAACATGCATACAATATCACCGAACCTGTGTTGGTACCTAAGAAGGATGAAAGGCTTTTGAAAAAAAAAAACAAGAAAAATTGATATATACTTTTTTTCTATTTTTTTTCTCTCAAACCGGCCCAGGCATGGCCCGGCCATGGGCCGAAAGGCTGAGGGGCCAATCCGACACTGGACTGTAGGCCAGTAATGAGGAGCAGTGTTTTATCGTTGTTAAGGCAGAGGCTGTGTGCAGCCATTCAAGATTGGATAGTTTCGTAGATAATGTTGATACAACGTGAGTCGGAAAGGTAGTCACCAGAAAGCGGTATGATAATGTGTGTGTTGTCTGTGTAATTGGTGTATGAAATGCCAAGGACGTCTAAGTGGTCGAAAAGGGGTTTGGTGTACACATTGTATAGTGTGGGGTAAACACAGATTCCTTGGGGAACACAACAAGAGGTAGGGATAGGGGTAGCTGAGGCTTCTCCCGTAAAGACTCCGGAGGATCTGCTGGCAAGGAAGGAGGCTATCCATTTAGTTGCGTCCTATGAGAAGTGGGCTGAAGAAGATAGTGCTTGGCAAAGGAGCTTGCGATCAACGAGGTTGAAAGGCAGCAGAGAGGTCAAGCAGCAGGAGTGATAGTGAGCCCTGGTTGTTGGCAAGGTCAAGGAGGGCTCTTTGTGTGCCATGTTTGGGGCAAAAGTCAGATTGACGGGTCCATAACCTGTGGTGGCATTCTAGGAATGCCTGGATTTGCAGATAGGCAACTCTGTCCACGATTTTGAGAAGGAAAGGGACCTTTCTTATTGGGTGGTAGTTGGTGCGGATGAAAAGGTCAAGTGTATGTTTTTTCAGCAGCAGGGCTACCGAGAATTCTTCAAGCGTGACGGGAACTAGGCCAGAAGCGAAGGAGGTGTTGATGATGGCAGCAATGTGCAGTAGTAGGTGTTCTGTGCAGCCTTTAACTAGCGAGGCGCAGCATGAGTCTCCTTTGATGCGCGATGGCTTAAGCCTTTGATGATGTTGGCTAGGCAGATAGTGTTAATAGGCTAGAACTCGAAAGGCGGGGTGGCCGTCATGGATGGGGAAGGGTGTTTTGCTTGAATTTTATTTTTCCTGTAGCTGGGTTATTTTTCTCATGAGAGTGTCTTGGAGGCTGTTGCACCTTGTATCATCTTTGATGAAGGCAAGGGGAGGGGATATGGGGGTCTCTAAATCCTTAAAGATGGAGAAGAGCTCCCCTGAGCTTGAAGCAGCTTTAGAGATTCTCTCGTTGTAGGTTGTCGCTTTGGAAGTAAGGTTGGCTTGTTTGTAGTGAAGGGAAATCTTTGTGAGGAGGGCTTTCTTAATGGTGGTTGGTTCTTTGGGCCATGCCGATTCCACTGCTCTTTTGGTGGTTCTAATAGCGCAGATGCAAGGGGTGAACCTTTAGTTGAGGTGTGCAGATTTTTAACTTTTTTAGAATTGAGGGGAGCTAGCGGGTTGACTGCTGAATGTAACAGGGTGTTCTAGTGCTCCACTAGAGTGGTAATGTCGACGTTGGGGGGAGTGGTTGGTTGAGAGCGGGGGCCAGATGTTCAGGTGTGAGGTTCCATAAGCTGCAGGCCAGGGTCGTGGCGTCGCTTGGTGCTGGCTTGGAGAGAGCTGCAGGGGCAGGTAGAGAGAAGGTAATGGTATGGTGGTCAGACCACGAGCAGGGGCTGTCGGAGGGGGTATTGATGTTACTATCGTGGTCTGCAATCCAGTCTAAGGTGTGGCCGAGACTGTGCATAGGTTGTGTGATTTGTTGGGTGCAGCCTATGGCTTCTAGTGAGTTAGAGAGGGAGCCCGCTTCTGTGTCGGTGGGGTCCTTCAACCCCAGGTTGAGATCGCTGAGGAGGTGATGAGTGGATGGTTTGAGGTTGGAAGTAATGATTTGGATGAGGTCATCTTCGAAGGAGTGGTAACGTGAGAAGTATCTAAGTAAATTAACAACAGGTCAAAAGTATAAATAACCGTGTTTGGCGGAAATGAGTCTCCTTTGATGCGCGATGGCTTAAGCCTTTGATGATGTTGGCTAGGCAGATAGTGTTAATAGGCTAGAACTCGAAAGGCAGGGTGGCCGTCATGGATGGGGAAGGGTGTTTTGCTTGAATTTTATTTTTCCTGTAGCTGGGTTATTTTTCTCATGAGAGTGTCTTGGAGGCTGTTGCACCTTGTATCATCTTTGATGAAGGCAAGGGGAGGGGATATGGGGGTCTCTAAATCCTTAAAGATGGAGAAGAGCTCCCCTGAGCTTGAAGCAGCTTTAGAGATTCTCTCGTTGTAGGTTGTCGCTTTGGAAGTAAGGTTGGCTTGTTTGTAGTGAAGGGAAATCTTTGTGAGGAGGGCTTTCTTAATGGTGGTTGGTTCTTTGGGCCATGCCGATTCCACTGCTCTTTTGGTGGTTCTAATAGCGCAGATGCAAGGGGTGAACCTTTAGTTGAGGTGTGCAGATTTTTAACTTTTTTAGAATTGAGGGGAGCTAGCGGGTTGACTGCTGAATGTAACAGGGTGTTCTAGTGCTCCACTAGAGTGGTAATGTCGACGTTGGGGGGAGTGGTTGGTTGAGAGCGGGGGCCAGATGTTCAGGTGTGAGGTTCCATAAGCTGCAGGCCAGGGTCGTGGCGTCGCTTGGTGCTGGCTTGGAGAGAGCTGCAGGGGCAGGTAGAGAGAAGGTAATGGTATGGTGGTCAGACCACGAGCAGGGGCTGTCGGAGGGGGTATTGATGTTACTATCGTGGTCTGCAATCCAGTCTAAGGTGTGGCCGAGACTGTGCATAGGTTGTGTGATTTGTTGGGTGCAGCCTATGGCTTCTAGTGAGTTAGAGAGGGAGCCCGCTTCTGTGTCGGTGGGGTCCTTCAACCCCAGGTTGAGATCGCTGAGGAGGTGATGAGTGGATGGTTTGAGGTTGGAAGTAATGATTTGGATGAGGTCATCTTCGAAGGAGTGGTAACGTGAGAAGTATCTAAGTAAATTAACAACAGGTCAAAAGTATAAATAACCGTGTTTGGCGGAAATGAAGTGACATATAGAGCGGCATGGTTCGGGAGTTTTAGATTGGGGAGACCCCATGCGCGGGGATGCAGCTAATACGCCGACTCAGCATAGAAACCTGGAGCTGTGACGTTGATGTGTACACATCGCCTGTAAGATAACTGCTGTCTAACACAGCAGCTGCAGCCTATGCTCTACCCACTCGATAATTTGCGTGTGTCTGTTATGTCACGGGTGGGGGCGGGAAGCTGGGGAATCGGCAGGTGGGGATGCCCTATGTGTGGTTTAAGCGATGGCTAAATTTCCAGGTATTTTGATATTACCACAGGGAGAAGGGTAGGATTTCTGACTGCTTATGCCTTTAGCGGGTCTAAGCCTTAGGGGGCAGCGCTTTTAAAATCCTGTGGTTCTATGTTGAGTTCAAGCAAAGCAACTTGACTTCCGTGTGGCAGTGACATCACACAACGTTGCGGCCTCCGGTGTCCCTCATCAGGGCTCTGCGATAGATGACCGACCCCCTGTTTGGAGAAACGGTTCAGGGTGGTCACATATAGATCCACAATGTATCTTCCAGGATATGGACGTGCCACTGAGGGTCACCAGTACTAGGCCTACAGACAGGTCACTCCAAGTGGGGGTGCACTTGACCCTGACATTAAGGGGAAGGGGTAGTTTTAGTTTTAGTAATTCAGGTCTTCTGGGGTGCTGGGTAAGAGCTCATGGGGTGAAAGTGGGCATCCCACTGAATCAAGACGTAAAGATGTTGGGGGGAAATGTGAGTTACAATGAGAACTTACAGTGCAGGACTTTCAGTTTCACAGGGAGTATTTGAGGGTTTCTTGCAATCCAGGGTGTGGCCTCAGACAGTAGAGATGTCCAGGTGGGTTCCTCTTAGAGCGCCAACAGTAGCCCTTGCGACCTGCAGGCGTGTCAGGTGGATTAAGAGCTTCCCCCCTGAGAGACTGCTCTGCTTATCCACATGGGGCCATTGTGCATTAATAAATGTGTGCGTTCCCCTTTAACTGGCGAGCGCAGCGCCTGTTTGCAGCCTGGCGACGGTTTCCTGGAGCACGAGGTTGTGAAACTTGAAGGGGAAGGACCGGTTCTCCAGCAAACATTCTGAAAGGTCAAGCCGCGCAGCCCTGAGGAAGCCGCCAGCGAGAGACGAAACCATGCGGCCGGGTGGGGGCAGGATCTGTGAAATGCAGGAAGAGGGATTTAAGAACCGCCGCGTGCATGGATATGGATAATTATGAAAACACACGATAATAATCTGACATTGAAATCAGTATCGAGCCCAAAAAGATGTCAATGCTTAGCAGCCAAAACGATGAAATGTGTTTTGCACTGTGCTTCTTCAGGACAATGTCTGAATGTCCGTTGCATGGTTGGGGCAGATCGTGCTCCTACACAGCATATAAACTGCACTGCGCAGCTACACAAAAAGGTGTAGTTCATGGTTGCTTGAACTTTCTTTCTTTCATACTAGATTCTTTCCACGCAGCTCCACAAGGCCAATACAGCAAGCACATTCAACTCGTTCTCCGTTAGTACATGCCATGTCCTCTTGAAAAAGGCTGGTTAACTTCCCATCTTTTCAAACCTGCCATTCCATGTTTTCTGCTCCACGTGCACAGGCAAACTCTTTTCCATAGTCCACAGTGACCAAGAGCTGCCAAATGCAGCATGAGCCAGTCTGCACATGAGACAGCTGCACTGTGACATAGGCTATTCAGAGTTTGGGCATGCTTTGACCCTTTCACCATGGGAAATGAGGGCAGTTGTCTGCATCCTTTGGATCGCCAGGAGGTTTTGGACAACTACCATCAGACTTGATCAGCATGGTCAATGTTGAGAGATCATGGGAGTCGTAGTCCAAAACATCTGGGGAGCTGCAGGTTTCAGGCTGGCGCCTTAGAGGAAGCGCTGCCTAGAACTCCTCAGTCTCATACTTCCACCTGCTGACGACTCCCTCCCCGATTGTGACACATCCCCACCACTCAACCACCGCATGTGCTTATTCTGTCCCTCATTAAGCAGAATGCTGCGGTGATAACTTGCAATGCGTGAAGGAATTTGTCTCTAAGGCAACACCTCAAAATCTGCATCTGGAAGACCCTTGAAATTCTGGGTAGCGTAGCCAGTATGTCAGTTAGGGTCTAACTCACATGCCACCACCTCTATTAGTCGCCCAAAAAGGTGGATACACTCTTGCAACATACTGAGCATGCTAGGGTACGGGAAGAGACAGCAGAACTAAGGGGCTAAGTGGCAGTATTCCCGCTCTGGAGGCGGACAGTGAGTGGGTGCACAGTCTGCACCCCACTATGCTCTTGGGACATACTGAGCACGTTAGGATACGGGAAGTGACAGCAGAACTAAGAGGCTAAGTGGCAGCCTTCACGCTCTGGAGGCGGAGAATGGGTGCATACTCTGCAACCCACTACGCTCTTGGGACAATACTGCGCACGTTAGGGTACAGGAAGTGACAACATAATTAAGGGGCTAAGTGGCAGTATTCCCGCTCTGGAGGTGGACAGTGAGTGGGTGCACACTCTGCACCCCATTACGCTCCTGGGACATACTGAGCATGTTAGGGTACGGGAAGTGGCAGTATTCCCGCTCTGGAGGCGGACAGTGAGTGTGTGCACACTCTGCACCCCACTACACGCTTGGGACATACTGAGCATGTTAGGGTACGGGAAGAGACTGCAGAACTAAGGGGCTAAGTAGCAGTATTCCCGCTCTGGAGGCGGACAGTGAGTGTGTGCACACTCTGCACCCCACTACACGCTTGGGACATACTGAGCATGTTAGGGTACAGGAAGTGACAGCAGAATTAAGGGGCTAAGTGGCAGTATTCCCGCTCTGGAGGCGGACACTGAGTGGGTGCACACTCTGCACCCCACTACGCTCTTGGGACATACTGAGCATGTTAGGGTACGGGAAGTGGCAGTATTCCCGCTCTGCAGGCGGACAGTGAGTGGGTGCACACTCTGCACCCCACTATACTCTTGGGACATACTGCACGCCTTAGGGTACAGGAAGTGACAGTATTCCCGCTCGGGAGGTGGACAGTGGGTGGGTGCACACTCTGCACCCCACTACGCTCTTGGGACATATTAAGCATGTTAGGGTACGGGAAGTGGCAGTATTCCCGCTCTGCAGGGGGACAGTGGGTGGGTGCACACTCTGCACCCCACTACACTTTTGGGACATATTAAGCATGTTAGGGTACGGGAAGTGGCAGTATTCCCGCTCTGCAGGGGGACAGTGAGTGGGTGCACACTCTGCACCCCACTACGCTCTTGGGACATACTGAGCATGTTAGGGTACGGGAAGTGGCAGTATTCCCGCTCTGCAGGGGGACAGTGAGTGGGTGCACACTCTGCACCCCACTACGCTCTTGGGACATACTGAGCATGTTAGGGTACGGGAAGTGGCAGTATTCCCGCTCTGCAGGGGGACAGCGAGTGGGTGCACACTCTGCACCCCTTGCATGCGCCAGCATGTCCCACATAGACCTGTCCCCTTGCCCATAGGCACGGGGGCTGCTGCTGCAGCACTGGGCAGGCAGCTGCTGCCTTTACTTTCCAGGGCCTGGCAGCGCTTTGTGCCTGGCTCGCAGAGCCTGAGAGGTGGGGCTGAGGGAGGGGAGGTAAGAATAATATTCCTCCCCGCCGCCGGGCCTGCGGCTCCCCCTCCCTCCTCCCCGCCCTCCTGCCACATCTGAGCCGCTGCTGCCGCCTGCCAGGCCTTCCCGGAATAAAGCCGCGCATCCCCGAGAGAGGAAAGGTCGTTGCCGCGGCAACGCGCGCCTGATTGGCTGCGCAGGCAGGGCGCGCGGGGCACGCAGGGCGCGCAGTGCGGGCGGCAGCGTCGAGCACGCCGTGATTAATGAGCGCGCGCCTGTGTGCGTCAGGCGTGCACCGCAGGGGCCGGGGGGGGGAGGGTCCGCCGCCCCACTGTGCCCCCCCCCCACCCCCAGGCCCCTGCAGGCGCACACAGGTTACCTTGCCCGCCGTGCCCTGTGCACTGCCCTGTGCCACCCTGAAGCATGTCCGCTAGTGCTCCATGTCATGTCCATGTGATTTCTGCAGCTTCGCGGGCACGCGCCGTGCCCGGGCACACACATTAAGGGGTGGCTGGGCATTGCCAGGCCTGCCCGGCTTCCAATAGTACCAGGGTAGCTGTGGCATGTGCGTTCCGTGTCTGCTTTATGGTGTTTCCTGGAGAAATTGAGCCTTTCCCGATGAACGCGTGTTGAGTTGTGCGTTGTTTGATATTTTTTTTATTTGTTATTTTTTTTGCATAGTGCTAACATGCCACCTTCTGGTCACTTCTGAGTGCTCCGGTGCTGGCGAGATGAAACAAAAGCAGGGGGTGGGCGCTTGCTCTGAAGAGAACGCGTCGCTGAGCATTGGAGTCAACACTTGGCACCTTGAGGGGCCCTGGACCCACACTCTGTTCTGCAGCCAGTAAAGCTGGGTGCCACTGAGGGCACCCTCATTTGAATGTGCTATGGTCAAAACGTCTATACAGCGCAAAGGCATCCCAGCACTGACCAAGAGAAACAACCGGAAACCAGAGGAACTCGAGGGGAATTCACTTGGGAGTTCTTTGTGAATGCCCGCGGCCAGAGACACTCTGAAGCCCTTGTTCCTTGGAGGCCCCTGTGCACGAGTGAGCTCTTGAGCTTCATTAACCCTTTGCTTTGTCAGACATGCCAACATTCCAACTCACCTGGACGTGAGATTTCATCAGAGAAATCGGGAGTTGCACATTTTCTCATAGGGATGCATTGGGACTAGAAGTATTTTAGGTGGGAGAACGTGAAAAAATAGCAAAAATGTTTCACAAAAAGTCGGGAGTCTCCCGCCTAAATCGGGAGGGTTGGCATGTATGCTTTGTACATCGGGATGTCATCTGCGCATACCAACGTACCTGCCAAGCCCCTTATTCATTCATATGGACTCTCACCACCACCCGTTTCCAAACTCCCTCCATGAGGTGCAAATTCTGCCTCATTCTACAAGGGGACAGCAGGGTGGCCCCCAGAGTTGGTTAGGTTGCTAACAAAGTATTGAGCACCTGCCAATCTGGGAGGTCGGTGCAGAGGGGGAGGCACTCGGGTGAGGTGGAGCCTGGTTATCAGCCACCATTGTGTCTATTTTTCAGCGAACACTACCATTTTAGAAGCTTATTTTAATTTTATGTATTGGACATTTATATGGCGCCTATACAGCAAAAAGTGTTTCCAGGTGCCGCAAGACAAAGAGGGGAGGGGAGACAGAGGAGAAAACAACAATAACGGTCCCACTAGACCATGTGTCATTCGGCTCGTGCAAGTGCAGTATCGAGAAGTGTATGGGGAGGGGCGGAGATCAGGGCGAAGGGATGGGGTAGGGCAAAGGTGAAGAGGAAAAAGTGCTGGAGGGAGGGGGCCCAAGGGGCTGGGCCAGTGCTAGAGGGTGCCTGGGAGGGCCAGTTCAAGGGGGAACCAGGAATAGGGGTAACTATTCTTTCCCTCTAACTCTCTTCCCCCTCCCTCTCCTCCCCCTTTCATTCACTTTCCTCCCTCCAACCTTCCTATCTCTCTTCAATATTGTAATCTAGGCGTTCTTTTTGACTCCTCTCTCTCCTTCTCCCAGCACATCTCCCTCACTTCTCACACCTGTCGCTTCCACCTCTTCAACATTCGCAAAATCGGTCCCTCTCTCACTTTCCACGCTACCAAACTCTTAATCTCCTCCCTCATCTTCTCCCTCCTCTTTTGCTGCTCTTCCTTACTCTTTGGACTTCCTACTTCTCACATTGCCCCTCTTAAATCCATCTACCACTCCGCGGTTCGCACTCTCTGTCTCCTTACCTCCCGTGACTCCATCTCTACCTCTCTCTCCTACCTTGGTTGGCTTCCTTTTCACTCCCAACTTAAATTTCAATTTCTCTGCCTTGTCTTAAAATCTCTCCATGGTCTTGCCCCCTTATCTCTCCTCCCTTCTCTCCTTCTACTCCCCCTCCCGTTCCCTTCGGTCCGCTGACCATTTCCTTCTCACTTCACCCCCACCCTACCGTGCCTCCTCCCGTTTCCGCTCCTTCCAACTCCTAGCTCCTCTACACTGGAACTCCCTTCCTCTTGCAATCCGTTCTTCCTCCACCTTCACTTCATTCTGCACTTCCCTTAAATCTCTCCTTCTCCATTCTCCTCCTTGAAATCCCTTCCCCCTTCTGCTCCTCCCTCTCTCTTTTCCCCAACTTTCTCCTCTCCCCTCTCCTGCCTCCCCTCTTCCACCCTCCCCCTTTCCTCCTCCTACTCTTCTCCTCCACTCCCCCCTTTTCTGTCCCATCTTCCCTTTTCCTTCCTATCCCCTTCAGTTAATTGCTCTTCTCATTGTTTTTCTGTTTGATTGAGTCATAATGTAATTGCTTCAACTGTTATATTGTTTATGTTTTATGTATTATGTTGTTCCATGTACAGCGCTTTGGATTAAGGCGCTTTATAAATCAATAATAACAAATAAAAATAAATAGTGCGGGGACAGAGGTGGACCAGCCTAGAAGGCTAGTCAGGGAAGGGTGCCCGAGGACAAGTGCAGGTCGGAATGGATGAGGAGGAAGACTGGTCAAAGAGGGCCTGACCCAGGTAAGACTCATAAGGAACAACATGCAACCAGTCGCATCACCAGGCGGAGACTAGCAGGGGAGGGGGCGTGAGAAGGAGGAGAAGAAAAGGAAGGTATTGAGAAACTTCTGCAACTTAAGGAGATCCAGCTCAAGTCGGAAAGGGACAGCAAGTCCGTTCCAGAGGGAGGGTCCTGCCGAAGAGAGAGATCTGTCACCCACTCTCTGCTTGGAAAAGCACCATATCTGCAGAGAGTTAAAGCTAGAAGACCGACATGCTCAAGCAGTGCGGTATTTAGGGAGAGAGAGTTGGATGCAGCGAGGTCCCAGGCAGCAGAATGCCTTGTGGATGATGCAGAGGGTCTTGAATATGATTCTAGCAACCATCGGGAGACAGTGGAGAGATTTTAGGGCTGGAGAGATTCGGTCCCTGGGCTTGAGGCCAAGGATAAGTCTTGCAGTCCTATTCTGGATTAGTTGAAGAGGGAGGAAAGAGGCAGATTAGGAAAGAGGCTGTTGCAGTAATGAAGCCTTGAGAGAACCAGAGCTTTGGAGACGTTAAGTTTCTCGGGGAAGGTGAGGAAAGGGTGAATGCCTCTCAAGAGGAGAAGCTGAAAGTGAGCCTTCTTGGCAAGGTCAGTGATATGAGGTGAGAAGGAGAGAGAGGAGTGGAAGATGACACCCACTTTTTAAGCGTCACATTAGGGAGCAGGGAGGGCCCCCAAGGAGGTTAGCCAGAAAGTAGGAGGGAAGGACGGGGTAGGGATCCCAATGAAAAGGATATCAGTCTTACTCGCGTCAAGGCAGAGCTCGTTAGCAGCGCACTATGCCTGAATAGCAGTCAGACAGTCAGGAATGAGAGAGGAAGGAGAGGAGGAAGAAGAGGGAGGCTTAAAGGAGAGCTGTGTGTCGTCTGCATAACACTGGAAATGAGGAGAGAAGGTGATCAAGGGCCACTGAACTGATTGCCATGGCAGCCAGCAATAAGATACTTGATTGGTGTGCACTGGGGTGGTTGCGAGAGGGTAGTATGGCCACTACGCCCCAAAATGTAAACATAGCAACACAGGAACATTTAATTTAGGCACCCCGACCTGACCCTAGCTATTCCTAATACTATCGGGATCACCCCCTCTGCCTGTCCCAAACTCGCAGGTTCTGAATTCGGGTTGTGGGGTGGGTGGTTTAACAAACAATTATTTAGTAACAACCCCCAACACACTCCAGTTTATGGGAAGATGCCACGACCTGGCTTCACACCACTAGCACTCCAAGGTGCCAGCACTGCTTCTAGTTATGCTGTTCGACTCTAGGTTGTGTTGGAGTGTGTTCTCATGCAGCATATGAGGGTATGCTTTGTTGTGGTTTTGTGTGGTTGTTTATGGAGTTAGGTAATTGTATATGAGATTGTGTCATGTGCTGTTTTCTAGTTTTATCATATGCTCTGTGGCTCTGCTATGTTTTTTGTTACATTAAGTTGTGGCATGGTTTTTGTTTTGTACATGCGGGCTGGATTGAGTTGTGTGAGGATATGTTAGGTGAAGGTATTTATTGCGTTGCAAGAGGTTAGAGTGTGTGAAGTAATGGTATGTTTCCCATTGCGCTGTTTGTTCTCTCGGGCTGTGTTACAAGTTCTTGTGTTTTCCATTGGGTTCAGTTAGGTGAGCTTATGTTTCGTGGATATTTTTGTTCGATGCGATGTGATATTTTTTCCTCATGTTGTGGTTGCACCGTGTGTTGTTCAGGGGCACTGGTTGGGCATCCTCTTCTGGGTTCACAGGAAGGGGTTTTGCATCCTAAGACATTCCCCCGGACATCCCCAAGGGCGACTCGAAGAAGTGGGGGCTACTTCCAGCGTGCTCAGCGGTACCCCGAACCGTCTGTGAAATAACCAGCCTTTTGGACCCACGCCCTTCTACGCGCAAGTGGGCGCACCACCCCAGGCAGTGCTTCCAAAAACTCACCTGTAAACCCCAATGGTAAATGCACGCGTGGTTTGGCTTTATGATCTGTTGTGTTATGCAACCTTATGCTGTGTGTTGGGGGCATGCCCTGTACCACCGGGCAGGCCCCATACTCGAGTCGGGAGCACCTGACACAGTCATGCTGGGAGGCGATCACGCCGCGGACAATGGAGTGAGGATCACCTCACTTGCTCCAGATCACTGGAGCTCCTCACTTGGTGGGGGCACCAGCACATGACGGCCCCGGCTCTGTGGGCACCCAGGCCGGGGTCGCCCCAATAGCCATGGTCACATGGCTTGTGTACCCCAAGGGACAGCGTTGCCCAGCAGGCGCATCGTCCTAGTGCTGGGCTCCGTCCTCGGGCCTACAGCACGCGGTGTGGCACCGACGGGGCGCATTGCAGGAACGACAACGGAGCCTTTGTTGGTTCGACTAACGAGCCGGAAGCAGCTTGCATCTTTTATTAAGTTGGTCATGTGGCTACTGCCACGTGACCCATTACAACATCCTGGGAGCTTCCATGCTCCCAGGAGGGGTGCCATGCAACACTCCTCCTTTTTCATAACAACAAAACAAAACCTCAACATAACCACACACTAATACTACTATGACCACTCTCCTAGTTTTTTATTTACCCTTTATTTACCTGGTGAGTGGTTTTACTATCACAGAACACCGATGAGAGATACTGGCACCACATTACATTTCCCACTGACATGGCCATTTCAAGCCAGTTTGTGTCTGCAGGCCCTGAGTCTTCATGGGGATGTCTATGACAATGTCCTTCCTCCGCCATCGTGGAGTTGCAGGAGGCCAACTTGAGTCCCCACCAATGTTCCCTTGGGACAGCCACACCAAAGTCACACAAAGAAAAAAAACGCCAAAGCCGCACCTGGGAGGCCCAGGGGCCACATCGGCCACGTCCATAATCTGTGGTGCCTGTGATGGACTACTGGCACCTTTGCGGCAGGCCCCTTATTCCACCTGCTCTCCGTCATGGGCAGGTGGCAAAAAAAAACCACCGGTAGCAGGGTGCCTGAGCTGCAGGGTTGGGAGAGTGCAGAAAGAACCCCCACTTGATGATGTCCTTACCTTGTCATGGAAACAGATGGGAAGGATGCTGGAGGCCTTCATGTTCCCCCAAACCACCGCCCCCCCCCCTTGACAAATGCAGGCTGGGCACCTGCCGTGTTCCCATTACCCTGTGTATTTTTTTTCTTCCTGCGGGCCCAGGTGGTGTTGGGCCCACCCCCAATGGAGAGGGGGGGTGCCTCAGCTGTGCGGCAGTCAGCTTTCCTTTGGGCGGGGACCCGTGTCTTATTGTCCCCATTTCTTTGGCTCCACCAAGGAGCTCTGCAGGCCTCCTCACCGCCGGGCCCGGGGATCACTTCAGGGAGGCGGGTGGTGCCGGCATCGAGCTCACACACACACACATTCTTTGTTTCTTTTGTGGACCCAGTTGGAGTTGGACTCGCCTCCCATGGGGGGGGGGGGCGCCTCCGCTGTTGGGCTGCCCATGTACTTCTCCAAAGGTGCATTTCTTTCTTACTTTCTCTCCTTAATGCTCTGAACCAGAGCAATTATCCTTGGGGGGAAAAGTGCGGAGGGCCGGGGGAAGCTCACTACCCCAAGCAGATGCCACATGCATGGCTGCTCCCGTGGCGGGAGGGGCCACTCCACTCTGATGCGGCCGGGGACCACCGAGTATCTTATTGCGGCCCCGGCCGCCAGCCCTTCTTGGGGGGGCTTCCTCCCCTTGGCGGGGACGACCTGCCTCTTCTCTGTGGCGGCAGAGGGGGGCTCCGTCTCTCTCCTCTGCGGCAAACACTGCCTTTGTTAGTTCTCCTCCCCACTGGGGGGGAAGAGGCAGCAGCTGCCGCAGAAGGCGCCGCTCCTCTGTCCATCGCGGCCGATTCCGCAGGGCCATCTCGCTCTCCGGGAGAAAAGGGGGGAGGGGCAGCTGCTCCTCCTCCCGCAGCTGCTCCTCCTCCCGCAGCTGCAGCCACAGCATCTCCCCTTCCTCTGGGCGGGGAAGCGCAGCTGCTCCCCATATTCTTGGAGGCCGCACCTTGCTTCCCCATCGCGGGTTACGACCTCCGTTCTTCTTGTTGCGGCGGGGCCGCACCTTCCTCCTCACGACGGTGGGGCAGTGGCAGCCCCTCTTCTCCATTGTGGCCCGTGCATCTTCCCCCACTCGGCAGGGGGTGGGGGCAGGCAGCTCCTCTCCTGCCATCTGGACCGGGCGGGGGCCCTACGCACACGCCACCTCCATTTTCGTGTGGTCGACACCGCACACCATCCTGGGGGAACCAGGCGGCCCGAGTTAAGGCACACAGGGCCCTGGGCCACCCCCAGCACCTCCACACGTCCAGCAGCCAGCATATGTACACGGATCCGGACAACCTTTGTCGCCATTGTTGGGGGCCTGCCCTGGACCACCGGGCAGGCCCCATACTCGAGTCGGGAGCACCCGACACAGTCATGCTGGGCGGCTATCACGCCGCGGACAATGGAGTGAGGATCACCCCACTCGCTTCAGATCACTGGAGCTCCTCACGTGGCTGGGGGCACCCAGCAGATGATGGCCCCGGCTCTGGGGGCACCCAGGCCGGGGTCGCCCCAATAGCCATGGTCACATGGCTTGTGTACCCCAAGGGACGGCGTTGCCCAGCAGGGGCACCGTGCTGGTGCTGGGCCCTGTCTTCGGGCCTACAGCACGCAGTGTGGTGCCGGCGGGGCGCATTGCAGGAACGACACCGGAGCCTTTGTTGGTTCGACTAACGAGCCGGAAGCGGCTTGCATCTTTTATTAAGTTGGTCACGTGGCTACTGCCACGTGACCCATTACAACATCCTGGGAGCTACCATTAACCCAGGAGGGGTGCCATGCAACACTGTGTCTCTCGTTGGGTTATGTTGTTTTAGGCTTGGTGTGGGCGGCTTTATTTACCCACTGTTCATTTGTAAGGCGCCCCTGTGGCGAATCCCCTGTGTGGCGCCTCAAGGCAAGAAGGACAGAGGGGTGGGCAACAGAGTTATAAGGGAGGGGAGTGCGGTACCCGAGGGGGACTAAGGGTCTGTCCTTGAATCACTCGCTCCAGAGTGGCAAGGTGCCTGAGGGAGGGAGAGGGGGAGGGGAGTCCAGGGCTGGCGCCAGGCCTTAGGTATAAAAAGGGCCTTTGTGGGCTCGAGTTGGTTCTAGCGGGTGGCACCTGAGGCTGCGAGGGTCCCTCCTCCACAGCTCTCCTTTTGTGGGCGCTCGCAGGCAGATCTGATGTATTTCTTCAGGTTCAGGTGGACATATGCAGGCAGGCCTTTGCGATGCCATTTAGTGTTGTGTAATATGACGTTGTGGTTCGTTATACTGGGAGATTTGGATGTTTAATGCCATGCAGTTGTGGTGTGTTTTATTTATGCTGCATTGTGTACCTGTAGTGGGGGTTGACATGCATGCATTATGTTGGTCATGATGTCTTCTGTTATGAGAAGTTGTGCTCAATTGTGTAGTGTTGTGTGATTGTGTTATGTATTATGCTTTGTGAGTTTACAATATATCGCCTTTTGTGTTGTGCTGTTTTTGGTTTAATGCTAGGCTGTGTTATTTATTATTATGTTTCATGGTGTCTTGTGCTATGTTTTGGAATGTTTCGTGAGGCTATGTTGCTATGTTATGCATTTATGCACAGCTAACACCCCATATAAGTACCAGAGTTGTTTGTGAGTGGAAGCTTCCAGTCCCGGGGTACTCGCTGAATGTGAGCGCCATCTTGGGTTGGGAATGGCTTGAGCACCAGCTGCAGACACCTGTGCTGTCTGCAAGTCGCAGGGTCGCTACTCCAAAGGGCGGACGCACCTTTCATCTTTCAGAGCTCAATACAGTGAGTCATTCTGAGTTGGGAAATAGTAACAGCCATTATTCGAGCAGCAAGAGACCACTTGCTTTGTGGCGTGTGCAGGCCCAGGGATCCATGTCTGCATTGATAGGATTACCACCAAGCGTTAAGTGTTTATAAAACAGCCACAACTCCCAGCTTTGCCGGGGCCCCAGATCGGACGGTGCTTCGGTGGAATGGGAATGGCTGGTCTGGTGACAGTGCCTCTGTGGGATGGCTGGTCTGGTGACTTCACACAGATACTCCCAGACCTGACAGTGCCTCTGTGGGATGGCTGGTCTGGTGACTTCACACAGAGATTCCCAGATCTGACAGTGCCTCTGTGGGATGGCTGGTCCAGTAATACCACCCGGAGCCCCCCAGATCCTACAGTACTTCTGTGGAATGGGAATGGCTGGTCTGCTGACTTCACAAAGAGACCCCCCAGGTCTGACAGTGCTTCTGTGAGATGGGAATGGCTGGTCTGGTGACCCCACAGGGAGACTCGCATCAGTGCCTCTGTGGGATGGCTGGTCTAGTGATACCACCCGGAGACCCCCAGATCTGACAGTGCTTCTGTGGGGCGGCTGGTCTAAGGATACCACACAGAGACCCCCCAGGTCTGACAGTGCTATGGCTGGTCTGGTGACCCTACAGGGAGACTCCAAGACGTGACAGTGCCTCTGTCGGATGGCTGTTCTAGTGATACCAGCCAGAGCCCCCCAGGTCTGACAGTACTTCTATGGGATGGCTGGTCTAGGTAGGGATACCGCACAGAGACCCCCCAGGTCTGACAGTGCTTCTGTGCAATGATAATGGCTGGTCTGGTGACCCCACAGGGAGACTCCAAGATGTGACAGTGCCTCTGTGGGATGGCTGGTCTAGTGATACCACTCAGAGACCCCAGACCTGACAGTACATATGTGGAATGAATGGGAATGGCTTGTCTGGTGACTTCACACAGATACTCCCAGACCTGACAGTGCCTCTGTGGGATGGCTGGTCAGGTGACTTCACACAGATACTCCCAGATCAGACAGTACCTCTGTGGGATGGCTGGTCTGGTCACTTCCCACAGATACTCCCAGTCCTGACAGTGCCTCTGTGGGATGGCTGGTCAGGTGACTTCACACAGATACTCCCAGACCTGACAGTGCCTCTGTGGGATGACTGGTTAGGTGACTTGACACAGATACTCCCAGACCTGACAGTGCCTCTGTGGGATGGCTGGTTAGGTGACTTCACACAGATACTCCCAGACCTGACAGTGCCTCTGTGGGATGGCTGGTCAGGTGACTTCACACAGATATTCCCAGATCTGACAGTGCCTCTGTGGGATGGCTGGTCTAGTGACTTTCCACAGATACTCCCAGACCTGACAGTGCCTCGTGGGATGGTTGGTCAGGTGACTTCACACAGATACTCCCAGTTCTGACAGTGCCTCTGTGGGATGGCTGATCTGGTGACCCAAATGCTGGGCCGCAAGATCTGATTAGCCCTCTGTGTGATGGCTGGTCCAGTGAACGCAGAGCCAGTTCCCCAGATGTGACTGTGGTGCCTAGTGCTCTAGGATGGCTGGCCTGTAGATATGACAGCCCCTAGTTGCACCCACAGACATCATTTGGCTCACAGGCAGCTTTATCCGACAAGGACTTACCTCCTACTGCTACTCACATGAGACCCAAATCACCTACAAACTAGACCCAGGCCCAGCACATTGCGACCCAACCAAGCCAAAGAATGTAGCATTGATCAACTCCTGGACGGTCAACAACAAGTTAAAGCTGAACCAAAATAAATGGCAATTGTGATCTGTCTAAGTCAGATAACACACCCTACAACAATCCTTTGGAAGAGAAGGGAGACGGCGCTCCGCCCAACAAGACGGTTGAAGAGCTTTTACCTTTATATCATACCCCCTTTGCCTGGTCGTTTCCACACAGAAGCCTCACAATCATTGTATTTGCACTATCCGCAATTGGGCTCTGACAGCCTCCTCCACACAGGCCTTTTAGTGAAGATGTTGACTGCCTCCATGGAGCACACAACACCTCAGCCAGACTCTTGATGATACTGAGAACATGAGAACAGAGCATCCTGGCACTCTGGACTGCTGACTGGCTTCTATTCAAATGCAGGGTCTGATTCAACCATTGTCTACCACCCTGGACACTTCTGCAGGTTGTGGGGGGTAGAAGTCACCTATCCCCATGCCCTGGGCAAGATCCTATGATGCAGCGAGGAAGTATTAGTGACGGTGCCCTGATACTCCATGACACCCCACCCCTTGCTGGTATGGCCAGTAACCGCAGGAAGAACACACACAAGGAGTGTCAACCTTCCAGAAACTCCTGAAAGCTTGCGCTTCACTCCGCTGAAAGAAGGAAAACAATGCCAATGCAGGCTCCACGTGTGACGCAGGTATGAATTTAGGGATTGGGCTTTCCAATAACCCTACGCCAACTGGATCGGCGACAAGAAACATTGCCATGGCCCGAGGAGAGCTCTCACAACCCGAACAACTGCAAACAGAATATATGCCCGGTTTGCAACTCTGATTAAATTGCACCCCAGTTTACAGTGAACAAGAACCTAAATGATTGAGTAGTAACTAAGACCTACCTTTTCAGTAGTGCTTATTCAACTGGACTAGCAACCATAAACATTAAAACAAGGCCAGGCTGACATCTTGTAATACTGACACCTTAGCAACAATGTCTCAAAAATGTAAGTGGGTCCAGATTATCACATGAACAAGAGAATGTCCCATCAGTGCAAGTGATCCCAGATTATCACATGAACAAGAGAATGTCCCAGTAATGCGAGTGATCCCAGATTATCACACGAACAAGAGAATGTCCCATCAGTGTGTGTGATCCCAGATTATCACATGAACAAGAGAATGTCCCATCAGTGCGAGTGATCCCATATTATCACATGAACAAGAGAATGTTCCATCAGTGTGTGTGATCCCAGATTATAAAATGAACAAGAGAATGTCCCATCAGTGCATGTGATCCCAGATTATCACATGAAAAAGAGAATGTCCCATCAGTGCGAGTGATCCTAGATATCAAATGCAAAATAGAATGTCCCATCAGTGCGAGTGATCCTAGATATCAAATGTACAAGAGAATGTACCATCAGTGCGTGTGATCCCAGATTATCACATGAACAAGAGAATGTCCCATAAATGCGAGTGATCCCAGATTATCACACGAACAAGAGAATGTCCCATCAGCGCGAGTGATCCCAGATCATCACATGAACAAGAGAATGTTCCATCAGTGTGTGTGATCCCAGATTATCACATGAACAAGAGAATGTCCCATCAGTGCGAGTGAGCCTAGATATCAAATGCACAAGAGAATGTCCCATCAGTGCGAGTGATCCTAGATATAAAATGCACAAGAGAATGTCCCATCAGTGCGTGTGATTCCAGATTATCACATGAACAAGAGAATGTCCCATAAATGCGAGTGATCCCAGATTATCACACGAACAAGAGAATGTCCCATCAGTGCGAGTGATCCCAGATTATCACATGAACAAGAGACTGTTCCATCAGTGCGTGTGATACCAGATTATCACATGAACAAGAGAATGTCCCATCAGTGTGAGTGATCCCAGATTATCACATGAACAAGAGAATGTCACATCAGTGCGTGTGATGCCAAATTATCACATGAACAAAAGAATCTCTCATTAGTGCGTGTGATCCCAGATTAATACATGCACAAGAGAATGTGCCATCATTGCGATTGAGCACAGATTATCACATGAACAAGAGAATGTCCCATCGGTGCGAGTGATCAGATTATCACATGAACATGAGAATGTCCCATAAATGCGAGTGATCCCAGATTATCACATGAACAAGAAAATGTCCCATAAATGCGACTGATCCCAGATTATCACATGAAGAAGAGACTGCCCCATTAGTGTGTGTGATCCCAGATTATCACATGAACAAGGGAATGTCCCATTAGTGTGTGTGATCCCAGATTATCACATGAACAAGAGAATGTCCCATCAGTGCGTGTGATCCCAAATTAATAAATGCATAAGAGAATGTCCCATCAGTGCGAATGAGCCCAGATTACCACATGAACAAGAGAATGTCCCATCAGTGTGTGTGATCCTAGATATTACATGCACAAGAGAATGTCCAATCAGTGTGAGTGATCCCAGATTATCATATGAACAAGAGAATGCCCCATCAGTGCGAATGAGCCCAGATATCACATAAACAAGAGAATGTCCCATCAGTGCGTGTGATCCCAAATTAATACATGCACAAGAGAATGTCCCATCAGTGCGAATGAGCCCAGATTATCACATGAACAAGAGAATGTCCCATCAGTGCGAGTGACCCAGATTATCACATAAACAAGAGAATGTTCCATCAGTACATGTGATCCCAGATTAATACATGCACAAGAAAATGTCTCATCAGTGCGTGTGATCCCAGATTATTACATGAACAAGAGAATGTTCCACAGTGCCCGTGATTCCAGATTATCACACGAACAAGAGAATGTCCCATCAGTGCGGTGTGCGACCCTAAATATCACATGAACAAGATAAGGTCCCATTAGTGAGAGTGATCCCAGATTATCACATGAACAAGAGAATGTCCCATCAGTGCGAGTGATCCCAGATCAATACATGCACAAGAGAATGTCCCATCAGTGCTAATGTGTCGAGTCTAAAGGAAGTAGGGGACCTCGATCCTCTCCTCCGAACCACAGAAGCCAAATAGATTGACCCCTCCCACCGTGGTTGGCACGGGCGCCTGAACGTATTTCACAGGAAGCCACGTGGCAGCCAATGGGGGGAAGATGGAGTTAGGGAAAGGGGATGGAGAGACAAAGGAAAGGAGGGAAACATAACATACCAATACGGATAACAACAAAACTCCTGTTCCTGTAACTCTAATTCCTGATCACCTAGCCTAATCTCATAATCATGGAGTGAACATAACCTTGGGGACTTTTCGAGTCTTCACTTTGAACATCACAAAACATAACATAACACAAACATTGGCCTTAACCTGTTACTGGGGACAGTAATCTCACAACAATACATTAGAGGATTTACAAGCCACATGACCACCCTAGGATGGTTCTTTTTCGTGAACATACAAGACATAAGGCCCGATGGGCGCCATGAACCCACAAGACAGAGTGTTGCGTGAACCAATAGTCATCAGTTCATAGTTCTTATAGATTTCCTCTCAGAAGGGCGTGAATAAATGGGTCTTAGAGCGTGTTACCTCACACACTCCCTGTATTACTGGATGCTAAATTAATGCGGGAACACCCACATATCAGGATCGTACCATATGAACACTGAGAGCCAAATCTACTTAACTGATGGCCCGGATGCCTCACGAGGACATCCGGACCCTGAAGAGCGATGTCAAATCCGGTGTAGAGAGAACCGCTACACCGCCGCAGCCCATGACAGGCCTTCTGGTGTTCTTCAACGTTGTCGTCGAGGCCGAGACAGGGAGAAGTTCGACAAGTCCTTCGGCGTCCAACGTTTTCCTACAGGTCTGCTCCGATGCTGCCGCCGCCCATGCCGATAATCAGTAATTACCTGCACCGAGGCACATGCGGCGACTGGTTTTAACCGTTGCTGCTAATGACCAGCTGGTGAAGCGCGCGTTAGAGAAAACTACCAAAATCCAAAAGCCTATTGGGAATTGTAGTATCTCCTCCTTACAAGTACCAAGCGCCGTCCTCAACTTACCCACCGATTCCTGACATAATGAGCCCAGATTATCACATGAACAAGAGAATGTCCCATCAGTGCATGTGATCCCAGATTAATATACGCACAAGAGAATGTCCCAGCAGTGTGAATGGGCCAAGATTATTTCATGAACAAGAGAATGTGCCATCAATGCGAGTGACCCAGATTATCGCATGAACAAAAGAATGTCCCATAACTGCGAGTGATCCGAGATTATCACATGAACAAGAGAATGTTCCATCAGGTCATGTGATCCCAGATTAATACATGTGCTAGAGAATGTCCCATCAGTGTGAATGGGCCCAGATTATCACATAAACAATACAATGTCCCATAAATGCGAGTGATCCCAGATCATCCCATGACCAAGAGAATGTCTCATCAGTGCGTTTGATCCCAGATTATCACATGAACAAGAGAATGTCCCATCAGTGTGAGTGATCCCAGATTATCATATAAACAAGAGAATGTCCCATCAATGCGTGTGATCCCAGATTATCACATGAACAAGAGAATGTCCCATTAGTGTGTGTGATCCTGTACTGGAGGACCTGAATTAAAGATATATTGAATCAACAGCTGAATTAAGGGGAGGGAACCCCCCCACTTACACCTAAGCAGGGAAATTCATGTGGGCTAATTTAATGCTGTAATTATGTGTAAATGATATTCATAATGTTAGTATATACTAGTATTCGAAAAAGCATTGTATTTATAAGGTCGAAAATGTCATTACCATGATGTAATGAGGTGGCAAGGCACATAATGGACAATAAGATTTTCTGTACACAGACAGAAAATCATTCTGGCTAAATGCCTTTAATGAAAATGCATGTAACCAAAATGTGGCTAAAATGAGAAGAAACTGAGTAGTGCTCAGAGTGTGAAAGATGAGGTCATTTTAAAGTTGAGACATTCGAGGACACCATGCTTTCAGAAACTTGACGAATGGGCAGAACCTAGACTTGCAATTAGGCTTTGTCTGAAACCTTATCTGAAGAGTCCAGCTGCATCAACTATAAATTGAACGGAACACCGGAGGAAAAGTCAGACATGCATGCTAGAGCGTATTTCATTCTGAAGGGTTAGTTCAATTAAAAATAATTGCCCAATGAGCTAATGTTTAACGATGAAGTTGCTTAAAACTGTGCAGGAAAGGTCGGGGCAGATTGCTCCCTCACATTTTGCTATAAAAATGAGCTCTGTGTGATGCTGGGGGTGGTTGAGGTTGGGAGCTTGACCACGGCACTAAGGCTGCTCTGTGCCAGCAGTGGCATGAAATAAACCTCTATGAATTTAACAGTTTCTTTGCCAAATCCTTGAGTTGTCCTTATTGAATTGTGTTGGAATATGTGAATCCTGCACCCTAACCTCCTCAAGGTGCAGCTATCTTGTCTTAAGGTATTCGAGGGTGAGCTCTGATTCTATGGGCCCGTCAGAGGTCACTCGGTCCTCGTTTACAATCCCAGATTATCACGTAAACAAGAGAATGTCCCATCAGTGTGTGTGATCCCAGTTTATCACATGAAAAAGAGAATGTCCCATCAGTGCGAGTGATCTGAGATATCAAATGCACAAGAGAATGTCCCATCAGTGCGAATGATCCCAGATTATCACATGAACAAGAGAATGTCCCATCAGTGCATGTGATCCCAGATTATCACATGAACAAGAGAATGTCCCATTAGTGTGTGTGAGCCCAGATTAATACATATACAAAACAATGTCCCATCAGTGCGAATGAGACCAGATTATCACATGAACAAGAGAATGTCCCATCAGTGTGAGTGATCAGATTATCACATGAACAAGAGAATGTCCCATAAATGGCAGTGATCCCAGATTATTCCATGAACAAGAGAATGTCCCATAAATGCGAGTGATCCTAGATATCAAATGCACAGGAGAATGTCCCATCAGTGTGAGTGATCCCAGATTAGCACATGAACAAGAGAATGTCCCACCAATGCGTGTGATCCCAGATTATCACATGACCAAGAGACTGTTCCATCAATGCATGTAATCCCAGATTATCACATGAACAAGAGAATGTCCCATCTGTGCGAATGAGCCCAGATTATCACATGAACAAGAGAATGTCCCATTAGTGCGTTTGAACCCAAATTAATACATGCACAAGAGAATGTCCCATCAGTGTGAATGTGCCCAGATTATCACATGAACAAGACAATGTCCCATCAGTGCGAATGAGCCCAGATTATCACTTGAACAAGAGAATGTCCCATCAGTGCATGTGATCCCAGATTAATACATGCACAATAGAATGTCCCATCAGTGCATGAGAGCCCAGATTATCACATGAACAAGAGAATGTTGCATCAGTGTGTGTGATTCCCAGATTATCACATGAACAAGAGAATGTCCCATCAGTGCGAGTGCCCCAGATTGTCACATGAACAAGGGAATGTCTCATCAGAGCGAATGAGCCCATATGATTACATAAACATGAGAATGTCTCACCAGTGCCAGGGAGCCCAGATTTCACCAAAAGAAACAAAAGGATTGCCAGCCCATAATCAACACTAATGCAAGTGTGCAAGCACAGTAAACTGTCTCCCAGGTCTGAGTGTTCCTCCTGGAGCCTGGTCTGGTGAACCCATTGCCAGGCCCCATAAAATGAATTTTACTCCTGTACCCATAGGATCAGGGGTCTGATGAATGTACGGCAGACCCCCAAATCTAACTGTTCTGTGTAATGGCAGGTCAGTCAATGATAATCCCACCTTGTCCACCTGAATTGCTGGGGTCGCACTCACACCTCCTCTGGCTTGGTTTCAGTCAGCCTGGCCTCAATGCCAGCTGCCTCTGGCCATATACAGCTGGCACAGGACCTTTATACCTGTTGGTGGTCATTCTGACTCCCCGCAAACACACTACTTGATATGGTGGACCAAGGTGACTCTTCTAGTTCCACCCTTACAGGTCAGCCTTCCCAGACGGGCAGTCCCCATCAATGAAAACAAAGTAAGTTCCTAATAGAGGCCATCAATGGCCAGGAATACCCTAAGCAGGGCCTAACTACCAACACTGCAAAGAACTCACACACAGCAGACCACTCACAGAGGAGATTGCCTTGCTCCCTGACTAGGCCTCACCATACTTCAGTGCCAAAAAAACCCAGTAGAGGGAAACATGCGTCGGCTGCATCATCACTAAAACACTTAGGGGGAAACAGATGCCTCTTGCAGCCTCTCCAGCAGCACAAGTCCAGGGGTGCGCCTGCTAGTGGTGAAATTCCCTCCTGCGGTTCCGTCATTTCATCACTGTATATTTCAATGCCTGACAATTAAACGTGTACATTCAAACGAAAAGGTTCATCGATTTTCGGTTTTGTTTTTTTGGGGAGGCTCCCCAAACCCTCCCTTCCCCACCTTTGCTTACCTATTCCGTACCCACCCAAACTCTTATCTGTCTTCCCCCCTCACCCCCCCCAAAAATGTGATTAAAATTTTTCATTATAATGTTCATGTTTAAATGCCAGGCTTTGAAACGAACGGCGATGAAAGGGCGTCGTACCCCCTCCTGCATAGACCACATTAGAGGAAAAGCCCTCTATTGGTAACCAGATGTTCCCCAAGAACACCCTTGATATAGCTGACGCCGATCAGTAGGTGCCCCTCGTACAACCGATTTTGAGGGTGTGTATAGCTCCTGTAACAATCAGAGCACTGCCAGCATAATTGCCTCACTAGGTACCCCCACTTCTGTGGCTCTGATGCACCTCCCATCCTGAAAGCGTGAGTGGTAAGCCTTCCTTCCTCCAAACGACAATCCTTCAGGGACTTTATTAGGGCAGCTCTGAATTGTAATTATTTATTTGTACAGCGGTTATACAAAGGTGAAGTGCTTCAAAGCGCTTCAAGGCGGGAAGGGAGCAAGGGAATACAGAAGTCATTCTTAGGCTTTGAGGTTTCCGAATGATCTAACAATAAAGTAACTAGTGTACTAGGCCTGACTGCATTTCTCCTAGTGCAAGTGCATGAAGTGTTTCAGGCGCAACCAAACTAGGGAGGGGAGACAAAGGGGGGACAGGACAGAACTTACTAGGCCTAGTAAATTCACGTCATGCAAGTGTACAGATGGAAGTGTGAGGGAGGGGGAGGGACAAGTGCACCCAGTCCAGAAGGGCCCTGGGTTAAGTGCAGAGAGGTTACCCCTCTCATAGAACGTATGCTGAAAGTACAGTAGTGCTGAACATAGTGCAGAAGCCGGAGGCAAGTGCAAAGACTGGTGGGGGAGCCTGGGACCTGTGAGGCTCTGGAGTTGAACCAGGCGATCAGTCAGCAAACGCTGGGCAGAGTTAGGGAAGAGAAGGAGGAGTGAAGCAGGAGAAAGAAAGAGAGGACGCTATCAGGGGAGAGGGAGAGAGAAAGAGGAAGAGAAGAGGAAGGTCTTGAGGAGTTTCCAGTACTTAAGGAGCTCCGGCTCAAGGTAGAGAGAGGCAAGGAGATTGTTCCAGAGGGAGGCACATGCAGAGGATAAGGATCTACCCCCGTTGATAAACTGTCCGTGGTGACCCGTCCCATGCACCAGCAGTGCCATGGCCTTTTGCGTCTCCCGTTCCAGATATCCCTTCAATACCCATACAAGAACACCCCCTCTTTGCCCTATCACCTAACTTGATGCATGCAGCTTTTCTAAAGAAGGATGCCTTATATGATTCTTATAAGTAGCTTATAAGTATGTGTGAGAAACTGGTGGGATTTTCAGAACAATAATAAGAATTTAATGAGAATTTATATGACACCGAAATACATTCCTGTTCGGGTCTTTTTTTCCATAGTGGAATTTGGAATTTCATGACCGTCCTCCACCCAGCACTGCTTCCTCTGCATCAGCCGTGAAGCGTCCACATCCTTCTTAGCCATGACAAGTTCACGCACCCTGAGGGCCCTGAAGCTCATCTTAACAAGATTACCTCCAATCTACTTAGGAAACGGACCAAAGGCTTGCCGCTAAACATACTGATGTCTGCCTGGCAGAGGCGTAGCCAGAATTGTCTAGCAAGTGGGGCCTGCAGCTAATTTTTAGGATTAGGCAGACCTGGACTCTACTGCCGTGCTTACCTAAGGCCCTGTTGTGTCCGCTTATGGCCCCAAGAGTTCCTGTTTATCGCTGAAACAGATACATGTTGCAGTGGCATTTGGGGGATTCCTGATGCCACGGTATTACATAGCTCTGCAGTTCCACATCCCGGGCTTCACATGAGATATGACGTCATGACGCACTAGGTCCTGTCCTCGCATCCAGTTTCTTTTCTGTATATAAAGCCATGGAGTTCCACTTCTCAGTGTTCTCGCAACAGTATTACTTCACGTTGCTACGGACCCATACACCCTGCTTCCTGATTCTTCTTCATGATTTCTCAATGGTATTTAGGAAAGGTAACAGGATCATTCACTGGAGTCCCCAGACACCAAGAGCACTTATTGTATGGTAATAAACACTGTTTGTTTCATTGTCAGTGTATATATACATATTTATGATGGGTGTGACAAATCAGTGGATGTCGTCACTTCTCTTCCCAATTGAGAGCCCCGTCCCATGAGGCCAGGGAAATGAGGCCGCTACCCGATAGTCCCCTGGGGGTGGTACTAAGTGGGAGGATCTCATGGGGAGAGGCTCCCCCTCTAGGGACAAGGCGAACATCCAAGGGAGATGCAGTATAATAACCCTCACCCACAACCCTATACACCTCACCACCTGGTGAATACCAGTAATATACCTAATCAACCCATGTATTTATGTAAGTCCAGACACTTGACCTTTACTGAGACGAGGAAGAACATGGTCTACTGAAGAGGTGTAGACTAAAAAATGACTTCCCCTCTTTTTGATAGGCAGATGGACATGTCACTTAGGGCTCTTGCCCCCTCCCCCTTGTCTAATATTGCAAATATGAGAAGAGTTATGCATTTAAACAACTGTATTATCTACACCCTAAACAGAGACAGTGAGGATAACACAGTGTGAGCCAAGGGCGACAAAAGCAAGTAGCATGTAGCTGCACAAGACACTAGGCAAATCTATATTTATTACAAAGTTACACGAACATTAGGCCAAACTGCGTTTAGATGTGAAGAATGTTACCCACACTCGACAGACATTAGAAAAACCTAGCATAAATAATGTACCAGCAAATGGTAATGCTGTAATACAGCAGAATACACTCCTGACATAGAAATAGGATGGTAAAAGGAGTCCATTCCTTCTAAAATGGATGCCACAGCATGCATTAAAATGAAAACAGCCCCCAAAGCTTCATGGAAATTCAACCTACTGAAAACACAGAAATACAGAGCTGTATAGAGCTCAGACAAATAGTTAGCAACTCAAGCCAAGGTTGTTGGGAACAGGGAGAGGCCTGGGCCAAAGCCAGGTGCACGGATGTAGCAGTATTAAATGGTAGGAAAATATGATTCTAGCGGTGCCATAGCAGAAAGGGAGTTTTAGACTAAAAGTTGGCAGTGTGTTAGAAATAGATAAGGACGGAGTAGCCAATGGAAACACAACATCAGACCTTATGTCCTTGGCAGAGTTGAGTTTCCGCCTGTGTCACCCCAAAAGCTGCTTTCATCCAGTTCTTAAGCTGCAACAGAAGTTCCAGAAATACATTGAAATTGGTAGCAACAAATGACATGCTGATCAAGCAGAGTATCAGTCATTAGAATAAGACATAATGATATGTTTCAGGAAGCGTTTATGTCCATTAAGATAGGGCAATGCATTCTACTCATAGAAACCTGACCAATTATAATGTTCATTTTAGAACAGAACATATGTCATATACTTTCTTTCTATAAATATATGCTTCAGATAGAAAAACCTTGAGACTTTCCCTGTCAACTGAAACATCTTGTTGCATGAGAACTGCTCCCCATACCGCCGTCGGGAAGGATGAATAAAAGTCTCTGTTTCTTGCACCTTGTGTGTTTTTATCCAATGATGGCAGGCTGCCTTGGGTTAAGTCTGAGAAGTGACCCCAGGTGTCCACAGAACAGTGCCATGGTCGCCAGCAATATCCTGCCACAGAGCCCCGTAGAACCTCGCAAAGCAGAGAAGTGCAGCGCGAACCAAGACCTGCTGCCCCGCAGAGATCCGGTGAACAGCTCCAGAGAAATAGGTAACTGTCATAAATCACCCAAGTATCTTATGTAAAAGGATACAGGTATAACCATAAAGGATACACTTGATAGGGCTCTTCCGGATCCTTGATGAGGCAAACGGCTTGAAAGTAGTGAAGTCAAAATAGACCTTCCAAATGATACAACTTTATGACTAAAAAAATTGGCAGAGAGAGGGATCACTGGAAAGGGCGTGGCATAATCATTGGAAGTCAGCCTAGGATACAATAAAGTATAATGAGGAAGTGTCCCAACATGAACTCTCACAATAGCACAGCAATAGCAACTAGTACAACACTAACCTGTAGATTCTGATAACTGGGGCTCCTCCAAAAAAGTCTCTGAAGTAATCCAAATAAGGAAACAACAACAAAAGGAGGGAAGGTTAGTAAGGGAAAACTTATCCCGAACGGCACAAGTGTCAGGCTAGATACCGGGTTGGTGCACCACAGGATGGCGTCCAAAGTACTGTGCACAATCACCTTCTAATAACAGTTGTCGGCAGTACTTCCTTTCCCACGTAGAACTGAAATAAGGAGTAGCAATCCACCTGTTATCTCATCACAGGTGCCAAGGTTTAAATCAAAAGCGTAACAGAACTTGCGTGTGGAATTACTCGTGCAATGGTACACACAGCCAGGAACAGCACGTTAGAAATTCAGGATCCCGTGTGTGTTTTTACATGCGACAAACTTACACGCAGCCAGGAAAGCTGCACGTTCAGAGTTCAAGAACTTGTGTGTTTTTTTACATGCAACAAACGTGCTGTCATGAACTTCAGATCACACCCCTTTTGGACCCCCTGGTCCTTGTCTCAACGATGCTTACATTCCGTACTACTTCCAACATGGCCGTCCCGAGCTGAAGCACTTGCTCGCTCCATGCGCTGAACGCCGCGTGATCTATTTATAGACCACGTGATCTATTTATAGACCACACCAGAGCATTGGCTCTGCGCGTCTCAATGCTATTGCAGAGTAGCCTCAGACGTGTGTGCGTAGCTCACGGTATTGTTTCCTTTGTCCCAGTACTATTACCCGCTCCTGACCCTTCCCCCTTCCTGATTCTGAGCATTACTAGCTTTTCCAAGACTCCCGGATTCCTGGACTCCGCGTTCCCAGAACTAAACGCAACCTGGAACCAAACGAGACTCGAGCAGCACTGTTCAAGACCAGGAGCGTTCTCAAGAAGGCAGCGATCGAAGACACCGGCAAACATCAGACCCAGGTGAGAAGGGGGGAACTCCTTGACAGTTTGAGACGCCACCCGATCGAACCTAAAAACGAGATGGAAGCCGCTGTGCAGGACTTAATGCGATGCATGCAAGAATTATCAATCGAGGTTCAAAATCTTTAGGCGGAAAACATTGCGCTCAAACAATTGGTCTTATCCTGGGATTCTGCTACAAAGGAGAGTGCCCTGTTGGGCGGTATTGTTGACAAGTATGATGGTTCGGCAAAAACACTTTGCGGATTCCTGGATTCATGTCTGGTCCACTTTACCTTTAAGCCCTATTATTTCTCGACTCCTAGGGCTAAGGTGGGTTTCATCATATCCCATCTTTCCGGCAATGCCTTACCTTGGGCAACACCCCTTGTTAACTCCGGTGATGCCCTCCTAGATGACTATGATGGGTTCATACAGGCCCTATACTGCCCAAGAACGCTTGCTGGACTTTCAACAGGGCTCCCAAGATATGCTCACTTATGTGACTAGATTTAAACAATTGGCTAAGCAGACTGGTCCTCTGAGGCTAGTTTTACCCTGTTCAGGAGAGGCCTGAACGATGAGATCAAGGATGAACTGGCCAGGGTGGCTCGACCAAATTCATTCCAAGCACTAATGGACCTGACCTTGCAAATAGACTTTCGCATCCAGGAAAGGAAGGCTGAAAAGAAGAAATCCAAGGGAAACCCAACCAAGACGTCATTTGAGAGCACAGCCAGAACGGACGCAAACCCAAGCCCAGCCCCAGAACCAGAACCCATGCAAATTGGAGCCTTTCGTGGACCCATATCACCTCAAGAAAGGTTGAGAAGGATTCATACGGGTTTGTGTATGAATTGTGCTTCAGATAAACATTTGGTCAGGGAATGTCCTCTGGCACCTCCTCGGCATTCGGGAAACGCCAGCTCCCGATCTTAAATGGAGTAGAGATTCGGGAGAGAGATGTTTGCTCCACATCAATTCCATCCTTGAACTCTCCTGGACAAAACAGATTGGTCGTTCTCCAGGCATTTCTTTCACCCTTGAAGAGTAAGATCTGCCCCATTCTGGCCTTGGTTGACTGTGGAGCTATGGGAACCTTCATAGATCAGGAATGGGTTGTCAGTCATCAAATCCCATATGAGGCACGAAGCACCATGCAGCCTGTGGAAGCCATCGATGGAAGACCCCTCAGTTCAGGGCCCATAAACCTACAGACCAAGTAAATCCAGCTCTCAATAAACCACCATCAAGAGCTAATCAAGTTCGATATCATTAAGCCGGCCACTACCCCATGGTATTGGGTATGCCCTGGTTACAAAAACACAATCCGTATATAAACTGGACAGCAGGATCACTATTCCTAGGCTCGGAGTTTTGTATGTCTCATTGTCTATCCCTGGAACTTCCTTTAACACCCCCTGAGGAACCACCTAAGGAGCAAGAAACTCCACTCATGGTTTCCAATATAATACAGGTTTCGGAGGCCTACCAAGGATTCGCCGATGTCTTTTCCACTGCCATAGTCCAGGTTTTACCTCCACACAGACCCGAAGACTGCGCAATTGAAACGGAAACCTTGGCAGTGATCCCTTTCGGTAGGATGTTTATCCTTTCCGAACCTGAGAAAAAGACCCTCAAAGAATATCTGGATACAGACTTTGAAAACGGTACCATAAGACCTTCAAGGTCACCAGCAGGCGCATCATTGTTCTTTGTTCGTAAGAAAGACACCCAGGAACTTAGACCTTGCCTCGATTATCGTGGCCTAAATCAATGCACTCTTAAGGACCGATACCCACTACCCTTGATATCGGATATCCTGGAAGCAGTGAGAGGTGCAGTAATATTCACCAAACTGGATCTCAGGGGTGCCTACTATTTGATCCGTATCCGGGAAGGAGACAAGTGGAAGACCGCCTTTAGAACACCCTTTGGCCACTACGAGTACTTGGTCATGCCCTTTGGACTAGCCAATGCCCCAGCAGTATTCCAATGTTTTATGGATAGGGTGTTCTCTGACATGTTGTTTCTCTTCATCATTGTCTATCTGGACGACATATTGATTTTTTCCAAGGACCCTCTGAAGCATGAAGGACACGTTAAGGCAGTTCTACAAAGACTCCAGGAACATCACCTCTTAGCCAAGCCTGAAAAATGTTAGTTTCACGTTACCTCTGTGCACTATCTGGGATTTATCCTTAGTCCAGAAGGGATTGGCATTGGACCCTTCAAAAGTAAAGGCCATTCTCGCATGGCCTACACCCACGTCCGTGAAACAAATCCAATCCTTCCTAGGACTAGCCAATTTCTACCGAAAGTTCATAGCCACCTTTTCCAAGATTGTACAACCTATAGTGGCTCTGCTAAAGAAGGATACCCCATTTGTCTGGTCAACATTACAAGAAACTGCATTCCAGCGTTTGAAGACCGAGTTTACACAAGCTCCCATTTTGGCTCAACCTGATACAAGTCGACCCTTTTTAGTGGAAACGGATGCCTCTAATTACGCTATAGGAGCAGTGTTGAAGCAGAAAATGGAGGACGACTTGGAACACCCCGTTACTTATCTTTCAAGAACCTTAACTCTGAGTGAAACACACTACTCCGTCCTGGAAAAGGAACTGTTAGCCATTCGCCAAGCTTTCACTGAATGGCGACACCTACTTCTGGGAGCCAGACATCCTGTCCAAGTCCGTACTGATCATCGAAACCTTCAGATTCTACAGTTACTGGAGTGCAGGAACAGTCGTCAGGCACGTTGTGCCTACTTTTTTGTCCAGTATCAGTTCCACATTACTCATGTCCCTGGATCACAGAACCTGATCGCTGACGCCCTGTCTCGCCGTCCTGACTATGTGACCACTGAAGATAAGGCATTTCCTAAAATGTTTTCTCCCACGATCTTCGTAGCCCAAGCAGTTGATCTCCTGGAAGAAGTCCGATCGCAAACCCAATCCTCGGAAATATGGAAGGACATTTCAAGAAGAAACCACTGGAAATTAAGAGCCAAGGAAGGCTACTTATTCAGGGACAATGCACTACTCATTCCTACACGGATGTTACAGCAGAAAATAATAAACCTTTGTCATGACACACTCCATTCCGAGCACCGAGGTATCACCAACACCCTCCGTCTTATACAGAGACAGTTCTGTTGGCCTAAAATGAAGTCTGACGTACAGCAATACATCCAGGCTTGTATGACCTGTGCCCAAAATAAACATGATAACAAAAGACTGGCGGGTCTTCTTCTGCAGCCCACTCTACCCTCTAAACCATGGGAAATCATCGCTACAGACTTCATAGTGGAGTTACCACCTTCCCGAGCATATACTACCATCATGGTCACCATAGATTTATTTACCCATAAGGCCCATTTTACGCCACTGATGAAACTACCCTCCTCTTCAGAGCTAGCTGGAATATTTCTGGAACACATATTCCGACTACATGGGCTTCCTTCCAAGATCATATCTGACCGGGGTCCCCAATACATTTCACAATTTTGGAAACACCTCTGTTGAGTTCTAGGAATCCAACGTGCCCTCTCTTCAGGATATCACCCCCAAACCAACGGAGCCACAGAACGTGCAAACCAGACCCTGGAATAATATCTCCGATGTTTCGCCACCAAGGTCCAGGATGACTCGTCTCTCCTGATACCCGTTGCAGAATTCGCTTACAACAACTCCGAACACTCAGCGCTACAGACCAGCCCCTTTTATTGTAGTCAGGGGTTACATCCATCGGTTTTACCCTTGTTTCTTCCTTACCCTACACCAGTACCTACTGTTGACTCCTGGATCGAAACTCTTATCAACATTCACCGGGAGGCTAAAGAACACTTGGAGAAAACCAGATTACAGACCAAGAGGTATGCGAATTCCAAGAGAAGACCAGGTCCTTCCTATACGGTCGGTGACCGAGTGTGGTTGTCATCAAAACTACTTCCCCGACACTTGCAACCAAACAAGCTGGCTCCCCGCTACTATGGTCCATTTCCCATCAAGGAGATTATCAATCCTGTCTCATATCGAATCAAGCTACCTGACTCCTGGAAAAGAATTCATCCAGTTTTTCACACATCCCTATTGAAGCCCTACATCTAATCCTCTCGAAAATCCAGTAGACCTCCTCCTCTACTGGTTGACAACCAACTGGAATATGAGGTGTCCCGGATTTGTGACTCCAGGTATAAGCGGGCCATCTTCAATACCTAGTGGAGTGGAAAGGATATCCTCCTAGCGAAAGGACCTGGGAACTTGTTTCAAATATTAAGGCTCCTCGGTTGCTCAGAAGATTTCACCTAATACACCTTGGCAAACCTGGAGGAAAAGGCCTTTGGAGGAGGCATGCTGTCATGAACTTCAGATCACGCCCCTTTTGGACCTCCTGGTCCTTGTCTCAATGGGGCTTACATTCCGTACTACTTTCAACATGGCCGTCCCGAGCTGAAGCCCTTGCTTGCTCCATGCGCTGAACGCCGCGTGATCTATTTATAGACCACGCCATCCGCGGCTCCGCGTGTCTCAATGCTATTGCAGAGTAGCCTCAGGCGTGTGTTCATAGCTCGCGGTATTGTTTCCTTTGTCCCAGTACTATTACCTGCTCCTGACCCTTCCCCCTTCCTGATTCCGAGCATTACTAGCTTTTCCAAGACTCCCGGATTCCTGGACTCCGCGTTCCCGGAACTAAACGCAACCTGGAACCAGACGAGACTCGAGCAGCACTGTTCAAGACCAGGAGCATTCGCAAGAAGGCAGCGATCGAAGACACCGGCAATCATCGGACCCAGGTGAGAAGGGGGGAACTCCTTGACACGTACACGTGGCCAGGAAAGCCGCACGATCAGAGTTCAGGAACCCGCGTGTGTTTTTACATGCAACAAAAGTAGACGCAGCCGGAAAGCCGAACGTTCAGAGTTCAGGAAGCCGCGTGTGTTTTTACACGTGACAAAAAACACGTGACAAAAGTAGACGCAGCCGGAAAGCCAAAAGTTTAGAGTTCAGGAAGCCGCGTATGTTTTTACACGTGACAAAAGTACACGCAGACGGGACTGCCAAAACTCGTGTGTGCAGGAAAAGCCATCCGTTGGTCTTCTAGTAGATGGCTGTTGACAGAAGCGTTTAGATACACGCGAACAAGGGAAGCTGCAGTAACTTCTTGGAAGCAGCTACAGGAGTTTGCGTGTGGACGCATCACGCACGAGGAAAGCCAAAGAAGTTGCTGAATAGATGCGAGGACACAGATCAAAGTTTCAGCTACAAGACGCCATGTTGGTTCAATCATAAGCAGCGAGTGACGTCTCCACGCTGCTTATGAACGTAATGCAGTAACACACGTGACAATCCCTAATCACGTGAATTCAACGACGTGAATAATGCAAACGTTGTTTTCCAGGCAAGATATCAAACAACCTCCATTTAGAATAGAAAGACTTAGCAGTTCTATGGGCATAACCAGTTCTGTGTAAAGACAGTGTTCCAGGTCCCGAGGTAAGTTGCCTGCCATGCATGACAGTAACAGGAGAAGAACAAAGTCTGGATGGGGACCGGGTGTGAGAGCCATAGTCAACAGTGAGAAAAAGTGCACCAGGAATCATCTTCCTCAGCAAAGTGGTTGGTCGCAGACCACAATTGAGAATAAGAGTGAGAAAGAATGCATCAGGAATCATCTTCCTCAGCAAAGTGGTTGGTCGCAGACCACAATTGAGAATAAGAGTGAGATAGAGTGCATCAGGAATCATCTTCCTCTGCACAGTGGTTGGTCGCAGACCACAATTGAGTATAAGAGTGAGAAAGAATGCATCAGGAATCATCTTCCTCAGCAAAGTGGTTGGTCTCAGACCACAATTGCGAATAAGAGTGAGATAGAGTGCATCAGGAATCATCTTCCTCGGCACAGTGGTTGGTCGCAGACCACAAGTGAGTATGAGAGTGAGAAAGAATGCATCAGGAATCATCTTCCTCAGCAAAGTGGTTGGTCGCAGACCACAATTGAGAATAAGAGTGAGATAGAGTGCATCAGGAATCATCTTCCTCGGCACAGTGGTTGGTCGCAGACCACAATTGAGTATAAGAGTGAGAAAAAATGCATCAGGAATCATCTTCCTCTGCACAGTGGTTGGCCGCAGACCACAATTGAGAATAAGAGTGAGATAGAGTGCATCAGGAATCAACTTCCTTGGCACAGTGTTGGTCGGAGACCACAACTGAGTATAAGAGTGAGAAAGAGTGCATCAGGAATCATCTTCCTCGGCACAGTGGTTGGTCACAAACCACTCAAAGGGGGTCATTACGACCCAGGTGGTAATTACGCCAACTTTACCACCATGGTGTAAACTATGTTTACACCATGGTGGATGTCGGATTTACCGCCCCATTCCAAGGTGAGTGGGGCGGTAAATCCCCATTTCCCATTTTCCCTTCCCCATTCCCATTTTTGCCCCATAGGGCATAATGGGAGTGGGGAAGGCGCTAATTACGCCACCGTAAATTACGGTGGCGTAATTAGCATCATGGCAGGTTAGCGCCATGGATTTTAACGGCTGCTAAAAGCAGCCGTTAAAATCGGAATCAGGCGTTAACCCTTAACGCCTGAGTTGTAATGAGGCCCAAAGTAAATAGGGAAAAAGGGCCCATTGGAAGTTGTTTTCTTTGTGGCAGTACTGGGCAGGAGAGTGAACCAGGCCTGCTTAAAATAAACACAGAGAAGTACAGGCCTGGGACCCGCACCCACAAGAGAAGGTTACAAACCCGTTTTCGCATTGCAGCACTTGGCAGGAGAGTGCACCAAGTACTACTGGAGAAAGCAGAGAAACTGCAGTCTGCGAACCTCATTACAATTGTGTTTTTGTGTGCTAAGAAAGGCCCGTGGAAGGGAGTCATTCCCCCTGGTGTTGTGAACTGTGAAGCAAAGCCAGAGACAGGCCAGGGGAGGGAGTCATTCCCCCTGGTGTGTGAACTGGGAAACAAAGCCAGAGAAAGGCCAGGGGAAGGGGGTCATTCCCCCTGGTGAGTGAACTGTTAAGAAAAGCCTGATGAAGGCCAGGGGTAGGGGGTCAATCCCCCTGGTGTGTGAACTGTGAAACAAAGCCTAAGAGAGTCCAGGAGAAGGGAGACATTCCCACTGGTGTTGTGAACTGTGAAATAGACCCTAGGAAAGACACAGGGAAGGGGGTGGGGGCATTCCCCCTGGTGTTGGGAACTGGGAAACACGGTCTGAGAAAGACCAGGGTAAGGGATGCATGCCCTCTGATGTTGGGAACTGGGAAAACCAAACTGAAGAGTGTCACGAGAAGGTCAGTCAATCCTTCCCACAAGGAGGATCAAAGCAGCGATTTAGGGAAAGGGAGTCATTCCCCCTGGGATATAAAGTGTTTGACTTTGTGATACAGAGCATTGGAGGATCTTCATCTCTTTCTGTTTGTTTATGAAGTGCTGTAATCAGGGAAGGGAGTCATTCCCCAAGGCTGGACAACTTTTAGCCAGAACTGTGCCACCTATTCCAGGAGAAGGGAGTCATTCCCCCAGGTGGACAGCGTTCAGCCAGAACTGTGCCACCTATTCCAGGAGGAGGGAGTCATTCCCCAGCTGGACAACTTTCAGCCAGAACTGTGCCACCTATTCCAGGAGGAGGGAGTCATTCCCCCAGCTGGACAACGTTCAGCCAGAACTGTGCCACCTGTTCCAGGAGAAGGGAGTCATTCCCCCCAGCTGGACAACGTTCAGCCAGAACTGTGCCACCTGTTCCACGAGAAGGGAGTCATTCCCCCAGCTGGACAACGTTCAGCCAGAACTGTGCCACCTATTCCAGGAGAAGGGAGTCTTTCCCCCCAGCTGGACAACGTTTAGCCAGAACTGTGCCACCTACTCCAGGAGAAGGGAGTCATTCTCCCAGCTGGACAACGTTCAGCCAGAACTGTGCCACCTATTCCAGGAGGAGGGAGCCATTCCCCCCAGCTGAACAACTTTCAGCCAGAACCGTACCACCTATTCCAGGAGGAGGGAGCGATTCCCCCTGGTGGACAACGTTCAGCCAGAACCGTACCACCTATTCCAGGAGAAGTATTCCAGGAGATTGTGACATTGACATTGTGAGGAGGGAGGAATAGAACACTCATACCACACAGGGTCAGGGCAGTCCAGAATATGTGGGTGTTCCCTAAATGGAGCAGAACTCTGTGGCAGAGTTCTGTGCCTGGATCATCAAGAGGAGGGTCTCTAAACAAAAGGGGCCGACCCAGTAAGACACAGGGTCTCAGATTTATTCAAGCCACTGTCCAGTCCCATAAGGCTAGTTCTCTCCGCCGTCAGAGTCCAATGTCTTAGAAAGCATATCCGCCATGTTAGCAGTGGTATAGCGGCTGAGCACTCCAGCGTCTACGCTGGAAATGCTGCCCATTAGTACGCTTGCTCGCGGACAGTCTGTGTACGTTCAGCGCGTGTTTTCCTTGTAGTTGTTTTTCTCTGTTGAGTGTGCCTTTCGTTGAGCTCCACCCTGGGAATCACGGCTTGTGCATCCCACTTGCGCTTACTGCTGAGTCCCACTTTGGGTGTGGACCAGTAGTTGGGAACCGACATTCCCTGCCGGTTCCTCATGGCTAACTCAATCAAGGGGATGGTGTCCTTGGGCAATGTTCTCTGGGTTTCTCCCCTCATGCTGGTCTCCCTGATGTAATGATAACTCTGAACACCTTGCATTGCTTCTCATAAGGGGCATTTCTTTTTGGGCAGACATGGGTGTTCATGTATGCAGGCGTGGAGGTGTCTGAGGGTAGATTGCAAACGGTCTGGGGGTCCACCAATATACCACCTCTATTGTTCCTATCACATAGCTGGTGGACTCCTCTGACCCCCAAATTCCCCAGTCCATGACAGTTGGTGCATTAAAGGAGACTTTGACAAACACCACATTACCCGTTTCCCAAAAGGGTTCCAAAGCCCAAACTATCAGCTGCACCCGTGATGAGTTTCCATGGTTTGTTACTTACCCTCAGCCTACTCCATATAGGAACCACATCCACAAACTCGACCCAGGACTTCAAATCTACATTAACTTCTTTGCCAAGTCCAGCGAGCTGGTGCTTGAGTTTAAAACCCACCATAGCCCTCACCAATCTCCCAGAGATGGCCTACCCTGGTTGTAAAGCTTAGCTGTCCAATTAGTTACGACAGCTGAACCAACATACCCCTATCTAGAGGGCAGCCCCCAACCCGCGGCCACCCTGAATGAGGCAACGTCCTTAGAGAGCGGTCTGGACTCTGGCTTAACCATATCCATTCCTTTACCCATAAAGGAGTGACAGGTCCTCCGCACCCAGTCTCTAGGGCATGCCCCTGAGGCAGCCTCACCTACATCTCCATTCAAGGAACCAGCTGAACCTGTCAAATGCCTTACATGAGATGGCACAATAAGTAAACATTCATATACCATGAATCCCACAAGCGGGTACTGTGCCTGGTTGATTGGCAGAAGCCTGAAGATTGACTTAATGTCTGTGTTTGCTAGGCGTGTACCCTGGCGTATGTGCGGGCCATCGCCACAATCGTCATCGCCTGGTGCAAGGAGGCATGAGTCGCAGAAGCACCTCCTAGCCCAGGCGGGTATTTACTGAACAGCCTTTTAGGAGCGACAGCTGATATTTCTTTCTAATTTCTTCTTTGCCCTTCTGTTTGCACCAAGCCCAAGGGTGAAACCTTTACGTTGTTTAGCGTGATGATGGGAGAGTCCTTGCCACCGAGACAAGTTTGCGCGCCTCCTGAATTTCTTCCCGGCACTCTTCTTAGAGCTCCTTGGTGGGCTTTCCATTATTTCCTACCCTAAACCCCCAGGGTCCGTGTATGGAAGGACAAAGCCTTCCCAGGACACCACAGTGGCCCTCTTGCCACCTATTCACACCCTGTTGTCTGGCAATGCTTGTTGTGGTAACCTCTTTCTTCCTGCTCCCTTAGTTGGGAAGGGCGGGCCTTGCAGCATTTATAAACGCAACACTACTTGTCCTTTTGGTTGTCGTTTGCAGCTTGATGAGAAGGGCACTCATTTGCTTATATGATCGTCTGTGTAGTGCCCCAAATCACAATGCAAACAAGACTCCTCCTCAGGCAAAACAGAAGAGAACACATCACTCCAGCCCTAAGACGCTTACTTTTGCCAATCTCATATCCAAATTATGGAATTCGATCCCTAAGGAAATCAGGACTACCGAGGAGCACATGACTTTTTGGAAACATCTAAAATACTGGTTATTCAACTCTTTTTTTTATTTTTATTTTATTTTTACATTTATAAAGCGCTCACACAGCCCGCAGGCATCGAGGCGCTGTTACAGGAATCGTTAGTTTTTCTTAGTTGTGTTTTTTCTTTGTCTTAGTTACGTATTTATAACGCGCTTAAACACTGGAGGTTTCTAAGCGCGGACCCGGATCGAACCTGTTGTTGCTTTGTGTCGTCTTGCTTCCAAGACGCGCACGCTGCCGCTGTGCTATCCTCCCGGGACAGGACTGAAGCGGACCGACAACAACCAGATACCAATCATCTCTCTCGGGATGTCACATTGTCTCCATACAATGTCCAAACCACTACCGCAAAAGCATCCGAGACACAAGTACCTAAGTGAATGGATCAAAATGATCTAGATACCCTGACGCGCCAAACTCCTTACAGCAATGAATCAAGAAAAACACATCACACTGTTTTCAGACAATACCCAAGACATTCCACCACAGTTTTCCAAACCCAAGTGCACAAGTGTAATGGATCAACAGGACACAGACAACACAATACGTCACGCTTCATATTCAAGAAGAATGCTTCCATCTGGGACAGTTATAGACCCCTGAATCAATCATCTGTGGCAATACCGACTCTCCTCTAGTCTCTTCCCCACACCCAGACAAGCCCAACATTATCACACAAATCTCTGAAGCAGCATAGTTCACACCCACCCAACATAGCGAAGATGAGTGCCCCAACAAAAAGACAAGAAAATTGAATCCCATAGCTGCACTGTACCCAGAGACTAGCCACAACTCGATACCCTAAACCTACTATCAAGACACGCCCAAGATGGCTAGAAAAAACCCACTCTCTAAAACAACACTAAACCACACCTCGCTCTCAACCCAACTCATAAACCCACCTAGTTGCCCCAAACACTCAACATGCGCCCGGATGCCTCCGGGCCTGGCTGATACAAATACAAACATCTCAGGCACCGTATGTCTCCCATCTGGAATCAGTAGGCCTCCAGTGCACACAACAAAACACATCCAGAAAGCTCACATGCCCAGACGCCAGTTAATCCTGCTTCTACACACACCAACAGCGGAGCCAAACACCTGTTTTATCCCTTATCGTTCTACCCTAACCAACCCTCCCCACTTTGCCTTTCGGAGCCACGTGAGCACCTGGAGACCATGAAAATGGCATTGGTGGGCAGTATAAATCAACATAACATAACATGACAAAGCATACCCCCCTCGTGTTTGGCTCCTTTGCCAGAGGTACCCTCTCCTCATGTGTCTAGGGGACGGCAGCCGATACCTGATCCAGACCCTGGGGGTGGCTTCTTGAGAGAGGACCACATGGGGGAGGTGACCCTCACAGGGGTGAAGCAACATCATTGGCTGAGACATGGTATCCCCCATTTCCTTTTAAGGACACCCTTTCAGTACCTCAGGCCCTCATGGCATATTGTGGCAGTAATCCTGAATATTCCCCAACATTTAGGGCCTCATTATGAGTATGCGGTAGCCGTGCTGGTAAAACCAGCAAGCTGCTGCCGGACTCATGAATTTTTCCGGGGCCTGGCTTGCTGGTAACAGCAGGGGATTCTAACCCTGCTGGTCTGGGAAGTCAGGCGCCGGAAAAATGGTATTCCCCATTCCCATTTGAGTCCCATAGGACTCAATGGGAATGGGGAACATGAGGCATCGGCACCGTAAATAACGGTGCCAGTGCTTCTGTGAAAGTCCGCGAGAGGCAGCAGTTCCGCCCGCCAGATCAGACCTGATGGGCAGGACGGCAGCCGCACACAGACTCAGAGAGTGCCGGTCCGGTAACAACAGTGGCGGTAGGGTTACTAGCACTGTTGTTAACGGACCGGCATGCTCGTAATGAGGCCCTTAGCCATAGAACTCTCAAAAAAACGGCATTGTTATCAGTAACAAAGTCTGACATGAGAAAGAGAGCAACCAGAATGAAGATTACTCAGCTCGATCGAAGTGAACGGTCTAGCTGTTGGAGAAATCCGATTGGCTCCAAAGAGCTCCCTTCACTACCGCGGGAATTCAAAGATGAAGCCGTGTAGAACTGGAGAGAGACTCGCCCGGCTAGTGAATGCAGGGGGCCCTGAGCTGTCAGGTGGACATGCGAGTGAAGAAGGGACACAAATCTGAGCAGCCTGCTGACACGTGACAGGGAGCAGGAGAAGCTCCACTGGGCATGGCAGAGTGAGGAGAGGACCGGTGAGTGTTGGAGACATCGACGCTTACCGAATCGTGACCGATGTGGAGAGGGGCACACGTGGAGGACGCCAAAGCTGCCTAATAATACAGGTAGACCAGAGAAAGCAAAAAGGGGATACAGGGCTGTTTTGCGGCGTGGACCGCAGAGAGACCAAGAAGGGAGTGCTCTGTTTCGAGGCAGTGAACAATGGAGCTGGAACATTGTGAAAACCAAGTGGACAAAAATTAATTTGGGAAAACCCAATGTTGTGCAAGTCTGGGAGCTGCACCCATACCATAATCAAATATGGGGAAAATAATTATCAAGGAAGACTCATACCCTTTGAGAGGTTGTCCTGGCAGGAGAGTACACAAGAACGACAGCGAGAGTGAATAGTGTAATTAAGACCTGGCCGGAGAGTATATCGGGCATTGTGCGAGTCTGGGACCTGCACCCATAAGTGTAATAGTTGAAGAATACTATCTCAAGGAAGAATCATACCTTTAGAGATATTTTCCTGGCCAGGGGAGTATACCAGGATGTATTAGAAAGGGAAATAGATATTGAAGAACCTGGCAGGAGAGTATAGCAGGTGCTATTCGAGTCTGGGACCTGCACCCGAATTGTATCAAGATTTTGAGAGTCAGAGAATCTGAAGGAAGATTCATGCCCTTAGGATTTTTAACTACATTGAATGTGGCAAAGACCAGGGAAAGGGAGCCATTTCCCTGGAGTGAGTTGCAATGTCAAGAGGAGGGGGTTATCCTCTTGGGCTGCAAAGAACTTGGTTATTCTTTTGAACTTTTGATTTACTGGAGAGAAAACCCAGGGAAGGGAGTCATTCCCTGGAACTGTGAACATTGTCAGTTTGGAACCTTTGTTGGATTTAGACCTTTTTGTTGAACTTGAACATTTGTGCACTTTCCAAGCCAAAGACATTACACTTAACACATTAAGAGTTACTTTTAGATGAGTGCGCTAGGATAGGATTTCGGACACAGGACATTTTTGCTTTGAACATCTCGACACAGTACAAACCCTTAGTTTTGGTTGAGGTAGGGAAATACCACTTGGATTAGGGACAGCGAGGCATTTTCAACCCCTTTATTATTTAAATAAAAGTTTATAGCAATCATCATGAGTCCTCAGTGTCTGCATCTCCTTCCTGGTTCCTCACAGCTCTTTCTTCCTGTCCTGGTTCCCTCCCCCCAGTAAAGGGAGAATAACTAAAGTTGTTGGACATTGAGCTATCCCTTGCCCTCCCCCTTTTATTGGTGTAATTGGTGCCCCACTTTGACGATGTGTGCCTCTGTTTCTGCATTGGCAGTCCTTGGTCATGGTGGCACCAGCCCCTCTTTGTTGTTGTATCTTCTGAATCAACGACTGGCACTGAGAGAGCCCTGCAGCAGCTAGGCACCTCTTTGCCCATAACGTGCCCCCTACTGCTAATTTATGTGTCTGTTCTTAATCACCCAAGGGATGCGCCGGCTTTTCTGGGTCCCACGGCCACTGGCCTTCCATTTTTCCCTCGCACTCACATTATTCCACCTCCCTCGTTACCACCTTAAACCGCTCCTTTCCCCCTGTCCTTTATCATTCTGGTTATGTTCCCTTTGCAAGTTTAGGGAGGATGGGTAGCGGGTGGTGCCTAAGCTTTGGCATTTGGCCAGCAATGGTGTTGCGGTGTGCCCATGATACTTGCACTATGCCCTGTTTATCTTAGCAGTTA